>NC_084830.1:15671685-16296963 GCF_033115175.1 Lepus europaeus | reverse complement strand
GTCTCAGGTGGATGGCTGTATTAGTTTAAGTAAGGTCAACCACTTCAACAGATAAACCCCGAAATATCATTGACTTAATCAAATGGAACTTAATTTCTTACTCACACAAAGCTTAATTTACGCTTATGTAAAGTTTATTTCTCAATCATGTAATCCCCCAAGAGATGATTCTGATGGCAAAGGATGGAATTATGGGTTAGAGTTAGCCTTCACTCTGTTCAGGTATACTGAGAGCCAGGTTGATGGAGATGTCAATCCCTTCAACAGACCCTGGATTTCAACATCAGCAGAGAGAGGAAGAGGTAGGATTGCCCATGGGAGATTTTCATGGGCCAGGCCATCAGGAAGTGGCCACACCTAACTGCAGAGGAACCTGGGAAATGTAGTCTGGCTGCATGTTCTAGAACAAAAGAAAACTGCCTTTATATATATATATATATATATATATATATATATATATATATATATGATCAATTTAGTATATATTAAGTAAAGATTTCAACAGTTTGCACCCACATAGAAACACAAAGTGAAACATACTGTTTGAGTACTAGTTATAGCATTAAATCAAAATGTACAGCACATGAAGGACAGAGATCCCACATGAGGAGCAAGTGCACAGTGGCTCCTGTTGTTGACACAACAAATTGACACTCTAGTTTATGGCGCCAGTAACCACCCTAGGTTCTCGTCATGAGTTGCCAAGGCTATGGAAGCCTTCCAAGTTTGCCAACTCTGATCATATTTAGACAAGGTCATAAAAGACAGGGTGAGCATAGTAACCAATGATCCTAAGAGTGGCATTTACCAGGTCTGAACAATTATACAGCGTGAAGTGGGGAAGAGGACCATCAGTACACACAGGTTGGGAGTAGAGCCATTGGAGGTAGAGTAGAGGTTATGATTACAAAGGAATGAGGCCCAAGTGCACTAGACAGGGTCTAGAACAACGGAGAGAGTCATTGTTAAAGGAGCTAAGAAAGGTGTTGTCTAAGCTACAGTGAAGTTTTCTGATTGAGAGGCAAATAGAACCTGACAGAAGGGGCTTGATAATAATCTGGTGGGCTTCAGGCCTTGTAAATTCAGAGGCCCAGACCTATCTATCACTTCACATGGGATACATCCTAAGGGAGGTGTGAACCTCCTAGGGGAAGGCACTCTGTTGACTTTCATTACTTGGCTGGCCTGGGAGGAGAGCTGGCCAGGTAAAGGCAGGGGGCATCTCTAACAAGAAATTTACAGTTCTGCCTGCAATGTTGCTGACCCTACTTGGCCATCCCTTCAGCTGCAGTGGTCACTTTGGAAGTTGGGCTGAATGAAGGGTTTTTCAGCTTAGAGCCAATAAGACCTGTGGCTCTGACCTGGGCATCTTTCGACTCCAGGGCAGGTCCATTTCCAGTGATCCAACTCTTGGCAGAGCTGCCAGGGCTCTTCACAAGCTGACTTCTGCTGAAGCCCAGGCTTACCACATTGAAAGCCACTGCAGTGGACTGGCCTGTTGGGTCTCCTTGAGGGCAGATAACTGTACAGAATAGCCATTAATAGGCCTGCCACTCATTGCTTCTGATGCCTAGCTTTCTTTTCCTCCTGGTTTTTGTTAAAGCAGACCAGAGGATGCAAGTCAAGGGAGTGCCCGTGTCCCATCTCTAATCTTCGGTGGCCTGAACTACAAGTCTATAGTCACAGGCATGTTCTGTAGTAGTTTTTCTAAGGTAGACAATGCCCATGAGGAAAATTATATTCTCACTTAAAAACTTTCTTTCCCTTTGGTCTGAAAGGGAGGTTTTTTTCTACTTACTGTATACTTCGCTGATAGCGAAGTAAATCTAGCTATTAGATTATAATTTAAGCTCTTTATTTTGGCTATGCTATTACAGAAAAATGTTAGCCATCTCTTTTATTACGTCTAAAGATTAAATTGTGTGTCCTACAGATTCCTTCATAATAGAATTAGTTTCCTACCTTGAGGAGAATAGAGAAATGAAAGAACAAGTTGGGCTTAGAATAGAGAAATGAGGGAGCAAGTCCTAGATCGCTTGCTGACAATAACAATATCACATGAATACTTAGCAAACAGAAAACTGCCTTTGTGGAGCACAGAGCAAACTCTGGTGCAAGTACTGAGAAGTGGGGCATGTCAAAAGTGAAGGCAGAGCATAGGGGAGATGGAAAGACAGAGGAGCCAATGGGGACAATGGAAGCCTACAGAAGGGAAGAAAAGCAGCAGAGGAAAAACTTGAAGGAGTTTGTAACGAACAGTGCAAGGTGCCCCTACTTCACTGTGGCCAAAAAAATTCTCCGTGTTCTACATTGTTCAGCAATGATTGTCCGTGAGTGGATATATTTGGAAATGAACTAGAACCGAAGACTGAGAACAAAGCCAAGCATGTGGGTTACAGAATGCATAATTAAGGAAATTGTATAGTTCTCCCAATGATGAATCCATCTGTCAAAACATGACTGACATTCTTTTTGAATAGCTGCCTCTGGAGCCAATTCTCAGCCTTCCAAGAAATCGCATCTTTTTAATAAAAGCAAATGCCATTAAATAAAGAATCTAATAATGGCATAGCAAAGATTAAGAAACAGCCTGTGAGAAGGTGCTTCAAAAAGTTCGTGGAAGGGGCCAGTGTTGTTGCTCGGCATTTTCAGCCTCTGTTTGTGACTCCAGCATCCATTAGGCAAATGCTGATTCAAGTCCTCGCTGCTCTGCTTCCTATCCAGCTCCCTGCTGATGTGCCTGAGAAGGCAGCAAGGAAGCCCCTGCCACTAATGTGGGAGTCCTGGATTGAGTTCCAGGCTTTGGCTTTGGCCTGGCCCAGACCTGGTTGTTGCAGCCATCTGGGGAGTAAACCAGCAGACAGATCTGTCTCTGTCTCTCCCCACCTCTCTGTCACTCTTCTAAATAAATAATAAAATCTTTTAAACATAATTTCATCAACAAGGTACATTATGAAAAAACTATTCATGGATTTCAAAAATTGTTTTGCACCAAAATAAACTTATCTTTTGGTTTCTGTTGTCCACCAATTTTTTGAAGTGACCTTAGGAATCCTGTTGTCTCTCCACTAAGGAGACTAGATATGAGATAAGAAAAATGACAGCCCTGAACCACTCAAAACATGAGAAAGCAGCCTTCAGTTACTGCTTGTCTAATTTACACTTGCTTTATCTCAGCAAATCCCCCAAAGCCATTAATAAGGTAGGTGCCGTTAACTCATTTACAGAAGAGGAAGTTGCAACTATGTGGGCCATGTAAGTGGCAGAACTAGGAATAAAAATATCACAGCACTCATTACAGGTAACATTATTTAGCATTCTTATACACTAAAGAGAAAACTAAGAACTTTATTTCTGTTATTTTTTTAAGATTTATTTTATTTATTTGAAAGAGTTACAGAGAGAGGTAGAGTCAGAGGTAGAGGTAGAGGTAGAGAGAGAGAGAGAGAGAGAGAGGGAGAAAGAGAGAGAGAGAGGTCTTCCATTCCTCTGGCTCTCTCCCCAAATGACTGCAACAGCCAGAGCTGAGCTGATCCGAAGCCAAGAGCCAGGAGGCTCTTCTGGGTCTCCCACGTGGGGGCAGGAGCCCAAGGACTTGAGGCATCTTCTGCTGAGAGCAGGATCAGAAGAGGAGCAGCCGGGACTCAAACTGGCTCCCATATGGGATGCTGCCGCTGCAGACTGGGGCCTTAACCCAGTGCACCACAGTGCCAGCCTCACCTCTGTTATTTATTTTAACACTCAGGACAAAGCTATGAGGGAAATACTGGAGCAGTAGTCATATTTTGCAGATGAAGTTGAAAAGGTGGATCATTTATCTGGCTTTTCTTAGCTGTGATGCAGCATGGGTGGTATTTACACACAGGTATTCTAACTTCAAGCTGTAAGATCAGCCTCATCTTTCCCCCACTGTCCTGCTCAAGTTCATCTCTGAGAATTATATCCCTTGGCTTCCTGAAAACATATTTGCCATACACATTCTCATAGAGGAGAGAATATATTTCTTTTTGTCTCAGAACATAACTTTAAGATCCCTTCCATCCAGATGACCAATTATCACAGTTTGCCTGGAAATATCCAAATTTTAGCTCTTAGGGTTTTTCAAATAGGAAACTCCTCAATCCCTGGAAAACCAAGACTACTTGTCTATTTCTAGTCCTGAAACCTGTGTGTTTTTCAACCTTATGTGAGACCCTCCATTTCACTCTGCGAAGAGGAGGACTAGTTATATATGTCCACAAAATTTTACTTCTCCTCTCAATTAGTCAGGACTAAATCTTCACACTATTTTCTCTTTTGATCCTACCTCCTGTAGCAGACTAATAAACATATGTGAGAAATATGAAACCCTTTGTAGAAATGAAGAACCAAAAGACAGCCAATGAGTTGTGTAGTTTGTATCATCTGTGAGGCTATAATGCATGGATAGTCTACACTTTTGGTGAACTATCCAGTGGCACATTTGAGAGGAGTCATCATTAGAAATTAGTAAGTCTCACTGTGGAAAAAAAAAAAACCCTAAATGAAAGATCTCTGTGAGTGAGATCCCAGTGGAAAGAACGGGCCATCAAAGAAGGAGGTACCTTTCTTTGAAGGGAGGAGAGAACTTCCACATTGACTATGGCCTTGTCTAAATAAGATGAGTTGGCAAACTCAAGAGGCTTCCATAGCCTTGGCAGCTCATGACAAGAGTTTCAGGTGATTACTGACATCATAAATAAGAGTGTCAATTGTTAAATCAACAACGGGAGTCACTGTGCGCTTACTCCGCATGCAGGATCTCTGTCCTTAATGTGTTGTACTATGTGAATTAACAGTATAAGTAGTACTCA
This sequence comes from Lepus europaeus, assembly GCF_033115175.1. NCBI lineage: Eukaryota > Metazoa > Chordata > Mammalia > Lagomorpha > Leporidae > Lepus > Lepus europaeus. The sequence goes on along the minus strand of NC_084830.1, from coordinate 16,292,131 downwards.
AATAGTACTTTATACTTTGTGTTTCTGTGTGGGTTCAAACTGTTGAAATCTTTACTTAGTATATACTAAATTGATCTTGTGTATATAAAGATAATTGAAAATGAATCTTAATGTGAATGGGATGGGAGAAGGAGTAGGAGATGGGATGGTTGCGGGTGGGAGTGAGGTTATGGGGGGAAAAAGCCACTATAACCCAAAAGTTGTACTTTGGAAATTTATATTTATTAAATAAAAGTTTTAAAAATTTTTTTTAAAAAAATTAGTAAGTCTCTCTCTAGCCTCTGATGTTTCCAAATCAAGAGAATTAAGAGCAGTAATGGATAGACAGTGAGTAAGAAGCACCTAGTGGGAGTTCATACAACTTGTTCAAGGACTGAACAACTTTGAACACTGTTTGGGTTTACCAGTAGATTGTTCACTTGAATGTGGCACAGAGGTAGGTTAGCTTTAGCGATGTCGTAGTCTGAAAGGAGAACATATTAGCAGAGCATCCACAGAGGAAATATTTGCCTGGGTGAAACCTGAAATTTTAGCAGACAATAACTAATACCAATTGCCTTATGCTCTTGATATTTTGTTTTAGAGTCGCATTTCTTTGTTCAAATCTAACATAAAATCTGTAATCGCCTGCAATTTGTGCAGGCTGCTGTAACAAATCACAACAGACTGGGGGACTTAAACAACAGACCTTCATTGCTCACAGTTCTGGGGAGTAGGAAATCCAAAGCCAAGATGCTGGCTGATTCCATTGCTTGTGAAGTCTTTCCTGTTGGCCTTTAGAAAGGCATCTTCTCATTGTGTCTTTCCATGTTGGAGAGGGAGAGAAAGAGCTCTAGTGTTTCTGTGTCTCCTAAAAACAGCATTCCCATAATGGTCACACCCATATGATCTCATCTAACTCCAGTTACCTTCCAAAGGCCCCCTCCAAATACTATCACACTAAGGGTTAGACGCTCAGTATGTGACTTTATATACAATGCAGTCTATGACATACTCTCAAGTATTCCAGAGACCCCTTTACCATGGTCAAGAGTAAGCCCCCACCTTCAGGGTTTCCCCAGGCTCTGATGTGATAGCAGTTTTACTGGGATGAGGGTAGGAAAAGTTTCATTTCAATAAATATTTTATTTTGGAATAAATTTAAACTTATAGAATAATTATAAAGCTATTACAAAAAGTAAACATTTATCCTTTACCCGGTATCTCATGTTACTATCATATTACACTATCATGGTGCACTTGTCAAAGCTAAGAAACCAACATTAGCATTTTATTTTTAATTAAATTCCAGACTTTATTTGGATTTCATTAGTTTTTCCATTCACGCCCCTTTTCTATTCCAAGATCCAATCCAAGAGCCTACATTGTTTTAGTTGCCGTGACGCTGAAGTCTCCTCTGGTCTTTGGAAATGTCTCAGCCTTTCTTTACTTCTACTCACTTTGACAACTCTGAGGACTGTAGGTCAAGTATTTTGTAAAATATTCCTCAATTTGTGTTTCTGTTTTGAAAAATACTGCTGTTACCCAGCAATACATCAACCTGAAGTTTCATTCTATTCTGGTCACATGACCCACAGCATTAACAGGGTCTGCTTCATTTCTGGGGAAGCCGGCCCCTCAATTTATTCTTTAAAACAGAGAGAATATGGCTGGCACTGTGGCACAGTGGGCTAAGCCTCTGCCTGCTGTGCCAGAATCCCACATGGGCGCCAGTTCATGTCCTAGCTGTTCCTCTTCTGATCCAGCTCTCTGCTCTTGTTTGGGAAAGTGGTGGAAGATGGCTGAAGTGCTTGGGCCCCTGCACCCACATGGGAGACCCATAAGAAGCTCCTGGCTCCTGACTTCAGATCAGCTCAACTCCAGCCATTGTAGCCATCCCGAGAGTGAACCAGCAGATGAAAGACCTTTCTCTCTTTCTCTCCCTCTCTCTGTGTGTAACTTTACCTCTCAAATAAATAAATAAAATCGTTTAAAAAAATAGAGAATAAGATGCTGAGTTCATGGTACAATTGTGAAGACTAAATGAGTCACGCATGCAGCATTCAGGATATTATGTACCACAGATAGTGTTTAGTGAACATCATTTTTTCTCCTACATTTATTCTTTTTGGTCACTCCAGATCCCACCCCTGAACATCGTCTGTTGCTGTTTGTTCGTAACAAGGAAATATGGAAAACACAGGGGGAGTGACTATCCACCTAACAGTCTCCCTGGTATCTTTGTCTACATGATTCATCCCCCCTGCTTTTTTTTTAATAGTAACAGGTCCATCTTCCTGGTCACAGGAAAAACACATGACCCATGTGGGCCAATGATAGCATCCCTTTCCCTGGCCCTAAGGACTGGTCCTAATCAAGCCAATCAGAGTCATTGTCTGGGATTTCCCCCACTGGATTTGACAAGAAAACATTATTTCTCTTCCATTTATTCTGTTATAAAGATAGCTACTTGTAGTCATGCTTCCTGTCATGTAGAAGCAATCAGCTTGAAGACAGGAAACCATAATGAAGAAGCAGAGCTTCATTGCAATTCCAATACTTGGGTCAAGTGATCCCTGAGGTCAGCCCGTCTTTGATCTTTCTGTTGTTCAATAGCTTTTTTCCTCAAGCTAGTTTGGTGTGTGTGTGTGGGTGGGTGGGTGTTGGGTTCTGTGTGTGTGTGTGTGTGTGTTTAAAAACTTGTTTATTCGGCCGGCGCCGTGGCTTAACAGGCTAATCCTCCACCTTGCGGCGCCAGCACACCAGGTTCTAGTCCCAGTTGGGGAGCCGGATTCTATCCCGGTTGCCCCTCTTCCAGGCCAGCTCTCTGCTAGGGCCCGGGAAGGCAGTGGAGGATGTCCCAAGTCCTTGAGCCCTGCACCCACAAGGGAGACTGGGAAAAGCACCTTGCTCCTGGCTTCGGATCAGCGAGATGCGCCTGCTGCAGCGGCCATTGGAGGGTGAACCAAGGGCAAAAAGGAAGACCTTTCTCTCTGTCTCTCTCTCTCACTATCCACTCTGCCTGTCAAAAATAAAAACTTGTTTATTCATTTATTTGAAAAGCAGAGTGACAGAGAGAGGGAGAAATAGGAAAAGAGAGAAAGATCTACCACTGGTTCATTCCCCCAAATACTCCAACAGCCCATACTGACCCAGGCTGACGCCAGGAGCCAGGAACTCCATTCTGATCTCCTATATGATTGGCAGAAATTCAAGTATTATAGTCATCAGACGCTTCTTTCCAAGTGAATTAGCAGGGGGCCAGTGCCGTGACTCACTTGGTTAATCCTCCGCCTTGTGGTGCCGGCATCCCGTATGGGTGCCAGGTTCTAGTTCCGGTTGCTCCTCTTCCAGTCAAGTTCTTTGCTGTGGCCCAGGAGTGCAGTGGAGGATGGCCCAAGTGCTTGGGCCCTGCACCCGCATGGGAGACCAGGAAGAAGCACCTGGCTCCTGGCTTCAGATCAGCGCAGTGCTGGCCATGGCGGCCATTTGGGGAATGAACCAACAGAAGGAGGACCTTTCTCTTTGTCTCTCTCTCTCTCACTGTCTGTAACTCTACCTGTCAGATAAAAAATTTTAAAAATTAAGAAAAATAAAAACCTAAAAAAAAAATCAAGTGCATTAGCAGGAAGCTGGATTGGAAACAGAATAGGCAGGTTGTGAGCCAGCACTATTGTGGGATGTGGGGAATCAGCATTGTGATACAGCAACTGGAGCTTGCTGTATCCCTCATGAGTGCAGCTTCAACTCCCTGATGCTGCATTTCCAGTACAGCTCCCTGATAATGCACCTGAGAAAGCAATAGAAGATGACTAAAGAGCTTGAAACCCTGCCACCCACAAAAAAAAAAAAATACAGGATGTAGTAAACCCAAGTGATAGCTTAACCTGATATACCACAACACCCCACCCATCTCTGGTGTTATGCTTTTCTGAATTATGATTAAAAGGATTTCAAAATATTGCTCTGTTAGTCTGTTTCCTGTGGCTGAGACAATTGGGAATTTCTGAAGCTGGACAACTGAAAAGGAAAAGAGGTTTATTTAGATAACAGGTCCAAGAGCATGGTTCTGGCTCTGCTCAGATTCTGGTGAGGACGATGTGCTGCTACATACATAGCAGAAAAGCCAAAGGGGACGTGGGTGCCTGTGGAGCAGAGATCATGTGATGAGAGACACAGGGCTGGGATTGCTTTACTACAAAGGAGAAAAGAAAGACATCCAGAATATGGGACATAGTAGAGGACAAATTGCTTGATTCTTCAATGTGATAAAAAGGGAGAAGGGAGAAAATCAGCGAGTGGAGGTGGGCAAAGAATCATTTGTGCCTATTCTATGATCTCACCTTATTATACTTGAGGGATACTAGAAAGAGCGTGGATTTAGAGCTAGATGATCTGTTTCCTGTCCTGCTTCACTTACTGTCTCTACACAAACTTGGAGGATTCATCAGGGGATGATAACTGAAGGTTGATGTGAAGTTTAAGTGAGATAATGTAACAAATTATGTAAACAAAATTTTGCATTCATTGTCTCTCAAATATCAATGCAGGAAGTGATCTCAGTGCACATCATCCCTCTGTTTCCAGCTGACCTGTAGCCTGTCCCTCCCCACCCATGAATTCATTCCGTCAACAAACCTTTATGGAGTATCTGTGTGTGCTTAGGAGGGAAGCATTTACAAAGACAGAACAAATTCCTGCCAGAGAACATTCACAGTGCATTGCCTGTGTCCCAGCCACATGACAAGGTAAGAGACAGAGGCAACAAAATGTGCCACAGGCAGTTCAGTTTCATAGCCTGGCCCTCTACCATCACTAGCTGAGTTAAGCAAAATCCACTTTCCATCCTTGACTCTCTTGCTCTCTGTTCTGGAAGACTGATCTGTGGGGACAACTTCAACATGTTCTGCTCCCTCTGGGTCCTTACTGGATTCGGCCCCCAGAGAACATTGCAAGTAGAGAGGAGAAGCAGGTAGCTTCCTCCTTGACCTGTGACTTAGGGCTGGTTTTGTCCTACAGCCAAAGGTCTCTGCTCCTCTCCAGGTGGTCAGCTCTCCCTCCCCATTCCCCTTAGTTGGACAAGAAGCAGCACTGCTGTTAACAACTCCTGGACTACAACACCATCCCTGTGGCTTCCTAATGCTGACCATATCTTTTACATTAAGCCTTTATGAAACTGCTTTTGAACTAGCTTCCTCTGTGAGCACTGTCTGATTCCCATTGAGAACCTGACTAATGGAGACGGTTATTCTGGGCAAGTTTCTTAATCTTTTTGAGCCTTTGTTTAGCCATCTGTAAATTGGGATTGAATGTGATTCCTCCCTCCTGGTCCTAGGCAACTTGAGTTAAGAACATTGTGGAATTTGAGAAATATAATGTGCACGAGAGAACAGATCCAGGTTTGAATCTGACTTTTGCCTTTACAAGCTGAGCAACACGGGACATTTTGCAACACATCTCTTTGCAATTCTGTTCCTTGTGTGTAAAAGAATATTAACACATGTTCAATACAGCTGAAATTTTGGCTGAGACTCCAAAGATAGGAGCAGAGCTAAATATCCATGTCCTCTAAATAAAAGAGCTAAGCCACGTCACGTAAGAAACACTCATCTGTGTCCAAATCTGGTGCTCCCAACAGCTTGCTCAGGGGAATGGTAGAGCCTTCCTTGGAGAGAAGAAATCCATCCAAAGAGGCTTCTAACACTGGGGATGGATTTGTGTCCACTCACCCATGAGCAAAATGAGGCGGAGATACCACTATTGGGATATGGATAATAACTTGTGGAGGGAGGATTTGTTGCCAGGACATGGATTCAACTCTCACTGCAGGCTGGATGCTTGCTGGGAGATGCAGAGAGGCAGAACCAGTCTTAAGCTGCTCAAGGATGGAGCATAATGGAGCTCTTGGGAGATCTTAAAATATGTTCCCCTGACAATAGGAGCAGAGAGACTAGTGCCTAGTGTTTGTCTGGAGAAGACTGAAGTTGGGAGCTGGGCAAGGCTGCCCATGACAGCTAAGCAACAAAGCACGTGCATTTTCTCAAAGCTATGTTAAAGGCAGCCAGCTTAACTCACCTGCTTGAGAAAGATCACAGGGAAGCCTAGAACACTGCCAAATCAGGATTTCTGAAGTACCTGGATGAAAGATGATAGCTGGAAGAACCAAGATGAGCATCTCACCACTTTGAAAGACTCCAACAGCCGTGAGAACACCACAGCCCACATCTTCCCCCTGATCTCTCATGCCCCCTTATGACCCATCAGCAGCAGACTGAGTAGGATGGGAAGTGGAACAGGAAGAACCAGAGAGTGGACCAAGCACCCCTAGACCTTTCCTGGAATCTGGGCATCTGGAAAACTCTCAGCAGTGTAGAGGAGGAAGTTTTAAACCAGATATGAGATTAAATTTTGATTTAGATTCAACTGGACTTTTGAATACTTGAAGGTCACCAGGAAACTACAGAGTCTCCCCACACTGCCATCAGGAAAAAGGGGCGATAAATACAGCTAAGTACGTCTGAAGGCAGAAGGGAGAAAAGTAAAGCCATTCCTTGACAGTATCAATCAAGACCAAACCACTCCCAACAAATCTACTTTGCAGAGTATTGTGAAAAATAATTGAAATAACATGAAGGGGCCGGCACTGTGGCGCACTAGGTTAATCCTCCACCTGCAGCACCGGCATCCCATGTGGGCACCAGTTCTAGTCCCAGTTGCTCCTCTTCCGGTCCAGCTCTCTGCTGTGGCCTGGGAGGGCAGTGGAGGATGGCCCGAGTGCTTGGGCCCCTGCACCCACACGGGAGACCAGGAAGAAGCACCTGGCTCCTGGCTTCAGATCGGCGTAGCTCCAGCCATCGCAGCCATTTGGGGGAGTGAACAAACAGAAGGAAGACCTTTCTCTCTCTCTCTCACTGTCTGTAACTCTACATGTCAAATAAATAAATAAATAAAAACTTTAAAAATAAAGAAAAAAAAAAGAAATAACATGAAGTAATTACAGCCCAGGATGGTAGTACATCCTTATTATTGTTAAAGATGTCACTCTTTGGCTGGCGCCGTGGCTCACTTGGCTAATCCTCTGCCTGCGGTGCCAGTATCCTGGGTTCTAGTCCAGGTTGGGGTGCCGGATTTTGTCCCTGTTGCTCCTCTTCCAGTCCAGCTCTCTGCTGTGGCCTGGGAAGGCAGTGGAGGATGGCCCAAGTGCTTGGGCCCTGCACCCACATGGGAGACCAGGAGGAAGCACCTAGCTCCTGGCTTCAGATTGGCACAGTGCACCGGCCATAGCAGCCATTTGGGGGGGGTGAGCCAATGGAAGACCTTTCTCTCTCACTGTCTAACTCTGCCTGTCCAAAAAAAAAAAAAGATTTCACTCTTTGTGATTCACATGCAAGTTAGCACTACAAGAAGTAGTCCCATTTGGAAAGGGTTAACGTAGAGGGGTGGTTGTGGTTGCCACCAGGGGTGTGAATGCTGGGGATTTGTTTGTCAGAGACCACAGGCCTCATGTGACCAGAAGACTAAGAGCAGCATACAGAAGGCCCATAGGTCACTGACAGCAGTCACTGAACCTGTTCAGTCCAAATACACAGCACAGTTGGTCCCTGACATATCAGATCCACACAACAATCTTCAAACACTTAACCAGTAGAGAACATATTTGAGCTCTGGCCACCAAATTCACCTTTAACAGGTGAACTTCCCTGTTAGCATTGCCTTCCTGGAAACTCTCTACCCTGCTAGCTCAACCATAGTTGCCTTTTCTTTTCTTTTCTTTTTTTTTTTTTTTTTTTTTTACAGGCAGAGTGGATAGTGAGAGAGAGACAGAGAGAAAGGTCTTCCTTTTTGCCGTTGGTTCACCCTCCAATGGCTGCTGCGGCCGGCGCATCTCGCTGATCCGAAGCCAGGAGCCAGGTGCTTCTCCTGGTCTTCCATGCGGGTGCAGGGCCCAGGGACTTGGGCCATCCTCCACTGCCTTCCCGGGCCATAGCAGAGAGCTGGCCTGGAAGAGGGGCAACCGGGATAGAATCCGGCGCCCCAACCGGGACTAGAACTCAGTGTGCCAGCGCCACAAGGCGGAGGATTAGCCTGTTAAGCCACGGGGCTGGCCCATAGTTGCCTTCTCAGAATAATCATTCTTTCCATCAAAACCAGAACATCTAGGTTTCTATGTTCTCTTAAGTTTTGTTTGTTTCCTTAATGCTTTTCCCTAACTCTATTATTTAACTATTATATCCCTAAAAAGTAGGCTGAGTGAGACTCACATGGATTAATCGGATGCTGGAATGCAGGCCACAGTATTAAAGGACTTGTCAAAATTAACAAGTAGGGGCCGGCGCCATGGCTCAACAGGCTAATCCTCCGCCTAGTGGCGCCAGCACACTGGGTTCTAGTCCCGGTTGGGGCGCCGGATTCTGTCCTGGTTGCCACTCTTCCAGGCCAGCTCTTTGCTGTGGCCCAGGAGTGCAGTGGAGGATGGCCCAAGTGGTTGGGTCCTGCACCCCATGGGAGACCAGGATAAGCAACTGGCTCCTGCCTGCGGAACAGCGCAGTGCGCCAGCCGCGGCGGCCATTGGAGAGTGAACCAATGGCAAAAGGAAGACCTTTCTCTCTGCCTCTCTCTCTCACTAGCCACTCTGCCTGTCAAAAAGTAAAAAAAAATTAACAAGTAGGGCATTCATATAGTGTTTTATTAGCATGAAGTTCTTTAAGACTTGTTCTCAGTTTTTGCATATGGGTAGGAGGATATAGAAGCAGCACTTTTTTTTTTTTTTTTTTGACAGGCAGAGTTAGACAGTGAGAGAGAGAGACGGAGAGGAGAGAAAGGTCTTCCTTTTGCCGTTGGTTCACCCCCCCCCCCCAAATGGCCACTACGGCTGGTGCGTTGCTGCAGGCGCGCTGTGCCGATCCAAAGCCAGGAGCCAGGTGCTTCTCCTGGTCTCCCATGTGGGTGCAGGGCCCAAGGACTTGGGCCATCCTCCTCTGCACTCCAGGGCCACAGCAGAGAGCTGGCCTGAAAGAGGGGCAACCGGGACAGAATCCGGCGCCCCGACCGGGACTAGAACCCCGGGTGCCTGCGCCGCAGGCAGAGGATTAGCCTACTGAGCCACAGCGCCGGCCAAAGCAGCACACTTTTTAAAAATTTTTAGGCACCGGCACCCCGGGTTCTAGTCCCGGTCGGGGCGCCGGATTCTGTCCCAGTTGTTCCTCTTCCAGTCCAGCTCTCTGCTGTGGCCCAGGAGTGCAGTGGAGGATGGCCCAAGTCCTTGGGCCTTGCACCCGCATGGGAGACCAGGAGGAAGCACCTGGCTCCTGGCTTTGGATCGGCGAAGCGTGCCTGCAGCAGCGCACCGGCCGTAGTGGCCTTTTGGGGGGGGTGAACCAACGGCAAAAGGAAGACCTTTCTCTCTGTTTCTCTCACTGTCTAACTCTTCCTGTCAAAAAAAAATTTTTTTAAGAATTATTTATTTCTTTATTTACTTGAAAAGCAGAGCAACAGAGAGAGAAAGAGGGAGAGAGAGCGAGAGAGCTCTTCTACTCATTACCCAAATGGCCACAATATCCAGGGCTGAGCTAGACCAAAGCCAGGAACTTGGAACTTCATTTTGTTCTTCTATGTTTTGGCAGGAATAAAAGTATTTGGCTCATCTTCTGTCTTTCCTGGCAATTAGCAAGAAGATAGATGGCAAACAAAGTAGCCAGGATTCAAGCTGGCATTGCAACAGGCTTAACCTGCTATGCCACAATATTGGCTCCTCTTTCTTTCTTAAGATAGATTTATTTATTTATTTATTTATTTGAAAGAGAGATTGACAGAGAGAGAGAGGTAGAGATGAAGAGAGATCTTCCATTGCTGGTGCACTCCACAGATGCTCAAGAGCTGGGGCTAGAACACTCCAAAGCTGTGAGCCAGGAAGCCAAGAGCTCCATCCACGTCACCTACGTGCATGGAAGGAGCCCAAATACTTGAGCCATTACCAGCTGCTTCCCATGCACGCTAACAGGAAGTTGGTTTGGAAGCACAGAATACTCAAGACTCAAACCATGCGTTCCAATATGAGATAATCTAATATGGGTTTAACCCATTGGACCACAACACCCACCTTACCACATTCGCTGTGTCATCATATCTCTTCCTGGCTACATTAGAGTCGGGGTAGGCACACGGAATGGTAATGGAGGGGGAGTGTTCCTCTATAGGTTCTTCACGGCGGCATTGTAGACACTGCACACGTTCAGAAAGCAAAGTGATATCTGAATCTTGGCTACATCACAGCCTCATCTATTGCTACACCTTTGCTATGCCCTGCATCTTTGAAAGAAGTTCTTTCACTGACTCTTGGCAAGGATTGAAAAATCACAGGAGCCAAGAAGAAAGGGAGTTTTGTTTTCATTGTTCCTCTAATTTTTGCTTAAAATACACTGTGGCTGGTTTACAGAATGTTTCAATAAACCCTCCTAGTTATTGGTTCTCAATATTTTGAGGAACGTGCCAAAGGATGGGAATCTGCTCAAAGGTATGGAAAAAATTCTCAGGAAAAGAAGCCCACAGAAGATGCACAAGTTGTGTATCAGTGTGAAAACATTCATGAACACTATCCATGAAAGGTCCCCAAGGATCACTGAATGCCACACTAAGATTTCTGTCCTGATTGGGGTGGTAAGATCACTGCCTTCCATAGCAACAACGTATCAGTAAGAACCAACAGCTCCATGAACCCAAAGCTGTCCTTTATTAAAGAAGGTCAACAGAGAGAACGAGAACACTTGAGTGATTGTCTTATTGAAAGGTGCTGTGTGCCAAATTCTCAATGGAGAAGCCCTGTGCCTTTCTGGCAGCATAAAGCAATGTTCACGAATATTGAAAATTTCAGGTATATTGGCATTAGGCCTATCTTGGGTTCATGATTGTGATTCATGTTCATAAATACCATCTTCGTGCACATGGAGCAAGTTCCATTTGTCCCCTTAGGTGCTTTATAGAAACATTTCTTGAATGTTGAAATAACTCCTTGAGGGAAAGCTGCTGCATGCCTTTGGATGCATGGCCCTTCATCGCAGTGCCTCCCTCTCCTCTACCGTGAAGATGACAGAGAAGCATGAGGAGCAACTTTGGAAGCACAGTAGAAACGGACAGGTGAACATGAGCCCCTGTCTGCATCTCCTTGTTGGTCCAAAGGTGCGTATCAGCTATGGCGCTGGCACTGACAGGAGAGGGGCAGTCATCTCTGAGGCTGCCTATTAAATACCATCCTTACTGATTTTAGCACCAAGCACAGAGATTTGAGAGAACTGAGTGGTGGGAAGTATGAACATGTGAGTGAAAGTATGGTTCTCCGGTGGCAAGGAATGGAAGCAAAAAAAAAAAAAAAAAAAAAAAAAGAGTCCAACTTTCACAGATTGAGAAAAGTTGACTGGCCAAAGGGACAAAGGTAAAAGAAGAACAAAGTCCAACTAACCTAGAGAGGAACTATTTAAGCACCCAGCTCACAGCCTCTTGTCAACCCAGCACAGGAAGGCTCAGCAAACCCCTGCCGCGAGAGCTTTCATCTCTGAGAGACCCTGGTGGGACAGCTTTGAAGCTTTCCCCTACAACAGTTACAGGCAAGGGAGAGCCAGCATGCCCTATTGTACGGATTTAATAACAGAGGTCACCTTGCTACCTGGACAGCTTTCTCATCTGCTCTGTCCTCAAGTGAGAAGCTTGAGACCAGTGGGTGGCTTAAAAGGAGCTGACTGGAAGTAAATGCATTCAAACAGAGATAGTAAAAATGTATGGGTTGCCCTAAGTTACTTCTTCCATCATCATGGTCACTGTCATCAAGTCATCCATCATCTTTATCTTGCTGGATGCAAAAGTGGTGTTGAGTGCATGTAGATATGTTTGCGCATATTTGTGTGGGTCTCCCTTCCCAAAGGAAATACAATTATAGGAAATTTTATTTTTGAATCCTCTTTTTGTAGATGAGAAGACTAAAGCTCAGAAAGACTAGATGAGTTACCCAAAACTCTTGCTCAATAAGCATCTCATTTAGAATTATGTTCCAGGTATCAATGGGACTCAAACCCCTTATATTTCCATTATTTACTCTATTTTGAATTTATTCATTTAAAGTATATTTGTTGAGGCCGACGCCTCGGCTCAATAGGCTAATCCTCCACCTGCGGCACTGGCATACAAGGTTCTAGTCCCGATCGGGGCGCTGGATTCTGTCCAGGTTGCTCCTCTTCCTGTCCAGCTCTCTGCTGTGGCCTGGGAAGGCAGTGGAGGATGGCCCAAGTCCTTGGGCCCTGCACCCGCATGGGAGACCAGGAGAAGCACCTGGCTCCTGGCTTTGGATCAGCGCAGTGCGCCGGCTGCAGCACACCGGCCAGAGCAGCCATGGAGGGTGAACCAATGGAAAAGGAAGACCTTTCTCTCTTTCTCTCTCACTGTTCACTCTGCCTGTCAAAAATAAATTTAAAAAAATAAAGTATATTTGTTGATATTGATCAGTAAGTACTAGATTCCGTGCTGAGTGGTAAGAGGTACCAAAATGAAAAGATACCACTTTCAGGACCCCCACCATCTGATAAAGTATACCACATTTCTAGAGTTGTACAAATTTATTTTTGGTCATGAAGAGTCTACCTTCTCATGTTGAAAACTATCTGGGCCGGCGCCGTGGCTTAACAGGCTAATCCTCCGCCTTGCGGTGCCGGCACACCAGGTTTTAGTTCCGGTTGGGGCGCCGGATTCTATCCCGGTTGCCCCTCTTCCAGGCCAGCTCTCTGCTATGGCCTGGGAAGGCAGTGGAGGATGGCCCAAGTCCTTGAGCCCTGCACCCGCAAGGGAGACCAGGAGAAGCACCTGGCTCCTGGCTTCGGATCAGCGAGATGCGCCGGCCGCAGCAGCCATTGGAGGGTGAACCAACGGCAAAAAGGAAGACCTTTCTCTCTGTCTCTCTCTCTCTCACTATCCACTCTGCCTGTCAAAAAAAAAGAAAGAAAGAAAGAAAGAAAGAAAGAAAGAAAGAAAGAAAGAAAGAAAGAAAGAAAGAAAGAAAGAAAGAAAGAAAAGAAAAAAAGAAAACTATCTGGTAAAAGAAGCTGCTTGTTCCCTCAATTTTATGAGAGGCAAATGGGAAAAACCAAAGATCTATGCAACCACCAGCTGCTTTCACTGAACTAATGCAAAATCATTCTCATTTTTCATCTGTTTATTAAGAAGCTGTTGCAACCTTGGCTTATCACCTGGGCATCCCTTTTCCCCCTGAGCGGACCTCCAGGCTACAGGTGAAATGTCTGCATGTAGTCTGCATTCCTTCCTGATGGCTCCCATTAATGGTTCTGCAGCTCTATCTCTGCCTCCTGCCCTGCTAGCCAGCCAGCATTCCAGCTCCTCACCTTCCTATCTGCTCCAGCCTTGGCAGTGCTTGGGTCCAACATCCCGATGCTGTGAGTCACTCCACAGGAAGACAGGAAAGAAAGATAAAGAAGCAGGTCAGAAAGATTCCTCAGAGCACTGAAGGAGAAGAGCCCTGGCTCTGGGGATAACCAATGGAGAGTATAGGACATGCTTTGAAAGCACAATGGTTGTGAGGAAGCATTTTGAAGTCTCATTGATCTTGACTCAATCCTAAACTCACTATTTTCCAAAGCCATGTGACTTTGGGCTAATAGTGAACACTCTCTGCCTTGTTTTTTTAAAGAATGTAATGCAGTAGTTCCCCAAGAACCCCAGTAGATGCACTAAACTGCATATGTAGTATGGATAACTGGCAAAAGGAATGATTTATGTCCCAGGTAGGAAGGAGTCAGTCAGTGTGAGATTTCATCATGTTACTTAGAATGGCATGAATTGTTCATTCCTGGAATTTTCCATTTAATATTTTCAGACAAGAGTTGAATGGCCTTATGTGAAACCCCAGAAAGCTAAACTGCTGATTAGAGGGTGTACTGTAATAGTAAACATCTTACAGGGTGACTCAACGTGAATTATCAGAGCAGAATAATCATTGGTATAGTATCTTGGCATTGAATTCCCTAAATCTTGCTGGGCCTAAGAAGACATGAGTGCTGAATGTTCTTAGTTTGCGATTCCACCCTTTGTCCTGTGCCCAGGGAAAGTTGACCTGCACACATACGTCAGATGGCTCCTTGCCATTTGGCTTCTAGTTAGCTTTGGCCGATTATGAATATAGGACCAGCAGGAGAAAGAGGGAGGGAGCGGAAGGAGGTGGGTGTTTATTCTCAGAGTCACACCTGAAACTGGTTACCAACCTCCTTGAGTCTCATTAAGGTCAGGCAGCTTTCTCTGGGCTCCGTAGGTCACAAACTTCCTCTTTCATTTGTACTGGGGTTCATAAAGGAATCTATTCTTACTCAAGACACTCCTTCCCTGGGACTTGCTCCACCTACTCACTACCTTGTAGTCTCCACTGAACTCTCCTTGAGTAATACAAACCTGAAGGTGACCCAGGCCCCTGACTGATTGATCTCACCTCCTTCACTCTGCCTTGGATGTTGCTTCCCTCTCTCCCTACAGAGAGGGCCAGAGTCCAATTCTACACGCCCCTTTCTTCTTGCTTTACTCTGGGGAGGACAGAGAGGCCCCTGTAGGAAGAAAAGTCTGCAGGGTAAATTTAACCTCAATGAAGAACGAACTCTGCAGAAAGAGCTGAGAATGGTAGCTAGGAACCACCTCCATCAATTCTCTCACCTGCCAAAATTCCACGCCACATCTTCCTCCCCATCCAACATGCCCAGATTCCCCCATCCGGGACTCTTCAGAGCAGATCTGGGACTCCACTGTCTCTGGGGGCTGCAGGTGACTGATGAAGAGCACATCAAGTGTGCAACTTCACTAAAAACCTTAGGAAAGGAAGTGAAAGAGCAGTGGTGCTTTAAACAAAAGAGGAACGCTTTCTAAACCAGATACGTGGTTAGATGGGATAGGTGGGACTTTTAATGTCCAGACTTCTGGTTTCAGCTTAGAAATAATGGAGCACTAGAAAGAATATTGCTTCTACCTTTATAACAAGACAAAAGCTGGACAAGAATCAAATTAGCAACTCTTAAACACACCAGAGAACTCCATGATGTTAACCTGAAATACGGCGAGAAGCAGTCATTCACAGGGTGATAAGACCCATGCACTTGCTCATTTGCTAACCAGTTGTAGACACCATGTAAGCTGCTAAGAAGACTCATTTGAAATCACATGTACATGAAATATATTTAAATATATATAACTGCCTCAGAGTTTCATGTAAAATTGAATTAAGGAATAAGTTTATTTTGGTGCAAAAAATTTTGAAATCATATGCATATGTGTTATATATTGCATGGATTATGATTACACATTATGTGAATTCTTAGATATACAGACACATAGAAGTAGAGAAATTCACACATCCAGAGTGTGTATGCAGTCATTTGACTTAAAGGTAATTAAATTATACCATGCTGAGTTGATTACACAGTGTGAGCTTAATCATTCTCTTTTAGTCCTCTGTTACCTTGATTTTTATTACACTTTTTATTTTTAAATATTTCAATTACATAAAAATATCTATAGAGCACAAAGATTTAAGAAATGCTAACATACTTGGATGGGGCTCAGTAGACTTTCAGGGACCCAGGACAATAGTCACCCCATCTTGGCTATCTATGCTCATATCACCATGCCTGGAGAACTGTAACCCACGTTCTCTTCTGTTACAGCAGCCCACGCCCATCCCCTCCAAATGGAACTCAATGTGGTGGGAAATAACATCAAAGTCTTCGTTTCATTAGAGCTGATGAGCACGTGTGTGTGTGTGTGTATGTGTGTAGGAAAAAGGTTCTGGAAAAAGCCTCAGGTTTGAAACAGAAATCGGCCTGTAACTAGACTAAAACAGTATACACTCACTCATGCAAAGGCCTTAATAATGAAAGTTTTGGCTCTTTTTAAAGTTTATTTATTTATTTTTTTATTGTGAAGGGCAGAGTGACAGAGAGAGACAGAGATCTTCTACCTGCTGGTTTATTTCCCAAACACTCACAATGGCTGAGGCTGGGCCAGGCTGAAGCCAAGAACCTAGAGTTCCATCTGGTCTCCCATGCGGGTGGCAGGGACCCAGGTACTCCATCCATCACTGGCTATCTCCCAGGATGCACATTAGCAGGAAGCTGGATCAGAAGCAGACACCAGACTTGTACCTAGGCTTCCTGATAGAAGATTCTGGCAGCCCAAGTAGGGTTAGACTTCTGCACCACAACATCAGCTCCTAAAAGCTCCACTTAAAAAAATATAACTAATCCAAATGAACAAAGATAATCCAAAATGTTCGTGGAAAATGGAAGGAAGAAATTTATTTGTGCAAAATATGTTTGGATCTCGGCCGGTGCCATGGCTCAACAGGCTAATCCTCCGCCTTGCGGCGCCGGCACACCGGGTTCTAGTCCCGGTTGCCCCCCTTCCAGGCCAGCTCTCTGCTATGGCCAGGGAGTGCAGTGGAGGATGGCCCAAGTCCTTGGGCCCTGCACCCCATGGGAGACCAGGATAAACACCTGGCTCCTGCCTTCAGATCAGCGCGGTGCGCCGACCGTGGCAGCCATTGGAGGGTGAACCAACGGCAAAGGAAGACCTTTCTCTCTGTCTCTCTCTCTCTCACTGTCCACTCTGCCTGTCAAAAAAAAAAAAATATGTTTGGATCTATTCTTCCTAGGAATCTTTTAGAAGTACATGGAAATGCATATCATATAAAAAACTATGCAAAAAATTTGCACCAAAATACTTATCTTTTAATTTCATATTGAACTTTTATTTCATCCATGAATTTTTTTATGTCCTGTCATAACTTTATTATCTTCCCAGCAACACTGCGATGTGGAGGGTGAACCCTGTTACAGAGCTGATTGGTCAGGAACTTCTGGGCTTACTCAGGTGGCTTGCTCAGCTCCTGGGAGATGAGTCACTCATGTGTGTATCTGTCTCACTCCCTAATCTGAGATTTTTCAGCAGTGAAGGTATTGACTGCCATTTACATTATCTCAATTCATTGCCCATAGGCCTTTTTTAGGGATTCCTGGCCATGTTTCATATAACTGAGGCTGAGAGGTAAATGACCCCAAATCAGTGGAGAAACGTGGGATTGCTGCACTTATATGCACATTTCGTGCAGCAAGGCCTTCAGTCCCTGGATGTGATTGTTTTTTGACTTAGAGGAAAGACACAGCAGAGCTTTCATCCTGACATAGGCCAGCACCTGCAGAGCAGCTCCTGAGACAGCGACATGGGTGGTGGTGACTCACTGGGTAGGGTTCTCATGGGAGATGAAATGCAGGAAACAGGACGAGAGTGAGAGTGAGAGTGAGAGGAAGCCGGATGGGATGCGGTCCCTGCTGGAGGCAGCATCAGCCTTCATTACACAGCAAGCACTGGAAAATGAAATACACCCCACAGTCAGTCCGGCTCTGAGACCAGGGAGAAGGCCTTTGTGGGGGCCAAGAACCGCCTCCTCACAGCAGGGTCCCTTAGACAGGAGCTGGGAAAGGGGAACCTGGAGAGGAAATCCCAGCTCCACATCCTCAAATATTTGAATGACTGATGTGGGCCACACACAGGCCAAGTGCATCACCATAGAAAGACACGGGAGAATAAGTAAAGGATTTGAACTGAAATTCAGAAAAATTGACCATCTCTTAGACGGTTGGGCACGCTGAACCAGGAGACTGAATATACGGCAGGAGGAAAGCTGGTCTTAAATGGAAAACTCCTTCTACTACTTGCAAAGTCATTGAATTCAAGTGAGTTTGCAATGGCCCACCACCTTCACAACCTTCTGCTATTCTTTCTGATGATGACTTCGCTGAGGCCCCATTGCTAGCCTCACGATTGCCGGTTTCAAGGCACTTTGAAGGCAACATAAAAATTCCATTTACTTCCTGCCCCCTTTGAGCGGGGCCAGAGGGAGCATTCAGAATGCATTGCTGCAAGTAAATTGAATTTTTCAGCTTCTTAAATTGCAATTCCCCCCAGAAAACTCCATTTCATCAAAACTCCTGGTTAATGCCATTTTCTATGCTCAGGTATTCTCCTTAAATGCACAGGCATAAGAAGTAGGAGCCCAGGGGAAGAATGTTCTAGAAACACAGTCCCTTAATGAGGCCTCAGATACGAATACTTAACGTCTGCAGTGTTAACAAACAAAACTGAAAAGGCCTGACCTTTAACTTGGCAGACACGCATAGGGCAGGACAGAGGCTGCTCTACTTGGAGTCAAAGAAGTGAATTTCCATTCACTGGTTGTGTGCTTATAGGCAAGTGACATGATTTCTGTGTAAGGTTTTTGGTTCAAATCCCTAAAACAGGCTTTAACACACTTTCCTTGTGCATTTTGGAGAGCTGTTGTAAGGATTACATCAGATTAATTTATGTGTAATTGCTATATAAAATAGTGCAACATAAACTGAACATATCTGTGTTAGGAAACTGGCACAGTTTTAGCCAGGTGGCTGCATGGCCCAGCTACCTGAGCCAGGCTCCACCCCCATCCTAATGGGATTCGCTGCTCCTGTTTCCCTGCCCGCCCTCAGGCAAAGTTTTAAAAGGACCCTTCTCTCCTGCGCTCTCTCGGTTCCTCTCTCTAGCTCCTCCTCTGGTCTCTTGGCTCTCTCTCTCGGCTCCTCTCATCTCTCTTCTCTCTCTTCACTCCTTGCTAGCTCCTCTCCTCTCTGTTTCTCTCTTATACTCTTTCTCTCTTTTTCCTTCACCACCCCTTCACTCCGGTCTGTTCCCTTACTCCGGTGTTCGGTGTGTTTTGCGACAGCTAACATTAATATACAACAATCTGGAAATCATTTTATTTTTTATTTTTATTTTTTTTTGACAGGCAGAGTGGACAGTGAGAGAGAGAGACAGAGAGAAAGGTCTTCCTTTTGCCGTTGGTTCACCCTCCAATGGCCGCCGCGGTAGCGCGCTGCGGCTGGCGCACCACGCTGTTCCGATGGCAGGAGCCAGGTGTTTATCCTGGTCTCCCATGGGGTGCAGGACCCAAGGACTTGGGCCATCCTCCACTGCACTCCCTAACCACAGCAGAGAGCTGGCCTGGAAGAGGGGCAACCGGGACAGGATCGGTGCCCCGACCGGGACTAGAACCCGGTGTGCCGGCACCGCAAGGCGGAGGATTAGCCTAGTGAGCCGCGGCGCCGGCCGGAAATCATTTTATTTTTAATTAAAGCTAAATGTCTGAAAACTTATGAGTAAGCCTATGTTAAGAATAATTCCTTTTTTTAAAAGATATTTTACTTATTTGAAAGGCAAAGTTACAAAGAGAGGGAGACACAGAGAGAGATACTCCATTCACTTTTTCACTCCTCAAATGGCCATAAGGACCAGAGCTGGGCCATGCCAAAGGTCAGGACCCTGGAGCATCATCTATATCTTCCATGTGGGCGCAGGGGTCCAAGGATTTCTACCATCTTCCGTTGCTTCCCTAGAGGCATTAGCAGTGAGCTGAATCAAAACTAGAGTAGCCAGGACTCTGTTATAGCTGTTATAACTTAACTCATTATGCCACAATGTGGGCCCCTGGTAAGCAGAATTCTAAGAAGGTTCCTAAGAACCTAAGCCATTGTTACATAAACTCTAAGCTCCTCCACTTGAACTTAAGCAAATCCTCTTCCTGTGATAGGACAGTAACTACCATGATTAGCTTATGTTATAGATTAGGATTCATCTTATATATGATATCTTAACAGACTGGGGAGAGTTTTCCTATTTACTTTGATGAAGTAAACTGTCAGGTCTTGTTTAGGACTAAGAATCATCACCCAGTTCCCACTAACAGATTTTGGGGCTCCCATCTCTGAGAGGAGGGAATGTGAGGAGTCAGACAGGTTAACAAATAGTCAGGGGATCCCAGTGGAATTTGGGGTGTGAAATATTTGTTTCCTTTCCCAAAATGTTATCTTTAGCAAGAACAAACAAGCTGCCCTCCTTCCTTTGGAATCTCCAAATTCACCATGAGAATAGTGAGGCTGCTCCTCCAGAGCTCACAGCTTATTGTGAAAACAAGTTATCTTCCCCACCCTTAGCAGGCCAGACAGGTTGGGGAATTGTCAATGAGGTCTTTTGATGGTTTTTGTCCCCACCTGGTAACTGAATGACAATCTGTCCAGTTTTTTTTTTTTTTTTTTTTTTTGAAATTGTACTTAAACACAACTACCACCAGTTCCCTTTGGGTTTTCCTCTCTTGGAAGCCCCCTTCCATGCTGCTCTGGCTGGAGGTCCTTGATTCTAATAAATGCTTTTAAATCTCAAAAAAAAAAAAAAAAAAAAGAATGTGTTCTATGAACCGAGATTGATTGCAGCCATTAGTTCTACAACTGCAAGGAGTTGAATGCTGCCAACAACTTGAGGGTGTGAAATAAGATCCTGTGCTCCAGAACAGTACACAGTCCAACCAACCTATTGATTTCAGCCTTGTAAAATTCT
Organism: Lepus europaeus; assembly: GCF_033115175.1. Taxonomy (NCBI): domain Eukaryota; kingdom Metazoa; phylum Chordata; class Mammalia; order Lagomorpha; family Leporidae; genus Lepus; species Lepus europaeus. The sequence continues at coordinate 16,271,694 of NC_084830.1, read as the reverse complement.
GAATAAAAGACCCAGTTGTTTCATGCTAGGACTTTGACCATAAAACTGTTAGGTAATAATATGAGGGTATTGTTCTAGCTACTCTGTCTGTGGTAATTTGTTACATAGTTTTAGAAAACCAGCATCCAATGGATTGTTCTGCAGCAGCATATTAAAGACCCCTGAGATCCACTTCTCTGTGAAAGTAATGAGAGGACTACCAAAAATCATCAAAATCAGTTTTTTGAGAACTCTGGAAATTCACCAATGTTTGCCATTTGAGGTATATTTATTCAAAAAGAAATTGCTGCATCTCAGTAAGGACAGTGAGCTCCGTGGCATTTTAACTTGACCTATGCCCATCATGCTCTCTCTAGCTCATCAGTATCATAATTACTGTAGCTATGAAGAACAGCTTAGCAGTCATTTGAGGAAGAAAAATGAATTTGGAGCTCCTTAAAAGTCTCATCTCCATAGAGCTTTCACTATTTGACCTAGCTGGCAGCTCAATAAAAACTCCATATCAAGGACTGTCTTTACGTGACCTAACCAGTGTTCATGCTTTCTGGAGAGCCCTACACACAGAGTATTTGTTGAATACAACCAGTGGCAATTATTCAATATCACAGCTGTTTGAGGAGTAGGTACCAGTTGGTGCTTTAAAAGATAAACCAAACATCTCACGGAAAAAAAAAAAAAAAAAACTCAGAGAATGAGAAATTTATCACAAATATTTTTACAATGTCCAACTTATTTCTGGGAAACTAGATGCTCATGTGCATTTTCAGGACTGTGCGTTTGCTCAGAAAAGACACACGAAGTTCCTAATATGTTACTTCTGTTATTTTAAGTTTTGTTATAAGCAGGAAGTTAACACAAGGTAGAGTTATAACCTGCTTGCCAAAACACTGAAAATGTTGTTCCACACATACACACAGAGCCCGAAGTAGGTTGGAAGACTATTAGTTCAAAGTATTTTTAAGGAAATCTCCATTGTATCATTAGCTTCCCACTAAACTAAATGAATAGAGGTTTCAGGGACCACATAGACTTTAATGAATGAGTTCAAGAAGATCACTAAACAAACAACAGCAACAAGATACAGACTGGAGAAGGGAGAAAGTTTGATGATCAGGGTTGACTCATTATATGATTGATGTAAAACGTTCAGTTTATAACAACAAAATAAAATACAATATATGGGTTGGGGTAGCAGATAACAGCTCCAGAGCTGGGACCCCTGCCACCCATATGGGAGAGCTGGACTGAGACCTGGGCTTGTGGTTCTGACCTGGCCCTGCCCAGGCTACTGCAGCCATTTAGGAAGTAAACCAGAACATGAGAAACAAACAATCTCTCCCTCTCTTCCACTCTCTCTCTCTCTCTCTCTCCTCTCCCTCTCTCTCTCTTTCTGCCCCCCCCCCCACACACACTTTGCTCACCACTCTGCCTTTCAAGCAGATTAAAATTAACTAGCTAATTAACTAATAAATAAACAATCATCTAAAAACTCTAAAAAGAAAACCAGTGCAAAGCCTGTTCATGGAACAGGTTTATCCCGTTCCTGCCAATGTTTACTTTCCATCATTATCAGCTGTTGGAGTTAAGGGGCATTTGGATTAGGAGGATATTGTGCACAGGCCCAAAAGGGAAAAGTGAGAGCCTTAGAGGAGACAAACATAAGATTGTCAACTTGATGCTTGCCTTAGGAAGCTAAAAATAACTTCTTCTCCTAGAGGACTAACCCACCCAGAAGGAGAAAAACTACTCATTCTATAAGAGGACTGAACCAAGAGGACTCAAAAATATTTATTGAAATACAATGTGACAGGCAAGTGGTTAATCATCTCACTTCAGCAGAGTTCTTGAATGCCCTAAGTTCCTGAGGTCTACATAGCTTACTTAAAATATTGTATAATTTCTTGTTTATTGACTTTTCTGGTCTTTATGTGGCTAATAATGTGCCTCTTTTGTACCAGACACGTGCCTTGGTATTTAATTCCTTCCTGAATCTAGAAGGAGGAGAATTTGTATGCCCATTTTGCAGATGGAGAAACAGATCAGTCATTTGCCCAAGGTTGTAGAGGCAACATCCAGACTTCAACCCAAATCTTAGAGCTCTAGGACACACGTGCTTTCTCTTCTGCTCTCTCTGCTTCTTGTCATTACTTTCAGTTCTTATTGCTTTTTGGGAGGAATACAGAATGATAAGCATGGCCCACTGATGTCATGTTCTCTTATAGTTTAGTTCAATGCCTAAAATAAAAGGCAGTTACACTCAAATCATGAGCATTTTCCAGTTTTGAGGATGGGTCAATTTTCTTTGATATTGGTTGGTTATTGCTGGGTAACAATTCACCCTATAACTCAGTGACTTAAAATATTAAACATTTATTTCTCACCCACAGAGCAAAGGGTCAGCTGAAATGGGCTGGGCTTAGAAGGACTGCAGACTCCAGCCTGTAGATTGAGTTTGGATCTGTGCTAATGCTTCTAGATTCTCCTGGGACCAGCAACACCCAAGATGTTCTGTCATGGAAGGTCATGGCAGAGAAAGATTCAAATCAAACAGTGAGAGCATATTTAACCCTGATTTTACCTTTGCTAACATTTATTGGCCAAAATAGATCATTTGGATGAGCCAACAACGACATAGAGAAATATACTCATACTTGGTCCACTCCAGTGTACTGCAAGATTACAGGGCAGAGGGACAGAATAATAGAGAATAATCAAATCTACCACTCATTCAGAGCAAGATAAATCACTTATATCATTTGCACATGTATTTTCTTCAGCTGATTCCATGCTATAGTGGCTAGATTCAGTAGTTGCAACAGAGATTGCCTACATCACCTATAAAGTTTAAAATATTTACTTTCTGTCCATAGTTTAAAAAAAGGAGGGTTTGCTAACCTCTATTCTGGGGTTTACGGTAATTTCTGAGACATTTCAAAATCAAACAATCAAAAATAACATACTTAAATAGTTCCCAAATTCTTCTAAGCCAAGAAGTAAAAGAGCATAAACTTAGTTACTGTGAACAAGCTATGTAAATGGTCTGAGCCTTACTGTCCCCATCTCAAGAATAGGAATAATAAAAATAATATCTGCTTCATTAGATTGCACGGAGAGTGAATGAGGGGATATGTGTTGTGTTAAGTTGAATTGTTTCCTCTACAAGTAATCCCTAATATCCCCCAAATACATCTTTATTTGGAAATAGAATCATTGCAGAGGCAATTAGTTACGATGAGGTCATACTAGAGTAATTTAGACCTTTTCTCCAGTATATGGCCATGTGAAAACATAGACACAGAAGGAGAATGCCATGTGACATTTGCATTAAAGACTGGAGAGAAGCTGCCACCATCCACGGAATACCTGGGCTCCCGAACTCTAGAAAGAGGAAGGGAAGATCTTTTGTCTTTCCTCAAAGGATTCTAGAATGCACGACCCTTACAAAACCTTGATTTTGAACTTCTAGTTTCCAAAACTGTAAGAGAATAAATTTGTGAATCATTCAGGTTGAGATATTCTGACAGTCCTAGGAAATTAATGCATACGAAGCTCCTGACATGTGATAACTCCATAAGTAATGTTAGAAATTATTCTAGATGTTTTTACCTTGCTATTTCTGTTAAGCCATATAATAATTTCATAACGTAGGTGTACTGGTGTGCCATAACAAAAATCACAGCCTGAGAAGATTCAAGAATTTACTTCTCACAGTTCTGAAATCTAAGATAAAGGTGCCAGACGGTCAAGTTCTGGTGAGGACGCTCTGATTTGCAGGCAGGTGTCTCTCACTATATTATCAATGATGAGAAAAGAGAAGGGGATGGTAAGAGAAGGAGCTCTCTGGTGTCTCTGCATGAAAGGGCATTGATCTCAAGGGCCCCACCCTCATGGCCTTATCTAAACCTAATTACCTCCATAAGGGTCCGCATCCAAATAGCATCGCAATGAGGAGGGGGCTCATGTGAATTTGGTGGGACACAATCTAGCCCACACCGTAGATATTATTATCCCTATTTTACTGTTCAAAATTTTGAGTCTCAGAGAAGTTAACACACAGTAAAAAATACTAAGGGGTCATGATATTAGGAGAAGCTTCATGTAGACATAGAATTCCTCATGGGCATTTTCACACACACACAAGTATGTTCCACGGTGACAATGGTGTATAAGATCTGGAATTGAGTAGGATGAGTTAAATTCAATCCTCTTCGACTCTCTAACCCTAGGACCTTGGGCAATTACTTAACTGCTTGGAGTCTCAATATCCTTACCTGTATAAAGGATGATTCCTAACCTCACGGAGTAGTTGTATTAAATGACAAAATGCACACAGAGAGGGACCAAGAGTGCCTGACCATAAGCAAGCAGCAAATAAACGTCAAAACTTAAAAGATAAGTATGCAAAGATGTTCAATACAAGTCATGATTGTTAGGACAGATTTGGGCAAGTTTATTACCTAAAAACTAACTAAATAAGCTATGACTCATTCATATTGAGAAATGCTATGCAAGCATCCAACAGAGTAAGATACTTGTATGCTGTCTTCTTGAGGTCTCTCCCTCCCTGGACCTGACAATGGTATAATTGTAGGCAAGTGATTTAACCTCTCTGGACCTCAGTTGCCCCAGCAGAAAACATGGAAGTAAAAACAGTATCATCTCTCTATCCATCCATCCATCCATCCATCCATCCTACACAAGATGCTTAAAATAGCCCCAGGCATGTATCACACACATGGTAAGCATTGGCCATTACTCCATTATGATTCCATTTGTATGGAAAGAAGGAAAAAAACTGGTTGGTTTTGAAGTAGACAGGCATATAGGTTAAAATCGATTAGGTCTGTGAGCTGGAAGACTACACTTCGCCAGGCCCCTGTGTCACCTCATGCCCTACCCAATACCTTCACCACCCCCCTGTGTGACCTCATGCCCCTACCTGGCCACCCCTGGTGCCCACTAGCCTACCAAGTTAATTAACCACTCCCCTTTGGAAGTGGGTTAAAAGCCTGGGACAGAGTGTGTCCCGCCCTTCGCTTCTGTTTCCTGGCCTCTTGCCAGGAGGGGGCTGGCTGTAGCCCTGCACCCCCAGGGCACGTGGCCTTTGGGCTACCCACCCTAGGCTTCCTGGCCTAGATGACTCCTCCACGTGGCTGGTTCCTGGTACTCAGTGTGAACCCAAATTGACCCCTCTCTCTTAGATAAAGCTCTCACTTTGCTGTACACCTTTCACACTAAATAAAGCCTAAAATGTACCATGCTGCCTCATTTATTTGTGTCGATATTTAGAATTCTTCTCTATGGCCGGCGCCGTGGCTCAATAGGCTAATCCTTGGCCTGCGGCGCTGGCACACCGGGTTCTAGTCCCAGTCCAGGCGCTGGATTCTGTCCCGGTTGCTCCTCTTCTAGTCCAGCTCTCTGCTGTGGCCCAAGAGTGCAGTGGAGGATGGGAAACCAGGAGAAGCACCTGGCTCCTGGCTTCGGATCAGCATGGTGTGCCAGCCGCAGCGGCCATTGGAGGGTGAACCAATGGAAAAGGAAGACCTTTTTCTCTGTCTCTCTCTCTCCCTGTCCACTCTGCCTGCCAAAAAAAAAAAAAAAATTCTTCTCTAAATATTAGGCAAGAACCCTCTCGGGCTTATTAATATTGGGGTTTTATTAATAAGCATATGGTGATACCATATGGCACCCCAAATTCCAGTAGCATATGTGGCATCCCAGATGGCACTTCTGGGGAACTTTAAGGGGCCACATTTTTATATAGATTTTAGGGGGTCACTTCCGATACCAGTTTGGGGAAAGAGATATAACACATCTGCTGTGAATTGTTATGGTTGGGGAGTAAAGATAGGAGGCGGGAGGAAGAAGGGCTTCTACTTTCACTTTATTCCCTTTGTGCCACTGGAAACAAATCAATCTTCAAATTAGCACTTGTCCTTGTTCCCCCTCTTTCTCACATAATGAAGAGAAGACCATATGGTGACAGAGAACTGTGTACTACTGCCAGACATGGCTGCTTTTCAGCTAGAACTGTGGATACAGCCGCTAAAAGACTTCCAAACTGGCTGGTAAGTCACCAAATCCTTGCCTTGTGATCCAGCAAGGTAGGAGTTAACTCCCATCTTACTGGAAGCTTCTGAGACGCTGAATCATGGTGACCCTGTTTGATTTGTTCTCTGTCCAGAGTCCAGGTCGGTAAATATTTTGACTCTTAGTCCTGGTGCCAGGTGCGAAGGGCAGGGCTGTGCTCCCTTTGTGTCTGATTCTAAGCTGTTCTTCAAAGCACTTATTCTCATTTTCCAAATGATGAAGCAGAGGTTACTTATTACATGACTTGCCCAATAATGCAACATTTATAAGCATCGTCTGTCTGGTTCCCACGGCCAGGATCTCTTGATTGTGTATCTCTGCTTTCATTGGCTTATGTTCCCCCCTCCTAAAATATGTGTATGCTGTGCTCCAAAAAGTAATTTTTAAAAAATTTGTTTTATCAGCTTTTTAGTTCTGGCTTATCTCAACTGGCTTAACAGTTTCAAGAAAAGAGCAGAGTTATCAACTCTGTGAATAATTAACAAGTTTAAGCTTGGTTTCTGGCTTAAAGTTGACCACTGAACCCAATTATATACCCTGAGCAAAAAGACAAGGAAAATGTCTGTGTTGCCACTTTCCAATGCCTGAGAAGATCAGGAAACCCAAAGAATCCTTCTAAACTCTGTTCCTCATCTAACGGGTGAAGTCCCATGCGAGAGGTTACAGGCTTGGAGCCGAGTTCTTCGAAGTGATTTTGGAGATCGAATAGTCTCTGATTTAAAACATTATTGGCTATGCAACTTTGAGCAAAATTACCTCATTTCCTCCTTCTTCTTAGTTCATAATTTATAAATGAGGGAGGTGATGTTAGCAGGCACTAAGCTAATACACAGCAATGATATTTACATTTTCCAGCAGTCATCAACCAATCAACGTGCTCTATGCAGAGGTAAACGGGGTTCTTGAGGCCCCAGTCTGCACACATGTGCTGGTCTCAGTTGGATGGTGAGATATCCATAGGGATCATGGGGGTAGCCCAGGTGACCAGAGAGATGAGCATGGTATAGCGATGAGGGCTGTTTGGGAGGACACATCTATTTACTAACAATAAAGAGGGTCCCAATAGTTTGGTAGCTAGTGTAGTTTCACAAAGGATGATAGGCTAAAAATCCACTGCAGGTGAGCATCGTTAGGGGGATTTACTATGTTTTTGGTACTTTGACTTAGTTCAGGTTGCTATAGGAAATTATCATAAACTTAGTGTTTTATACATAATACAAGTTTATTTTCCACAATTCTAGAGGCTGGAGGTCCAAAGTCAAGGTCCCAGCCTGGTCAGATTCAAATGAGGACTGTCTTGTGAGTTACAGACTACTGACTACTAGCTGTTTGCTCTCATGGTAGAAAGAATTCTCAGGGTTTCTTGCAAAGCTATTAATTCCATGCATGAGGACCCCACTCTCAGTACCTCTCAGAGTCCCCATGTCCCACCACCGTCCCATTGGGAGTTAGGATTTCATCATATAAATTTTGGGCAAACACAAGCACTCATCCCATTACAGTGAGTAAACTCTTTATCACTCATGGTGCCACATAATCCTCACACTCAGTTAGATGATAGTATTTCAGGCCCATCATTTAGATGGGGAAACTACAGCTCTAAAATTGCAATAAATAGCTAGTAAGTGGTGGAACAGTGATCTGAATCCAGCCCATGCTGTGAGAGTCAGATTCTTAACTACAGTGTGAGAGAGAAGGATATCCTGGAAATAATACAAAACTGAAGTTGAGAACATGGGTGGGAAAGAATGAATAACAGTGCTATAGTACAGAGAAGTCCAAAAAAAGGAATAGAAAATATGCTAGTCATGCCGAGTCTTTGGGCAAGAATGATACTTAAAACATCTACTTGCACATTGCAAATGCGATAGAATGTTAACAAAAGATGAAAGGGTACAGGGTTGATGGATATTCTTTGCACTATTCTTGTTCAAGTAAGTTTGAAATTATGCTCAGATAAAAACTTAAGAAATAATAATGCCCTTTGCAAAGATGGATCCAAACTCAGTCATTCCTCAGCGGCGTGGTTCAGCCTCTTGCTCCCATCAACCCATCTTTCAGAATAAGAAGGGCTACTAAAGAGAACCAAAACCTAATTTTCCATCTTCCCAACTTTCAGCAGCACGGCAAAAGTCTCCAGAGAAGCCTTTGGGATTATGAGACTTGGGAAATGCCTGTACACGAGAAGAGAGTAATTGCTAGAAGTATCTGCAGTGCAGCCGCAGAAGTGGCCTAGCAGTCAGATAACTGGGGATTGAATTCTGGTTGAATGTTTCCCAGCTCAGTGTCCTTGTGCAAGTCATAACTTCATCTGTACAATGGGGAAACCCAGTGGTGACATCTCAGGACATGCTGGTGACTAAATAAAGTAGCACTCAGAAGGTTCTGAGCATGGGGTCTGGCGTAATGTGTGTGCTCGATAACCACTCATTTTCCTCAGGCTCAATTTCTACAACTCTTCAAGGAGACCAGTAAAAAGAGCCAAAGGAGAAGATGCAGAGATCAAAGGCAAAAAACGTGTGAAATGGGATTTGTAAATAGATAATTTTTCAATTAGTATTGTCTCAGAGGTGCTCTTGCCATTCCTACAATCTACAGTTGAGTGTCATGTTGTCTTATTATTTTCAAGTAACTTCTGTCTATTCAATCCATTTTTTTTCCTCAAAAAAAAAAAAAAACATACTACTATTGAAGAAGTAATTGTATTTCTTGGTATTAACCTAATGTACCCAATCCAGGGCTGTGAACACACCAAACACTTGGTGAACATTTGTGGTTAAGATCACCAATTCCTTTTATTCTTGGACCCCTAACATCAACTTGTTTTGTACCAACTTAACTTATTCTACCTCACTTGATTTCTTAGGACAAGATTCATTCTGGATTCTGTAATTTCCTTTTTGGGCCCCTCTCCCTGTACCACATTCCATCTGCAAGTCCACCTAGACAATGTATCTCAAATTTGTTTTCTATATTTCCCTGCTGTTATTCTAGTCCAAAGTATTATCAGCTATTCTTGAAATATTTGAAAAATCCCATTTCCATTCTCACTCCCTCTCAACCACCTGCCTTACAAATTCATTTCAAACATCTCAAACACAGAAGCTAGAGTGAGTTCTTAACATCACATATCAGATTAAGTTGCATCCTACCTAAAACCTTTCAACAGCTTCGTATTTCATTTGCAGTAAAATTCAAAATGCTGTGGAATCCAAAGACATACACGTTTTGGCCCCAGCTATATTCATTCACCAACAAGTATGTATTCAGTATGTGACAAGTGTTGTATCTGAGGAAAGGGGGGAGGAGGGAGAGGAGAAAGGGGAAATCCTTGTTTTCAGAGTTAACCATTCAGTGTGTGCTTTCCTACCTCTTTAACCTACCACTCAACCCACAAATCTTACAACTTGTCCATGCATACACAGATATTTGCAAGGAAATCAAACATCAAAAGTCCATACCATCTATAATAAAGTAGTGGCATTCGTTTTACCCAGTGTGATTCTTGCTAAAGATGTCTATGACACCCGCTGATATTTTCTTATCCAATCTCATTATGAAAAAGAAGCCCTCTGGTTACAAGAATCTAAATTGATTTTTTGACCCCATAAAGCAATTTGCAATATGCAAAATACTGGTTCTAGCCAAGTCTCATAGTGCTGACTTTGTGGTCATGATGGAGTCAGCCAGCATCTAAGTATAGTGAGAGGCCATCACAATCAGGTGAGTGGTCCTACTGGAATGTGCACTGGCAACACCCAACACACAGATGTTTCTTCACCCATGCCCTTCTGGCCTCCTACTCTCCCCCATACCCTTGAACACATCATCTCTGGATCCCTGCACTGTCTCTTCCTGGGGTCCTTTCCCCCCAGAACTGTACCTGGTTGCCCTTCTCATGACTTAAATCTTGGCTTAAATGTCATTCCTGTGAAGAGGCTTATCCCACCTGCATAACCATCCAGTGACTACATTCTAATTCATGGTGTAACATTTATCTGATATTTTCTTGCTAATGCATTTTCTATCTCCTTGCTAGAATAGATAGCTCAAATAAAAATGACATCTTTTTATGGTTATTTACACAGTTCTGACCCCAGAACTTAAAATAATGCTTGACGGAGCCAGTGCTCTGGTGTAGCAGGTAAAGCCACTGCCTGTGATGCCGGTATCCTATGTGGACACAGATTCGAATCCCAGTTGGTCCTCTTCCAATCCAGCTTCCTGCTAATGTGCCTGGAAAAGCAACAGAGGATGACCAAGTGCTTGGGCCTGTACACCACATGGGAGAAAAGGAAGATGCTCCTGGTTCCTGCATTTGGCCTGGCTTAGTCTTGGTTATTTTAGCCATTTGAGGAGAGAACCAGCGGATGGCAGATCTCTCTCTCTATCTCTCTCTCTCTCTCTTCCTCTTATAACACGGGGACTCTTCACTCATCAGTTAATTTGTGCAAAACACAACCATAAATCCAAGCATGCAAGAGGATCTTAAGTGCTGTGGCTAAGATGCTGCTTGGGGCACCTGCGTCCCTTGTTGGAGTGCCTGGATTTGGTCCTGGCTCTGTTCTTCATTCCAGCTTCCTACTAATGTGTAACCTGATAACACTTCAAGTACCTAGGTCTAGATCTAGTCTAATGAGACACAGAACATATTGATCTCAAAAGATGTGTGTGGTCACGTTTGTGTTCAGAATAAAGCAGTCACACATGTGTATAATGTGTGTGTATGCGTGCACGTGCACACACACACACATAACCATCCAGATGCCATCTGCGTGTGGTCAGAGAGACCCAGGGAAAGATCTGCAGATAATGTCATCGGAATGCTCAGGCTTCTCTGACATCAGACCTTACGTTATTTAGATCTCTTGTTCATCAGTCTCTCACTGTCCCACTGTTCACGTTCTTGGTGTAGAAGATGATATATTTTGTTGAAATGATGTGAGAGTAAAGTGAGTGAGGGGTGCAGCAATTAGGTCCCTACTTGGAGCGCCTGCATCTCATACTAGAGTGCCTGGGTTCAAGTCCTGCCTTCACTCCCAATTCTGATTCTAGTTTCCTATTATGTACTCTGTCATGCAGCAATGATGGTTCAAGTATTCGGGTCCCTGATGCTCAGGTGGGAGACCTGGACTGAGTTCCTGTATTTGGCCTGGATAGCCTTGCTGTTGTGGGCATTTGGAGCATGAATCAACATGTGGAAGACATGCCTCCCCTTCTCCCACAGCATGTCTTTTAAAAAGAAGCCCTATTACAGGCCCAGACTCCTTCCATACCCATGGGTTCTCTCTGTCCCCAGCCATAGATAACCTCCTCTTTCTCCTCCCAGCTTGAGCCTTTCAGGGTTTCTGCACATCCTGGTTGGCTCCAGAGCCAACAGTGGGTTTAGGTGCCTACAGAAGAGAGGAAGAGCACCTGACAATGTATTTTTACCAATTCACAGTCTCACTTCAGACAAACCTTTGCTTACAGCACTCATCACACTCTTGGCTTTCTCTCCCATCTCTATCACTTCCACCAGTTCCTTGTCCCTGCCATGTGTGTTGTGCGTATGAATGTATGTGTGTGTGATAGAATTCTGTTTTTAAATTTTTATCAATATAAAGAAACAGATCACAAACATTCTGCAGGTGCAACTCCAAGAAAACAACCACAATGACCTCCTTCCCTCTATCCCTCCCGCAACCCCCATCCCTTCTCTTCCCTTCCTCTTCTTCAATTCTGGCAAATGTACAATCCCAGTCCACTCTATAATCACAGGCTTTCTCCACCATGAACCATAACATTCAACAAGTAAAAAATATAAAGGACACAATTCGACAGGAGTATTAACAAGGGCTAGAAGCAAAAATCAAATCACAAGGTATCTGTTCATGCCTATACATTTTTGGATTGTATATTAACTACTACATATCAGAGAAAACATCTGATATTTGTCTTTTGGGTACTGGATTATTTCACTAAGCATAATGGTCTCTAGTTGCAAAAGACAGGATTTCATTCTTTTTGATGGCTGAGTAATATTCTATAATGTATATATACCACATTTTCTTTTTTATGTTTTTTGAAAACCACATTTTTTAAAGATTTTTTCCCCAGAAAGCTTTTATGTAAGGTATACAGACCTCATGCATTTTATGATACAACTTCAGGAACATAGTAATTCTTCTCACCCTACCCACCCTCCTACCCACACATTCACCCTTCTGCCTCCTCCTTGCCATCAGTTAATGGACATCTGAGTTTATTCCATATCTTAGTTATTGTGACTTGAGTTGTAATAAATACAGATTATGAATAACTCTTTCATGTTCTGATTTCATTTCCTTTGGGTAAATTCCCAGGAGTGGCATGGCTGGCTCATGTGGTAGATCTATTTCCATTTTTCTGAGGAATCTCCATACTGTCTTCCATAATGGTTGTACTAGTTTACATTCCCATCAACAGTGTATTAGGATACCTTTTTCCCTGAATCCTCACAAGTATTTGTTGTTTTTTGATCTCTGTATGATAGCCATTCTAACTAGGGTGAAGTGAAACCTCCTTATGTTATTTATTTTCATTTCCCTGATGGTTAATGATCCTAAGCATTTTTTATATGTCTTTTAGCCATTTGTATTTCCTCATTTAAAAAATGCCTTTTCAAGTTGTTTGCCCATTTCTTAACTGGATTGTTTGTTTTGTTGTTGTTTCTTGAACCATTTATAGATCCTGGATATTAACCCTTTATCAGTTGCAGAGTTTGTAAATACTTTGTCCCATTCTGTAGTTGCTTTTCACTTTACTTTTTACCTTTAGAGTGCTTCTTAGCTTCATATAATCCAATGTGTCTTAGCTTGATATAATCCAGTGTGTCTTAGCTTGATATAATCCAATGTGTCTTTTTTGTTTTTATTATCTGTGCTTCTGGGGTCTTTGACCAGAAATCTTTTCCTATGCCAATGTTTCCATGAGTTTTCCCAATGTTTTCCTCTAGCAATTTGAGAGTATCTGGTCACAGATTTAGATCCTTCATTCACTGTGAGTTAATTTTTTAAGTGTAAGGTAAGAGTCTTGTTCATACTTCTGCATCCATAGATCCAATTTTCCCAAAACCATTTCTTGGGAACACTGTTTTTTCTCCATGAATTGATTTTAGTTAGTATGTCAAAAATTGGTTGTTGATGCATGATTTAATTTCTGGGGTTTCTATTTTATTCCATTGCTCTGCATTTCCGTTTTTGTGATAGTATCAGGCTGTTTTGACTATAACTGCCCTATAGTATGTCTTGAAATAATACAATAAATATTTGTGAGGTACTGTGATGCCTCCAGTTATGTTTTTGTTGTTTAAAATTGCTTTAGCTATTCGGGATCTCTTGTGTTTACTCATGAATTTTAGCATCATTTTGTCTAGATCTGAGAATAATGTCCTTGGTATTTTGATTGGGAATGCATTCAGTCTGTAATTATTTTGGATAGTATGGACATTTTAATGATACTAATTCTTCAAATCCACAAACATGGGAGATACTTCCATTTTTTGTGTCCTTTCTAGCTCTTCCTTTAATGTTTTAAAATTTTCATTGTAGAGCTCTTTCACATCCTTGGTTAAATTTACTCCAAAGTACTTAAAATTTTTTGTAACTATTGTGAATGGTACTGATTTTACAAGTTCAGCATAAGGGGCCTGCATTGTGGTGCAGTGGGTTAAGCTGCCGTCTGGGACTCCTGCATACCATATTAGAGTGCCAGTTCAAGTCAGGACCATTCCATGCTTCTGATCAGCTTTCTCCTAATGTGCATGGAAGGCAGGGGTAGATGGCCCAGGTACTTGAATTGCTGCCACCCCTGAGAAAGATCCAAATGAAGTTCCTGACTCCTGGGTTTGGCCTAGCCCAATCCTGGCTATTGTGGCCATTTAAGGAGTAAACCAGAGAATGGAAGATTCTCTCTCTCTCTTTCTCTCTCTCTCTCTCTCTCCACCTTTCAAGTACATAAATAAATCTTTAAAGAAAAAGTTAAACATGCCGGCACCGTGGCTCAACAGGCTAATCCTCTGCCTCGCGGTGCCGGCACACCGGGTTCTAGTCCCGGTTGGGGCGCCGGATTCTATCCCGGTTGTCCCTCTTCCAGGCCAGCTCTCTGCTATGGCCCGGGAAGGCAGTGGAGGATGGCCCAAGTCCTTGGGCCCTGCACCCGCATGGGAGACCAGGAGAAGCACCTGGCTCCTGGCTTTGGATCAGCGAGATGCGCCGGCCGCAGTGGCCATTGGAGGGTGAACCAAGGGCAAAAAGGAAAACCTTTCTCTCTGTCTCTCTCTCTCTCACTATCCACTCTGCCTGTCAAAAAAAAAAAAAGAAAAGAAAAGAAAAGAAAAAAGAAAAAGTTAAACATAGAATTACCATATGGCCTAGCAATTTCACTTCTAGTTTTATTCCCAAAAGAACTGAAATTGGGACTCAAATAGACAACGGCATGCTAATGTTCATAGCATCATTAAGCCCAATAACAAAAAGGTAGAAACAAGTCAACTATACATCAATGGATGAATGAATAAATAAAATGCAGTGCATATGTACAATGTTAGCCAAAGAAAGAAATGAAATACTGCTGAGGGCCAGCGCCATGGCTCACTTGGTTAATCCTCTGCCTTGCGGTGCCGGCATCCCATATGGGTGCCAGGTTCTAGTCCCAGTTGCTCCTCTTCCAGTCCAGCTCTCTGCTGTGGCCCGGGAGGGCAGTGGAGGATGGCCAAAGTGTCTGGGCTTCTGCACCTGCATGGGAAACCAGGAAGAAGCACCTGGTTTCTGGCTTCAGATCCATGCAGCGCCAGCCGTTGGCCATTTGGAGAGTGAACCAACGGAAAGAAGACCTTTCTCTCTGTCTCTCTCACTGTCTGTAACTCTACCTATCAAAAAAAAAAAAAAATACTGCTGAAATGCTATAATATGGATAAATCTTGAAAACATTCCACTAGTGAGGACATTCGGACACAAAATTCCATACTTGATATGAGTCCAATTTTATGAAAGGTACAAAATAGCCAGACCCATAGAGACAGAAAACTGGTTAGTGTTGGTTAGAGGTAGGAGAGGGGGAAAGGAAGTGACTGTTCAGTGATTATGGGTTTTTCTTTTGGGGCAATAAAAAAAATTCTAGAACTAAAGGATAGTGTCACCTCCCTTTGCAGGCTCTGGAAGAGAATGGATGTCGTTGGATTTCCAGTTTCTAGAAGCTACCCCCCTTTCTTAGCTCATGGCTCCTCCCTCCTTCTTCAAAGCCAGCAGTACAAGCAACTTCCAATCTCAGCATTGTGTTCCTAACAGCACAAAGGTGAAACAATCCAAATTTTCATCAATGGGTGAGTATATAAGCAAAATGTTTTATCTAGCCATAGAAAGGAGGTACTGATAACCTGCTACAATTTGCATAAACCTTGCAAACATGCTGAGTGAAAGAAGGCAGAACTCTCATCCTCTGGCCTCCTCTTATAAGGACATTTGAGATTACACTGGGCCCACCAGGATAAGCCAGGATAATCCCCAATCTCAAGATCCTTAACTCAGTCATAACTGCAAAGTCCCTTCTGCCATGAAGGATAACACATTCACAGGTTCTGGGGATGAGGATGTAGATATCTTTGGGGGGAACCACTTATTCTGCCTACCACATCATCCTACCACCTGTTTGGAAGTCAGGCTTTGGTACCACAGTCTCTTGGTAGTTGTGTCACTCCATTTGTCCTAACTCCTAGAGTAGCAGGCTGAAAATGGTGATAATAGCTCTCTTTCAGGGCCATTAGAAAAACGAGAATGAATCATGAAGAACTGGCATCAAGAGAGACCTCAGTTAACAGCCAACCCCAAGTCTTTAGCTTTTGCTATAGGATTACTGTAAATTTTAGACATAAGGGAAATTATCTAGGTTAAATGCAAAGTTTCCCTCCAATATCAGATACCATTTTCTTTTGAAACAATAACTTGCACGTTTCTTTTGTTGTGTGCTGCATTCCAGGTCATTCTGGGATAAAGACCTGGGAAGTGCTATCCAAGCAACCTGCCCTGCAGTCTCTCCTTTTAACCACCACACATACTGTGTCTGGATATAAAACTTGCACTGTCACCTTTTGATATCTTATTGAAAAGGAGAGAACCAGGGAGCTCCTGATTAAAACATTTATAGAGAAAATTTGCTATGATCAAAGGCAGCAGGGCATATGGAATCAGCTGGGCTGTAGGACAGAGGGGAAATATAATCTCAATGTGTGAAAAACAGGCAACTCTTGGGCTTAGCACTGTGACGGAGTGGATAAAGCCGCTGCCTGCAACGCCATCACATATGGGCACTGGTTCAAGTCCCTGCTGCTTCACTTCCAATCTAGCTCCCTACTAATGTGCCTGGGAAAACAGTGTAGGTTGGCTCAAGTCCTTGGGCCCTTTGCAACCATGTCGGAGACCTGGAAAAAGCTTCAGGCTCTGAGCTTTGGTCTGGTCCAGCCCTAGCCATTGTAGCCATTTGAAGAGTGAACCAGCAGATAGAGGATTTATCTCACTTTCGCTCTCTATCTCTCTGATTCTCTCTCTCTCCCTCCCTCCCCATCTCTGTCTTTCAGATAAATTAAAAAATTTTTAAAAATGGGCATCTCTTTATTCATTCATAAGTATTTATGAGTACTTACTGTTTCCAAGCACTATCTTACATACTAGGTACTCAGTGGTACTCAAAGTAAACAAGGTCTTTACCCTTATTGTAGTCAGGAAAAAAATGGATTTAAAAAATGTGGGTAGGTAACTATAATTTTGGAAAACCATTTCTTAGCATAGCAAGGTGGGGTGGGACAGTGAGGGAGGGTGATCTTGATGCTGAGGCTGAAAAGGCATGAAGGAGGGCCAGGGCCCCTGCCATTGGGGGAAGGAGCCTGACATACCTCAGGACTCTTGTTTTGCAAACCTTGTGTCTCACATTAGTAACTTTGTAAGATCAATTCACGAATACCCATAGTTCCTTTGCCCCCACTAAGCGAGACAGACTGGAGTAAATAAGAAGAGGTGAATTACAGTGCAACAGAGTAGATTCAGAAATTCTTGGGTGAAATTTTTGCTTCAGATACATGCATAGCATACAAGAGGACTGCAAAAAGCTCATGGAAAATAGAATTCAAATTTATTTGGTGCAAAAATCTTGAAATCCATGCATAGTTTCTTCAAAATACACATTTCCCACAGATGTGTTGAAGTACCCTCTCACATACGTGTGGACAGTGACCCTCTTATAGATACCTACACATGGGCATTGGGCCATAATGTTGTCTGTATTTCTTACTCAGGTCAGGAGTCAGGAAGTCTGAAAAAATGTGTTTAGGAAAATTATCACAGAACTGTGAAACAGAAACGTACACTACAAGGGGAGTTGTAGGAATTGAAATCCACGCTGTAAGCTGAGGCCAGACTGGGGGCCAACAGGCAACAGAAAGGAGCGTGGGTTTCATTCTGAGCTATGGGAAGCCAACAGAAGATATACAACAGGAACTGGCACACTCTGATTTACATTTATTTTCATTTATTTTTTTTTTTTTTGACAGGCAGAGTGGATAGTGAGAGAGAGAGAGAGAGACAGAGAGAAAGGTCTTCCTTTTTGCCGTTGCTTCACCCTCCAATGGCCGCTGTAGCCAGCGCATCTTGCTGATCCGAAGCCAGGAGCCAGGTGCTTCTCCTGGTCTCCATGCGGGTGCAGGGCCCAAGGACTTGGGCCATCCTCCACTGCCTTCCCGGGCCATAGCAGAGAGCTGGCCTGGAAGAGGGGCAACCGGGATAGAATCCAGTGCCCCAACCGGGGGTAGAACCTGGTGTGCCAGCGCCGCGAGGCGGAGGATTAGCCTGTTAAGCCACGGTGCCGGCCTCTGATTTACATTTTTAGAATGACAGTCTTGCATACCTTCAACACTACCTTTCCACTAGTTGTTTAATTTCAAACACTGAACCTCTAGAAATCACTGGGCTGATCCAATACTCAAGTACATTAGACAGAATTCAAATATTTGCGAGAGAAGAAAACCAGTGAACCACTGATTTAAATTCATGGTAAAATGAAAGTCAGCAGCCATGGTGATACAAAATGAAAAATAAAACAAGAACACTCAGAGAAAGTTAGACAATAATGCACTATTTTATAACTATGAGTGAGTAGGCAAATATTTTCAAACACGTGACGATGTTATTAGCATGACTGCAAATTGGCAAGATTTTTTACACAAGGGTTTGTGGCTCTTCCTATCAAAATTTAAATGGTATAAAATCCTTACACAGAAATTTCACTTTAATTATCATATCCTTCATAAAAGCTTACATATACACCTAGAACAAGTGCAGCATGATGTGTGGTATCATTTGGAATTAGAAAAACTAAGAGAGAGTTTACAAGGGCATCAATGACAGACTAGAGAAATAAGAAATGAAAGTGTCTACACTATGATATAATAGACAACTGTCTTCAAAAAGAATATTTCAGACACTTTATATACTAATATAAAATTACTGATATTGATGAGGAAAAAAAAGATGGCAGAAATCCACAAGTACTGTGATACAATTTCAATTAAAAACACATAGAAAGATACACCCAGGTAAGCCTATTGGAATGTTCACAGAAGAAGAGTCTAGAAGGGATACACAGAAAAGCTGAGGTAAGAGAAGGTGGCTGAGGGGCCCCTTTATGCTTACTCTACACTCTTGGGCAGTTGAACCTCTTTTACATTAAGCGTTTACTATTTTTGACACACAAATAATGGAATTATGTCATAGGCAGGACAAGCAGAGAGGGAGGTGTTAACCAAGGAAGTAAGGGCACATCATACCTTTATGGGGAAACCAGTGCAGAGTTTTACCTCTTGGATTGTCATTTGGGTGTGTCCACATGTATTTATGATATTTTCTCAAATACCCTCAACCAGATAGTTTCAATCATTACAGACCTAAATGTTGCATCATCTCTGACCACTTTAATTCTGGTTAAGAATATTTGGCTGGGGCCGCCACTGTGGAGTAGTGGGTAAGCTACCCACTGTGGCATCAGCATCCCATATGGGTGCCCAGTTCAAGTCCCTGCTGTTCTACTTCCAATCCAGCTCTTTGCTATGGCCTGGGAAAGCAGTAGAAGATGGCCCAAGTGCTTGGGTCCCTGAACCAGTGTGGGAGACCCTGAAGAAGCTCCTGGCTCCTGGCTTTGGATCAGTGCAGCTCTGGCCATTGCGGCCATCTGGGGAGTGAACCAGCAGATGGAAGACCTCTCTCTCTCTGTTTCTACCTCTCTCTGTAACTCTGTCTTTCAAGTAAATAAAATAAATCTTTAAAAAAATAGTGAGGACAAGGTTTTAGGGTGAAGAAAAATAAAGAATATTTAATCTATTGACAGATGAGAATGTAGCAGACCTCCAGGTCTTAAGAATTACTGCCCAGCTAAAAGAGTGTTGGGAGGGGAGTCAAGAATAAGAGAGACAAAAGATAGGGACAGATGCACATTTGCCTTCAGCAATGAAATTCGAGAAATATGTTCTTTATATATTAACAAATTTAATGTGATTTTTAAAAAAGATAATTTGGCTGAATTTTGCTCCAAACTGAAACTCACCAATGAGATCTAGGTATTGAGACAAGAACACTGCACAAAACTAAGAGAGGGAAAAGTGGATAATGACAGCAACCAAGCTCTGGAATAGCCTCCCACCAGGACCAGTTCCCAGTGATTTACGTATATTGCCACTCTCTCTATAACCCCACACTGTAGGCCATGTGTATTCCTGCTTTCAAACGAATACAGCGCATCTCCAACGCCAGGAGAGGTCATTTGCCCTGGTGGCATAGCAACGGGACGTTCTGGTGTGCCAGCCCAGGCCTGGGCCTCCCACCATGCCCTTCAGCCCTTCACAATACAGACAGAGCTGGTCTCAGTCCTCACCACATTGGAACTGCTGGGCCAGTCCTAAGTTCAGGCAGACTGTGGTACTAACACCAACACTTCAGTAGTAAAATGAAGATTGCTTCAGCTCTTGTGATGATGTAAACTAGTCAGCTGCCCTCTGCTTGAGTCTCCTGAAAGCCATAAAAAAGGAATTACTAAGCAATGCATTGTGCATTTCCTCAAATGCCCCACCCTCTACCCCCATTCCACCAGCCACATGCTAGAGCTGTGTTTTGCCTTAGAGGCTGGTGAGAGGAGAGCCCAATTATGATAAAATCTTTTTCAGATAAGACCTCACCCTACCTGCTACACCTGTCCCAGGAAAGCTGTCCAAGAACCCTCCCATCCCCACCCCATGGAGTTATTGTACCTGCTGAGTGCTGGGTCTGTCTGTCCTCTGTCATCACAAACTAACACTTTGTCACAAGATACGCATCTGCTGTTTATCTTCCTCCGTGGAATGTGGGCAGGCACCTGGTATTCAGAGAGCCTGAGGAGGTGTCAAGAAGTACATAAGGAAGGAATGAACGGCTGTTCCAGCCGGGAAAGTCATGCGGGCTGGCAAAGAAACTAGAGGGCTGACAGAGGGGCGTCTCTTAAGCACTGGTAAGAGCAGCAGCAAACAGGCCGATTGTCAGCCTAGGAGGAAAAAGGAACAAAGGAGGAGGAAAAGATGAGAGTAAAACTATTCTGTAGGGTGCGGTTATGTTGGACACACTTGTCGAGACCCACGCTGCGCATCACACGAAACTCAATGTACCGTGTGGGCTCTGCTTGATGAAGAGGCAGTGTCAGCTCCCTGACCACAGCCCGTGTGCCTCGGTGGCTCCTGAAGAGATGGTGGGCCACCTGGGTGGGGGGAGGGAGGTACATGGGAACTCTCCATGAACGCAAAACTGCTCTAAGAAACAAAGCCTATTTTTTTTTAAAGTACTAAAATACGAAGAACAGCTAGTATGTGATGCCTTTTGGCTTTATGGACAAGCTTTTTCTGAAATATGACAAGATATGGAATCAATCGGCCAAGGGCTAGGCCAAGCTGAAGCTAGAAGCTAGGAATTTCATCTGGGTCTCTCACGTGGGTGCAGGAAACTAAGTACTCACACCATCTTCTGCTGCTTTTCCCAGACCATTAGCAGGGAGCTGTTTCAGAAGCAGAGCAGCCAGGACACGACCCACTGGCACCCACATGGGATGCTGCATCAGGGTCCACAGCTTAACCAGCTAAGATATTTTACATTCTCATCCTAAGAATAACAGCCCATAGTGGGGACTGGGACCCCTCATAACCACCCCATCTTCCATACCCTTGATTGCATTTTTTGAGACTTCCTTCCCCCTACAGTTAGAGATCAGGCCACACACACCTGCTTTACTCCGACCTGCAGAGCCACTAGGCCGAGTCACTAACTAAGCCATTATGATTTCTGTCAGGAGTGCCTGCTCCACAGGGCTGCCGCTCGCCTTAGGGGAGGTGATGTGAGGGAAGCACTTCATGAGAGCAATTGGGTGCTGCCTGGAGTCGCCACTGCCACCGAAAATGTGACCTTGAGCAGTCCCTTCACCATGCCAGGCCCCCATGTGTGAAATACCTGTGACAAGACTCCAGGACTTATCCCTCAGATAGTTATAGATGTCACTAGCTGCTTTACATGTGCTTTAATGAATGCTGGTTTCTAGTAACCTAAGCCTACAAAATTGATAATTATATAATTGTATGTATTTATAAAATTAATGATAATTGATAATCAAGAAGTACCTTTGTTGTGAAAAATGAGCACTACATACAAAATTTTGTTGTTTTTGAACTGGCAGATTTTGTCAACATTCCTGGCTGTTGTGGCCATCTGGGGAGTGAACCAGCAGAAGGAAGATCTCTCTGCCTCTCTACCTCTCTCTGTAATACTGCCTTTCAAATAAATAAATAAATCTTTAAAAAAGAAATAAAAAATAAAATGACACATAATTGGGAACCTGCATTAAGGTGTAGTGGGTAAAGCCACTGGCTGCTATGCTGGCATCTCACAGGGGTGCAGGTTTATATCCTGACTGCTTGCTCCCCTTTCCATCAGGCTCCTTGCTAATGGCCTGGGAAATGCAGCGGAGAATGGCCCAAGTGCTTGGGCTCCTGTCACCCCTGTGGGAGACCTGCAAGAAGCTCCTTGGCCTGCCCCAGCCCTGGCCGATGAGACCATCTGGGGTGTTAACCAGCAACTGGAAAATTCTTTCAAATAACTAAATAAATCTTTTTTTAAAAAATGACATATTTGAAATGTATTTTTTAAAAATGTAAAAATCCCTTATGACTGCGTGTCCTTTCCTCTCATACCTCTGGAGTCAGACCTCAGTGTCGCTGCAGTACCAGTGAAAATGAAAGCACTATTCAGACAGGGTGGTGAGCCAAACGTTGAGGATACAAGGCTTCCTCCCCAGCATAGAGGACGGAGGGATGGGAGTAGTCAGGGCCTTTCAGTGGAGACTGGAGCCTGAGCCATGGAGAGCAGCGTGTCATTTAAAGGCCATGAGATCTTAGACTAGTGACTTTGTTTCCCTAAGCCTGTTTCCTCAACAAAACAACGAAGATACTATTACTATCTGTCCAGGAAGTCCGTGGCTGATGAAAATAGGACAGTGTGGGCAAAATGACCTCATCATTAATGTTATTACTGCAAAATCCCTTCTTGTCCCTCTTTGGCTATCCAACGCCTAGCGACTGAACCCTTCTCTGAAAATGTGTGCAGAATGAGTGAGAAAACCCGATAAAATGTGCAAACTAGTTCATCCACTCAAGAGCAAAGCTCAAGAAACACATCAATCACTACAGCACTTGCTACCCAACAAGCAAGCATGACCTGGAGTTTTCTGAACTCACCAAGATCTTGTATGTAGCTGAGAAAGTCCCAAGGTCAAAAGTCACCACACACTAAGTACTTTGAGTGAGGCTTTTGAATACATACACTACTGCAAATTTCCTCACCTAATCATAATAGATGCTTTTATGGCCTCTGCAGGCATGGTTTTAATTTGTCCTTAACCACAATTTAAGGTAGGTAGAGTCCAGTTTTATAAATGTTAACTTCACAACTACAATTGAAGTCTAGAGCATTAATTAACCAAGGAAATAAAAGTTTCCAATATAACTTCACTCAAAGCTATCAACCTAATAAAAAGCTGAGGCAGGAACAGAGAAATGCAGGTGGACTAGAAAAAGACTTAACCCTTTGGATGCTACGTGTGTGCCTAGGTCAGACCTGTAGGTTAGCATTTAACTGAGAAGCATGAAGCTAAAAGGAATGTACTGAATATTAAGGTAACCAGACTCCAGGAGTTATCTGTAAGTTCCCCAAAACTAGTACCCAGGAATTTAGGTTTTGAGTAATGTATAGTCACACTCACCATTAGCAGGGATGGGGAACCTTTTTTTTTTTGCTAAGGATACTAACACCATTCATAGGCCATACAAAGTTTTCAACTTAAAAATTTGCATGCTATAGATTTATTGAATTTCCAGGGCCTCCAGTGGCTGCCTTGGCAGAGCCAGACTAAATGATTTCCCAGGCCTTACATGACCCACAGGCCAGATGTTCTCCATCCCACTTAGAGACCCTACCTGTGCCAGCCATGGCTGGCCACTGAACAAAATAGCCTCTTCCTCAACCACTGTTCCTAGGCTATGAGACTTTCCACTATTTTAGGGCCACTCCTATGCTTAAGAGCCAATGCTGCTTGCCCATGGCCATCTAAGGGATCAATAGCATTAGGACAACTTTTAGCTCTGGGAGGGAGGAGGGCAGAACCACTCATTGGCTGTCGCTGCTCACTGCAGTGTTCATCCACTTGGAGTCAGTCACAAGATCACCTTGAGATAATCTGGCAGCTTTTTAGTCTAGTAAAACCCAACTCCAAAATCCATTAACTCCTATTTTTAGTGGGGACCTCTGTGCCTGGTCCTGCATTAAGCACTAGCGATGGATGAATGACACATCGAGTTGTGGGGAAACACCCTGGGAAGAACTAGGGAAGAACAGGAGCCAAGAAGCAAGAGTACTGGAGGATGCTCGTTTCATTCATCCTCTCCCAAACTTCCCCTCTAAATGAACATCATCAACGCCCATGCCAAAGCACCTGATTCTCCCCCTCCACCTCTTCCTTGGGAAAGACAGTTCTCTGCCTCACTAATGGAGTTTACTTCCATACACTGTGTACCTATCCCATTGCACCGATCCAACTGCCATTAAAAACCTGCTTGTACATCACCTTCTGGGAAGTACTCATGTGTCTTGCCTATTAGAACAGATGTCTCATGAGCAGAGTACCTGTGGATCTGCTTGATCTGTATATGCTAGCCACTGGGAACTGAGACGTCCTCCAGGTAAGAAAAGAACTCAAGTCACTGTGAGTTATGTTAGTTACAACCTTTCCACCATCATTCAGACCTTCATGTTTCTGGCCTGCACTCCACGTGCCTATCTGATACACTTTCCAATTCCTATTAAACTTGCACACATCTACTTTGAGTACCTACCAACCATCATCCCTTTGCAGTCACCTTTCATTATCATTTGTCATATGTCTGAGCAAATTTTCCCTTAGAAACAAGCTCAGGAGCAGGACCACTTGTCACATTTATGTGTTTTAACCTCTTTTGTTTGAGTTCCTAGACTGGGGCTCAGCCTTTTAGGGCTTTCACATTTTATTTTCATACCTTATTCAATTGTACACCCCGAGTAGATGCCACTCCTGCATCTACTCCGCAAATAAAACTGCTCTACTTTGTTTAATAAGTAGTTTCGCCAGCAAATTCCATAAAAGAAAGTAAAAGCCCTTCTGCGCATATTTTGAGCTGTTCCTTTTGGAGGTCATTTGAGGCTTTTCCAAACAAGCATGTCATTTTCCTACATTAAGCATGCTTAGTCCACTTGAGAGAAATGGCAGCCTCCACTCAAAACAACCCAGGAATAAACGTTAGGTAGCAGGCCTTCTCCTTCTGCTCTCTTGTGCAATGAGAACCACGAAAATGAGACTTCCACTCTACAGGAAAAGGGTTTCATTGCTGCTTGTGTTTCCTATAACCTTCTACTTTATCTGAAATTCTCACAGCAGACTGTTGACAAAGCATTCAAACTTCATGGGATTACCATAGTGGCCCGAGGCACTCCCCTAGGGCGTGCTGGTGACCACCCAGGAGCTACATGTTTCTTTACTGCCATAATGTAAACAGTGCCATGTGACCACATTCATTCATTTGCTGCAATTAAATCATATGCGAGCACACTCCCCTTTGTCTACGACTCTGAAACCATCTAGGATTCCTTGCAGATTACGAAAAACCAAAACTCCCTGGTGAACATTCCAGAACACGAGTGTGGTTTCCAGCGATTTTTGCATTGATTCTGAAAATCAAAGTGTACTGAAAATTTGTGCTCACAGGCATTTCTCATAACTTGGAAGCAATGAGCTATTCATTCTCACATAGTAACTGTTGGGGTTTCAATCACTAAACAAATTCATCAAAATGTTTACTGAGCAATGCAAAGATGCTACACACTGCTATTCTCAGAGAAATTGTACTTAACAAGTAGGCTGACTTTGAATCAAAAACATCAGAAAGGAAGGTAAAAGAGGGAAAAAATACAAGAATTCAGTGAATTCTAATAGATGGTTTATTGGAAACCCTTATAGTGTTTTTCAAAAGGACTTGACAGACTTTATTTTAATAAGACGTAGCGAAGAGGAAATGGCTTAAAAGATATCATCCATCTTTTATTTAACTAAGCACTGCCCTTCATTTTGAAGGAAATGATACAATTTCAAATCAGAACTTCCGTCTTAAGAAGTGGAAAAGAACATAACATTGACTTCACATACAACCTTCAATAAAAATAACGTTTATACAATTCATTGGGAAATAAAATACTTGCAGAATTTATCCTGTTAGCCAATGTAATCTCTTTGTGTCACAAGTATTACAGTTGAGAACAAAACATAATGAAAAGTTGATATTATTATCCTGATTAAAAAAAAAGTTCACAAATAGAATGTGACTTTCCAAAGAAATCTATCCAATGTCTGCGATCACAACTAGATTTTATCCTAATCGATAAAAAATGGTTAGACAAGCACATAGTATCAAGAGTCTTCAACACAGTGGATTCCATTTTGTTAAGAACAAAAAATAGAAAATAAGTAGTATTTAGTTTTCTTAGCTCTCCATAGTATATGTTATATAAAATTAAAGTTTTGCTTCCAAAAATATGTTTCCATGTGGTTGGGTGGTGTCCAGGGCCAGAAACACCAAAGACAGGAGAAGTTTAACCACAGAAGTGTCATTTTTCATAAAAACTAAAAATATCCTTCAAGGTCTAAAGTCTTCTGCTAGACATTTTAGTGCTACAAAGTCATTTTTAAATTAAATGTGGAATAAAAGCTACAAAAAGTATGGGTCCTTTCAATACAAAAGTCGTGTAGCTGAAGTTGTGGGCTCCTCTGACCTACATCAGCGGTCTCAATAAAATATTTGTTCAGGTAAGAAAATAGAATTTGTCTGATTTCACTTAGCATACGTGCCGGGCGATGTCCTGATTCTCCCTGCCAGGCATCTGCAGAACATGAGAATCGATATTTCTTTCCTTCAAAGAGCATCCGTAATTCACAGTACAAAATAGTTCTAAAGTCTTATTCCTAAGGAGAAACAAAAATTATTAAATATATTTATTTCTTCCTAAAGTGCCAGATGTAGCTGTTTTCAGGTCAGGAAAAAAAAAAAAATCACTTACCCATAACACTGCCATCCTAAGGAAAAGAAGCAAGAGTGGACTGGATTACCTTCCTAGAAGCCTCTACCGGTCGGCTGTGGCCTTCCCTTAGGCCTTGAACCCCTAAGGAGACTTCCAACATTCCAATGGAATCTCTGTTCCTAAGTATTACAGTTCATTATCTCTGGTAGTCTGTAGAAACGTTAGGGTTACACTGAAAAGCAGGATCTAGAGTAGATCCATCTCCTGTACATTTTTCAAGCCTCCAGAGGTAGATGCTATCATTGGTGTGGATTTTACAGGAGCACTTCTTTCAAGTTGAAAACTTTTCAGAACAGCAGCTGGTTACTAACAACACAGCCACTGCTGCACTTCGGCCTGACCAGACTTTCCATTTGGACAGGAGGAGACAGGGAGGGGAGTAGCAAAAAGCTGGCAAGCCCGGAGCTGCCGGCCTGTGCCACTGTGCACAGTGGTCATCTCTTGCAACTGTGTTAAGCACAAAAGAAAACCCGAATCTTAAATCCACATCCATTCAATCGAACGTCTTCGCCCACACTGAACTTGTTCTGCTCTCCCATGACCGAGAGACAGTAAATGTAAAGCTGTTAGAGTATTAAACATGGAAACCAGATCTACATTTCCAACAACACACTGGCTTTCCTCCAGTGTCCCACACAGGGCTAGAATGCTGCTCACCTTTAAGGACAAAGTGACAACAGCTGTTGGGTGGGGGGTCACTGTGAAAACGGGGAGCCCAACGCATGCCTTTTCAGGGAGAAGTTTTCATGGTGGGGCGCCACCATTGTTCTAGGCTTTTAAAAGTCATGGCCTTCATTTCCCTGTCTCAGAAAAACACACTAGGAAACCCTCCAAGTGGTGCTGCCTTGATTTAAGGATCCCAGGCTACAGCCCCACGGTGGCCTCAGTTGTGAACCACTCAGGATTCTATTCCAGTGGTTAAGAACTGGGTAACAGAATGCCTCTCAAGAGGAAAAAAAAACCAAAATGTCCCACCTTAAGTTCTGAGACAGCACTAGCCATGTACAGCAGAGGCATTCTGCAGTGGAGGGCACACATCGTTAAAGGGCCCCAAGGGGCACGAGTTTAAAACCATTTCGAAAGCTTCATACTAAAGCATACAGTGGCTCTGTAGCTCACCCAAGCCTGCCACCAATGGATCCCCGGGTCACCCGCCTGCTCCAGGACTGCCGTCTACACAAGGTGGCACCTGTGACGGATGCCACCCTTTCATTACGAATGGGCTCCAAAGGAGCTGTTCTCCAAGCAGCAAGACTGCAGAACCTACGAGACTTTCCATCTTGAATTAAGTTGCACACGGTGTGGCTAGCAACCTATCTTAGGACTGCAGCATGCCTCAGTTTTAAAGATTTTACCACCAGCAGAACAAAAGTGACTGTATGGGAGAAGGGGCCAAAAAAAAAAAAAAAAAAAAGTCACAGGATCAGCATCAAAGCCTTGTTTTTAAAAGGCTGGCCTTCACTATCCAGAGAGGCTAGGCTAGATTAACTACTTCCTGCCAGGGCAGCCCTGTCTGGCCAATTCCCTAGTGGATGTTTTATGAGGTGGCACAAGCCATCCCCATCTGTGACCTGTAGGCAGATGAACACAGCCAAGCAGGTTTAATTAGCTCAGACACACAAAGGGCGATTCCCTCCTTCTGATAACAAATAACACAGCTATAAGTGCCCACAACAGCAGGCGCAAAACAAAGGCAGCACAGCAGAACCTTAATTGAATCCTTCCCCTGGCTGGCCCTTGACAATGATTTACTTGTAACCTGGGAAGTGGGGGGTGGGGTGGGTGGCGCAGCCGACTCAGCCAGGAGTCAGCTCCGGAAGAGGCATTACTTGGGGGCACGGGGCTGGAGAACGCAGCAAAGTCTGCAAGCCCGGGTGGTTCAGCTCTGCTCCCGTTCATGAGGGCTGCTTGGATTTCGTTTGCCGCTCCCTGACCCTGAGGTGGTTTCGCCAGCCCTGCTCCCCAGGAATCTCATAAAGTAAAATAAATCAAATAAATCGCGCTGGCCTCTCAGATACCACACAGCTCAGCGGGAGGCGGCAGAGCAGCAGCTCTCAGAGAGTGGGCCTGCAGGAACGCCTGGGGCAGGCAGCCAGGAGGGACCGGCAGGCACGCAGGCCTCCTTTGCTGGACACCCCGCACCCAGCCCCGTGCATAAAAAGGGCGTTGTGCTGGAAACAGATCCAGCAGGGATTAAGTGCCAGGCAAACCCAGTTTGCCCCCAGGATGCAAAGGAAGACGATCAGATTAGGAGGAAGGAAGCGCCCCCCAGCCCCAGCCAAAATGCTCCTACCTGCTCCCTCTGTCCCCTTCCTCTCCTCCCCCGTCCACAGCCGGCTGCGCACTCCACCAACTCTCCGTTTATCAAAGGGCCCAGAATCCCAGATGGGACCCAGAGGTGACTGGGGGAGGGAGGGATAGGGAGGAAGGGGGCAGCGGCGGCTGCAAACAGCTCCCCTTCTGCAGCTCTGGGCTCAGCTCCGCGGGTCAGTGCGCCACCGGCTCTCCGTTCTCCTCCTCCTCGGGGGCCCGCGCAGGGGGGCGTCCGCGAGGCGGCGTAGTCCGCGCGGCATCGCCGTCGCCCTCCTCGGGCTCGGTCGGGTGCAGGTGCATGGCGAGTTCTTGCAGCACAGCGGCGCGCCCGATCTGGTCGTTGCGCCGCTTCTCCATGATCAGGTCCTCCAGGCTCTGGAACTCCAGCGTGTGGCTGCGCTGCGCCGAGAGCTGAATCTGCAAGCGGTAGGGCTGCTTGCCGATGCGCAGCTCGCCGCCGATCTTGAACTCCCGCTTGCCATAGCGGCACCAGGCGGCAAAGCTCTCCGAGTTGCGCCAGCTCAGCTCGCGCTCCTTGGCGCCCACGTGCGCCAGCGCGTTGCGCACCACAGCGCTGGGGCTCAGCGGCTTGTAGCGGTACAGATCGTTGACCACGCGGCCGCGACGGCCCTGGCTGGCGTCCGTCAGGAAGCTGTTGCTCACCTCCAGGCGGTGCAGGTGCACCACCTGGAAGTTGCCCACGTACACCGCCCAGTGCGGGTACTGCGCCTGCGACACGAACTCCACCAGGTCGCCCGGGCTGCACTTGTTGAGCAGATTCTCGGGCGTGTAGGTGCTCAGCGCCGTCGAGCCCGGCGCGAAGCTCTTCTCATAGATGCACTCGTCGCGGTAGAACACGGAGCACTCCACCTCGTGCAGCCGCGGGTCGTAGGGCTGCGGCGCGGGCAGCGGCTGCCGGTCCCCGCCGTCCTCGGGTCCCTGCGGCGGGGGCTGCGGCTCCACGTCCTCGTCGTCGTTGGAGAAGATGTAGGAGACCCCGATGCGGGGCCCGTCGTCTCGGTCCACGCCGGTGGGGTCGGCCGTGGGAACTTCCTTGTAACTCAGGTGCGTCAGCTTCTCCACCTGGTTGCCCATCGCGCTGCGGACGAGCGTTCACACCGCCGCGAGGGGAGAGAGCGAAAGCGCCAGCAGGGTCATTGGCGCAGGTCCCAGGACAGGGGGATGAGGCCACCTGTTGGGAGACGAAGCCACGTAGCAGCCCCGGTGTGGGAAGGGCTTTCGTTCGGAACAGCGGAGGCGACAAAAACACACAAAATAAATAAATAAAATAAAACGGGCGGGGGGCCGAGCAGCTGGAGCCATTGCAGGGGGGGCTCGGGTTGGAGAGGCGCCCCCCGCGTCTCCACCTGTCGGGGCACGGTCACAGGTGGCAGCGCTGCCCCCCGCGCCCAGCCCTCACCTGGCCCGCGCGCAAAGAGCCCGTTGCATCAGCAGCTCCTACCGCTTCCGCCCGCGCCCTACCTGCCAAGGCCAAGCGGGGGGGGGGGGGGACGGGAAGAGAAACTTTGCTCCAATCCCCCCGTCCCTAACTCCCCCTCCCACCTACCCCTGGGCCCTTACTAGCCCACGGGACGTCCCCGCGAAGCCTCCCAGCCCACGGGGAACGAGCGAGGGCCCCGTGGAGCGGGCCCGGCAGGTGAGCCGCCCGCCCGCCCGGGCTCACCTGCGGCGCTTCCTCCCCGCGGCTCGCCGGCCCCTCCCCCGCGCAGGTTCGGGTTACCTGGGCGCACTCACCCGCGGAGAGGTGGCGGGCGTGGGCGGGGCGGAGGGGCCCCCGCCGCACCCACGGACTTCTAGGGCGAGTTCGCAGGTGCGGGTTCTGCAGCCCTCCTCCTCCTCCCGGCGCGGGCCGCAGCGAGCCTGGGCAGGGGGCAGCGCCGCATGTCTCAGCCCGCGGAGACTCGAAGATGCAGGGGCAAACGTCTGCTCGGCCCGCACCGCCTCCCTCCTGCCGGGGCTGCGGCCCCCCGCTCCCAGGGGAGGTGTGGCGCGAGGAGGAGAGGAGGGAGGAAGGCAGCCTCCTCTCGCAGCCGCGGCAGCTCGCGCTCCGGCCGCCGACCGACGGGATTGTAGATCCGGCTCCGGGCTCCCGGGCGGGAGCGCAGCCCGTGGCGTTTAAAGAGACAGGCGCTCGCTCCCCCCAGCTCCGGGCTTTCCCACTCGGCGCGTAGCCGCCGGGATCCCCGCCCCTGCCCCGCCCACCCGGGCCGCGGAGCCCCGCCCAGGACACGCCCCCCGCCGGAGCGGGTTAAATCCCGCTGGTAAATAAATAATCTCCGGTTTGGCGGCGGAGGTAGCTTGGAGTGGCCGCCGGAAGGCACCCTCTAGTCTGTTTTTTCTTTCTTTCTTTTTTTTTTTTTTTTTTTTATACCCCGAGCGAGCTGCGGTTCCGAGGAGTTGGAAGGCAGACGCCACCTGCCAGTGCAGAGAAGAGAGAGGGAAAGAAAGTTTGGTGTTTGAGCCTTTTCTTCTCAAAGTACCTGGAGAGGGAGCAACAGTCATTAGGGACTTTTGCTTTTTTTGTTTCCTAAGGTGTATTTCTTGCCCTAAAGGTCGCAGTAAAGGATTCTTTGCCGGGACAGCCTTAGAGGTGCTTCAGCGCACAGATGTTTGCAGAATACAGAGCAGGGAACTTTTGGTGTAGGACGAAAAAAATAGGTAAGAATTCGCAGAAAGAAAACAGTAAAAAAAAAAAAAACAAAAAACAAAAAAAAAAAAAACAGAAGGAAGACTTGGTGCCTGGCTGGAGCCCCACAGCTATGCTGTCTGTGGGCTGGAAGTCAGTACGAAGTTAATTTCATAACCTCCGTGGTTTCCAGAGAGTTACCAGTCGGTTAGGTAGTGGAGAAAGCAAGCAGTTGTGGCCGCTTTTCTTAGGGGTGGGGGGACAGAGGAATTGCCTAACTGTCCTTAAATTCGAACCGAATCAGCAAAGGCCCCAGGATGTGTTTCCTTGCTGCTGACCAGGGAACAGGGGACAGGAGGGTTGCTGGTTAATCTCCCCTACCAGGGGAGAAGCCCCCTGCTTTCCTTTCTTGTCCCTAAGAAGACGGCTCCAGAGTGTTTTTGTTCATTTCTTATAATAAGGGGTTGGGACGCAGGTGGAAGACTGAGCCCTCTGTTTTCAGTAATCAAGAACAAGTGCTCACTAGAAGTACCCTTGCTAGTGAGTGGTGGAGTTGAGGATGCAACCCAAGACCTGCATCGGGTTTTCCATCACTGCTTCATTTGACTAGGTTTTTCCGAGTAACCCCATTATTTATTCATTGTGTATACTGACCAGTGGAAACAAGAACACACTAACACCACCGTGATGTTTTTTTTTCTTTGGAGAGGAAAGTAGACATAAATCTGCGTATGTGTCTTTAAGCTGGAACAGTCCATATTGTCAGCACTGTGATGGAGGGAGCCCTTCAGCAAGTCTAAGACCTCAGTAGAAAAGGTTAGACCAAAGCGGGATTTCCAGGTGCTGTATAGATTCGACTGAAAACTTCCACACTGGTCTTCAGCACATTTGACCAGAGAGACCCGCCCTGGATCGGGGTCTGGGGCCGCCATTCCCTGCAGGGTGCTTGCCACTACCAGGAGAGCTCCTGTAGCCACCTGTTTCATGGAGAAGAGTTAGGCTAAGAGGGACAATGACTGGTCAGCCCAAGTAAGGTGCCCCACTGCTCCCAGGTGGCACTGAGTGGCTTGGTGAGGGCCGAGGGAATCCACGGACAGGTACAGTAGGAAGACAGTTTGCTACCAGCACTCAGCATCAGAGATCTAATAGGTAAAGTGCACCTAGTTATCTAGTATCTCCAACAATTTTCTAGTCTCTATCAGTCTGGAGCTCCATTCAGGTGCACAGTAGTGGCTCAACGACATTCCTTGAACTGACCAACTCAAGACTGAGAGGGAACAAATGCGAGGCCTCTTCATATCTCAGCAAGTGCTCGATGCATGCTTATTGGATGTCTTAGGGAAAGCCTTGGGCCAAAATCAAGAATTACTTGCTAGTTTTATAGGGCAGTGAGTGACTGGGTGAGAGAGTGAGCGAGGGAAGGGATGTTATCTTCCAGTAACCTCTAGTGTAGATAATTGCACAAATGCCTGTCGGGCTCAGTCTCCATCTGATTACCCAGTGCACTTGGTCAGAGGTTACACAGTGGTTTCCAGATGTGCTTTGCTTATCTCAAATTATTGTTTCAGTTAGTTGTCAACAGTTTGAAAAGTTGGGAAATCATAAATAAAAATTCAGATTTCCAATTACACTTGGAAAGTTAGAAAAGCAGACTGTCAGGCACATGTTCCAGCTGTCACATGGGCAAGGAGGAAGCCTGAGCAAACATCTTTCCCAAGGGAAGCTCTTTTTTTTTTTTTTTTTTTGACAGGCAGAGTGGACAGTGAGAGAGAGAGACAGAGAGAAAGGTCTTCCTTTGCTGTTGGTTCACCCCACAATGGCCGCTGTGGCTGGCACACTGCACTGATCCGAAAGCAGGAGCCAGGTGCCTCCTCCTGGTCTCCCATGCGGGTGCAGGGCTCAAGCACTTGGGCCATCCTCCACTGCACTCCTGGGCCATAGCAGAGAGCTGGACTGGAAGAGGGGCAACCGGGACAGAATCCGGCACCCCAACCAGGACTAGAACCCGGGGTGCCCGCGCCGCAGGCAGAGGATTAGCCTATTGAGCCACGGCACTGGCTGGGAAGCTCTTTGATAAAGAATGTTGCTAGCTGGATTTGAATTCTCAGCCAGTCGTAGATGCATCTCCGCAGCAATGACCCGAGTGTCACATCCCACACACCTCCTTGGAAGAGGCACTCAATAAAACAAGTGGTGTTGAATACCAGTTAGTCACTCTCACAGTATTCCTGTCTAGCCCAGTGGGAAATGATTGAGATTGACTTTTCTACCTGACAGGGCATCGGCCCTGACTCTGCAGGTGTCTTAGAGATCTGGGTTTAAATGGAATGGCTGTCTCCAAGCACGCACCAAAGAGGGGCATGAGGACAGGCAGAATTATCTAACCAGGCAATCTGGAACTCACCTGTTCCCCAGGCTGGGCCCCAGGCTCATGGCTGCAGCAGCAGAAGCCTGAGTAATTCTGTTGGGAAACAGGTTTCTCCACACGTCCCTTGTGTTGGGAAACTCCTAGATTGACCTGCACTTTTTAGTCACTGTGGGTGTGGTGACCTCAGGAGGTGGTCTGCCAATGGCATGACCTTCAAGATGTCTCTTCTCCACGTAGGACCCTATTCTCAATCTCTAAAAGGGGCTGATGCTTCTAGTCTCTTCACTTGCCAGTCATCATATGAGTCCATGGACAGTGGCTTGCCCCTTGATCAGCAGGGGATTGCTTCCAAGACCCCCAGAGAAACCTCAGATAGCTACCCAAGTGCATAGTTGATCTGATAACCAAGACAGCTACCCAACAACATAGTTGAACTGGTAACCCAGCTAGGTAGTATATACAGCTTAGGTACACAGCTTAGGTACACGGGACAAAGCATGACTCATGGCCTGGCTGGCACTGAGAAGAACAGGAGAAGATTTCATCAAGTGATTCAGAATGGCACATAATAGAAAACTTAGGAATTACGCATTTATGTAATTTCTACTTAATATTGGACCATGGTTAATTTAGAGGGGAAAGCATGGGAAGGAGGAAGAGCTGCATAGGGAAGTGCCTTGGAAATCCTGAATGCTTTGTGCGTACCAGACTTGTTTTATATGTAAGAGCCAGATAATGGCTTTAATATGGAGAGTCAAGGATAAACTGGTATTGTGGGCATCATCTTATTAAACCTGCATGCCATTCCTGTTACGTCTGTTTCCCAGATCAGAATACAAAGGCCCAGTAGAGTCAATGTGGATCATGTCCATTGCAGGACAAATCCAAATCTGGCTGACTCGAAGGCTGTTTCTCACACTGTAGTACCAGCATATACAAGGATACTTCAAAAAGTTCATGGAAAATGAAATTGAGCTTATTTTAGTGCAGAAACTTTTAAAATCCATGCATATAAGGAGTTTTCAGAAATCCAATGGACAATGAGCACCCTGTGTGTTTGCTCAGCCAGAACCCAGCGGATCTGAGTGACAGACTTGGCCTGGGTTGCCTGAGATTTTCTGGTTTTAGCACAGAAAGCCCCTGGCCTAAACAAACCAGAATAGTAAGCAGCTCTACCTGGTGATTTCATAGCTGGGTCACTAGACTGTCATGAGGGCAGAGCTGGAGATGTGGCTGGGATGGGTCAGGGGAGCAAGGACCATCAAGTATTTTAGTCCAGGGCTCATTCTCCAGTAGACCCCCATTTCCAGGCCAGGTTAAACCCACAGCAGCAGCCACATGTGCTGAAAAGACACAGTAAATGTTATGGCCTGCTTTATTCCTTAAAAAAAAAAAAATCATGGAGGCGCTAGTGTTGTGGTGTAGATGATAAAACTGCCTCCCATGATACCAGCATTCTATATGTGCACTGTCCAATCCTGGCTGCTCCACTTGCAATCCAGCTTCCTGCTAATGAGCCTGGGAAAGCAGTGGAAGATGGTCCAAGTTTGGGCACCTGCTACCCATGTGGGAAACTTGGATGATGCTTCTGGCTTTGGCCTGGTCCAGCACACAACCATTGCAGCCACCTGGGGAGTGAACCAGTGGATGGAAGATCTCTCTATCTTTATCTCCCTGTCTCCCTCTACAACTCTTTCAAATAAATCTTTATAAACATAAAAAAGAGAAATTTGAGCATCCACAGCCGGTGAAGAGTGGGCCTGTCTCATCTCTGCTGGCCTAAAGTTTCTCCCCTTAACTCTCCCAACCTCCCCTCCTTGACTTTTTTTTTTTTTTTTTTTTTTTTGTTAGGTGGAGTTATAGACAGTGAGAGAGAGAGACAGAGAGAAAGGTCTTCCTTCCGATGGTTCACTCCCCAAATGGCTGCCACAGCTGGCGTTGCGCCTATCCGAAGCCAGGAGCCCGGTGCTTCCTACTGGTCTCCCACGCGGCTACAGGTGCCCAATCACTTGGGCCATCCTCCACTGCCCTCCCGGGCCACAGCAGAGAGCTGGACTGGAAGAGGAGCAACCAGGACTAGAACCCGGTGCCCAAATGGGATGCGGACGCTGCAGGTGGAGGATTAACCAAGTGAGCCACTGCGCCGCCCCCTCCCCCCCACCCCGCCCTGTCCTTGACTTTGAAACCTGCCTAAAAAGCTGTACAGTTTGGCAGAATTATTCCTCGACCTTAATATGAAGGAAGGAAGCACAGAGGCTACTAAATGCCATCCTTTTCCTGGGCTTCTGTATTTGATTTGCTTAGGTCACCAGAACAGGCTCTTCAAAGCAGCCTCTGCCAGAGTTAGTCTGTCCTGGGGGTCAGCATGATGGGAGGAACCCTGAGCAGGAGGCTGGAGCCATGGTCCCCTCAAGCTGTCAGCTCTCTGCATTAATCCTGCAGCCGAATCTCTGCAAGGAAGCGTCTCATCCTCTCCTGGAAGAGGGTGCACCAAGTGGGACGACACTGGGCTCTTTCCTCCTGGAGGCCTGCTGTTTTAGGAGGGCCCTGACATGGAATTGTTGATGTTGAACCAGAGTTTGATTTATGCTCTGGAGTCTGAGCTGGTAGCTGGGCTCCTGCAGAAACCTCATGAAAGATGCATTTCACCAGGCGGTTCCAAGGGAGAGACCGGCTTAAATTACAGCTCTACAAATCCAAATATTGGCATATCTGCAAATCCAAATGTAGGATTTTTTTTTTTAATCTAAATTCTAAGAACCTTATTTTGCACTCCTTGTCCAGGAAGAGAAGGATGAGATATGCAGAGAGGAGACCAGGCTGTCAGTAGCGAGAGAAGCTTTGACAGAGCAAACCTGACTTCCTTTTCTTTCCTTGGGCAGTCTTCATGTTCCAGGAAGAGGAGCTGAGACCGAACAGAGCACGCCAGCATTTATTCAGCACGGCTTTTTGCAGGATAGGTTGGGGGGTACTACCCACCTGCCTTTGGGCAAATGGCTCAAAAAAGTGTGGTTGGTCAGTTTCTGTTGGCTTTCCCCATGCCAGCTGCGGTCAAAGGATTCCCATGGAGGGGCTGGCGTTGTGGTTTCAGCAGGTCAAGCCACTGCCATCTGTGATGCCAGCATCCCCTATTAGCTCCAGTTCGAGTCCCAGTTGCTCCTCTTCCAATCCAGCTCCTTGCTAATGTGCCTAGGAAGGCAATAAAACAGGATCCAAGTCCTTGGAAACCTGCCACCTAT
Source organism: Lepus europaeus (assembly GCF_033115175.1). NCBI lineage: Eukaryota > Metazoa > Chordata > Mammalia > Lagomorpha > Leporidae > Lepus > Lepus europaeus. The sequence continues at coordinate 16,234,302 of NC_084830.1, read as the reverse complement.
GTAGGAGACCCAGATGATGTTCCTAGCCCCAGCTTCAACCTGGAGTGGCCGCCATTTGGGGGAATGAACCAGCAGATAATAGAACTCTCTCTCTCTCTCTCTCTCTCTCTCTCTCTATATATATATATATATATATAATCTCATACTGCCTTTCACATAAATAAAATATTGTGTGTTTTTTTTTTTTTTTAAGAAGATTCCCCTGGATCACTCACCCTGTTACAGTCTATAAGAGCAGCCCAAGGAGCTTGTGAGACTATGAGCAGAGCCAGGTTACCCTTCTGCTCAAAAATCTATGGCTCCCCATCTCCCTTAGAGAAAGACCAAACTCCCTACAATAGGACCAAGTCCCCATCTCATCTGCTTCCCTCATCACCTCTCTGATATCCCCTCACTTACTTCTCCAGGAAATAGCCCTTTGTTTCTACACCAGGACAGGCCGGCCTCTCTGGCAAAGCCTTAACCCTTATGTTCCTTCTGCCTGGAATGCATTTCCCTCAGGTATCGACATGGTGTGCTCCTGCAAGTCTTGATTCAGGTGTTAAATTGTTTTGATGAGCCTTCTTTGACAACCCTAATTCAAATTCCACATATCCACCCACACCTACTCTTTATCCCCTTTCTTACTCTATCACCTATGACTTTGCACACTGACCACTTTTGTGTGCTGTGTGTCGTTCCCTAGTTTATTTTGGTTTGGCATCTCTCCCAGTTACACCACAAGCTCTATGAAGCCAGGGACCTTTGTTTTGGTCACTGAGCTGTCCCCAGCTACACTGCGTGGCACATGCTCTGCTCCCTAAAGGGTGGTTCAGTGAAGAAATGAAAGGGTGTTTTATAGGTCACCTCCCTTCATCCCCACAACCGTCTTAATGGTATAGGAGTCTCAATTTACAAATGAGAAAATTATTCTAACGTGTTAAATTCCTCTAATGTGCCAGGCTGTAGACTTATCTTTCAGAGGGGTTAAGAAATCAGGTGCAAATTACACAGCTAAGATCATCAAGAAATTATAGCTCTGTGTTGTTCAATGAGGTAGCCACTAGTCACGTGGGCTCCTGGACATCTGAAATGTGACTAGTCTGAACTGCAATGTGCTGACAATACAAAATAAATGCAGATTCCAAACAGTACCAAAAACTTACATATTTTAATGCATTTTTATATCATTCACATGTGGAAATGACAATATTTGGAAACTGTTGGATTACATGGAATGCAATATTTACATTAATATCACCTGTTTCTTTTTTACTTTTCTAATGTATCCACTATAAATTGCGTGCAGGCTTGCATTTTGGGTTTGCATTAGATTTCTATTGGACAACATTCTTCTGTTATTTGTAGTCCACCTGGAATCTCTGTCTTGTAGGACATAACCTCTCGGACTCCCAAGGGCAAGAGTGCAGTGGCCCTGTCTTTCCTATAAGAATAAAAGCGAAGATATGCAGAATGCATCAAAAAGACTCAAACGTATTAACATACCTGTCTTAGTGCAGGTTGCTATAACCAAGTATGATGGACAGGAATTTATTCCTCAGAGTTCTGGAGACTGGAAGTCTGGGATCAGGAACCAGCATGGCTGGGTTCTGGCAAGGGCCCTTTTCTGGGTTGCAAGTGTTCTGCTGTCACCCGATTGTATCCCCACATGGCAGAAAAGTGAGAGAGCTCTCTGGCTCTCTGATATGAAGGGCAAGAATTTCACTCAGGCAGGCACCATGTTCATGATCTAATTGCCTCCCAAAAGCTCCTGAGACCCTCCCGATTGAAGGGTAGAATTTCAACTGTGAACCTGGGGGGTGGGGGGGACACAGATCTGCACTCTGTAACTGTGCCTAAAGAGTGAATATCTCTTCAAAGTACAGCCTCAATGAGAAGGGAATAGAGTAGAAGTAGCCTTGAGGGGTGCTGTGTCTTCAGCATTATCCATGTGAAACAGATACCCCCCTGTACGACCTCGAGAGTCAAGACTGGAAAAAATAATATTTTTAAAAAATTAAAAAGGGGCCAGCACCGTGGAATAGTGCGTAATGCTGCCGCCAGCAGTGCTGGCATCCCATATGGGCACTGGTTCGAAGTTCCAGCTACTCCACTTCTGATCCAGCTCTCTGCCATGGGCTGGGAAAGCAGCAGAAGATGGCTCAAGTCCCTGGGCCCCTGCACCTGCGTGGGAGATCTGGAAGAAGCTGCTGGCTCCTGGCTTCAGATTGGCATAGCTCAAGCCATTGTGCACATCTGGGGAGTGAACCAGCGGATGGAAGACCTCTCTCTCTGCCTCTACCTCTCTGTAGCTCTGCCTTTCAAATAAATAAATCTTTAAAAAACAATTTAAGGGCCGGCGCCGTGGCTTAACAGACTAATCCTCCGCCTTGCAGCGCTGGCACACTGGGTTCTAGTCCCGGTTGGGGTGCTGGATTCTATCCCGGTTGCCCCTCTTCCAGGCCAGCTCTCTGCTATGGCCCGGGAAGGCAGTGGAGGATGGCCCAAGTGCTTGGGCCCTGCACCCGCATGGGAGACCAGAAGAAGCACCTGGCTCCTGGCTTCGGATCAGCGAGATGCGCCAGCCATGGCGGCCATTGGAGGGTGAACCAACGGCAAAAAGGAAGACCTTTCTCTCTGTCTCTCTCTCTCACTGTCCACTCTGCCTGTCAAAAAATAAATAAATAAAAATTTTAAAAAAATAAAAATAAAACACAATTTAAGAAGACTGGAAAGAAGGGATTCATGGTATCCTGGAGCTATGAAGCTGACAGTCACAGAGCCGGGACACCCACTGTTAACACTGTGGAAGTGCTCTGCTCTCCACCAGCTGAGCAACCTTCTGAGTGGCCTTTAGCTGCCTTTTTGAACAAGGCTGTGGAGAATACAGATTGACCTCAGAATGAAACTTCTTCCTACTGGTCAGCAAGCTGGAGCTGTGGTTTTTGGCATCTAACTCTGGGTGGGGTCATGCAAACCTCCACTTCTGATAGACTGATGAGTTGGGTTTCCGCGGTTTGAGCCTGAGAATCATACAGCCTCTGACACAGGACTCATGATGACAGGAAGAGTTTCAGCTCCTGTGTTTGAGGTCTTACTGTAGCCTGCTCCACTCTTATGAGCTTTCTATGTAATCAGTCATCTAATCATCACCTGGAAGGCAAGTATTGCTATCATTATCCTCCTTTTACAAACAAGAAAATGGAGCATAAGGAATGGAAGCACATTGCCCGTGGCCACACAGCTAGTGATTTGTACTGGCATGAGTCAGACACCGGTGTGTGGAGTAAGGGCAACCTCAGGCCACCCACCTGGCTCAGGCACTAACCAACAGAATTCCTTTGTCTTCACACTCCACATCCTTTATGCTTCTAATGAAGTCTTTGGAAGAGCCTTTACTAGCTAGCTGGCCTTCGTCTCTCTCCTACACAACACTTCTCACCATAGTGATATTGTTTGCTCACTGATGCCTCATTGCCTGTGTCTCCAGGGACCCAGGCCTTCAAATGTCACCCTTGCACCCTCATTGTCCAATGTCATGTCCTCTACCAGTGGACACTTAAACACCTGTGGAGGAAATGAGTCCTGCTTTGGATGAGGCTGATATTCTTATTCTTGGGGAGTTAAAGAGAAGCATACTTGCAGAAACCAATTTTGAGTTTCAATTATGAGCTCAGGTTTGCAAAACAAAGGTGTTAAGTGAAGCCAGGAGGCAGCTGACAAAGTAGGGGTCAAGGAGGAGAAATAGGGGGGGCAAAAAACCCAGAGGAAAACAATAAGCGCCTAGGAAGAAGAACACATATTAAGAAAGAATTTTGCTTATGTTGGTTGCAGTGGAGGTCAGTTGCCACTCTGTTGAATGAATGATCCCAGTGAAGGTGGGGAGGAGTTCTTTTCAGGATGAGGATTTACCTTTGTGGCCAAGGCTGAATGCAGTCCACAGCATGCTGCAGTTCAGCTGAGCCCGGTGATACACTTCCAGGAATCCTTATTGAGTGACCTACACTGTGCCATGCCTCCTGCTCAGCTGACATCAAAGGGAACCAAAACCCCATCCTTGCCCCGAAGGAGCTCATGATCCCCTCACACTGACACTTAGTAGGTGTTCAGTAAGCATTTTTGAATAGTGGGTTCATGAGTGAATTGAATTGGGCTTTTGTCCTAAAGGCACAAGGAGTAGTCAGGGATGCCAGGCTAGGGATTCAGAGACTGAGCCAAAAGTGCAAGTTTAAAAGCTATATTTACTTCGCGCTTGCAAATCACAGTGGCTGCAAACCATTCTGTGCGTAGCTGTGAGCCAGAAGACAAGGACCTGTCTCTGAGATGGGAACATACTTTCTCTGTGACAGACACTGTAAGACGTGGTTAACCTCCCTCCCTGCAAGCTTACACATTTTAAAGCTGGGCAAAATGAGAGCTGGGAGGCACTCGTTTCCATCTGTGGCGGCTGATTCTAGGAGCGGATCTGACTTGAGTAAGAACTACCCAGAGAAGCAGGTATGAGGGTGCTTCCAGGGGAGGATGGCCTCGAGCCTGTGGACTAGGCGAGGAGATCTACCCTCAGTGGGGGCCATGCCATTGGCTAGGGCCTGCGTAGAACAAAAAAGCAAAGCTGGTTTCCCTTCTCCCTCTGTCCCCGGAAGCTGGGACGCTCCTGTTCTCCTTCCCTCGGACACCAAGACTCCAGGCCCTCAGGCCTGGGACTCCAGGGCTTACAACAGTCCGGAAAACCCCAGGGGTTTCAGGCTTTTGGCCTCAGACTGAGAATTCTGTCCTGAGCCTTCCTGGTCCTGAGACTTCAGGAGTTAACTAAACCACTGTACCGGCATCGCAGGGCCTCCAGCTTACAGACAACCTGACCCCTCAGCCTCCATCATCTTGTGAGTCACTTCTCTCCCACTCTCTCTGCTCTGTCTCTGATCTCCTACTGGCTCGTCCTGGAGCACTCGGAGCACTCCATCTCAGAGCTGGCAGGGCAACAGGCCCCAGGCAAGCCTGACTCCAAGCCCCTGCACACGGTGCTTTCCTGCTCCAGCAACGTTGTGCTGCTGATGACACAAACAGCAGCAGGAAGAGGCTTCTTGATAAGGCAAAATGCAACCAATAACAAAGTCTTTTTTTTTTTTTTTCCTGCTCCTAGCTCCTCTAAGTGCGGCCTGCTTCAGCCACAGCACCTCACCCAAGAGTCTGCACCAGGGTGGCTAGAAGTCAGCCCACTCCTACAGAGGACAGCACCAGACTGATAGAAGCCTCCCCACTGGGAAAAGGAACCTGTCTGTTGGGAGGACAGTCCAGGGTGAGAACTGGGGTGGGGGTGGGGGGTCCAGCGGGCTAACCCGGGGACCCTGACTAATTTGACAAATGAATTTATTATGCTGGGGGGGTCCCAGTCGTTAGAGCTCTGGAGGCATGCCAACAAAGATAAATAAATTGGATTTCAGTGTGCTGCGCCAAATCACTCTATCTGCATCCCTGCAGGCGCTGAACACCAGCCTCGTGTGGAGAGCTCTGCCCCTTTGGCAAGGTCAAAAAGATTCCCAGTCCTTCCAGACCAATTTCCCTCAGCCAGTGATTTAGGAATTCTTGTTCAGTTTGTCAGGGGCCAGATCAGTGTTTACCAAAGCATCCTAGGCCTTTTCCCTTCATTGTCCATCGGCCCCAGGGACTCTGGCTTCCTGAGTCATTGTGTAAATGACTTACAGACAGGACATGAGGGTGATTAACTGGGAATATTCTGCTCTGAAGGTCTCCAGTTAACTGGATTTCTGTTTAACTGGGAGGTTCAGTAACCTTGCCTGGTTGCAGCCCTTGTTACTGAAATCTTTCTAAACTGCTGTGATCCACACTCATCTGCCCGAGTTTCCAGTTTCAGGAAGTAGAATGAACATAATTACATTTTTGTTTCTTGATCAGGCATCTTGCTGGTGCCGTGGGGCATTATTTTGCCTATCGGTTAGGATTAAAATTTAACTGCAGTTATGGACTTTTATGAGAAATTGGGCTGCAACTGTTGCGTTGAAGAGGACATGTATTTAATTTTGTTGAGAGAGGCACCTCTTGCCTTCCTCATAGCCAGACAAGTATCAGGAACTTGTTCTCAAAAATGCTGCTAGGGCCAATGCGTGCCTGGTGTGAATTTCTTTCTTGGAGTCCCCCTCCCCACATAGCACTAATTACAACCATAATTGCTCTTCATCGCTTGCTGGCGATTGTTGCAGATGCTGTGCTAAGCAGTTTGCAGACGTAAACATTTCTTGTGTGTGGTGGGCTGCATCTCCAGGTGAGGAAATGGACCACGGCAGAGGTTGGGAGACTGGGCCAAGAGGTTCCAAAGCCACCAGTGGCCATCAACAGTCTCCTGCCTTGAGGGGTTTTGTGAATGGCAGTTTTCCTGTGCTGATGGAGTGAGATAGGCACGCGAAGACTGCATGAGAAGACACCAGTGATGAACTCGCCGGACACTGAGTGTGCCAGCACCTAGATCTCAGGTCCCTCAGCCTCCAGAGCAGTGAGATTCCATCCAGCTCGCTCTTTGATTTCTGTGTGAGCTCGCTCTCTGCGCTTCAGTTCCAGCTTTCAACGGCACTCCCCTCTCTGACAATGTATCTTGGAGGTAATACATCCAGAGGGGTGAAGCTGATTGAGAGCAATCTACATGCCTAGCACACAGTAAGGGCTCTGTAGTGATCCTTGTTTAAGGACCGATGGTGTGGCGCTGTAGGTTAAGCCTCTGCCTGCGTTGCCAGCATCCTGTATGGGCATGCTCCACTCCACTTCTGATCCAGCTCCCTGGTGATGGCCTAGAAAAGCAATGGAAGATGGCCCAAGTGCTTGGGCACTTGTACCTATGTAAGAGACCTTGAAGTTCCTGGCTCTTGGCTTTGGTTTGGCCTAGCTCCAGCCATTGTGGTCATCTGGGAAGTGAACCAGCAGATGAAAGACCTCTCTCTGTAATCCTGCCTCTCAAGTAAATAGATAACATTTTTTTAAGATGTTTATTTTTCCTAGGCCTGTTGTCTTTGAGGCCTAGGTGTCTGATCATTTAGTTAATGATGAAATTACTTATTAGCTTTGTGGAGGGTACCCTTTCTCTTGCCTGAACCTCAGGATCTGGCACTGGGACTACTGATGGTGTTCAGATCCCACCAGGATAGGTCTGGACCCAACTTGGGATTGTCTATTTGGTACTAACTGTTCTGAAAGGGATGAGTCTACAAGAGGTCCTGAAAGGCAATAACTTCTAGTTTCCCAGGTTGTCCAGAGCAGACCTCACCTGGAGCGCTGGGTTCTTTTTAGCAGGGAGAACCCTCGCCGCCCAGCTGAGACAGGACACACATACCTGGACAGTGGGTTGCTGGGGCAGCTGGGACTCTGCCTGCTCTTTCCTTTCTTGCGTTGTCTCTGCACATAAAAGCCAGCATGTCCTCCAGGGACAGCAACCATACTGTGAGCTTGCAGCCAGGAAAATACATCAAACAAAACTGGAACAGTCAGCCAAGTAGAGTTCGCTGGAGATCTGCACGGAAACCTACCCACAGACACGGCGGCTGGATTTATAACAAAGGCTGGATAATTTGTTCTTGTGTGCTCAGATAAGGGTAAACAAATTTCATGCTGTGATGTAAGCTCCTATCTGCAGAAGTCAGGAAAGATTCCCTGCCCCGTTCCTGAATTGTGGGTTTGGTGATGTATTCTCAGGGGCCTATGTCCTGGAGATTCCACTGAAAGATCACACAGGGGCTGAAATGTTAAAAGTGGAGGGACAGGCCTGGGTGCAGAGGAGGCGGAATCTGTGTTTCTCTGCATGTGGCAGCTCAGAAACTAGTGGCCACAGAACTGGCACTAGTATGTGGAAAACTGGAGAGATGCTGGGATAATGTCCAGCATCTCTGTTTGGTGCCTGTGGTTGTAGAAATAAGCCAGGAAATATATGTTCCGATCTCAGCGCACATTTCACCTTGGTCCTCCGATCACAGCCACCCTGTGCTGGCTCTGCTCTTTACGTTGTCAATGTCAGGAAGTGAAATGTTCTTTCCTCTCAGTTTCTCATCACACCGGCATGGAAGGAAGCACACCCTGCTGTTGGCACCGGCTTGCAGCTGACACCCATAGTTCCTCCCTCTAGGGAGCAAAGGCTCTGTCTCCAACATCTCTCTACCCTTTGTGCATCAGCATATTCTGTATGTGCTACAGTGTTTACAGAAAGAAGGAAGAAATCCAGAGCTCTGAGGGTGGCCCTTTTTGAGAAACACAAAAATGCAATTTAAATTTGGAAAATTATCATTTTCCAATAAAATATATTCATTGCGTACATTTTTGTAACCCTAACTATTCTAAAATGTATTATTATCCTTACTTTACAGATATTGGAACTGAGGCTCTAGAAATAAGCTCAGACAGGCTGGTATTGTGGCATGTGGGCTAATTTGCAGCCTGTGACACCGGCATCCCAGATGAGAACCAGATCGAGTCCCAGCTGCAACATCCTGGCCCAGCCACTGGGGAGTGAACCAGTGAATAGAAGATCTCACTCTCTCTCACTCTACCTTTCAAAAGAATAAATAAATAGTTAAAAAATAAACTGATAAAGCAATTTATTATTATTAAAAAGGGAAAAGAAAGAAATTCAGACAAGAAAATACAGCTGTTTATGTAGCAGAACGAGGATTCACACTCACGACTATTAGGTCCATCCAACCCACATTGCCAAGTAATGCTTGAGTCCCGATTCCAGGAGAGATTATTGTCTGTATGTTGGGGGACCTCCCTGAACCCATGCCTAGGCACCACTTTCCCAGTCTGTAAACTAGAGAGGGATGGAATGAGCTCCCACAGTCTGGAAGTCCAAAAGGCAGGGAGATAAGTACAGCCAGCAAGACTGGACTTTCAAGGCTTGAACAAAATCTGAATGGCCCGTAAGTTAGATGTCGCTTTACAGACTTCGGTATGAAGATAGCAAATGGAGAGCTGGTCACAAGTGCAGAGCCTTGCTGAGGGACTCAGCCCAGGGACTAGAAGTCCAATCTAGGATCAGGCTGATGGGAGAGAGAACAGGTGGATCCCAAAAGCTATGTGTGGCCACGTTCGTGTTCAGAACAAAGCGACCATACTTGTGTATAATGTGTGCCTGTGCACACACACAGATATCATCACCCATACGACACCTGTGTGTGGTCAGAGAGATGCAGGATAAGATCATTTTGTACTGCAAATAAGATCATTGGAACTCTCAGACTTCTGATATGGGATGATGCAGGTTATTAAATTCTCATAGCTCATGTGTTTCCGTCCTCCCTGCCTCCATATTTTTGGTGTACGTAATGTATGAGATTTTGTGGAAACAAAGAGTGAGAGAAGGGTGGTTGATTGACCTGGCAGTTAAAATGCCACTTGGGGCTCTTGCACTGGAGTGCCTGGTTTTGAGTCCTAGCTCCACTTCTGATTCTGGTTAGCTGCTAATATGCAACCTGGGAGGCAGCAGGTGATGGCTCAGTTCCCTACCACCCACATGAGAGACCCAGATTGATTTCTGGGCTCCTGGCTTTGTTCTGGTCCAGGCCTGGCTGATGCAGGCACTTGGGGAGTGAATCAGAGGATGGAATATCACTTTATTTCTCTGAACTTGAAAAAAAAAAAAGAATTAAAAAAGTAAGATTAATATATGTATTATATAATATCTATATATTTTCATGATTTTTCCATAGATGGACTACTTCCAAAAGTTTATCTAAAATGCTGATAAGTATGATTGCCTCTGGATAGTGATCTAAGTGGCAGAGGTAGGAAAGAGAGTAACTTTGTGTCTTTTCCTTGTGTTAGTCACCTTCTCATTGTTATGTCTAAAATGCCTGACACACCCTACTGACAAAGGAAAAGTTTATTTTGGCCCATGGTTTTGGAGGTTCACAGTCTGAGCATGGGTGGCCTCATTGGTGCCCCCTTCTGAGGGCACCTCCCATTGGGCCCAAGTTCTAGATATTTTGGTTGAATCAAGTCTCTAGCCTTAATCCATTAATCATTAGCATTAGTCCACTAACTATTATCATCAGACCTTAGGGACCACATGGAGAGTCCTCAGAGATCTGGAAATAGCTCTAACATATGATACAGCCATCCCATTCCTGTGAATTTACCCAAATGAAATGAAATCAGCATTTGATCACTTCTCAGCCTTTTGGCTAAGATCAAGTGAAATCAGCATATGAAAGACAAAAGAGGGGCCGCTGCCATGGCTCACTTGGCTAATCCTCCACCTGCTGCACTGGCATCCCTTATGGGTGCCGGGTTCTAGTCCTGACTGCTCCTCTTCCAGTCCAGCTCTCTGCTGTGGCCCGGGAAGGCAGTGGAGGATGGTCCAGGTGATTGGACGCCTGCACCCGCGTGGGAGACCAGGAGGAAGCACCTGGCTCCTGGCTTAGGATCAGCACAGTGTTGGCCATAGTGGCCATTAGGGAGTGAACCAACGGAGGGAAGACCTTCCTCTCTGTCTCTCTCTCTCACTGTCTAACTCTACCTGGCAAATAAGTAAAAAAAAAAAAAAAGAAAGACAAAAGAGTCATCTGTACCCTCATATTTTTTTGCAGCTCAATTCATGATAGCTAAGATATGGAATCAACCCAAATGTCCATCAGCTGATGACTGGATAAAGAAATTATTATATATATACACTATGGAGTATTACTCAGCCATAAAAAAGAGTGAAATTATATCACAATAAAATGCATGCAATTAGAAACAATTTTGCTTAGTGAAATAAGTCAGTTCCTAAAAGACAAATATTATATGTTTTCCTTGATCTGTGGCAACTAATATACAGAGTGCAAAAAATGCAATGCATACAATCAAAAGTGACATTTTGAAATCTGATTATTGTTTATAGACTTTGTATTCTTGGGAAAGAGTGGTTTTTCTACTTATTACTTATTGAATTCTTTGTTTAGTGGAGGGTTAAGCTTGTGCTTATAAAATAAACTGAAAGTATGTCATTGTAAATATTGAAAGAAAAAATAAGAAAGGAAAGAGGAGGGAGATGGGATAACGGATAGGAGGGAGAGTAGACTGGGAAGTATCATTATGTTCTTAAATCTGTATATAGGCCGAGGCCACGGCTCAATAGGCTAATCCTCCGCCTGTGGCACTGGCACACCAGGTTCTAGTCCCAGTCGGGGCACTGGATTCCATCCCGGTTGCCCCTCTTCCAGGCCAGCTCTCTGCTGTGGCCCGGGAGTGCAGTGGAGGATGGCCCAAGTGCTTGAGCCCTGCACCCGCATGGGAGACCAGGAGAAGCACCTGGCTCCTGCCTTTGGATCACCGCGGTGCGCCGGCCGCAGCGGCCATTGGAGAGTGAACCAACAGCAAAGGAAGACCTTTCTCTCTGTCTCTCTGTCTCTCACTGTCCACTCTGCCTGTCAAAAAAAAAAATCTGCATATATGAAACACATGAAATTTGTTCACCTTACATAAATTTTTAAAAATTTTAAAAAAGACATTAAGTGACCAATCGTTCAAAACGTGGGTCGTTGGGGACACCCAAACTAATATCTAAACTATAGCAGTCTTCTTTTACAACATTTTTAATCTTTTATCGTGAGTATTAATTCCATATTCAAAATGATAAACAAAAAAGGTAAGAATCAGTGGTATCAATGTTATCTTATACTTGTCTCTCAAGCAGCTCCTCTGAACAAATGACTATTTGTGAATGTGATGGACCGGGAAGGCATTCATTGATGTGGTTGAAGGCTATTTTATGGACCACAGGAAAGAAGAGAATTGAGGGAAAAACTTGTGGGGCTGCGGGGGGTGGGGATTCGTCAGAGGAGGGCAGTTGCTCCAGCTGGAACAGAGAGACCAAGTCAGCTGCTGGTGGAGAGTGCTGAGTGCCAATGATTTCAGCTGGGCTCTTCAGTCTCCTACCTGGCTGAAGTCTCAGTATGAAGCAGTATTGGGAGATTTGAACCGGACTTAGGGATCTTAGTTTTTATTTTTGAAAATGAGGTAGTGGCAGCGACTAGACATTGGCTGTTCCCATTTTGGGATGGGGGCAGCTTGATGGTTCTGGGCTTTTCTAGTGTTTGTTCTTCATATGACTTAACTGGGGTCACATGATCTATGGCTATCTCACTCCCACATCTGGTGATTGCTTATGGCTACCGACTGGGCCACCCATTTCCAGGAGATTACCTGTGATTCTTCATGTAATGACAAAGTTCTGAAGGCAGCAGGACAGGGGTGACTTCCCATGCACAGGTGCCTTCAGAACTTCTGCTTGTATTACATTTGATGTTCTCCCAATGACCAACACAAGTGGCATGTCCAAGCCCAGAATCAAGGTGAGAATCGTGCAAAGTCATGTGTGCGAGGTGTGGTTTTCTGGGGGTCTGTACCAATCTACATGCATGCCTTACACCAAGGACTTGAGTGTCTCAGGGCTTTCACTTTATATCTTCACTTCTCTTTGTGTGCTGTGTTTCTGGCTTTAGAATGCCCTTCCTCCAAGGCTAGATGCACAGGTGTGCTTGGCTCCAGGAGTCACTGTCTCAGCTTCACAGCCCGTTGCTGGGAAGAGCCCTGGTTTGTCACTGGGCAGGTGCCCATTCTGAGGCTGAGCAGTGGAGATACCATTATTGCCAGCTTCCACTGGAACTTCAGGTTTGCACAGGGGTTGCAGAAGCAGTGTGGAGACTCCCCTGTAAACACGAGGTGGGATCCCTCTGTAGTAACAGAGACTCACTGGCCAGAGAACACAATTAGGTTTGCACAGACAGTGTTAGGGACCGCATGAACAGAAAACTCCACAGTCTCCCTTTCTGGAATACTTTAGTTGGTTCGTTTCTAGGGAGGGTCTGGTTTAAACTCAGTCTCTAAAACATGGCCTTAATAAGTCTGTCTAGGCACTTCCCTTATTTAGAAAAACAAAAAAAATGTAGCTGAGCATCCGGGATGAGAAGGCTTCTGACTGGGTGTTCTCTGCAGCACATATACCATACTGATTGTACTATCTTGTCACTCACCCTCCCTTGAGATAATGCTGGGAAACAGAACACAGAAAAGCAAAAGGAGACCTGAGACCTTAATTGGCCTTCTTGGTCACAGAGGGAAGGCCTATTTCTTCCTCGGGTCCTGCGAGGAATTTTGGAGCATGCTAATGAAGTTCCACGTTGTGCTCTGTGCATGTGTGGGATTTACGGCAAAGAGAAATGGCTGGGATGGCCTTGGCTGCAGCCCTCTCAGCCGCGCGTCGCTGAAGGTACCCAGCAGGTGCTAGCACCAGGACTCCTCCTTGCCTTTTTAATTTGAGCCCCAGATAGTCATGAGTGCCTGACAGTGTGGGAGTGCAGGCCTTTGGGGAATGCTAGCCAACACGCAGCCGTTTCCACAAATAGCAGAGATTCCTGAAAGGCTTTGAGGCAAGGTAGCCATGGCGATGCATGCCTCTTGCCTCCCTCCCTGCTGCCCAGGAGAGGCAGTTTCTTCCCCTTCGGCCTCTGCTTATCTCAGAAACACTTCTAGACACAGCGACTGCTCAGGAGCACTCCATTAATTGGTGGGACCAGCTCCTGGCTGTCTGGGTGCCCTGCGGCGTTTCTCAGGCACCCTTCCGCCCAGCAAGCATTTGCCAGTAATTGTAGTGTCTCCACTTCTAGTTAACAGGTTCAGGTTTGCCTTCACAGGGTTGCTGAGTTCACCTTAGATTCTTTGTGGGAAGTAAGGACGCGTTTGTCAGCAGGTTAGCTGAGGAGTCTCAGCTACTGTGACTTTGGACTATGAAACCTAACTTCCTCTCTTCCCTGCACAATTCAGGCTCCCATACTCCCAGTCCTCAGTGGTGTCCAGGGATCAGAGAGGAAAGTGGGTGCTGAGATGAGTTTGTGGGTGCAAAGTGTGAGCTTAAAACGGCACCCACTTCAGCCGGTGTCCTCTGGTCTTAGATTTTAGCAGATTGTGTGACAGTCTAGGATTTAATTTTCTTTAAACTAATAGGCAGTTTGGCACAAAGTTACCATATAGACTTCTTCTACTTTCCCTTATTACAATCTTGCATTAGTGTGGCACATTAGTTACAAATGAGGAACCAATATAGATATGTTATTGTTAATTAAAGCCTATACATTAGGTTTCACTCTTCATGTGAACATTTTATGGGATTTGACAAAGTTACAGTTCTATGCACCATCCACAGTATCATACGGAAAAGCTTCACTGCCTTCCAAGTGCCCCGTGCCCTGCCTGTTCCTCCTTTCTCTCCCTTCCTCCTTCTTTTCTCTCCCTTCCTCCAGATTCCCCCTGAACTCCTGGCAACCACTGATCTTTTTACTGTCTCCATAGTTTCATGTTTCCCAAAAGGTCACATAGTTGCAGTATTATAGGGTATGTTTCCTGTTCAGACTAGCTTCTCTACAGTAAGTCCTAAGCATTTAAGTTTCCTCAATGTCTTTTCCTGGCTTGCTCACTCATTTCTTTCTATCACTGAATAATATTTCGCTGTATGGATATACCACAGTTTACAGATACAGGTTTTTCAGAGGTTTTCTGCAGAAAGCGTGTTTAAAAACTGTTGGCTTCAAGTTTCTGTCTTTGCTTTCTGACATAGCCAGGGTGTGGACAGGTCACCTTGTAGGAACAGTGCCCACAGAAACTGATGGGACAGTCAAGTGAGAGTTTTTGATTCACAGAACAATTCACTTCCACACACACACACACACACACACTCACGATGTCCATTTAAAATGGTTAGTACTAGGGGAACATTACACAAGCGTGAGAGGATGTGGTCCAATATCAATTAGCAGAGACTAAGGATTCATTCATTCATCCTTTCTTCAATTTACTCATAATTCATTTATTCATGCAGCAGAGATTTACTGAACACCTGATTCTGTGATGTCAGGCTTGGCCCTGGGATTAGAATAATAAGCAAACAGATGCCGTCTTGACTACTGGGACTTTCAGGAGAGGTAGGCATTCACTAAAAGTCACCCTGCTGAACATAGAATAACACAGTGGAGCGAAGTACTCTGAGGGAAGGAAACTTGACCTCTCTTTAGCAAAAGAAAGGACACTTGACCTGTCTTAAGGTTGACCAAGATTTGACTTGGAGGACAGAGGAGGTTGCTGCTCCCATGACCAGTACAACCAGCATCCTGCTCTCCAAGCCCTTCCATCCACTGAATTCTCTATGGGGCAACACCTTGATGGAAATACAGCTTTTTTTTTTAATGACTGAGTTATACAGTGGGCAAAATTCCATGACACCAACCCAAATGTCTGACAAAGCACCACCAAGCAATACTGGAAGGCAATAGTTAATGAGGCTTTATTTCATTCTTGCAACCTCTTCCATACCCATTTTTTTTCCTCTGAAACATATTTTTGAGCCATCATGATGTTCCAAACAGGGGAGGTATAAAATTAAGTGAAATATGGTGTCTGGCTTTGAGGATGAGGCTGGCAAGTCAACACACAATTGCATAATACACTCCCTGTCAGCAGCTCTCACAAGGTGCTCCGGGGACACCCATGTGCCTGCTGCACATTGGGCATTGTGCTGGGCTGGGGAGACAGAGATGAAAGAGACACACGATCCGTCTATCGGGACTTGCCTTCTAGTGCAATTCACTGCAGTGAGTGCTAACCTGGAAACAAGACGTAACAATTACTTGGATGAAGGTGCTTTTGAGAACCCTTGCTGGAATTCCGTTTTTGCTTTAGGCAGAGGAAGTAGACCTCCTATTTTACAGTAAAATCATTTATGGAAATGTATGGAACTATTTTAGCTAAAATATTCTCTTCACTTGATCTGAGGCCTGGGATGACAAATTCCTCACTCTGCGTAGGAAGTCCCAGTGTCCCAGCATTAAATAAAAATCATGTGGCCTCCTGGGGTCAAAGAAAGAAGACAGCACTCAGAGGTCACTCTGACTCAGATGCAAAGAGCATTGCTTCTTATTTCCTACTGCAAATTCTCTTGATGTTTTTTGAATGAGTTAGATGGTCAGGGGGCAAAGGCAGCTTTTTTTTTTTTTTTTTTTTTTTTTTAATAAAGAATCAACCATTGCTTGATAAAGAATCAGCCATTGCCTGTCCTGATATGTCTTGTTGTTTTAAATAAGGCTCTTCCTTATTGGGAGTCCCTCTCAGCCCTGCTAAGGCAGTTAGAGAAAGGCTGATGAATTCCCTGGAATGAATTCCCAAATAGTATTTGATGAGTGAGATCTGACAGCCCCTCCCAGCCTCTTTACACCAGCAGGTGTTCTGATCCCACAGCGCAGTTTGACTGGAGGACCACGACAAGGGGACAGTAGGCTCAGCAAGGATGCCCCATCCCCTCCTTCCTTCCATTTGCCTAATCAACAGCTTGAAAGTGGGCAGAGCAGCTGCATCAGACCCCACACTATGTAGCTCTGCCTACTGCAGAGTCCCTATGGGCTACAGCTCCCAGCCCTCCCAGCTTGCCTGCCATGTCCAGAACTGTCTATCACTGCTACAGCACAGGACTCTGTATGCGGACAGCGTAGGGCAGTTGATGTAGACAGATTTGGTTTGGGAATTCAGCATAGCCACCAACTAGCTGTGGGGCCTGGGACAAGTTGTTTTATCTGCCCAAGAGTTGTCTGTACAATGGGTAAAATAATCATATCTATATATCAGAACCCAAATAGAAATAGTTGCTACACTCAGGTTAGGATCATTCAAAGAGAGTTTATTCACAAAGGAATAAATCATAAATGTGTAGAAGAGGTTTAGAGCTCCTCTCCCCCCAAGTAGTGCAGTACCCAAGGTTGGTATTAGTGGAGCTGTGAGCATCCTGAAGCCTGCAGGTAAGAGGAGAGAGAAACGTTGCAAGAACCCAGAGGGAGGGAAGAGGTGCTTAGGAAAGCCATGACTTGTAGGTCTGCAGAAATTACCTTTCAGGGAAGGAATCTGACGTTTTTTCACTTCCTTTATCCAAAATCCTGCTCTCCTGGAGCTCTGTAGAGACCAGACCCAACAGGAAGATGTGGGTGTGGGAACAGGTGATGTCATCTGCACGGAACAGAGCAAGCCAAATGGAAAAGGCTGGAAGTGGCTGTGGAGGGCAGGTGGAAGGCACTGTGTGCAGTCCTGTTCCCAGTGCTGTCGAGCCCGTCCGCCCCCGGGATAACATTACGTCTTAGCACAGTTCCTGGCACCCAGGATCTAAGGAAAGCCAGCTATGTCCCGTAGTATTGCCGTGCTCTAGAGCAAGTGCGAGGGACTTGCCAAGGCTCTAGGGCTGAGGCATGAAGCAGGACCTAACCGGAGCACAAAGGAGGGTTGCACATGTGGCCACGATGCTCACCTAGGTGCTGACCCATGAGTGCTTCCTTTGGCATCCAAAGAAAAGGCAGTTCTGTTGCTGCTGCCCTGAGGAACGGTCACACACTGCTTCCAGCCCTTCCCACGTCCTGCACTCCTGCTACCTTTTCCTGCCTTCTCGGTTAGCATGTGAACACGCCGTTATGAAGAAAATATGATTTCAGCTACTATTCCCCAAACCAATGGCTCTCAAAAGAAGGAAGGTTCTTCAGGTTATTGGAGGGACAGGAAATGGAGCCTCTGTGTGACAAAATGCACTTTTGAGTGGGCCGGGGAGACATGAGCTGTCATCATTGCAGAGGCTGACTGATTTAGAAACAGGCCGCTCCTGCCTGTGGTAGGAACAGACCTCCACGGGGCCCTCCTCGTGCCCTTGACTTTCTGTGTGGGCATCAACAATCATGTCAGCCGGATTTCTGCACGTTCGGAGGCTTACCTCATGGGAACATGGCACAGATTAAAAACTTAGAGCAAACAGATGAGTCTTTTTACATGAAGAAAGCAGCCTGCCCTCCTACCCTCTACCTTTTTTTTTCCCCTTAGTGAGAGAGTGTCTGCAAAGGGGAAAAAACAATAAGAGAAGATTGGAAAGACTGGGAGGAGAAGACATGCCCTTGATAGATAACCACATGGCCCTCCAGGCAAGGGACCTGGAAGAAACTGGCTGGAGGGGAAAGGGTGACAGGTATGCGGGGAGGGCAAGCTTCAGTGAGAAGCAGCATGGCAGTTTTTGTTTACTGGTTGGGGTTGCCACCCAGGCCCACCCCTCATGGGTGCTGTGTCCTTGTTTGCTAAGGTGAGATAAGAATATCTATCTATTAGGGTGGGTTGTTTGTAGTCAATACAAGGAAATTGAATATGCACAAGCGATTTAAATCACTCTTATTTTCTATTGTTTTAAAAGCATCCATAATTTGCCAATGATGAGAGGGGTAATTCAGACTCTCCTATTGCATAAGCCACACCAACAGAAAATAGAACTACTTCCCAGTTCTTCTACATTCAAGCATCAAGGATTGATGCTCCTCCTCTGGAAACGTTCTGAAGGGTGGCTTCTTGCGTCTGTTCCTGCGGATCCACTCTGCAGAGCCGTCTGCCCAGCCACCCTCCAACTCTTCTCTCTGCTTTCCTACTATCTATCCTGCACAGAGCTGTGCTCGTACCTCTGTTTAAGAGCTTACCGCTGGTGGACATGCTGTAGATTTGGAGGGTTAAACTGCCACCTGCAATGCCATATGGACACCAGTTCAAGTCCCAGCTGCTCCACTTCCAATCCAGCTCCCAGCTAATGTCCAGGACCAGGAGAAGATGGCCCAAGTATTCAGGACCCTGCCACCCATGGGGGAGACAGAGAAGAAACTCCTGGCTTTGGCCTGGCCCAGCCCTGGCTATTGTGACCATTTAGGGAGTGGACCAGCAGATGGAAGATCTCTCTGTTTTACCCTCTTTCTCTATAACTGTGCCTTTCAAATGAATAAATAAATCTTTTTTTTTAAAGGACTCGCCACAACTCTCTGCATCTCTGCAGGTAGCACTTGAGATTTAATACCAGAAGACACTTGCATGGAGCTTCTATGGTTCCTACAAATTTCACTGAATCTGCGTGAAGAAACTTAGAGTTTTGCTTTTTATCTAAAATCTTAAAAGTGCACAAACTAGATGCAAAACTTGAATTCAGTCTGACTGCAGAGTTTGGGTCCCTCCCATCTACCCCATCATAGGTACTCAGGGAGTGCTTATTGAATACATTAGAATAAACACCCAAAGCTATTCTGAGAGATTTTAATTTTATGGACTATATACCCTTACTAAAAGAACATGGCAATGTAATGAACTTGATAAGCCCAGGAGAAAGCCTGGGTTAACACTTTAAAATCATTATACTGGTATATATAAGATCATCTATGTAGCATCCTTTTAACATGTAGAATATTTCCTAAAC
Organism: Lepus europaeus; assembly: GCF_033115175.1. NCBI lineage: Eukaryota > Metazoa > Chordata > Mammalia > Lagomorpha > Leporidae > Lepus > Lepus europaeus. Next base: position 16,215,044 of record NC_084830.1, on the reverse strand, counting down.
ATTGTAGACACACACAGACACAGACACACACATTCCACACTTGCTATCTATTCCTTTTGTCCTAGATAGGGATAAGCTGGGAACCTTTGGAGAGTAAGATTTCAATAAATCTCTCAGTGCTCATGTAGGGAAATTCCAATAACTCAGATTTAAAATGTTGCCTTGGGTGAGAAGCTGCTAAAGGTTGCACAAAGGAGTGAGATAAATGTTATCGTCATTGGACTTGACTGCAGTTTAACCCCAAGGTCACAGGGAGGCCAGAGCAGAGGGAGGGAAGGAATGTTGGCCCTTGAGCCAGCTGAGCCTGGGGCGCTCCCTTCTCCCTATTGGCCTAGTGTGCAGGGAGCTGTGAGCTGTGACAAGCTGTACCAGCCTTTGGCAACCCAACCATGCTTCTGCCTACAGAAAGGGAAGAGATCCCCCTTCCAGGCAGGAAAGCAACTCTCTGAAAGACCCTGTTCCTCCTGGCCGACAGGGCCCATCTCCCACTCACACAAAAGAGCCATTCAGAACCTGGTTACCCAGAGTTGAACTTCTCAGCAAGGCTTTGTGTGTGTGTGTGTGTGTGCGTGTTTCTATTTTTTTTTTTTCTTCTTAAGCTCCATGGCTAAAATACCAAATCTGACTGTTGCTAAGATTAAGGATTTTCTCCCCTCTTTCCTTGCTTAGCTCAGCTTCCGTTGGCCGGGAAAGACCAAGAGATGGATTACCATTTCCCCGCCAGGCGCAGAGAGTGTGCTTGGGTATCGGGGGCCTTCAGAAGGATTAGCTGTTATTCAGGCTTGTGCTAATAGTCCTCAGTGACTCGTCATGCTGTCACTAAAGTCCCCGCATTTGTATCGGTAACTAAGGCCTAGCGAAACCACTCAGCCCTAAGTGCACACGGGAGAACCATGGAGTCGAAGGAGACGGTGATTGAACATGAATATTTATATAGTGCGCATACCGCACGCCATGATTCACTCAGCTTATTTTCATTTTATGCATTTTCTTCCCATTTGCAGTCTTTATTTATTGCAGAGTTAAGGCTGTTAGCAAAATAGCACATCAGGGTAGGTTTTCTTTTTTCCTCTTCCTTTCCCTTTTTAATTTTCCTGTTCTCTAATCTCTATGGGAAAATGTGCCAGCAGAGCAGCAAACTGTGTTCACCACTGCCAAGCCCCTAGAGATGGTCAAGGTCGGGCAGTGCCGAGGGTTCCTGTGGCCACCCATCATGGTGATTGGGTGAGCCTTGTCGTTACCAAGCTTCCACAGCTTACACCAGTCACTGTTCAGTGACAGGTGTCAGTCTGTTCTCCAGGTGGGCACATAGGTGCCAACATTTCTAGAATATTCACTGGGTGCCTAGGTCTGGACTTGGGTTTATGTCCCAGCACTTACCCAGTATGTTGAGAGATGACTTCAACATTCTCAGCTTCCATTTCCTCTGGAACAAAATGAGCATATTAATAGAGGTGTGTGCATATTAAAACACATGAAGTGTGTATAAGCAGTCTGCTTGATGCAAACATTCGTTCCTTTTACACATGTTTGACCGTAAGATGGGAGTCCTGGGGTGGTGAGCAACTACAAATGCACACACCTAGCTCACTGTAGGTCTTGACCTGGATACAAGTGATAAGAACAGGCTACAAGAAGCACAATTGATGCTATCCTTATATCTGTGCCCATATAGAGTCTAAACATTTTGGAAATGTTATGTTCCTATTTGGATTCATGGCTGAGTTACATTCCAGTAGGAGCAACAATTTTCCGTTGAATATCTGCTGCTGCATCACAGTCTCAGCCATTGGTTACCAAAACTCTCTTCCCTCAAGTGCAAGGAAATACTCTGTCCAGCCCTGGGTGTCATTTCCAAGGGAAACTGAGACACACTGGACAAGACCAGAAGAGGGCTACCATAATTAAAAAAAAAAAAAGGCTGTAATATATGAGGGTGCTTCAAACAGTTTGTGGGAAAATAAAATTAAAAGGTAAGTTTATTTTGGTACAAAAAAAAATGTAGGCATGCATGCATAGTTTTCCAGACTGTGCATTTCCATGAACTTTTTGATACACCCTCATGTATGCTAAGAAGGATTTTACCTAGTGTGTGGGAAGGACACTGAACTTTATCTTGGAGGGTCCAGATAGCAAATCTTGGACAGAGGGTTAAGTTACCAAGAGGAAAATTTGGGCTCAATGGAGAGCTTGTTGTAAGCCTGCAAACAGTTGAGCAGTAGAATGAATGCTAAGAGGGGATGAGATTTTTCCTGTATTTATAGTTATGCCCAAAGGACTAGAAAACAATTTTTAACTATGTTACTCTAAGGATTTATGTGTAGTCAAGAAAATAGCTAAGGACCCTTCCTACACTATAGTTCCATTATCATAGTACATCTTTGACTTTGCAAAAGGCTTCTCTACCTCTATTTTCTTTCGTTCATTCATAAGCAGTTCATCAGATGACCAAAAAAATGTCTATTCCACTCCTACTGTGTAGCAAATATGTGACAGGAAACATGTCTTTCTCTCAAGTACTCAGTAGTCCTGGTGAGTGAGTGGTCAAGAAAACAGACTAACAGTGCTTGGTAAGGATCATAGCAAGATGTACACAGAGCACAGAAGAGAAATACCCAGCCGTGTCTGGAAGTGGAAGAAGGAAGGCTTCCTGGAGAAAGGGGCATTTGAGATGGTAGCCAGTTGCAGCAGGGTAGCTGAATAGTGAGAGGAGACCAGCAGGCAATGTATTTACATGATCAGAAACCTGAAGACCTGGAAGAGTGATGTAGGATGGCAGAGCTGAAAGCAATTCTGTTAGGGTGGAGCAGAGTGTGTGGAGATGAAAGTAGGGTTGAAAAGTGATGTAGATGGCAAAAATGACAGATTCATTTCCTCTCATTGACAAGGAAAATCCGTTTTGCTACATCATCCCTTGAATCTGAGTCAGTTACAGGACTTGTGTTGGCCAATGGTAATGTAGCATGCCGGGTACAAAGCAATGCTTGAAAAATGCTGAAAAAGGGGGGCCTCTTTCTATTCTTGGCACTTGACACTGCCTTTCGTAAGTCTAAGGTAGCCTGCTGGATGATGAGAAAAGCTTGTCCCAGTTTCTTTGCCACCCCAGCCTACAACAAGCTATCCCCAAAGCAGAGCTACTTAACTGTCCTGCAGTTCAGCATGGATACAGGAGTGAGCACAGCTCAGTTCAGACCAAATTGCTGACCCATGGTATCATGAGCTAAATAAATGGCTATTGTTTTTGTACACAAAGTTTTTAGAGTGTGTGTTTGTTTTGTTTTTGTGTAAAATCTAGTTAATATGGCAGTCAGGAAGATTTATAAATGACGTTTAGGCATCTGGACTTTAATTTGATGGTGCTATGGATAGTTCAAAGGATTTATTACAGGGAAGTGGTGGGATGTATGAGCTACAGAAAAATCACTGTTAGATATATCCAAAATGATTGTGCATGGTTAAGTATCTAGCTAATTGTAAACTGGTATGGAAATAGACTTGATGAGTAAAAACCCTATATACGCACGGCCTGAAGATTCACAGGATCAAACCACATGAAAACACACAATAATGGCACATTTTCACAGTGGTACTTCTGGCTATAGACAAAGTCTCCCCCCAGTGCCTGGCAGCTGATATCCAGCTCTGGGCCCAGGAGAAAAGCTGGGCAAAGCCAGCTGTGGTACGGATGGAAAGTGACAATGCATCAAGACCACGGAAGTTTCACTTCTTGGAAAGATGACCTGGAGTAGCAGTTCTTTGGGCTAATTTGGTTGCTGCATGAACCACCTGGATCACAGGGCCTTGAAAAAAAAATTTCAGACTACCATAAGGAGATGATCAGTACCACTCTCAAATAGGAGGGTGTTTGTTTTCTATAGCCATATTTATAATATGGGAAAGTGAACATTGTAAGCATTTAATAACAACCACATGGTACAGGGATTAAGACTGCTTGGGACAACCATACCCCATTTCAGAGTGCCTGAGCTTGCGTTCTCACTCTGCTTCTGACCCTCGCTTCTTGCTAATGTGCACCATAGGGGGCAGTTACTCACCTGGGAAACCCAAATTGAACTTCAAGCTCCTGGCTTGTGGCCTGGTCCAGCTTTGGCTTTTGCAGACATCTGAGGAGTGAGCCAACAGATAGAAGATCTCTGTTTTTCTGTATCTTTCTCTTTGTTTCTTTTAAAAAAATTATATAAGGTATGCAAATTTCATCTATTTCATATACACAGATTTAGGAACACAGTGATACTCCCACTCTACTCTCCCTCCTGCCCACACTTACATCCTTCTTCCTCCTCCCTCCCACTCTTAAATTTTACAAAGAGCTGTTTTCAGTTTACTTTATACTCATAACATTAACCCTTCAGTAAGTAAAGAGTTCAAAAAGTAGTATGAAGAAAACAAAGTAACACTGTTCCTCAACAGTGGAGACAAGGGCTATAAATGGTCATCAAGTATCAAAACGTCAGTTTCACTCTATTGTGTTTCAAATACATAAAACCAAATTAAAATTAGCAAAAAATAAAAGAATTCCCATTAGCAAAGAGCCCAATAGTAGGAAAATGACCATATAAATTATTATACAACTGCATGATTGAAAGTATACAGATGTTAAAGCAGTGGTTTCAGATTACAGCACAAAGTTTGTAATATTAAAACCACACATAGGCAGGATGCAACTGACAGTTTTCCTCTGATATCCGTTCTCTCTTTTTATGTTTCATGATAGAAAGTCTGATTTTCAGCTGAGCACACGGCCACCCAGCTAGAAATGTCATTTCTCAACCTCTCTGGCTATTGGAGTAGGACCACGTAACTGAGTTTTTGTCCAAAGAGTGATGGATTCCTTCTCCAGATTGTCCCAAGTATAGTAGATGAGTTCACATGTTCCTTCCTTCTGCCCCTGTTCTTTCCTGAAGGGTTGGATTGCCGCTGTGATGATAGAATCTGGGGGATATGCTGCGGGATCAGAGCTTCTCCAGGGAGTTTTAATGCCTCACCACAGCACAGGTGAGGCACAAGCCGCTGAGTGTAGGAGACAAAGCCACAAAGTCACTGCTCAGATGCTCAGGAGGGCCCGTGGGATACTTACATACCCAGCCGCAGAGGCCTTGCAAGCACAGAGCCCACATTCCAAGGCTGCGCCTTAGCTCTTATTAACCGTGGCATTGTGTGGGCTTCAGATGGGGTGAGCGGCTACAGAAGGAAGGGCTGTCCCAGAAGTGCAGGTGGTATGCCTAATTCATGAATCAACTTGGGCTCGGGTTGTGTCTCCTCTGCCTATTTCTGCAATTTCTGTTGCCTCTGGGTTCCAATCTCTTTCTGTTGTGCCCCTCCCCCACTCTTTGAATGAAAGTTTTAAAGAACTTAATTTTTTTTTGACAGATAGAGTTAGACAGTGAGAGAGAGACAGAAAGGTCTTCCTTCCATTGGTTCACTCCCCAAGTGGCCGCCATGGTCGGAGCTACACCGATCCAAAGCCACGAGCCAGGTGCTTCTTCATGGTCTCCGACGCGGGCGCAGGGCCCAAGCACTTGGGCCATCCTCCACTGCCTTCCCCAGGCCACAGCAGAGAGCTGGACTGGAAGAGGAGCAACCGGAGAACTTAAATATTTTAAAACTATGGCAGGTTATTTTTTTAAAGAAAAGATTTATTTATTTATTTGAAAGGCAGAGTTACAGAGAGGCAGAGGCAGAGAGAGAGGTCTTCCATCCACTGGTTCACTCCCCAGATGGCCACAATGGCCAGAGCTGAGCTGATCTGAAGCCAGGAGCCAGGATTTTCTTCCATGTCTCCCACATGAGTGCAGGGGCCCAAGGATTTGGGCCACCTTCATTCTTTTCCAGACCATAACAGAGAGCTGAAGCAGAAGTGGAGCAGCCGGGATTCATACTAGCGTCATATGGGATGCCAGCACTGCAGGCAGCGGCTTTACCCACTACACCACAGCGCCAGACCCAGGGTCTTAATAAATACCGATTTTTATTATGATTATAGCAGTATCTATTTTGGGTTTATAAATATATATAGTTGTGTATAGCATATTTATGTATATATTATCTAGCTAGCTAGGTAGCTTGGGGTGTCACCAAATAATCAGCCTCAAGCCCGAGTTGTTCAGAGGAAAGCTTTACTTGTGACAAGTGAAGGAGGCAGTGGGAAGGTAGAGTTCCTGAAAAGAAACTGTCCCCCGGGGAAGCAAGGGTGAGGGGTGTGTCCAAGATGTAGAGCAGGGTGAGGCAGAGGGCTCCTTCCGCTCCGCTCCCGCAGTGTAGGTGATGTCCTTCTGCACACATGGGGTGTTCAAAGAATGGCAGCAATCATCCTTTGATGGAGAATTTAGTATTGCAATGAGAAAAGGTCTACTTAGATTGCAAAGATCTGACTCAAAATAATTTCCTACAGATTCATTTGAAAGTCAGTTATGGGGCAGCAGGAGAAAACAAACTTCCATCCATTGGTTCACTCCCCAGAAGGCTGCAATGGCCAGGGCTGGGCGAGGCAGAAGCCAGGAGCCCAAATATTTGGGCCATCTTCCACTGCTTTCCTCAGCTCATTAGCAGGGAGCTGGATCCAAAGTGGAGCAGCCAGGGCATGAACCTGTGCCCCTGTGGGGTAAAGGTATAGGCTTTACCTGTTAGTCACAAGGCTGCCCCTGGTTTCCTGCAAGTTTAACCGTTCCCTTTTGTGGTGTTCTGGCCCCTCTGAGTACAATGCTGCAAGAAACTCTTTCCTGGAACACCCTCTGACAACTAAGACCAAAAGAGCATACAATATAAGCTGTTTCCAGTTCTGGGCCCTGTTCCACTGACCCCTTTTTGCCTACATACTACCCTCTTGGTTACATTCTCCATCACTATCATTCACCACTTCAAGAATATCATATAAAATGGAATCTTTGGGAATTGGCTTTTTATCCCCACTCAGCATAATTCTCTTGTGGTCTCTTCAAGTTGTTGCAAACATAAATGTTATATGTGTAGTGCTGTGTAGTATTTCATTGTATAGCTATAGCACATCGTGTTCGTCCACCTGCCCATTGAGAGATATTGACTTGGTTTCCCCCCCTTTTCCCCCTTCTGTCGAATGGGAGTGCGGCTGCTGTAAGTATTCCTGTGCAGGTTTTTGTGTGAATACAAGTTTTCATTTCTCAAGGGGAAATGTGCTGGAGTGAATTTCTGAATCATATGATACATGCTTGTTTAAAAGGAGCTGCCAAATTATTTTCTGAAATGGTTGTATCATTTTTTTCAAAGATTTATTTATTTATTTGAAAGTCAGAGTTACACAAGAGAGGAGAGAGGCTGAGAGAGAGAGAGAGAGAGAGAGAGAGAGAGAGAGGTCTATCTTTCACTGGTTAATTCCCTAATTGGCCGCAACAGCCGGAGCTGCCAGAGCTGGGCCGATCCGAGGCCAGGAGCCAGGAGTTAATTCCGGGTCTCCCATGTGGGTCCAGGGGCCCCAGCACTTGGGCCATCTTCCATTGCTTTCCCAGGCCATAGCAGAGAGCTGGATCAGAATTGGAGTAGCCAAGACTCAAACCAGCACCCATATGGGATGCCAGCACTGCAGGTGGTGGCTTTACTGGCTATGTCACAGTGCCGGCCCTGGGTTGTATCATTTTCCATTCTTACTAGCAATAGACACTAGAGCTTAGTACTATCAGCACTGATTTTTAAAATCTTATTCATATATGTACATACTGGTGTTTTATGCTTTTCATTTATATTTCTTTGATGGCTAATTTATGTTGAACAACTTTTCATGTGCCATCTCTGTAATCTCTTAAAGAAAGTATTTGTTTTTTGGCTCATTTTTTTAAACATAGGTTTTTGTTTTCTTCTTGCTGAGCTTTGTGTTTTAAAGGCCCTATTCTACACACAGTTGCATTGTGTGCTGGTAGGGGCTAAAGCTTCAATATGGATTGATGGAGGCACAATTCTCTCGGTGACACTGGTGTGTTAATGTTGCTGTCTGTTGATTGCTTTTTCCTGTGTGGTTGGGATTTTCCTGGATCTTCAAATGCTCAGTAGTTCTGAATTCTTGCCCCCTTAGTTTGACTCTTTTAAGACTCTTGGCCTTATTCAAACAACAGTTTTTTCATGCCAGGAGCTGACTGACCTGTGGAAGTTCAGGCTAACAGTTGTGCCTTGACTGACCTGTGGAAGTTCCAGCCTTGCCCTCAGCGAGCCACTCCTCTGCTAAAACTTAGGTTTTTGAGGTCTTTGCCTTTCTAATCAGACCTGCCCCAGGGGTGCCTCACTCAGGAGCCCGTCTGCCACCTGAGTAGTGACCTATTTGTCTGGTTCTTGAACTCTTCGATGTAGGATCAGACCCATTTGGGGTAACTGTGAAGTTTGTTGACAACTCTATGGGGTCTCTTTTAATGCTGGCCATGGTTCTTGTTCTCTGAGGGCCCCCTCTCTGTCCCTTTTGCTAGAAAGTTGGCACTGAGTTCTCCTGCTCTGCCACGCATTCTTGCAACCATGCCCCTGTCTTGGGCCAGCTGCTGGGAGGAAGGAGAGAGAGGAGTGAACTACAAACAGGAACTACTTTTGTTTGGAACTACTTCTGATCACACTGGGCGCTGTACTGCTGTGGACACGAGGTAAGAGAAGACAGAAAGAAGGGAAGGAAAGGAGGGGCCTATGCTCTCTGCCTGCCGTGTTCAGAGTGCCCTTCCTACTCCCTGAGGCAGGAGCGAGGGCTCTCCCTGGCGCCCTCTGTTGGCTGAGGCTCATTTCTGGGTTTCATCATAGGAGGCCAGAGGAGATGAAAAGAAGAAAGAAAAATTCACCGGTAGTTTGGTGCACTTCAAATTCTGGTCTTTCTCATTCTAGCTCCATCCACATGCTGGAGTCCCAAGCAGTTGTTTCATGCATTTTAACCAGGTTTCCAGCTGCACAGAGAAGCAGACCTTGGGGGAAGCCAGGAGACACAGGCCTGTGTGGAAGCAACACATCCACGTAGGGGTTGTCACAGTAGCTTTAGTTATTACATAATGTTCCCTACTTTTTGGCCCCACTCACCAGTAATTCCAAGTTTTGTGTTGGCATTTGACCAATACATTTCCGTCTTCCATAATGTCAATACTTTTTTTTTCTTTTACAACTTCATAGCAGGTATTTAATGTTTGCATTTTTATTTATTTATTTATTTTTTTTACAAATTTCCTCAAAACTTATTTAAAGTGTTGGGAATAATTTTAAAGCAGATGACAAAAATCCCATTTCAAAGCCTTAGTATTGAAATGTAAGAATTTGGGACTTGGGACAGACAAGTCACAGACTTGGTTCAGTGATTAAGTCACTCTTTGGGATATCCACATTCCATTCTGGAGTGCCTGGTTCAAGTCCAGGCTATGCCGCTTCCAATCCAGCTTCATGCTAGGAGACAGCAGGTGATGTCTAAGTACTTGGATCCCTGTCACCCACATTGGAAACCCTGATTAAGTTTCTGGCTTTGGGCTTCTGCTTGGCCCAGCCCCAGTTTTTGAGACTGGGGAGTAAACCAGCAGATGGAAGATATTTCTCTGTCTCTGTCTCCCTCTGTGTGTCTCTCTTTCAAATAAAATTCTAAAAACACAATGAAAATGAATAAATAAAACGTATAGGAAATACTAGAACCTAATTGACAACATGTATCAGTTTCCATTGCAGGAACAAAATCACATAATGATGAAACTATTTTTAAATATACATTTAAAAAATTCTTTCTCCAAAGCATTAGTTTCCTTCAAAAAGATATTTCCTCACTGGCGCCGTGGCTCAACAGGCTAATCCTCCACCTAGTGGCACCGGCACATGGGGTTCTAGTCCCAGTCGGGGCGCCGGTTCTGTCCCGGTTTCCCCTCTTCCAGGCCAGCTCTCTGCTATGGCCCGGGAGTGCAGTGGAGGATGGCCCAAGTGCTTGGGCCCTGCACCCCATGGGAGACCAGGAGAAGCACCTGGCTCCTGCCTTCGGATCAGCGTGGTGCGCGGGCAGCAGCGCGCCAGCAGTGGCGGCCAGCAGTGGTGAACCAACGGCAAAGGAAGACTTTTCTCTCTCTCTCTCTCTCTCACTGTCCACTCTGCCTGTCAAAAAAGAAAAAAAAAAGATATTTCCTCATTTATTGTCCAAAAATATTACTTTTACTTCAAATGACTTTATCAAGTGGGTATGAGGGTCCTCCAAGGAGTTAGAGTACAAGTGGAATTAAAAGATGAATATATTTTGGTGCTCACTTTGGCAGCACATATGCAGAGATTACCACGATACAGAGATGAACATGGCCCCTGTGCAAGGAAGACACGCAAATTTGTGAAGCATTTCATATTTTTGAATATGAAAAAATAAAAATTGAAAAGAATAAATATATTTTGATGCAAAAGATTATGAAATCCAGGCACAAGTTTTTCACTAACACACATTTTCAATGAACTCGTTCAAGAATTTGTATGTGCAAGAATTTCAACATATTTTGAGCCAAAACAAACTTACATTTTAATTCTATTTTCCACAGTTTTTTTTTTTTTTAATGCACTCTGGATTTTGTAAAACAAGCAAGCAAAAAGTCTTGCTAGGTAGCATATCACCAATAGCCACTGTATTTTATCCACAATGTGGCTGAAAAAGAGCCCAAAAGACAAAGAGATAGTATCTTTTTGTGTTTTTTAAGTTTCTATTCCCCTAATCTTCAAAAACAAGAAGTCACTAAGTTGGGTTGATTTTATCAGAGATGACATCTTGTTCTTCTATTTTGTTCTTGTTATCTTCACCTTGAATTATTAGTATCGCTTTGACCCGCAGTTTCTTTGTGGAGGAAATATTTTAAGTTGTTTGTACATACTAAGAGAATTAGCTTAGTTAAAACTGATAACATATCTAGAAAAGAAAAAAAAAAACAGATAACAGATTGTGTAAATCCATTTCACCAAGAATATGTAAACTGCAAGGCTTTGGCTTCTGAGCAGATGAATGAATGGAGTGAAATCCATATATGACTCAGAACCATCTAATGTTGATTAAGTGATAGAACCTGTATCAATCCTATAGTAAATATTCCTCGTAAAGTAGAGAATATTTCTTTTTTTTTTAAAGATCTATTTATTTGAAAGTCAGAGTTACACAGAGAGAGAAGGAGATGGCAGAGAGAGAGAGAGAGAGAGAGAGAGAGAGGTCTTGCATCTGCTGGTTCACTCCCTAATCCGCTGCAACATCTGGAACTGCAATGATCAGAAGCCAGGAGCCTCTTCCGGGTCTCGCATGCGGATGCAGGGGCCCAAGGACTTGGGCCATCTTCTACTGCTTTCCCTGGCCATAGCAGAGAGCTGGATGGGAAGTGGAGCAGCCGGGACTCAAACTGGTGCCCATATGGGATGCAGGTGGTGCAGGCGGCGGCTTTACCCACTGTGCCACAGAGCCGGCCCCTATTTTTGTTTCTTAAGATACAAAAATCTAAGTTGAAAATGGAGTTTTAACATTTTATTCGGGCACTCTAACAGATATTCCTGCATGTTCCCAGAATGTGTGCACCCTGTGTTGGAGACAACCGCACTGAACTGTGTCATGCCAACAGCGCCACCACGTGGTTAGCAGAGAATAGCATGATGCATATGTTTTTCATGCCTGCACTGGTCCCAGCACTCAGATTCCTGCTTTCTTCTGTTGTCCATTGCCTTTTAAACACACACACACACACACTCACACACACGCTTACACACACACTCACACACACGCTTACACTCACACACACGCTTACACTCTCACACACACACACCTGTTTAATTCCATTTCTCTCATTTCACTTTCAAACTTGTATTTCCCATTAATATTCCATTCTCTTACTCCCTTTTTTCGTGAGCCAAAAGATTAATCATGGCTTATGGCATAAAGACAGTACTAGTCCATTATCTGCACTCAAGAAGACAGAAACTATCCATTTTGATCTAAAATTAAACCCAAGAAATACCAGTGTTCTCAAAAGCCTTGGCAAATTTTTAGATGACTCCTTGAGAATTACTGTTTTTCACTTTTCTACCCATATCTTTGTCTTCTCTTGATTGCATCTGTCTGTTTTAAGTATTAGCAGTTAAAAGACATGTCTTAATTTTAACATTGTTCTATTTCAGGGGGGGTCCAGTACCTGGGAAGACTTTTTCCCAGACATTCAAATACAATGAAGCATATTCAATTGTATTTGTCTTGCTAAAATTAACATTATTAGTATTTTTAGTGAGAGAAATATAAGTTTGGCAATATTGATTAGCAAACAAAAGTGAAAATTTACCTTTCTCTATTTCAATTTTGTGAATGTTTTCTATTAGACACAATCATAATAATTAAGTGTAACACTTTACGTATTTTACCATGTACCACACACTGTTACATGATTTACATACAGTTAGTTATTTTAACTCTCACAACATATAATGTATGCACTAGACTCTTCATTTAACAGATCCAGAAGGAAGCACAGATCAGTTAAAGAACTTGCACAACCAATTAGCTAAGTGAAAGAATCCAGATTTATTAGTATAGTAATGCATATATTTATTTTATATGTAAATTACTACATTTTAAAAACAATAAAAAGACAAATAGAGGTATGGAATTAAAGCTTGTATACCATTTGCCAAAAGCTAATAGGTATGGTGGCAACATAAGAATGTGTTTAAAAAAAAGTAAACCCAACATAGTACAATATATTAGCCTACAAATAGCCACATGCATGATCCTGTTTAATTCCCAGAGTAACAACTGAGGTAGTCATGTTAACCTCAAGAACACGCGCATAATCAAAATAATGTAAATTTAGCAGAGCACTCACATTTGTTACGTGGGGAGGGTATTACTTAATCTCTGTGATTTTCATTGTTTCTGATCTCCAAAGTGGGCAACATACTCTACATATTGTGTTTATATTTGTACCATGTTATATATACATATATATATCTTGAAGAGTTATTGTAGAATTAAATGGCACCCTATAAAATGATATAGGATGGTGGCTCAGAACATAGACTCAGGAGTTGGACTTTCTGGGTTTGAATCTTAGATCTGCAGCTCACTAATTATAACTTTTATTGTGAATTTATGCATTTTTTCTCTGGTTTTAAATGATGATGCTTATTAATAAATATGAAATGTTTAGCCCATAGTAGGCAGTCAATAAATAACAACTGTTTGTAACCATTGCACTCATTGAGGGCTTTGTTTGAGTTTCTGCAATTAAAAGGCACCAATTTCTTGCTTCTGGATCCCGTGCAATAAGCAGCTGGCATTTACATGCAGGGAGAATTCTCTTCTGAGGGTTGTAAGTGAAATGTGTTCCCAGAGAGAGAGAGAGAGAGAGAGAGAGCATTATTAGGCTTGAGCTCCTCCAAAGAGGCTTCAAGTGGGAATGGGCTTGTGGTGCAGTGCTTCAGTCATCTCATTTGGGAGTGCCTGTTTGGAGACCCTGCTACTCCAGTTCTGATCCAGTATTCTAGCTAATGTACAACAGAAGGGGCGGGTCAGGTTCTCGGGTTCCTGCCACTCATAGAGAGGACCTGGATGGAGTTCTGTACCCCTGGGTTTGGTCTGGCCCAGTTCTGGCTGTTGCAAGCATTTGGGGGAGTGAACTAGAGGATGACAGTCTCTCTCTCTCTCTCTCTCTCTCTCTTTCTCAAATAAGTGTTACGGTCCCTGCACTCACATGGGAGACCTGGAAGAAACTCCTGGCTCCTGGCTTCAGCCTGGCCCAGCCCTTGCTGTTATGGCCATCTGGAGAGTTCACCAGCAGATTGAAGAACCTTCTTTCTTTCTCTCTCTCTCTCTAAATCTACTTTCAAAATAAATAAATAAATTTTATTACAAAAAAAAAAAAAAAAACAAAAAACCAAACCCAAGAGAAAACTACTGAGGGAATGGAAAACAGGAATAGAAGAAAGATAGACTTGACAAGAAAAGTCAACAGAGGCTGGATTGGATTCAGTGAAGGGTGGGCAGGAGGATGCAGGCAGAATGAAACCAACACTTTTATACCAGTTGATGTGAATATGTGATGACACTGAGAAATAGCAAAGTAAATTTTAGAGGGGCAATGATAGGTTTGACTCTTTGAATTAACAGAGAGATATTTTAAATGAAAATGTCCTGAGGCGTTTGGAAAACTTAGATTGTACAGGTAGAGGGATAGAGACTTGAAAGTCATCTGGGTAGAGGAAGTAACTGAAGGAGTTCTTTATTATCTCAAAAAGATGAAGAGTGGAAAGGATCATTTAAAGGAATCAACACAGAACAAAGGACTATACTTAACAGCAAATAAGAAAGAACTGGATATATTGGGACTTAAAAAGAAACTAACAACTACAATTATTTGTATTTTATATATAAAGCAACTTATATCATAATTTCAACTGGCCACTAATTCATAGAGTGAAAAAGAATTCATTCACATTTTTGTAATTGTTGTTATGTACACAACAAATTTTTACCCAGCAACATGTAGGTGCATATTTATTTTTCAAATCATTTTGTCATCCCAAAGTCATTCTAAAAATTTTGTTTGATATTGAGAGTGGAAAAGAGAGAGAGAGAGACTGAGAGAGAGAGAGAGAGAGAGAGAGAGAGAGAGAGAAAATTCCATCTGCTGGTTCATTCCCCAGATGGCTACAGTGGCCGGGTCAGGCTGAAGCCAGCATCCCAGAACTTCTTCCAGGTCCCCCACATGGGTGCAGAGGCCCAAGCATTTGGACCATCTCCCTGCCTTCCCAGGTGCATTAGCAGGGAACTGGATTGGAAGTGGAGCACCCAGGTCTCCAACTGGTGCCCATATGGGATGCTGCCATCACCACGAAGCCAGCCCATATCACAGTTTGGGGGAAAGGGTATTAGTAAAAGTTCAGGGAACAGGAGGAAAGCTGTAATGCAGTGGATTAAGCTGCCTCTCTCTCTCTCTCTCTCTCTCCTCCCCCAACACTGACTTTCAAATAGATAAATCTTTAAAAAATTGTGAAAAAACACAATTACCTAAGATTTATCATCTTAACTATTTTAAGTGTGCAGTTCAGCAGTATCCAGGATATTGACACTGCTGTGCCACACATCTCCAGAGCTTTTTATCCTGAGAAACTGAACCTCTATACACACTCAGCAACTATGCATTCCCGTTCTGCTGGTTTCTGACTACTACCAATGCGCTTTCTTTCTCTTCGCAGTTTACTGTTTTAGATACCTTGCATAAGTGAAATCAATTATACAATATTTGTATTTTTTATGACTTATTTCACTTAGCATAATATTCTCTAAGACATTTTGTAATTCTGTAATTTATATAAACATTCCCTTCCTTATTTAGCATAATATTCCATTTATAGATATCCCACATTTTATTTATCTAGTCATCTGTTGAGAGATACTCCCTTTATGAAAGTATTAACACTAATAACTTACTCAGGCAGAATACAGATTTCCAAAAGGGATACAGTAACCCCAACTCTGAGAATAGTCTCCGGAGAGGGGGCCTCCTAGCCAGATGGTCATCTGCCCCTTAACTGTTTGGTGCCCTTGTTAATGATGTACTCTCATTGTATATCTTCTAAGAGTGCCACCAGAATACCTGCTTAACATTAGGCAGTGGGTACAACTTATCTTTGACATGAGTCAGACCCAAGGGGAAAAGTCACCCAGGGATGCTGGTCACATAAGACCGTCTGGGACCCCATAATGTAAGATTTTGATATACTGGATATTGACTCCTTACCAGGTCAATAATTTGTTACTCTATTCTCCCATTCAGTGTGTTGCCTTTTCACTCTGTTAATTGTATCCTTTGATTCACAAAAGTTTTAAAATTGATACAGTTCGATTTGTCTATTTTTACTTTTGTTCTCTGTGTTTTGGGAGACATATCCATGAAATCACTGCCAAGTCCAATGTTGTGAAGCATTCCCCATGTTTCCTTCTAAGAATTTTATAGGTTTAGGTCTTACATTTAAGTTTGTGATTGTTTTGAGTTAATTTGTATATATGGTATAAGGTAAGGGTACAATTCCACCTTGTGTGTGAATATCCAGTTTTCCCAACACCATTTGTTGAAAAGACTTCTCTCCATTAAGTAATCTTGGTGCCCTTGTCAAAAATCACTGAACTCTATACAAACACTCAGGGGTTTATCTCTGGGCTCTCCACCTATTCCATTCATCTGCTTGTGTTTATGGAAGGACCTCCCTGTGTTGATCACGTTAGCTTTGTTTTAATCCTGGTATCAGGAAGTGTGAGACCTCCAATTTTGTTCTTTTTCAAGATTGATTTGACTATTGAGGTTCTCCATGTCATAGCAGAATTATGAATATGACAAATTTTATAGAATTAGTTGAGGGGTCAGTTTTATTCCCCGCCAAGGTCTTCTATAGTTTTTAGTGTTCTGTTTGTTAATTGTGAATTTTGTGTTTGCATGCTTGTACATTTTTCTTCACCTGTTAATGAGAGTAATTCTGGTTTCTTCTATGTGAGTGACTTGAAAGTATTTCAGCTGTGCTCTGATGCCATGAAATCTTGCATCTTTTACAAGACGCAGTTTTCCACTACCATAGATTTGCTCATTTATTTCATGGTTCTAATATTTCATGGCTCATGTGACAACCAGGGAATGACTAACTTACCTTTTCCAATGGGCTAGGGGAGTTTTATGTTAATCAGAGCAGAATATTTGAGTGGAGAGACTCATTTTAAATCAAGTGATGAGTCTGTTGACTTTTAGAATTTGAAGGGAAAAATATTTAAAGTTGTGTCACCATTCTTGATACAAGTTACTGGAGAAGAAGCTTTTGGGGAAGTAAGAGAAGAATTTGTCTAATTAAAAAAAATAGGAAAAAGGCAGATTTCAGATTAGTTACCTTAGGAAGACTGATTATTGAGGAAAAAAGATGTATGTGATACATATCACACATATGAGAAAGAGGAGAAAAAATGGTAGATGTAAAATGACTTCGAGTTTCAGTTTCTTCAAAATAATGTAAGTGGTAGATAAGAAATGCATCTCCCACGTCTCCCATTGAGTCACCCACCTTGCGTTTATGTAGCGACCTAGCTGAAGCAGCTGTTAGCGACCATGGAAAGCTTTCCCTCTGTGACATTTGCTGAAAGTGTTTCATCAGCATTCTACCTGTCTTGAATTCTTGCAGGGCTTTCATATCAGCCGGCACTCACCCGCCTGGACGTCCATTAGTGTCAGATGAAAGTATTTCCCCTAAGAACTCTGCAATAGAGTGAAGGATTCTAGAAATCTAACAGAATCATGTACAACAAACCATAGGACTACACAATGTTGGCAGTCCAGATTCATTCACCACGTTGTATTATTTTAATTATTCTCCATTCATCCCTTTAAAGGTTGCTTATTAAGCTAAGCTAGGCACAGTGGTGGATTCAGAAGACAGAAGTAAGCATATCTTTAAGGAGCTTACTGTCAAAGTTGTTCTTCAGAGAGGAGGCAACAGCACTTCCCTGGATGAAAATATGTGGGGGACAGTTTTGGTTGTTGCCTGACTAGAGGGGAATAATTTCTATTTACTGTGTGGGAAGCTATATGCTCTGCACTGATTTGCATGAAGAGAAATTGTCTTGCTTCAATCAGTGGTGTTTCCATTGATAACAGAAACAAACAAACAAAAAATGCTTAGAAATCCTACCAGGAACCAACCATTTGTTCTAGGCCTGCATGGTGTTAAACACTTTACTTGGCTTATCTAATTTAACCTTACCTGGACACGCTGGAGTAAACAGTATATTCATTTTTCTGAACAGCCTAAAAAGTGTAAAGAAGTCTCACCAGTGTCTATTGCTAGTAAGAAGCAAGAACAGGTTTTTATAATTTTACTTACATGAAGGGTAGAGAGAGAGAGAAAGAGAGAGAGAGAAGGAGAGGGAGAGTGAGAAAGAGAGGAAGGTAGAGGAAGAGGGAGTGGAAGACAGAGAGAGCTCCCATCTGTAGATTACTCCCCAGATGCCTGCAACTGCTGGGGCTTGGGCAGGCTGAGGCCTAAGCCAGGAACTCATTCAGAGACTCCCATGTGAATAGGATCCAACTACTGTACCTTTCTCTCCTGCCTTCTATGGTTTGCTGGAATGAGGAGCAAAGCCAACACTTGAACCCAGTTGACTACAACACAGGATGTCGGTGTTCTAAGTGGAATCTCAACCACTGTGCCCAACACCTCTCCACCAGAACCAGATTTCAAGCACTGTCCTGAGTGGGTTCCCAGAACCCACAATCCTAGTAACTCTGCTGCACAACTTCTTTTTCTCCTCCTCCTCCTCCTCCTCCTCCTCTTCTTCTATTTTTTTCTTTTAAAAAGATTTATTTATTTATTTGGAAGGCAGAGACACAGAGAGAGAGAGCGAGCTCTTCCATCCACTGGTTCACTCTCCAAGTGGCCACAATAGCTGGAGCTAGGTCAATCCGAAGCCAGGAGCCAGGAGCTTCTTCAGGTCTCCCACGTGGATGCAGGGGCCTGAGCACTTGGGCCATCTTCCACCACTTTCCTAGGCCATAGCAGAGAGCTGGATTGGAAGTGGAGCAGCCAGGACTCAATCTGGTGCCCACATGGGGTGCCAGCACTGCAGGCGGGAGCTTTACCCACTATGTCACAATGCCAGCCCCACACAACTTCTTAAACTGAAGATAAAATAGAATCTAGAGATCAACTTTGAGTCACCAGAGGGCGAAACCAATAATATATTCATCTTTCTGCCTTACACCTAGTCCAAAGATTGCAATAACATGTGTTTTAAGTTTAGTTTAATTTAATCTGTCTCATTTGTACAGATCAAAAAAAAAAAAAAAAATGAAGTTCAAGAAGGTTAAGTCCTTCCAGTATGTGGCAAAGCTGTGATTAGATCCAGGGAAGGCAGTTCCTAATTCTTTAGATGCCAACTGCTCTACTGGCCTATGGTAGCTGCCCCATTTCCCTGCTGCTTTAGCTTTTTGCATTCTATTTACACCATAAGTTAGCAAAATCTTTTCTGTAAATGGCCAAACAGTAAATATTTTAGGCTTTGCAGGCCATATGGTGTCTGTCACAACTGCTCAGTTCTGTCATTTTAGCAAGGAAGAAGCCATGGACAATTTCTAAACCAGCAAGCATTGCCGTGTCACAATAATTCTTCATATAAAAAACATATGGTCAGCTGGATGTGTCCCCTGAACCATAGTTTACTGACATCATCTCTGATGATAAATTTTGTCCTTTTAGATCAGTCTATATTTGAATTGTCTTTGATAGTTTGGAATAAGACCGATGAGCATTCAGAACAGTAGTCCCCAACTTGACTGTTCACTGTATTGCTGTGGAACTGTGTTAAAATGCAGATTCCTGAGTCTCACCCTGGAGATTCTGATTCAGAATGTTGGTTAAGAGCCCCAATATTTATTTTTGCTCTCCAGCTCTGGGGCACAACTCAGTTTGAAAAGCATATGTTTACAGCCTCAGTTGATAACTTTGCAGATAAATAAAATTAAATGAATCTATACGTAAGGTCAGTGTCACCCACAATCTCAGCACCATGTCAGAAACTCTGGTTTATTTAACAGGGCATCCATTTCATCATTTCATCCTGAACCCTCATCTCATTCTACCCTTTCTCCATTTATTCAGACGCAGACACATTTAAGTAAAAATAATCACCATCAGAATACTAATGGGCCATACACTAACATACGGATGTTTATTCGGTTGAATGCAACTAGCAGTAAAATCTTGTTTTCTAAACACTGTAACTGTAATCCAATTTAAGCCTTTTAAACCCTAGTGATTTTTGTTTCATTTTGCTTTGTGAAGGTGGAAACCAGGCATATTTGCTGGGGTCTGGTGAAATAAGAATGAGAGGAAAATAGCAGCACCATCACCACAAGCAATTTTCAGTCACAATGAGTCACTAAATCTGCATAACCACAGGGTGGCTCTACATGATTCTGTTAATTGAAATTTCCCCCCAAGTAGAATGAAGGCTTATTTTGCACTAACATGATTCCTTTGTGGGATGATTGTTAATCAAGTCAGTGAAATCAAAAATATTTCAGCTTCCACATCATCCACAGTTATCATTACCAGGACCAAGGAGGAACAGCAGCCTGGTGGATTTTCCCAAGAATTAGAAAAGGTGGTCCTACACTCAATGTATCCCTATGCGTCAGAAGGTTGGCAGATTCTCCCCATAGAAGAGATGCCAGACCTTTGTCAGTGCGTCTTGCTGGAAGGATGTCTGTCCATCTCACCACCAGGAGGGGAATGGAATTTAATCATCTGGTTGAGTTGGTATCTGCCAGCTTTCTGGATTGCAATAATTTTTTTCTTATTTAAAAGAATATTTATTTATTCATTTGAAAGACAAATGGCTGACTGAGAGATGGGGCAGGCAGAGGTGGGGGGGGGTAGATAGAGATAGATTAAAAAGAGATTGATCTTTCCTCTGTTGGTTTGTTCCCCAAATAGACACAATACCCAGGCCTGAGCTAGGTCGAAGCCAGGAGCTAAGAACTCCACCACGGTCTCCCACATGGGTACTTGCACCATTGTATTTTGCCTTCCTAGGTACATTAGCAAGAAGCTGGATGGGAAATGGAGCAGTTGGGACATGGCAACTTAACTGGCGATGCCACAATGCTGGCCCCACCACTGTAGTGGCTTAAATTGCCCCTTCATAATTAATAAATATCTTATGGGGAGACATGCTGAGACTATGCAGATATCCTCAGTTGAGTTGCCTGAACTGTCTCTGCTCACACTTCTGACACCAAGTGCATGGGATTTTTTTTTTTTTCATACCCACAACCATTTTCTCTGACTCTCCAAACATTACCTGGGTGCCCTGAAGTTCAACTCAACTCTCAGCCACTCCCCACAGTTACCTTTAGATTCTGGAGGCTTAAGGGCTGTCCTCACTTCAATACCAGTCACGAGTGTTGGGTGCTCCTGGAACATTTCTGCTTGTCTTGACTTCAGAGTTAGGGGTTGTCCTTACCACTTCAGATTCAATTGTTTGCTAGAATAATTAACAAAACCCTGGGAATAAATTTATTCTCTACCAGTAATTAGCTTATTATAAAAGCTAGAACTAGGGAACAGGCAAGTGGAAGTGATGTCAGGACAAGATGTAGAAAAGGGGCACAGAGCTTCCATGCCCTTTCTGGTATCACTCCCAGAACCTCAATGTGTTCACCAGTTGGGAAGCTCTCTGAATCCTGTGTTTAGGGTTCCTTATAGAGGTTTAATTACATAGTCATGGATAATTAAATCATCGCCCACTGGTGATTAGTTCAACTTGTAGACCCTGCCTTCTCTCTGAAATTTCCAATCCTTTATTACATGACTGACTCCTCTATAACCAGAACCCACCCTGCACCTCTCTAGCTGCTCCCTACTGAGCCACCTCATTAGCATAAATCAGGTGTGGTTGAGAGGAGCTTGATGAGAATAGGAAATGATGCTTCTCTGACTCAGGAAATCACAAGGTTTTAAAGAACTTGGTACCAGGAGCCAGGGATACAGGCCAAATACACATTTCATATTTTGCCATCATTGGTTTTAAGGAAATATGGAAAGTGAGCACAGTTAACTATATGCATATGAATGGTATATATCAAAGAAATTGATGACAGGGCTGGTGCTGTGGCATGGTGGGTTAAGCCACTGCCTGCACTGCTGGCATCCCACATAGGCACCGGTTCAAGACCCAGCTGCTCCACTTCCAATCTAGCTCCCTGCAAATGTACCTGTGAAAGCATTAGAGGATAGCCCAAGTCCTTGGGCCTCTGTACCCACATGGGAGACCTGGAAGAAGCTCCTGGTTCCTGGGTTCAGACTGGCACAGCTCTGGCCATCGTGGACATTTAAGAAATGAACCATTGGATGGAAGATCTCTCTCTCTCTCTCTCTCTCTCTCTCTGTCTGTCTCTCTCTGCCTCTGCATCTCCCTCTTTGTAACTCTGCCTTTCAAATAAATAAATACATCTTTAAAAAATGAAGTTGTTGACAAAATTATTGTACCATTAACTAATTCAAAAATCCCTCAATTCACAAAGAAATGGTTCACCTAAATGTTAAATTTTCACTGGGAGGCTGTAAATTTAACTAATATGGCTCCACTGCCACAGTGAATAAACAAATCAAATTTCAACTCAGAGAGAGTGGTCATTTTCTAGGAAAATGAAACTTAAGCTTAGCCAGTTCAGAAACTGATCTCAAAGTAGAAATTTTTACAATCATGAGAGTCCTAATGAGGACTTCCCACTTTAACAAATCAAATAGTTTGTTTGTCTTGCTTCCACAAACACCTTATAAAAGTTGTCCCCTTCTGCTCCTTTGGTGTAGTCTTGAATCACTTGTCTGGTGCTGCCCAATTCATGAAACACAGTATAAAAACTCTAAAGTTTTTCTGTATCCACATTTATCTTTTACCAAAGCCAACTAGGAGTTTAGCCTTAGGATGTATGTGACCTTCCTTGAGTCCAGCCTGTTCCCCCTTCTCAGATTGTTTTCTTCCTTCTTGATAACTCCTAGAGTTTATGGTCGACCCATAGACTGTGGGCCTTTGGTTACGTTTGGGTTGTAGAGACATGGATTTATCCACGTTTTCCCTTTTGTCCATTCATGAAAATCACGATCTTTGGTTAGTTAGCATCTGTCTTTCTCCTATGCTGTACAGAGAGTTCTGCCTTTGCTTTCTTGGTTCAGGGATTTTCTTCAACACAGAGTTGTTAGAATGAATGG
Source organism: Lepus europaeus (assembly GCF_033115175.1). Classification (NCBI taxonomy): domain Eukaryota; kingdom Metazoa; phylum Chordata; class Mammalia; order Lagomorpha; family Leporidae; genus Lepus; species Lepus europaeus. The sequence goes on along the minus strand of NC_084830.1, from coordinate 16,192,304 downwards.
AGAAATAGGAATGAGTAAGTGACAATGTAAGAAGGATCCTTATGTACTAGCTGATTTGCTGGGCTGTCCTTTTCTGGGTAAAGGAAAGAAAAAAATTATTAAGGATGTTGTTGCAATAACTCATAAGGAGCTAAGATCTTTCTAGGAAGCAACAAAGGCCTAATGAACTTAATACCCTGTGGAACATTTTAGGATTTTATATGCATGTTTGACTTTTTATTCTGAAATAATTTAGGACTTGCAGAAAACTTTTAAAATAATACAGAATTTTTACATACTCTTCCCTGAGCTTTTCTGGGTGTTCATATATTATGCATTATAAAAGTCAAAATCAAGAAATTAACGCTGTGCATTGCTATTATTTGAATTGTAACAATTGTCTCACCATTGTCCACTTTTTAAAAAAAAGATTTATTTATTTGAAAGTCAGAGATATATTTAGAGAGAGATGGAGAGAGAGCACGAGATCTTCCAAATGCTGGTTAACTCCCTTAATGGCTGCAACAGGCAGAGCTGGGTTGATCTGAAAACAGGAGCTAGGAACTTCCTCTAGGTCTTTCTTCCATGTGGGTTCGAGGGCCCAAGGACTTGGGCCATTCTTTGCTGCTTTCCTAGGCACATTAGCAGGGAGCTGGATTGGAAGTGGAGCAGCTGGGACATGGACTGGCGCCCATATGGGATGCCATTGCTGCAGATGGCGGCTTTACCTGCTACGCCACAGCGCCAGCTCCTGTCCACTTTCTGGTCCAGGATGCAATCCAGAATCTCACATAATCTTAATGCTTTTAAAAATTACTTCCCAAGAAGTATTTTGTGGACTGTACTTCAATCGGGGTCTGTTTGATGGACAAGTTAATGTATTTTGAATAAGACTATCACCAAAGTTGTGTTCTGTCTTTTGTCTTTCTCCGTGTCCTGTTTGATGGATCATGAGATCAATTTGTCCTGTTTTGAATAAGATTAATTTTGATTACTTGGTTAAAGTGTTGTCTGACAGCTTTCTCCACTATAATCAATTATTTTCCCCTTTTGTAATTAATAAGTATCTTGTGGGGTGGCACTTTGAAACTATGCAAACATCCTATTTCTCCTTCTATTGTCCATTAATTTTAACATCCACCACTGGTCTTTCATTGCAACAATACTTACTGTGTGGTTACTAATAGTCGTTTTTTAATTATTTAATTACTTGTTAGTATGAGAAACCCACCAAGTTTGAAGAGTCAGAGTTAAGCACAAGGTATTTACAGGGATCACTTCTCCTATCTCATAGTCCTCACCTTAGGTCACCTCTCATTTCTGTAAGTGATCAATTTCTCCTGCTTCTGGCTTATTCTTCTGTGTTTCTTCATCACAGATGAGTAGATACTTATTTTACTTCTTAGATTCCCTTCTTTGTTATGTGAAAGGTATCAAGTTCTATAAGAAATATTGTATCCTGGCCGGCGCCGCGGCTCACTAGGCTAATCCTCCGCCTTGCGGCGCCGGCACACCGGGTTCTAGTCCCGGTCGGGGCACCGATCCTGTCCCAGTTGCCCCTCTTCCAGGCCAGCTCTCTGCTGTGGCCAGGGAGTGCAGTGGAGGATGGCCCAAGTACTTGGGTCCTGCACCCCATGGGAGACCAGGAGAAGTACCTGGCTTCTGTCAACGGATCAGCGCGGTGCGCCGGCCGCAGCACGCTACCGCGGCGGCCATTGGAGGGTGAACCAACGGCAAAAGGAAGACCTTTCTCTCTGTCTCTCTCTCACTGTCCACTCTGCCTGTCAAAAATAAAAAAAAAACAAAACAAAAAAAAAAAGAAAAAAAAAGAAGAAATACTGTATCCTTCCCTTTTTTCATTTAGAAATAGATCCTTAAAGTCACTCTGTATCAGTTCATGACATCTTCCCCCTTTATTCTATAACTGTATAGTACTCTGATGTGTGAATGGACCATAGTTTACCTAGTTATCCCCCAAGGTATGGGTGCTCAAGTTGTGACATATATTTCACATGTACAGGCAGTACTTTGGTAAACATGTACATTTGTATTTTCATATTGTTGGAAGCATAGCTGGTGAGTAGATTCCTAGAATTGAGATTTTTGTATGAAAATGTAAGTGCATGTGACATTTTGTTGAGTCTTGTCAAATTCCCTTCCAGAACGGTCTTCCCAATTTGCATTTCCAACTGCAACGTGTGAGAAAAACTGTTTCCTACAGAGGAAGGAAACAGACTGGGCCACATGGACTCCTAGCATTTGGACATTCTTCTTTCAATGTAGTATCTGTTGAGATGTTTTCTTGCTTTTTCCCTCTGCATGTGTAAGACAGCAATTTAACTGTGACCTTGAGAGAAACATGAGAACTAATCCAAACCTATGGAAGTAAAATGTTAAAATTTACCTTAAGAAAGCAATTTTAAATAGTAAATGATATTATACATCTAAAGTACATAGTATAATGTTTATAAATAAATGAGAATGTGGGATATGTTAAATGCTTAATAAAGAATTAGTAAATTAAAGTTTTTGATTTCCTCTGGACATCTTTGCAAATCATAAATATCTAAATGTATTTTCTTTTCTTCATGGTTCTCTTGTGTTTGTACCTGGGATCTATCTCCCCTCTTTTGTTTTTTTAAGATTTTACTTATTTATTTGAGAGGTAGAGTTACTGACAGAGAGGGAGAGACACAGAAGGAGGTCTTCCATCTATCTGCTGATTCACTTCCCAAATGGCTGCAATGGCTAGAGCTCCACCTATTTGAAGCCAGGAGCCAGAAGCTTCCATCAGGTCACCCATGTGGGGTGCAGACATCCAAGCACTTGGGCCATCTTTCACTGTTTTCCCAGGCCATAGCAGAGAGTTGGATCAGAAGAGGAGCAGTCGGGGCACGAACTGGCACCCATATGGGATTCCGACACAAAAGGTGGAGGTTTAGCCCACTACACCACAGTTCTGGTCCCTAGGATCCATTCTTAATTGTTACTCCCTTCTGTGGTGGCACTACACTATTACACAGGGGTACAACACATCTCAGTTTAGCTCTTTGTCTAAACTGTTTATCAAATCCATCATCTGTTTTGTCCTCCTGAAGCCATTGACTTAATCCAGGGCTTCATTTCTGATCTGAGCTTGGGCAACATTTCTCTCACTATTCTCCCTCACTGTGGTCTCTCTCTTCCAACTCATTCTCCATGAAGTTGCAGGGGGGATTTTCTCTGTAATCCATCTCATGTAATTTCTTATTTTGGAAACCACATTATTTATGGATTTGAAAACTTTCTTTTTTCCTTGATATTCTTTGGCATTGGACATGTAATTCCATTAATCTGGAATTCTCTTATGAATTTTGAGCCTGGTAAAAATCTTTGTGAAACTTTAGCCTTTATGCTACTATCTGAGAAGGCTTCCTGACTGCTTCAAGCCCCCAGAGGTTGCTTTAAGTATATCTTCATCTGACTACATTAATTTAGTTTTATTTGTCCTTGTCCTTAATTTTCTATGCCGCCCCCCCTTCTCTAATCCTGGATTTGAAGTGCAAAATCTATGTTTTGATGATCTTTGGTTCATCTAGTGCGGTACACAGTTGTCTTCTGAGGCAGATTGGTTCGAGGACTCCTGAGAACACCAAAATCCTCAGATGCTTAAGTCTTTTATGTAAAATGGAGCACAATTTGCATATAACTTAATAATGTACAACTTTACATATACTTTGACTCATCTCTAGATTTACTTTCAATACCTAATGCAATGTAAATCCTGCATAAACAGCTGTTATACTGCATTGTTTAGGAAATAATGACAAAGAAAACTCTGTATGTGTTTAATACAGATGTAATTCTCTAAGAATATTTTTTATTCAACGTTTGTTCAGACCTTGAATGTAGAAACCTTGGATACCAAGGCCAACTGTATTGCCAAATGTTGACTGTTCATGTCAGTCTCCTTAGCCAGATCTTAAGCAATGCTGTATTAATCACTTTGTTATACCCAAGGCTATACATAGAGCATGATCTGCAGTAAGAAATCAATGTGCATTGCTAAGCTTGTTTGCCATGGGCCACAGGTCAGTTGGAAAAGAAGCTCTAGTTTCCCAAAGGCAGAGATAGCTTATTTTCTTCAGTAATGGGAAGGACCCAGGGTCTCTATCACTGGTTGTATGAGAATTTCTTCCCTTATCACCAGAGCTATACTTGGATCCCAAGGACAGGATAATTGTATTGAAAACTATAGCACTATTTTATGCACTGCCTTAACAGGAGCTCATCCGTGCCTCTTTAACATAAAGTGTCGGAGTTATTTTAGTCTTGTTAGTCTTAGTTTATTTTGGGTAGTCAGATGAACACTGATCCATGTGTCTTACACCAGTGGTTCTCAGATTTTTCTCCCCTAGTGCTTTGTCCTAGACTACATTTGAAATGTTGTCAGACTGGGCCTGGGGGGATGCAAATGGGGTCAGAAGTCTGCAAAGATCATCAGTGTGACCCCTTCTCTCCTGCTTTGCCAAGAAAACTCACTCATTAGAAGGACCGAAGTAATTAGGACTGCTTTTGAGAAGGCTGACGTCTCCTCCTCAACCTGTGTAGAAACACAATTGTGTCTTAAAGATCAAGAATTTAGACATCATCACAGTGCATATATTAGGATTGCAAAAATAAGTGCTTTGGAAAATATGCCAGATGAGGAAGGCGATGTCTAATTTAGGGAAGAGAAAACTTGTGTGAACATGCTTGCTGTCCATTAATACTTTCTTGCAAAATTAGGAGCAAATGTGTCCTGTCATTTCTAAAAGTTGGAATCAGATCCCAGGGATAGATGAAACAAGAACTATAAAATTCAATTTATATCAATTGCCATATTCCTGTAAGTTGAGGTTCATCATTCATTTTTCCATATATAAGGAAACCAGGACTCAGAGAATAGCTTGCCTGTGGTTGCTCTGCTCATAGGGACAGAGCTAGATTTGAGTCCTGCTGTCAACAGAGGCTGTAGGCTTTCTCCCATGCCCCTCTGCCTCCTGGGAGCTGAGCTGTGGAGTTGAGCTGTTCACTCCTGTTCTGGGTCATTTTTTTTTTTTAAGATTTATTTATTTATTTGAAAGGCAGATTTTACAGAGAGGCAGAGGCAGAGAGAGAGAGAGAGAGAGAGAGAGAGAGAGGTCTTCCATCTGCTGGTTCACTCCTCAAACGGCTGCAATGGTTGGAGCTGTGCTGATCAGAAGCCAGGAGTCAGGAGCTTTCTCTGGGTCTCCCAGGCAGGTGCAGGGTCCCAAGGATTTAGGCCATCTTCTACTGCTTTCCCAGACCATAACAGAGAGCTGGATTGGAAGTGGAGCAGCTGGGACCAGAACCGGCGCCCGTATGGGATGCCAGCACTGCAGGTGGTTGCTTTACCTGCTATTCCACAGCACCGCCCCCGCTGGGTCATTCCGTGCAACAGCAACCTTCCCATCAGGGGAGATACTCAGGTGAGTGTGTAACTCCAGGAATTCCTGCTCTGGATGCAAGCTCACATGGGATGGCCTTTAAGATTCTTCTACATATCAGATCCTATGCTTCCAGTTTAAGCGGGGGAGTGAACAAACAGGTTGCGTACTGTCTTTCTGGTCTCCTCTCTGTTCTGCAGCAACCAACACAGTCGCTCTTCTCAGTGCTGCAACATAGCCTTTGTGAAAGCACATCCCAGTCCTGCTCCAACACTTCCAGAAGGCTCCCACTTGCCTTTAGAAGGAAGAAAATACTATGGAATGAATGGATTAATGAGTAAGGAAGGCTCACTTCCTTTTTAAAAACCTGTCTCTATTTTATTTTGAGCTCATATTAGCCCCCTGTGTACAGCCTGTCCTCCTGGGAAACTATTCTTGTGTTCTGATGTTCTGCTTCCGTCACTGGGATTTTTTTTTTCTTCCGAACTGTGCTTCTTCCTGACAGCTCTACTTGATTTCTTTCCCAGCTTGAGGGTCACCTCTAATGTCACTACCTCCATGAAGTATTTCCCCAGTGGCCAGCCAGAAACGGTATCTGTTTTGAAGCAAAGAAATACATAAATACCTTGCATCTTCCATATAACATCCACTACTCTCTATGTGGTTTGTGGGTCATGTGTGGTCTTATCTTGTGTATTAGTTTATTTTCTGTTGCAATAACAAAACACATGACACTGAGGACCTATAAAGAAAAGAAGTTTACAGAGCTGGTGCTGTGGTGTACAGGATGAGGCTACCGCCTGTGGTGCTGGCATCCCATGTGGGCGCTGGTTCAAATCCTGGCTGCTCCACTTCTAATCCAGCTCTCTGCTATGGCCTGGGAAAGCAGTAGAAGATGGCTCAAGTGCTTAGGTTCCTGCATCCTCTTGGGAGATCTGGAGGAAGCTCTTGGCTCCTGGATTTGGATAGGCCCAGCTCCGACAGTTGCCGCCATTTGGGGAGTGAAATAGCAGGTGGAGGGTCTCTGTCTCTCTCTTCTTCTGCCTCTCTGTAACTCCGCCTTTCAAATAAGTAAATAAATCCTTAAAGACGGAAAGAAAGGCCGGCACTGTGGCTCAGTAGGCTAATCCTCTGCCTTGCGGGGCCGGCACACCGGGTTCTAGTCCCAATCGGGGCGCCGGATTCTGTGCCTGTTGCCCCTCTTCCAGGCCAGCTCTCTGCTGTGACCTGGGAGTGCAGTGGAGGATGGCCCAAGTCTTTGGGCCCTGCACCCACATGGGAGACCAGGATAAGCACCTGGCTCCGGGCTTCAGATCAGCGCAATGTGCTGGCCGCAGCGTGCCGGCTGCGGTGGCCATTGGAGGGTGAACCAATGGCAAAAAGGAAGACCTTTCTCTCTGTTTCTCTCTCACTGTCCACTCTGCCTGTCAAAAAAAAAAAAAAAAAAAGGAAAAGAAAGAAGTTTTAGCTTACAGTTTTGGAGGATGAAAGTCCAAGGTTGGGTTCATCCATCTGTTAAATCTCTGGTGAGACTTAGCTGTGTCACAACATGGTTGATGGAATTATGGTGGGAGTGTGCATGAGAGGGGGAGAGCTCACATAGTGAGACAGGAAGCCAGAGACTGGGGAAGTCCCCTCATTTTTTTTCTTTTTTAATACCCCACTCTCATGGGTATTAACAGGGTCTCATGAGAAATAACTTAATCCCTTCTAATTGAAATTCTCTCAATGACCCAATCACCTTCCACTAGATCCCAGCTCTTAAAGGTTCTACAATCTTGCAACATCATCACACTGAGGATCCAGCTTCTAGCACACAAAATTTGAGAGTCAAACAACATCTAAAGTATAGCATCTTTTGACCTCACTAAATTGTGGTCATCCTGAGGGTAGAGTCTGGGTCAGTCATTCCTGTCTGTCCATCTGTTATTTCCAAGATGTCCAGTGCAGTGTCTATTGCATAACCAGATAGTCAATGCTCATTAGGATCTGTTGATCTGATAACAGAATTGAGTCAGCAAGTTGATTGTCAGAGCAAACCCTTCTAACACGTAGCATCTGAAAAATTTGGAAGGTTGCAACAGTTAACTTGAAAGGAAGTAGAAAAGGAATATATTTTACCTGTTTACTCTTGCCCTGATATTTTTAGTCTTCTCATGAAGCATGAAAAGAAGAAATAAGTGAAAACACTGTTGACAGTGAAAAGCACACATCTATCATTCTCATCAAGTTTGGGCTTACTTCTCTTTGGAAGAATTTAATTCAGCTTGTGCTTTTGTAAACAGCACTATAATTATTTCCTTTTAAAGAATATCCATTTTGAAAGGAAATTTCTATCCCAGAGAGGTTAATTAACTTGCCCAATTAAACGGCAGAGCTGTCCAGACCCAAGGATTTTTACATCTCATCATCTCATTCCCCATTCTGCCTTCTGGACCCTGTAACAGCTGGGAAAACAACTCATGGTGGAGAACCCTCAGTAGCTACCAGAGGTGCTCAAGTTCCTCATGCAGGAAGATGTCTGACCTAGGGCTTTAAAGATAAAAAAAAAATGTAACTAATACTCAAAGTTAGCAGATTTGAGGTTTTCCATGTATATTTTAGATAAAGAACCAAAAAACCACTATTTATCTCTATTTAACCAGATGTTCACTCATCTTTAGAGAAATGAGTGATAAGAAGCAATTCCTTACCAGATTGAGGAAAACTTAAGAAAAAAGCTGGTTAAAGATACACACACACCGAGAGAGAGAGAGAACATTTTCCTCATTTAAAAACACCAAGTTGTGCTGGCTATGTTGGTTATTATTTTTTAAAAATAAAAGCAGACATCAGGAAATGATGCTGTGATATAAGATACTGCTCGTCTTGGGGAATCCCACGAGGGACCTATAGAGACCTGTCCTGATTTCTGGAGTATTTCTCAGTGAGGATGGACGTTGGGTTGGGAGTCAGGTCTCAGGTCTGACTGGGTCACTGTGCTGATACATAAGAAATCTTACCAGGTCTCAGGTTTCCGTTTATAAAAGGGCTATGCTAGATTAGAACAGGTTTCTCACTTTCTGTGATTTTGGTATTTCAGCTGACGAATTCTCTATGGAGGGGGCTGTCCTGTGCTTTGTAGGATGTTCAGCAGACCCTCTGGTCTCTACCCAGTCAGTGCTACCAGCAACTCCACTCCAATTGTAACCAAAAATGTCCCATATTGTCAAATGTTCTAGGGAGTGGGGCGGAGAGGTGAAATAATTGACAGCTGGTGGCCTAGGAGCCAATTTCACATTCACTGAATAATTATTGAGAACACCTTATTGGGAAGCTGCACCCTGGACTGTGCGCTGTGGGTGGACACAAAGGTGAAAAGACTCAGTGCTCTCCCACTTCATGCAACTTTCAAAATCTGGCGCTGGAAGGAAGTCTTCAGGCTCATTTGAGACACTGAGACAGGTGTACCCGGGCATGTGTAGGAGCCAGAATCTCTCTGGCCATTATTCTGGGACCATATAGGCCTGTGATGTACTAAGTCTCCCCTTAACAAATGATGCATTTTATTCTTTCTTTTTCTTTCTTTTTTTCTTTTTTTTTTTTTTTTTGACAGGTAGAGTGGACAGTGAGAGAGAGAGACAGAGAGAAAGGTCTTCCTTTGCCGCTGGTTCACCCTCCAATAGCCGCCGCGGCCCGTGCGCTGCCACCGGCGTACCGCGCTGATCCGATGGCAGGAGCCAGGTGCTTCTCCTGGTCTCCCATGGGGTGCAGGGCAAAAGCACTTGGGCCATCCTCCACTGCACTCCCGGGCCACAGCAGAGAGCTGGCCTGGAAGAGGGGCAACCGGGACAGAATCCGGTGCCCCAACCGGGACTAGAACCCGGTGTGCTGGCGCCACAAGGTGGAGGATTAGCCTAGTGAGCTGCGGCGCCAGCTAAATGATGCATTTTTTAAAAACTTTTATTTAGTAAATATACATTTCCAAAGTACAGCTTATGGATTACAATGGCTCCCCCCCCCCCCCAACTTCCCTCCCACCCGCAACCCTCCCAACTCCTGCTGCCTCTCCCATTCCATTCACAAAATGATGCATTTTTTTGCCTGTTGCCTCCTTGGAGAAGTGGTGGAAATGAACACTTCTATCTAGGAGTGAGAGCTGTTACAACACTGGATCCCCAGTAGATGGGAAAAAAGATGATTGAGTTTAAAATGAGGGTCAGCGCCACGTCTCACTAGGCACCCTGGGTTCTAGTCCCGGTTGGGGTGCCGGATTCTGTCACAGTTGCTCCTCTTCCAGTCCAGCTCTCTGCTATGGCCCGGGAGCACAGTGGAGGATGGCCCAAGTGCTTGGGCCCTGCACCCACATGGGAGACCAGGAGGAAGCACCTGGCTCCTGGCTTCGGATCGGCGCAGCATGCCAGCCATAGTGGCCATTTTGGGGGTGAACCAACGGAAGGAAGACCTTTCTCTCTGTCTCTCACTGTCTAACTCTGCCTATCAAAAAAAAAAAAAAAAAAAGAGAATAAGAGCTGAATGAGTCTCAGTTCCTATATATTTGGGGTAATGATTTGTGTGTTTTCCCCTCTCAGCTGCTAAACTCACGAGCACAACACAACAGAGGTGAGTCAGACCAGGAGCTTGGTGTTGATTTTCCTGGCTGTTGATTTGCATACACATCTTTGGGGTTTACATTGTCATGGGATGACCAGGAGCTTCTAAACAATTTCCATTTAGAGGAGAAATAAAAAGTGTGTCTAGAAGGTGCTTTCTTCCCTAAAAATAATGCATAGCGAGGCTATTAAATAGGCATTGAAACAAAGAGACTAAAATTCCAGTGGATTCACTGGATTGTGTGGATTCACAGTCCCAGCTCAGCCGCCTATTAGCTGTGCAGTCTCATGAAAGTAACTCACACTCAATGTGTTTTGCTTCTTGTTCCCCAGTAAAATGGAGGTAAAGATAGCATTTACCTCCCAAGATTCTCGTGAGGATTAGAGGAAGTTGGACATAAGCTGGCATGAGGAAATCACTCATTGCATTTTGGAAATAAATTCTATTGAGTCTGGGAATCACCACATTGCTTGTGTAAGGTCCAGGCTGTTAGGTCGTGAGCAGGTTTTATATGACGATGGTTAGGGGGCCAGGCTATGCTTTTAATAGCTCCTTCTAATCCTTCCATGATAAGCACAGGCCTAGTAGTAGCCTATATTATCCATAAATTGGGAAAATTAATGATGGCCTATCCAATGGCAAGCATTTGACCCAGAAGATTTCTGAAAAATCCATTACAGCCTAAAACCGTGGATTCTGAATTGTGCTGGATTCTTGCTAACTCTTTTTAGGCTCTGTAAAATATGAAAAATGGATCCTGTCCTAACCATATTGCTCAAATATTAGGTGAGGATTTAGGAGAGATGTTTTAGCTTATTGGGAGAGGAAATGGTTTGTAAGTTGGGGCTAAAAATATGCTTTGATTGACTGGTTAAATACTTTAGGACTCAGTTTTTCTTCCTTCCTAAGATTTTTCCTTTATCCTTTTCCTTTTGTTCTCTCCCATTCCCTAATTCTTCAAGTCCTCATCGATGTCCTTCAGACAGCAGACTTTGTTGGGGGTACTTTCCAGCTTTTGTGCTGCACATCTGCCCTGCTGTGTCTATTTGGAGGCCCTTCCTTCAACAGAGGACCACAGAGAGGTCTTGCAAAGTTGAACAACCCCTGCCATGATGCTTTTCTCTCGGCTAGTACAGACAGCCCTTCTCTGTGGATTGTTGACTAATGGCTTGCCCAGGTCAAGCCAGAGATATCTGTGGTTCCCTGGCCTCCTCTGTCTTGTCTATATGCACTGGGGAGTTGTTTAATCCTCTTAGAACATGAGAGTGGACTCAGAATTCCCATGATTGACACAAGCAATAAATATTTACTAACTGACTGATTTGGAATGAGCATTTCCCTGGGGAGTGGGACACCAGCTTCCTGTAGGAACAATGTCAGGACCTATTCTTGTATTACTGGGTAGGTCTTTCCCAAGTGCTTTCTGTGTGCCAGGCTCTGTGCTAGGTGCTGGGGATGGGTGAGCAAAAGCACTCATGGTCTCTGTCATCAAGTTTGTAGTCTCCGGGAGGAGACTAATGAAGTAATTACGCAACTTCAGTGGTGTTAGGCGTCATCAAAAAATAGTTGTCTGGTAAACATTTAATCACAGTGACATGAGACGTGAAGGAAGACAAAGGGGTTGGTTTGATCCTCTAGTTATGTTTACCCCACTGCCTTACTGACAGATAACCACATGACAAAGTTGCAGCTTTGTGTTCCTGGTTTTGAACACTGGCTATAGAGGGAACTGCTCTTGGGCTTCCAAAAAAGAATCAGGAGACCAATGGCAGGATCTTCTATGTTTAAGCTAAACCTCTTGGCTTCTAGGGATTAGAGAAACTTGGAGGATGGAGTGTGATTAATGTCTAGACTCATGGGACTCACAAATGGAACCTGAGAAAATGATGGTAAGTTTGTGCAGGGGAACAATTTAAAAGGAATGCTCTTACCTGAAGACTTGACATCTAGCTGGGATGTATAGCCTCTCAGGCCTGGCTTGTAGCTTTCAGAGGAGGTAACTAAATTAAGCAACTAAAGATCTGGGATGGTGGCTGCTGCAGTCCTCTGTCCTGGATGACCCACTGAGTATTATGTGCTAGGGTGGATTCAAGCTGGTGGTTGTCATGTTTGAACCCAGAATCACCTGCAAGCTTGTGAACAAAGAGAAACCCAGCACGTAGATTTACCAAGCTAAAATGGCCGTGGTAGTCTGTGTGTTTTTCATCCAGGTAAAACTGTAAAACGAGGCCACAGGCAACCTTGAACTATTGATATCTCTTGTGGTGGATGGTGGATGCAATTGGATGCAATCACTTTGTTCGTTTCATTTTTAGAAAAGATTTATGTATTTATTTGAAAGTCAGGGTTACATAGAGGGAGGAAAGAGAGAGAGGGATATCTATCTATCTATCTATCTATCTATATATATATATCTATATATATATATCTTCCATCTGCTGGTTCACTTATCAAATGACTACAATGTCCAGCACTGGACCAGGCCAAAGCCAGGAATCAGGAGTTTCATCTGTGTCTCCTACATAGGTGGCAGGGGCCCCAACATGTGGGTCATCTTCCACTGCTTTTACCAGGCAATTAGCAGAGAGCAGGATCAGAAGTGGAGAAACAAAACATGAACTGGCACCCATATGAAATGCCAGACTCTCAGGTGGCTGTCTTACCTGCTACACCACAACACCTGCCCATATTAGGCTCATTTTAAATATAGAAAATATTTCTGGAATATTCCTTAGAAAATCATGATCCCAACATTTTAATTTATGTAAATTTACGATCCCTGGATATAGGTAAGAATAGTTTTATGATTGCACCTGTCTGGGAGATCAAATGTTTATCCCTATTCATAGAATGCATGTTTAGTCATGGTGCTCACTCATATGTGTGCATGCACACGTGAATATGTGTACATGTGTGTATGTATGTGTGTGTGTGTAAGCATGCTCACACACTGCTTTGCTGGTTATTTCTACAGGGTTGATGATTTAAGCCATAGAGATCATAGATAGCATTTGAAATGGGCCAATGTAGAAGTCTCTTGGTTCAATATTGATTACACAGAATAAAGAGCACAATATAGGGTGGGGTGTTTTGTTTGGCATCAATGGTTGTTATTATTTACCAAAAAGGATGATACAGGCCAGCAGGACTTCTGTGAGTCTATTATAGCAGGCCTGTATTCCTTCTACCAACAAATACTTGGTTAGCATCTGCTAAATGGCAGGTACCATATGAAGTTCCTTCCAGGGATTCAGAGATGACTGAGGCTTGATAAGGGACCACAGAGTCTTTGGATTTAGTGGGACAAATATTCAGATTAAGAGGTTATCATGACTGGCACTGTGGTATATCTGGTAAAGCTACCACCTGCAGTGCTGGTATCCCATATGGGCACTGATTCAAGTCCTGGCTGCTCCATTTCTGATCCAGGTCTCTGCTGTGGCCTGGGATAGCAGTAGAATATGGCCCAAGTTCTTGGGCCCCTGCACCCATGTGTGAGACCCAGAAGAACCTCTTGGCTCTTGGCTTCAGATTGGCTCAGCTCCGACCGTTTCAGCCATCTGGGGAATGAGCCAGCAGATGGAAGATCTCTCTCTTTCTCTCTGCCTCTGCCTCTCTATAACTCTGCCTTTCAAATAAATGATTAAATCTTTGGAGGAAAAAGAGAGATCATCACTCCTAGCAATGTGATACAGTACTTACATTCAATTCTCCAGCCCCCTCATCAGACCTGACACTTCCCTGGAAGTACAGTGGGTGAACACCAAGAGATCCAGCAAGTCTTCTGGACCAACAAGCCCACATGGGCTAGTTTCCATTGCTTCTGCAGGATAGGTGTAGGGTCTTCTGATTTAGCCACATGTATACAGTTTCCATAGTTACCTGATTAGAGTGACTAAATCAGCAGAATAAGTCTCTAAAGTCTAATGGAGCAAGGTCTCTGAAATGATACACTCATTTTTTTCCTTGAACATTGTTATGCATTTTCTATTTTCTAAAACACCAAAAATAATTCAGGTCTTTAAAAATCATTCAATTTATTGCCATTTATTAAATGTTTTACTTAAATTATTTTAATTTTAAAATAAGTATGTGAGGAGTTTATCTTCTCCATTTTATAAGTTGATAAAAAAAGATAATTGGAAGGGGAGAGGGAGCGGGAGAGGGGAGGGTTGTGGGTGGGAGGGAAGTTATGGGAGGGGGAAGCCATTGTAATCCATAAGCTGTACACTGGAAATTTATATTCATTAAATAAAAGTTAAAAAAAATTTAAAAAAACCAGATAATTGAACTAATTAACAAAGTACACAACTAGAAAACAATGGAGTTAAGATTCAAATCCATGTTTGACTGAGTCCACAAGAAAAATCTCTATTACACTTTCTTTTTTGAGATATATAAATATAATCAATATATATCTATATATGGCAATGGAAGTTGCTGTGTGTTATCTGAATTTCAGGATCATTTACAGAATATCTGATTTTTGAGTCTGTAAGATACATATTTTCTCTGTAAGATTTTGAATTGTCTTCAGGCACCCATGTGCCTGACATTGTGTTAGACACTGACGATGTATTGAGAATACAGACACAATCTAGTAAAACAGACGATTGCAAAAATCAAACTAAAGAATTGTCATCCTCTGACCTGTGTAAAGTAAACCCTCACTTCTTTAGTCCTGGGACAGCCTAAGGAGCAACGGAAGCTGTTTAATCCTGTGTCAGTCTCTCAAGAGACCATTCTGGGTGAATGAAGCATGGGTCAAAGTCTTGGATAAAGGAAAGTCAAAGATGGCGTAACAGTCACCTCCTTCTCCATCACTTTGAGCACACATTCAGTGTTGAATGAACAGGTCACATGAAGTTGAAAAAGAAGCATGGGTTTTAGAGAAAGAGAAAAATGAGTTTGTCTCCATGGGTCAGAGCCTCTGTTGTTTCCTTGGATCAATGATATCGATTTTGCTCCATGGCATGTAGAAGAAGTGGCTTTGAGATGTGGGTGTTGACCAGCAACAAAAGGCCGAGGGCAGCAGCTGTGGTAATGGGAGCAAGCTGCTCGAAGCTGCTCTGTCTACCAAGTGGAAGACTTTCATTTGTCTCTGTTCTTTCCACCCTAGAGCTTGGAGCCATTGTGTATGTAGCATGCAGCAGAGGTTAAAGCATTATATTATATTTGAGGTGTCAGGATCAGCTGTTGGCTTTTGAGTTAAGAAGGCAAAAAAAAAAAAAGTGTGAATGTGTGTGTGTGTGCATGTGTGTGTGCATGTGTGTGTGAATGTGTGTGAGCAAGATGTCCCCAACTTCACTGATCATAATCACTACTTTGGCTTCTATCAATTAACTATGACAAATATCACTATGTAACAAGTGCCAATGACATTTTTTTTTTTAGCTCACTTGTCTTGTGTAAATTGGAGAGAAAGATCACTGTTTGACACAGAGCTAGGCTGGTAGAGTCTCGGTCTCCATTAGCAGTTAGGGCTAGCTCATCAGTCTGTGGTTACCGGGGATTACCTATGCTGGGTTGGGCACAGTTGAGGTCCACATGCCCCTGGCATTCTCCTAGGCTGAGGGTTTAGGCACACTTTCCTTCACAACAATGTCTGAAGTTCAAGAGAAGCTTCAAGTGTACAAGTGTTTTCCAAACTTTGTTCATATGATGCTTGGGGTTATACTATGGCATAGTGCAGGCACAGGGCTGGAGCCATCAGAATGCTCTACCCCAGGTATTTTATTAAATACATTAAATACAAACAAACAGAAACATATTCATACAGAAACAGTTACAAAAATATGTATGATATAAATATTTATATAAATAAATATAAGCAGGGAGTGGCACTTAACTTGGTGGTTAAGACACCTGTATCCTATACAGAGTACCTGGGTTCGGCTCCTGACTCCAGTACTGTATTCCAGCTTCCTGCAAATGCAGACCCCGGAAGGCAGTGATTATTGCTAAAGTGGTTGTGTTCCTGCCTCCCACGGGGAAGACCTGGATTGAATCCTAACCTTCAGTTTTGGACATTTGGAGAGTGAACCAGCAAATGGGATATCCTTCTCTCTGTCTTCTCACTCTCTCTAATAGATTTTAAATAAAAATAAATATAGGTATAAAAACATACCAGAACACTTCAAAAAATTTGTGTAAGATGAAATAGAGGGGGCCAGCACTGTGGCACAGCAGGTTAAAGCCCCTGCCTGAAGCATCGGCATCCCATATGGGCGCTGGTTCTAGTCCTGACTGCTCTTCTTCCAACCCCCCAGCTCTCTGATATGGCCTGGGAAAGCAGTAAAAGATGGCCCCAAGACCCTTTGGGCCCCTGCACCCGCATGGGGGATCCAGAAGATGCTCCTGGCTCCTGACTTCTGATCAGCTCAGCTCTGCAGCCATTTGGGGAGTGAACCAGTGGATGGAAGACCTCTCTTTTTCTCAGTGTCTTTACCTATCTTTGTAATTCTTTCAAATAAATCTAAAAAATAATAAATAAAATTGTATATATATAAAAAATATAAAATAGAAACCTGTTAATTTTGATGCAAAGATTTTTTTTTCTTGAAATCTGTGCATATGAGGGGTTTGCAAAAAGTTCATGGAAAATTAATCATGAAGAATACATGTTTCATTTTTTTGCACGAAAATACATTTATCTTTTAGTTCTGGTTTCCATGAATTTTTTGAAGTACTTTTTTCCCCTTGATTTATTTCTGAATAATAATCTGTACTACAGATACCTGAACCTCCAGCTCTTTGTCATAAAGCAATCTTGGATCCAAAATAAAATCTTTTGAGCCTTATTTTGACTTAATCAAACATATACAAATGTGCATCTAGGCATACATCCACTCATATTGGAAAAGTTAGGCTAGCTATAATTTATTTCTAATGAAGCTCTGAATCTTTCTAAAGTATTTTTGTAACAGCTTTATTGAGATATAATTTACTTACCATGCAATTTACTCCTTTGAAGTGTATAATTCAGTGGCTTTTTAGGATGCCCACAATTGTGCACCTTTCCATGATCACTTCTAGAACAATTTCAAGTCAAAAACAAGCCATGTACCCTTTAGCTATGACTCCCCAAATCTCCTTTCCTTAGCTTTTGAGACAAAATTTCCAATAATTTTCAAAAGACATTTCTATTTTTGTACTTCCTTAGAGTTTTGGAAATAAGTGCATTCTAGCACTTAACACATTGCAGAGCTATTATTTGTTCCTTTTTTTTTGTCTGTGCTTTAAATCTGTGACTTCCTTGTGGACAAAATGCTATGCTTCACTGAACTTTATATCTATACTCTCAGCCTAATGCCTGGTACCTCTTGGGGTTCAAATAAGAGAGGAAAGGATTTGTTAAACGATTCTTGGTTTCATCTGTAGAATATGGTCCAAAGAAAGTATTTCCATGGATTATTTTGGCAAATATCCACCATAAAAAGAATAGTGTGTTAAAGCAGTTTTTTTTTTTTTAAGTTAGCATCACCGCTGGTAGTTCTATAGTATGTCTTTCAGAATACCTGGGGAATTCTCCACCTAGATCATCGTTCTTGCTTGCATTAGTTGAGATATGTATTTGACTATCATCACAGAGAAGCCCTAGTAAACTGACTGGCTCAGATTAGGTAGAAATTTATTTTTCTTGGACACAGCAATTTCTGTGTGGATAGCTCAGGAGTGATAGTGAGGCCTTGCTTCACGAGAGTTCCACCTTCAATTGTACTGTCTAGGCTCACTCCCCAGTATTTCTGTATTACAGCCAATTGAAGGGCAGGGTGTACATGGCTTTAAAGGCATACTGTGGAAGTTACACGTCATTTCTGGCAGAGTTAACCACATGGTGATTAATTGCCTAGCTGCACAGGGGCTGTGAAGTAGACTGTTTTAGTTGACCTTATATCCAGCTACAAAGGAAGTGGGAGAGATTGACAGTGCGTATTACCTTGTTTTAAAAAAGCATGAATACCAACAAGCAATGCAAAAGTGAATTTTTGCTTCTTATATTTTGTGTATTAATAGATATTAAAGGCTGAAAAATATGATTTTTAAATATATTTTGCTTTGTTCTCCCTGTTTGGATATGCTTTATTGGCATTTAAAAGCAAATGATCTGCCCTCAAGGAGACCCAACAGGCCAGTCCACTGCAGTGGCTTTCAGTGTGGTAAGCCTGGGCTTCAGCAGAAGTCAGCTTGTGAAGAGCCCTGGCAGCTCTGCCAAGAGTTGCATCACTGGAAATGGACCTGCCCTGGAGTCGAAGGATGCCCAGGTCAGAGCCACAGATCTTATTGGCTCTAAGCTGAAAAGCCCTTCACTCAGCCCAACTTCCAAAGTGACCACTGCAGCTGAGGGGATGGTCAAGTAGGGTCAGCAACATTGCAGGCAGAACTGTAAATTTCTTGTTAGAGATGCCCCCTGCCTTTACCTGGCCAGCTCTCCTCCCAGCCCAGCCAAGTAATGAAAGTCAACAGAGTGCCTTCCCCTAGGAGGTTCACACCTCCCTTAGGATGTACCCCATGTGAAGAGATAGATAGGTCTGGGCCTCTTAACTTACAAGGCCTAAAGCCCACCAGATTATTATCAAGCCCCTTCTATCAGGTTCTATTTGCCTCTCAATCAGAAAACTTCATTGTAGCTTAGACAGCACCTTTCTTAGCTCCTCTAATAATGACTCTGTCCTTTGTTCTAGACCCTGTCTAGCGCACTTGGGCCTCATTCCTTTGAATCATAACCTCTACTCTACCTCCAATGGCTCTACTCCCAACCTGTGTGTACTGATGGTCCTCTTCCCCACTTAATGCTGTATAATTGTTCAAACCTGGTAAATGCCACTCTTAGGATCATTGGTTACTATCCTCACTCTGTCTTTTATGACCTTGTCTAAATATGATCAGAGTCGGCAAACTTGGAAGGCTTCCATAGCCTTGGCAACTCATGACGACAACCTAGGGTGGTTACTGGTGCCATAAACTAGAGTGTCAATTTGTTGGGTCAACAACAGGAGCCACTGTGCACTTGCTCCTCATGTAGGATCTCTGTCCTTAATGTGCTGTACATTTTGATTTAATGCTATAACTAGTACTCAAACAGTATGTTTCACTTTGTGTTTCTATGTGGGTGCAAACTGTTGAAATCTTTATACTAAATTGATCTTCTGTATATAAAGAGAATTGAAAATGAATCTTGATGCAAATGGAAGGGGAAAGGGAGCGGGAGAGGGGAGGGTTGCGGGTGGGAGGGAAGTTATGGGAGGGGGAAACCGTTGTAATCCATAAGCTGTACACTGGACATTTATATTCATTAAATAAAAGTAAAAAAAAAGCAAATGAAATATCTTTGCAGCATTATTGTCTACTTTTGTAATTGTGGAAAACATGGGTTTTGGTGAGGCAGTCTGTAAATTTTTCATTTATTTGCCATTTTTTTTTCTTGTGGGAAAATGGCTTTGAGTTTTTAAAACAATCTGACAAATGTGCTCTTGGAATTAAACCCATCTGAAAGTTGGGAACTGCTAAGTATACTGAGGTTTGAGCACATGAATAGTAGAGGAGGCTTGCTGGAATGCTTCCTCAGTAAGACCTGACACACCGCTCCAGCACCTGCAGTGATCAGCCAAGACAGGCCCAGGGAGAACGCCTTCCTTTCTCCACATGTTTGCCATGCACACATCATTGATTTATCTTTCACTTCAAACATTGAGGTTCTCATTGGAAAATCATGTTTGGGAAGTTGTAGCTAGCATATCAGTGGAAGGCTGGGGAAGCGTAAGTTAGTATGTTTGGGTTATGGGTTAGAGTAAGGCTTTAGAGATCATAAATTTAAATTTATAAAAGTTCATGGAGGTTAACTTCCTACTCTGGAAATTTTTTAGAAATAGAATTTCAGTGTTTTGAAATAACACAAAGTGCTCGTGTATCCTAGCGTGAAAATTGCGACTTGTGGTGTTCTTTCAAACCAAAGTCCTGGAATTGGGTAAAGGGCATTTGCAATGTGTTTAAGTGTCCTTTTTCTCCCCCTAGTGTTCTAGGCATATGCTGCTATAGCTTGGTGTTAATGAGTGTGCCACTAAGGTTTATGTGTTAAAGGTTTGGTCCCCCAGTGGTGCTGTTGGGAGGAGGTAGACCAATTATGTAGGGTCTAATGGGAGATCCTTAGGTCACTGGGAGTGTGCCCTCAGAAGATAATTCTTGTGTGAACCTCTTGGGTTCTTAGGAAAGAGTTGCTATGTTAGAAATGAGTTTGGGGCTGGTGTCACAGCTCAATAGGCTAATCCTCCACCTGTGGCGCTGGCACACTGGGTTCTAGTCCTGGTCGGGGCACTGGATTCTATCCCAGTTGCTTCTCTTCCAGTCCAGCTCTCTGCTGTGGCCCGGGAAGGCAGTGGAGGAGGCAGTGGAGGATGGCCCAAGTGCTTGGGCCCTGCACCTGCACGGGAGACCAGGAGAAGCACCTGGCTCCTGGCTTCAGCTCAGTGTGGTGCGCCAGCTGCAGCATGCCGGCCACAGTGGCCATTGTGGGGTGAACCAATGGAAAAGGAAGACCTTTCTCTCTCTATCTCTCTCTCACTGTCCACTCAAAAAAAAAAATGAGTTTGATCCAGAGAATCTCTAGATACTGGCTCACCAAGTCATCCTTCCTCTGTACCTGCCTTGCCATTGCCATCCATCCTCCCAGACATTAAATCAATGCAACTGCTTGAACTAGGACTTGAACCTCCAAAGATGTGAACTAAATGTACCTCTTTTCTTCATAATGTTACTTGCCACAGATATTTAATTGTGGTAGTGAAAAGCTGACTTAGATATGTGCTTAGCCTGAGAATTGGAAAATTCAGCCCTAATTATATAATTTTACTTTCTTTTTTTTTTTTTTTTGACAGGCAGAGTGGACAGTGAGAGAGAGAGACAGAGAGAAAGGTATATAATTTTACTTTCAGTTCAATCTCAACCACACCAAGCATTCAACAAATATATTTCACCATTTGTTAATAAAGCATCTGAATAATGTAGCAGAACCAGGAAGCAGAGGGGAAACAAGACTATCTGAAACCATACTCTCAGAGAAGCTATTTCTCTGTTGGAGAAGAAAGGTATTAAATAAGTATTTATACCATGGGATGAGGATTGTACTTAGATGTACTTAGAGAGTACAGTGTGCTGTGAGAACAGTCTTCAGGGATGGATGGCTCAATGGAAGGATTGTAGGAAGTCTCCCCTGGGGAGAACAACGAGGGGTACAACATGATGCACAGGCAGGGAGCAGTCACAGGCATCTTACTGAGGTGACAAACAGAGTGGTGGTGAGAAGAGTGATTTAACTTAACATCCGTGACCGATATTTGGCACAGAATCTGGCACATAAATGTCAAAAACATTAAGAAGAATGAATGAATGTTGGGATTAACTAAATGAATGTCAATGCGGGTGGATTTCAGGCAGTATTGGAGAT
This sequence comes from Lepus europaeus, assembly GCF_033115175.1. Lineage (NCBI taxonomy): Eukaryota > Metazoa > Chordata > Mammalia > Lagomorpha > Leporidae > Lepus > Lepus europaeus. Next base: position 16,170,860 of record NC_084830.1, on the reverse strand, counting down.
AACAAGGAAATGTTTTCTGCTTATTCCAAGGGGTAATGACCCAACAGAATCTTCTTCTAGGTAAATCTCCCGCTTCTGATGATTGCTTAGAGACAGCTAAGTGGGTAAGAGGTTAAGGGGTTTAAAAAATGACTGGCAATGACATTGGAATGCAGCAGTGATAGGAGCTTTTCTAAAGGTACAAACCAAGTCCTTGATTGTGTGTGTGTGTGTGTGTGTACAGTATGTTTATAATCCTCAGAGTGCATAGCACTAGACTTTTACTAGAAGAGTATTCACAATCTAGAAGGAAAGCAAAAATTGTTGGAGAGAAGTACATTTGAAAAAGAACTGGCTGGTGGCTATGGATTAGGCCCAATAATAAATAAAGGGAATGGATCCGTCTTCTCTTGAAAAGCAGCAGAGGAATCAGAACATGGGAGTGAATCAGTTTAAATCAGTAAAGAAACAGCTGGGATCTTGTTTATTCATATGAATGATCATTAATGATTCAGTCCTTCAGCAAAATTTTTGAGCATTTAATATGTGTTTGGCATTGGGGTTGGAGAGATTAACATGACAAGATGGATATTTTTTCTGGGACATTTAATCTAGTGAGAGATGATGGACAATTGAAATTAGTCTGCCAAACTCTAGCCGTGAGAAAACAGAAGGGCTCTGCGATGAGAAAAAAGAGGCTCTCAATAATAACCCGGTGATATACATGCGAGGGCTTTCCAGAGAAGGGTTCCTGCAAGAAGTCATGCGTCCTCTGAAAAGTACATAGGGCACGGTCACGTGGGAACAGGAGGGAACAGAGGAGAGCAGAATGAAAGTTCCAGGCGTAAGAAACCGTTTCTGTGCTCACAAACGCTCAGTAGTGAGATCATGCTAGGTTGTAGGAAATTCTGAGTATGAGACCAGTCATCCACCTGTGTTAGTGTGGGGTTAGTGCTAGGTTTATATTCCAAAGATGAGTGTGAATACAATACTTGTTTATATATAACAAGCCACACCCCTACTCCTCCACACCAGGATTTTAAAGTAAAGCTATTCAATAGGTATTCTAAAGTGATTAATGTTTATTTCCAAATATTCTCTGATTTCTAGGATCCAGAGTTCGACTGCTGTCTCCTTGTGATTGGGTGGGGACCACATGGCTCTCTTCTGCCAATGAACTGTAAGTGACGGAGAAGTGTATCACTTCCAGGCCAGCACTTTTTGCTCACCTGACAGTGTAAGTCTCTCTAGATCTTTCCTCTGTCATTACAGCACAGCACTGTTCCAATAATACCATTAACGCCATCATCAGCTTTGAGCCTAGAATGAAGCCAGCATGGAACATAGGCCCCAACTGACACATGGTTGACAGATAGCCCAAGTAAGAAATAAAAGTTTTTCTTTTAAGATATTTTTCTGTGTTTCATTGACATGTGGGGTTTGTTTGTTCAGATAAAATAACCTAACCCTCTGTTTCAGATACAAGATAGGGAACAGAAATCTAAATAAACCTAATTAGCCATCATTTAAAATTTGCGACTGTGTTAGCTGTGATAGTTATAAAGGCTATAAATATCTACCTGCTAAGAGCTTGGAGGTCATGGTGGAGGTCAGGGGGCTGCTATGAGGTCAGAGAGCAAGGAGGGTACAAAGTCTTGTGGGAGCACGAACGGGAGTCAGCCATGCTAGCCAAGAGATGGAGAGGGTAGAGAGAGCTGAAAGTGAATGTGGAAAGAAGGCTGGGATAAACCTGGCTGAAGGATGGGAAGAGGTGCCCCCAGCAATAAGAAGAGCAGGAGGAAGAATATGGGCAGATTAAACCTTGCCTTGAAAAAAGTCACCAAGTGTGATGCTTGTGAGGACCATAAAGCCAGCGACAAGACTCAGAGGGATGCTGGTTCCTGAGCACAGAGTACACCCTACAGATTTTAGAACACACGATTCCAGGGGATTTCTTGTAAAAGTCAAGGTAGGGCTAAATAGAAAAAATTTAAAAAATAGAAATAAAACAGAAACAACCAAAAACCAAACAGAGTTGCAACAACAACAACAAAAAAACCAATCTGGTACTCCATGGGGGTCCTGCCTGGTGAGTGCCAGGTGGGGTTATTACAGACTCCTCCTGGGCTTCACGGTCAAAGTCTGCCCAAGAAAAATCTTTCTTAGTCTCTGGGAACACCACCAACGGCAAGCAGGCAGCAGATAGTTCTATGTCCCTGTGACACCCCTGTGCACAGTTCTGGACTCCAGAAACTTCCTGTAGCTAAGGCTCATGGCTGGATGTCCTTCAGGGGCTCTGCAGTAAGGAGAGAAGCATGGAGCAATGAGGGACCCCACTCGCCGTGCAATAGTTCTGGGTGGAGGGTCCATCTGCAGTTTTTTTGTGTGTGTGGAGAGGAGTGTGCACTCAGACACTGAAACAATTTGCCTGAAACCTGCTCCTCCTCACCTCATTCTCCACTGGTAGCTCTACATCCAAGTGCTGATCTTTCTTAATTAAATATATGACAATTTTAAAAAATGACTTCACTTTCCATCCTAATTGGATGTTGGTGATTCTGTTCTCTTTGCTAATTACTGCATATCTTCCTTCTGAAGAGTATAAATATATAATGGATGTATTAATTAGGTGTGTATTAATATACATACATATAGGTGTGAACATTTGTTTTTGCATACAGAACACACACTTGTGCACGCATACAAAAGCGCCACATATATAGGAGTTTCTGTAGGAAGCTTTAATAGCTTGCCTCTTGGGAGAATGCATTGCTGGTAAAAATAATTTTGGCTTGAGTTGGTGGTTTTCTGAGATTTCCATTTCAATAGTTTCTTCCATATTAGGCAGTCTTCATCTCAGAGGAAATAATTATATCCAGGTTTGGCTCTATTCAGTGGGGTATGACTCCACAAGAATGGATCTCTTCCTGAACGGAAAAAGAAAATTGAAAAGAAAGAAATAAAGCCCAACACATCAGACCCCAAATCGTCTAAATCTATTTTCAAAGAAAAGCTTGGTGGCTTGGTAAAGATGATGACCTTTGAAAGAAAGATCCATTGACAAAAATCCCATTTCCCATCCTGTAAGGTTAGGAGAATAAATTGCACACAGGGAGGAGGAGGGAGGGGGACCCTTTTGACATGTAATAAAGCAGGTGGCTTCATTTGAATTTTCCCATTAGTTTCCCCTGGAGCAATCTAAGAAGCATGATGGCCTTGCAAACTGTAACCCAGTCTTGGCTCTCTGTCTATAGGGCTCACACAGTTTTTCATGAGCAGTAGAATTAAGGTCTGGATTACTTGAATTGTCCGGCAGGAAATTATTTGTTATACTGTTGGGTTTCCTATTTGCCTTAGCATATTAAATAAGTTTCTTATTTTCCACAGCATAGTAATAATCTGACAGGCTAGATGGCCGAGCACCTCCTCTCCCAACAACCCTATTCTCTTTCCTTCTCATTCTGTTTTCCTACTACAAGGGTCAATGGGGACGTTTTCAGTGCATATGCAAAGAGGGGGTATTTTCAAAGGAGCATCTGATTCTGAGAGGCGTGGTGCTGAAATTTGTCATAGACTGCCCAGACATGTGTCTTCCCAGATGTACGATGGAGAAGTCCATGGAGAGTTGCATTCTGTTGTTTAGTTCAGCTACTCAGCATATGACTATTGAAGAAATGTGATATGATACTACAGGTATGGCCTCTGCCCTCATGTAGTGTGTGTGTGTGTGTGTGTGTGTGTGTGAGAGAGAGAGAGAGAGAGAGAGAGAGAGAGAGAGAGAATCAGAACAATACTTCAACAAATCATTACTTGTACTTATCAAAAAGTGTTATGAAATAGAAGTGTATATTACAATCAGAAGGTGCATCAGAGGACTAATACTTTTGTATACTTTCAAAAAGATTTTTAAAATTCTCAAATTTTTAATTAAATGGAAGCAGGAATAAACTAAAATATTCATCCTATTTTACTGAGGAAACAACACATAAGCTTTTTGACATGTATACAAGAGAGTGGAAATGTATGGTGATGTGGGTAGGCACAGCCTGATGTAGGTGCTTTTTGGGGGTCTCTCAGCTGCCTTTGCGTAGTGACAAACTCACTAGTTCAGAGGAGTACCAACCTACTACCTTTCATCTTAGGGTGCTGATCCAGTCCTTATATCTGGGTTCTGGGTGTACGATTTGTTCCTATTCCACAGCTAAGAATCTTATAGAATGCCTTCAGAGCATCCCACATATTCTAATAGCTCTTGTCTTTCATTTCTTGCTGTCCTTATTGGGTGTGTATGGCCAGGTGGCCCCACGTGATATTTCTGGGGACCCCGAGCAATAGCGGGTGGGATATTGAGGAGGTAGTAGTAGATCATCCTAAAGTGATGCTGAAAGAGAGGAACAATTATCAAAAGTGTCACAACATCCATAACCAATGGTGTATCAGGGGTGTTTAAGTACTCAGCTAACCAGCTGGTGTAATGGACAGTTGTGGAAGAATCTTAAGAACACTGGATTCATGCAAAATGCAATTGACTCCTTCTTCTGCTCTGGTCACCCAAGTTCTCCAGCAGCACAATTATGCTGCACCTGTGGTATCTTGACATTCCACAACTTAACCTCCACGTAGATCCAGAAAGCTTGATCATCTGGCTGCAAAGTGACCATGAAGACATGCGTGGTTGAGGCCATCTGGTGCACGTGGCTGTCAAGTCCTGTCTGGGTGCATTCTGTTGTGCTGCATATCAGCTTTAGTCCTTTGTGCTGTGTTCCATGAGTGAGTAACACCTATTCTCTCACCTAATCAGGCAGCTGGATGAAGTTCAAGTCCACGTTTCATACACATGTGCCCCTTGACCCACAATGGATGCTCAATAAATAGTCGGTGAAGAAGTAAAAAATCTACTTCTATCTGGATCTGGCTGGTCTCCACACAAGACATGATAAACTGGTAGGAAGTCTTTTTCTTCACAAAGAACGTACTAAATGCAATGAAGCCTAGAAGGTGGTGAGGCTGGACAGGACTCATGGGAGCTGAGGGAGCAGTACAGGCTAGATGACAAAGAGCCCTGGAGCCTGTGCCCTGCATGCAACGAAACTTCAGGAAACTTATTTTGAATGAATATAAATTGTTTACTAAAAGAATTCCACCCATGAATTCACTTCCTCTGACTGAGGTAGAATCAATAATCTGAACCTTTCAGGCAAAATGTTTTCTACTTTTCAGTACTTCATGTTCTTGCTTAAGTTTTCTTCGGCAATTTCCCAAGCTAGAAGGCATCTTGGGAGATATGCTATTGCAAAGGGTCCAAAGCATGGATTTTAAAGAAAGACTTTGTTCCCATTTGCCCTATGGGTTATTGTGATTCAGCCTCTCAGCCAACTGCCCACAGCACAAGCTTTTCTTAAACACATACTCATCAGGTGCGAGCTCAGCACAGTGATGAATGTTTGCTTCCATTTGCACTATACAGGGTGTGCTGCTTTATGAAAACAAGATCAACTTACATGGGGCCTGTTGTGTGAGTTTACTGTGAAATCTGAGTTAATTGTGTATCAACAATGTCCTAGAGAAAAGGCCAACCAGCTGTGGCCTACAGGCCAAAGCTTTCCCACCACATGTGTTTGTAAATAAAGTTTTGTTGAAGCAGAGGAACATCTACTCATTAAATTATTGTACATGGCTGTGATCCCACTCTAAGAGGAAAGTTGAGTAGATGTTATAAAAGTTGCATAGCCCACAGGCTGAAAATACTTGCAATCTAGCCTTTTTGCAGGACGCTATGATGAGGCTTGCTCTAGCATTCCCTACAATGGGGGAATGAGCTCTGTAAATGACAAAGGCTGGAGGGCCCTCAGGGAGGAAGCGGATGTATTTGAGGAACCGAAAGGAAGCTGCTGGGATCAGTGCTAAGAGAATGCAGGAAAGAATTGTTCGAGAAGAGGCTGAAAAGCCTGCTAAAGCCATGTCGCACAGATCCTTGCAAGCCAGTGATAAAGCTTTTAAATATTGTGGACACTTTGGCCTTTCATGATCGAGGGACTGCATTACAAATTAAAGACAATCAGTGTCTGCCACTTCCATATCCCTTATCTCTGTGACCTCGAAGGCTGTCAGCCCTGACTCCGGTATGTCCACTGACGTTCTGGGGTGCGACCCAGTCAGCCTGGAACATTCTCTCTGGTGATCCCTAACACAGCTGCACCCCAGCTCCCAGGGGGCCAGCAGAGTGCCTAAGTGGGACTTTGTCTCTGGGCTGGCAAGCACTGGCCTCTGGCTCCACAACCTCCCGTGCCAGAGTTTCCAAGGACCTTGGGATGGTTGCCAAGGCTGACCAGAGCTCCTGCTGTGTCAGGTCTCAGGCTCTGAGCTGGCTCTGAGGAATGAGCATGTTTGTCTCATTGTCTCCAGTTTCTGGGGATTCTGGCTCAATAGAGGTTACAGGACGGGAAAGGTTTGAAAGATGTGCTTTGGAGTTAGTTTGAAGGGGGTTTGCATTCCTTTCCAGAAACTTACACACTATAAGACATTTGTTGGTGATGGACTCACTCTCTTAACCTTAGTTTCTATATCTGTAAAATGGGGGTATTTACCAGGTCAAATTCCGATGATTATAGGAGAAGAAGAAAGATTAGTGCTGAGCCTGACTCCAAAATCAGTGGAGATTCATTAGGATGATTGCTTTGGGCTTTTGCTGGATTGATTGCTTTCCCTGTCTTCCCAAAGGACCAGTACTGTGAAGCCCCTGCCGGCTTAGCTTGCAAAGGAGCGGCACAGCAGCCTCGCGCTGCCCCTGGGACTTCCTGAGAGACGTCATCGTCCCTGCGTGCCTCACCTGCTTTCTAACAAGTGCGCGTCCGGCACAGAGACCAAGAAAAGGTTCCTGCCCCTTGGGGGTGGAGAAGAAAGCCACAGCAAAGACACCAGCGATTAATATTAATGTTCCAGGAAGAGGAGAAGGGAGAGAGGGCACGGGCGCCCTGAGAGAATGCCTCCATATGGCTTTGATGTGCTCACTTCCACGGGACGGAGGCAGCACAGAGAATACAGGAGTGAGGAGGTGGGGAATGAAGAGGTGGAGGTGGCCTGGCAGCATGGGAGAACTTGTACACGCTGTGGAGAGTAGGATCCGTCTGGGCAAGAGGTCAGCCAGCCATGCTGCCATCTGCAACCATTAGAGAACAAGCCAGAAGGACAAAGGGCAGCCCCTGGTGCCTCGTGTGTTCCAGGTAGTGAGTGCAGGTTATGGTCTATGAGGAGCTGTTGTGCTAAACCTGGGGGCTCCTGGTTCCATGGGGACCCCTCCTGCGAGTCTCTGTGGGCCCCTTCAAATGAACGTCTGTAGTCCTCCTACTGAGGCCCCACGGCGGTGCCTTTGGATTGCTCACTGGGGTGTATCCTGTGATGCATAAGGGCTCAGACTGCAATTTGCCTTAGGTTTAAGACCGGTCTGCACCTCTGTCTGACAGGGCCAGCGAGGGCAAACGACTCCACTTCTCAGAGCCCCTGTTTCCTCTTCCCTAAGAACTTAAGCACAGTAAGATGAAGAAGTAATTTGTGAGGAATTGAAGGCAAGCCTGTGCACACCCTGACAACAGTGGCTGGTATTGGAAATGTGCAGAGCCAGTCTCATTTTCTTCCCTAAATCTGAGGGAGCAGAGAGCAAAGAGGTGAAGGATCTACAGCAAATGGAAAGACCCTGGGCTAATACTCGAAGTTGAAGACCTTGTTGAAGGAAGAAAACTTCCTTGGAAATATTGCAGGTAATGTTTCCATATATTGAGTGAACTTTGAAACCTTTGTACAGGTAGAAACTGAGAATAAGCTTAAAATGAAAAATTAAAAAAAAATCTTTGACTTGAAGAAATATTCCAGATGGGAGCTCATGGGTGATGTGCATTAAATTATAAAAACCTAGAAAAGGCAAAAAGAAGAGGACTGGAATGGGAACTGAGATTACATCTGGCTAAGTGTTTTCTCCATTCTGTTAGTGATGGAGCCTTATAGGTGTATAAACTAAACTCACTGGGGCATGGTAGGTTAAGCCTGCAACCCATACGGGTGCCAGCTTGCGTCCAGGTTGCTTCCTTGAGCCCCTGAACCCAAGTGGGAGACCTGGAAGAAGCTCCTGGCTCCTGGCTCCTGGCTCTTGGCTTTGGATCGGCACAGCTCTGGCTGTTGCAGCCATTTGTGGAGTAAATCTGGAAAATCTCTCTCTCTCTCTCTCTTTCCCTCTCTCCCTCTTTGCCTCTCATTCTCTGTGTAACTCTGACTTTCAAATAAATAAATAAATCTTAAAAAAAAAAAAAAAAGAAAATATCACCTGACCCAAAAGAATGCTACTGGAAGGCAGTTTTTGATTGGTCTGGTTCAATCGAAAGAGTTGAACACTAGTCTCAAATTTCCCCCAAATACCTGATCCCCCAGTAGAAAAATGAATCTTTGGGGCTGGTGCCATGGTGTAGTGGGTGGAGCCACTGCCTGCAGTGCTGGAAATATGGGTGCTGGTTCAAATCCTGGCAGCTCCACTTCCGATCTAGCTCTCTGCTATGGCCTGGGAAAGCAGTGGAGTATGGCCCAGGTCCTTGGGCGCTTACACCTATGTGGGGGATTTGGAAGAGGCTCCTAGCTCCTGGTTTCTGATAGACCCAGTTCTGGCTGTTGGGGCCATTTTGGGAGTAAACTGGTGGCTGGAAGACTTTCTCTCTCTCTCTCTCTCTCTCTCTCTCTCTCTCTCTCTCTGCCTCAGTGTAACTCTTTCAAATAAAGAAATAAATATTTTAGAAAATGAATCTTGAAAGTTAATTTAAAAGTTTTTACTAGGAGCTGTGTTCTGTGCAGTGTTTAAGTTGCACTGGTAACACCTGCACCCCCTATTGAAGTGTATGGTTTGGGTCCTAGTTCCTCTGCTTTTGATGCAGCTTCCAGCTAATGCACAACCTGATGCAGCAGGTGATGACTAAAGCAACTGGGCTCCTGCCACCGTAGGAGAGACCTGGATTGGGTTCTAGATTCCTGTCTTCGGCCTGGCCCAGCCTGGCTCTGGCTGGTGCAGGAACTTGGGAAATCAATTAGCAGATGAAATATCTCTCTCTCTCTCTCTCTCTCTCTCTCTCTCTATCTCCCTCCCTCCCTTTTAAAAAAATTTAATAGCTATCATCAAACTGTCTTCTAAAAATTTCTACAAGTCTTTGATGAGAATACTAATTTCCTCACTCCTCACCAATATGGTGCTCATCAAACTGTGATATTTGCCAATATACCTTGAAAAAGCTTTTCTCATTGGTGTTATAAATTTCATTTCTTTAATCATGGGTGATACTGAGAATGTTTTCATATACTCATAATTCAATTTTATTTCTTTTTCATTGATCAACCTGTTCAAGTTTTTTCTTATTCATTTTTGTTCTTCTATTGATTAAATGGTCTCTTAATGATTTTTAATTGTCCTGTATCTCTTGAGAGAACCAGTCCTTAGTGTCTCATTTTCTTTAATCATTTTTTATGCTCTGGAAAGAAGTGCTCCATTTTTCTGTAAGGATACTTGTTAGACTTTTCTCTTACATCTTTTGGGTTTTATGTTTTATTTGGAAGGCTCTGGTCTATTCCAAGCTTATTAAAGGAGATGTTTTCCATAATGCAACATTTTTTTTGAAACTTTTATTTAATGAATATAAATTTCCAAAGTACAGCTTATGGGTTACAATGGCTTCCCCCCTCCTATAACTTCCCTCCCACCCGCAACCCTCCCCTTTCCCGCTCCCTCTCCCCTTCCAATCACATCAAGATTCATTTTAAATTCTCTTTATATACAGAAGATCAGTTTAGTATATATTTGGTAAAGATTTCAACAGTTCATAATGCAACATTTTTTAAAAAAAATTATTTAAGAGCCAGAGACACACAGAGACAGACAGAGACAAAGAGTTTCCATTCACTGACCCACTGCTCAAATGTCCACAATAGTCAGGACTGGACCAACTCAAAACAGAGCTAGAAATCCAATTCAAGGCTCTTGCATGTGTGGCAAGGACCCAACTACTTGAGTCACCACAGCTATCAATAGGAAGCCTGAACTGGGAACAGAGCCAAGACTAAAACCTTGTGCTGCTATATTGGATGTCCCAACCAATATCTTAAGTGCTAAGACAAACAAAGCCCCAACAATGTAACATTTTTATAGGGACTTGCTTAAGGAAGTCTTGCTCTCAGGGAAACAGAACATGCAATTATACTCAGGTACAGTCCATCCATGTTGAATTTAAAGAAATCTGAAGGGTTCTTTAACATGAGACTCTATAATAACTATATAAGTCAATAAGATGAAAGTTATTTTATAATATACAAATAGATTTTACTATGTAAATAATTAAGATTTTATTACATAAATATTGTAATAGACTACAGTTCTTATTTGATGAGCTTCTTTTTAAAGATTTATTTCTTTATTTGAAAGGCAGAGTTACAGAAAGAGTTAAGAAACAGAGAGAAAGGTCTTCCCTTTGCTGATTCACTCCCCAAATGGCCACAACTGCTGAAGCTGGGCCCATCTGAAGCCAGGAGACAGGAGGTTCTTCTGGGTCTCCCAGGTGGGTGCAGGGGCCCAAGCATTTGGGCCATCTTCCACTGCTTTCCCAGGCCATTAGCAGGGAGCTGGATTGGAAGTGGAGCAACAGGGACTTGAACCAGTGCACATATGGGATGCCAGCACTGCAGGCGCCGGCCCCCTGGGTGATATCTTCATTGATCAGATATGGACTTGGCCCCAGTAGTGGGATCTGAAGAGGATGCTCTTAGCTTCTGCCTTCATTAACCAACAATGTCCTGATTCCTGTCCTTGTTGAGGTCAAAATTTCCGTTTTTTTCTTTTGATTCTGAATATTCTATATTCCAAAAGAGGTCTTTTTTTTCTTAAGTCAGGTAGAGTCTGATAAAGCTCTAGCAGATGCATAATGATAATCCCAAGATTCAGCTAACTCCTTCAATACATTTAAACTCGTCTTTAACCTTCCTTATTGGGAGAGTAACACATGTTGAAAATTAAACAACACAGAATATAAAGCTCAACACAGTATGACAAAATGAATATTGTATAGCCACTAACCCAAATAACGATGAAGACATTTTCCAAATCTTTTTTTTCTTTTACCTGTAACCTTGTGATACTTTCTCAACAGAGACTCTGTTCCCTGACTTATAAACTGGGGACACTGAAAAATCGTAATAGCACTGAGTTCTGTCTCTGAAGGTGCTTGTGACAATTGCATGACATGATGCAACTATTATGTTACGTGGTGGAGAGCTCTGCAAATGGGGCTGACCATAGGCCATTGTGCAAGTTTGCTCTTTTAGAGGTCTGCAGGTGTCAAGGCCCAAGAGAATCTCACTCAAGGACGTCTCTATGGTCCTTACTTACTGTCCTGGGAAAAGAGGACTTAGGGAAAACTGATTGTACTGGGAATGCAATGAACAGTTGGTGAGCATTCTGCCAGGATTTCCTACATGAAGCCACCCAGTCCAACCTACTGTGGGAATGAACAAGGTCCCATGTTCCCCTGCGTCTGTGAGTTCTAACAGAGGATTGCAGAGGTGGAGATGTGAAAGCTCATGGAGACTTTCTGAGAACTGTTGTTGGCAAGGTGTGCAATGACTAGGAAGGCAGTTTCCTTTCAGTCACCACAATGGGTGTGTGTGAAGCAATTACTTCCCCATTGATTTCTTCTGATGGCATCCCAGTCGTATGACCTTGAGCAAATTACTCAATGGCAGAGTCTCAATTAGCTATCTCCTTTGCAGACCCTGTCTAATTACCCTCACAGGGTACTGTGAGAGCTATTGGGAGATGATTCATGTAAAGCCCCCAGTGAATGAAGTCACCTTTTAGAAGCCCTTGCAGCTGGCACTGCGGCTCAACAGGCTAATCCTCTGCCTGCGGCGCCGGCACACCAGGTTCTAGTCCTGGTCGGGGCGCCGGATTCTGTCCCAGTTGCCCCTCTTCCAGGCCAGCTCTCTGCTGTGGCCCGGGAGTACAGTGGAGGATGGCCCAAGTGCTTGGGCCCTGCACCCCATGGGAGACCAGGAGAAGCACCTGGCTCCTGGATTCGAATCAGAGTGGTGCGCCGGCCACAGCAGTCATTGTGGGGGTGAACCAACGGCAATGGAAGACCTTTCTCTCTGTGTCTCTCTCTTTCACTGTCCACTCTGCCTGTAAAAAAAAAAAAAAAAAAAAAAAAAAGCCCTTGCTAGATCATCTTGGTGGATGAGCTTGCATGTTGTAGCCTAATATGTCATATCTAATTATTTATTTGCTTCTAATAATTGTTTCAAAGACACCTCGTGGAGGAAATGAACCTTCCATCTGCCATCTCCTTTCTACTGAACATACACAATGCGCACCCAACTCCAGCTCAATAGTTCCAGCTCTGCATGTGCACAAATCTCTGGTTAACAATCCTCTGTTTCCTCTTCACTAAATCAACGTGTATTTTGATGCCTGTCCAGTTTTTGTTTCTTGATTCTAGTCATGCTCTTATCCCTACTATTGTAGGAAATACAACTGCCAGCATTCTGTCTCAACTTAGTCATACTGAAGACACTCCATGCTCGCATGACTCCCTTGCCTTATCAACTCTGCAACCATTGCTGGCTCTGTGGTTCCTACTCTGATATTACCCATTAGCAACCTTTACACCTCTTCCCCTTCCAGTGTTCTGCGGAAGTATGGTCCAGAACTCTGAAGAAAGTGAACCTCAAGCAAAACACCATGATACTAACTCACCATTGGAGGGATTCACTTCCCTCTGCATCCTGCCTTTACCATCTATTGTTCTTGTGCCTTCCACAATGGTTTGTCATAGGAAACAATAAACATAAAAGTGAAGGTGAGAAGAGGGCATATGTGAAATAAAATCAAGCTTACCACAAATCATTGAAATTTTACTCATGGTATCCTTATTACCTTTGGGCATTTTCCTTGATCTTTAAGATTTTATCTATTATAAAACAAAATGAGATGTGTTGGTTGCCCTCTCTCATTTGTAGAGAACTGTGGAAGCTAATTGAAAACAAAACTAAAGCCACAGATGTAATTATTACATAATGAGATAGGAATAACATCATCACATGCTATTATATATACCAAGTGTGAATTTTAATTGGGACCCCAGGTGGTAACTAAGGTACAAAGAAATTTTACCTTTAGTGCCTATTTGCAGAATAATTCTGCATCATAATTATTGCCTGCATACAAACCAGTTTCCTTGGGATGTTCCTTTAGGAGGAAGACTGTTCTTGGTCTTGGCCTGTGCAACACAGGGAAACACACACACACCTTATCTATACTAGCTTGCCGAATCTGATATTTCAGGCAAGCAAGATTTAGGACTATTTGAAACATGTAATCATCTAGTTTCAAAAGATTAGATTCATTCTTCCAAGCTTCTGTAAAGCATAAATATGAGATGCATCTGTAATGGCAATGAAATAAATATTTTAAAGCATCTACTCCTGTCTTTACGCATAATTTATAATACTATTTTATGACTCTATGTGTGTGTGTATGAAATACATAGTTCATTCCAGTGCAATGTATCAAAGTAACAGCAGTATATTGTACATACTGCATAAAGGTTGAAATGGTGCTGAGCCACAGGCAAAGATTTCTGGTAAGTGATACCTAGAAGACTCTTTCTAGAACCGAAGTCATGTGTTGGCTCCATCTTGTTGACAGGACCTGGGAAAGAGTCACAGAGTCAATGGATGGGCAACAAGAAGGAGTGTTTGCCTCTTTCAACATCCATTTGACAGAGGACTCTGGAGCTGTGTTGTGGTCCTGGGGAGGGTGTGCAGTGCAGGTGGTAGATGTCAGTGCTGTCATGTTCTTGGTGGTGCTGTGGTGGGTGGTGCTGAGGGGCACACAATTGATTTTTTAAGGATTTTATTTGATTTATTTGAGAGGCAGAGTTATAGATAGAGAGGAAGAAACAGAGAGAAAGGTCTTTCATCCACTGGTTCACTACCCAAATGGCTGCAAGGGCTAGAGCTGGGTGCATATGAAGCCAGGAGCCAGAGCTTCTTCCAGGACTCCCATGTGGGTGCAGGGGCACAAGCCCTTGGGCCATCTTCCACTGCTTTCCCAGGCCATAGCAGAGAGCTGGGTTCTAAGAGAAGCAGCCGGGACAAGGACCAGCATCCTAATGGGATGCCAACACCACAGGCAGAGGCTTAGCCTACTAAACCATAGCACTAGCCCCATTTTTTGTTTGTTTTAAAGATTTGCTTATTTATTTGAAAGCAGAATTTACAGAGAGAGGGATATACCACACACACACACACACACACAATCACATACAGAAACAGAAATCTTCCATCTGCTGGTTCACTCCTGAAATGGCAATGGTTGGAGCTGAGATAGTCTGAAGCCAGGACCCAGGAACTTCATCTGGGTCTTCCATGTGGATGTAGGGTCCCAGGCACTTGAGCCATCTTTCACTGCTCTCCCAGGAACTTTACCAGGGAGCTGTATAGAAGTGGAGCAGCCATGTCTCAAACCAGTGCCCGTGTGGAATGCTGGCATTGCAGGTAGCTGCTTAATCTGCTACAACACATTGCCAGACCCTACAATTGACTTCTCATTTGAGGTTAAAATTATGGGATGAATGCTGTGACTTCCCCCAAACTCATATGGCAAGGTCCTAGTTACCAATATGATCATATTTAGAGATGGGGATTAGAAAAATCATCATTCACCCCTACAATTATGGGTTGAATGCTGTAACCTCCCCCAAACTCATATGGCAAGGTTCTTTGTTACCATTACGATCTTATTTGGAGATGGGGATTTGGGGAGCATATTAGGCTCAGGTAAGGCCATGGAGATGTGGTCTTCATGTTGGGATTGATGCCCTTGTAGGAGGAGAAGAAGCCAGAGCTCGCTCACTCTCTGCCAGGTGAGAGGCCATCTGCAAAACCAGGAAGAGACAGATGTTCACCAGAACCCTACTGTGCTGGCACCTTGACCTTGAACTTCCCAGCACCCAGAACTGGAGGAAATAAATGTTTGTTGTTTAAGCCACTTGGTCCATAATATTTTGTGGCAGCAACCAGAGAAGGCTAAGACACTATATGATAAATTCTACTATAAATGATGGATGTGCTCCAGTGAATGTAAAAAGTTCCTGTTCTTGGTCAGTTACATTCTAGTGTGCAGAGACAACACATAAATACATACAATTGTTAATATATGAATAAGTAAGTAAATGTGCATAGGTAGGTAAATTTATGGTAGTAAGATAATAAAGGGATGCTGAATGTGTGAAGTGGTTACAAATGCCGTGCGGCACAGGTGAGCAGGATTGAGGAGTGGATGAGTGGGCAGATGGGAGGTTGTTGTTTCAGACAAGGTGACTAGATGGATTTCAGGTCTTTGACAGCTCAACATCCCATCACAGAATGGGGTGGAGTGAAGGAGCTGGTCATGTGGGTGTCTGGGGGAAGACGGTTCCAGACAGAGCTGCAGCAAATGCCAAAATTGTGTTCCCTGGGTTCAAGGAACAGGAAGGGAACCAATCTGCTGGCGTTTCCATTTGCATTCATTTTTGAGGTGAAGCTCTGTCAAATAGCCACGTATTTCAGGGGTGCAGGAAAGTCACACGCTGGTGCTTTCCGACACAGCGTTCTGCCTGAGGTCTTACTTCTCTTGTTAGTTCTGCCTGTTAATTTTCCATGTTTGCCATTATAAACTTATATTTAGGCCATGGTGGTCTTAACTGTTTCCTTGAAAATAAACAGAATTTTTTTATAGAGGGTAATTTTGTTTTTTACTGAGCCATAGGCTGATTTATTGTAGTATTAGACACAAACAGGGACATTGCTTAAAAAGTGCACTCTGTCAAACCGTTGACTGTGCCCCTACCTCCTGCAGGGCAGCCTGGCCAGCAGGGGTGTGGAGACACAATGGCAGTCATCCCTCTGTCTCTTCATTTTCCCTCTTCTGCTTTCTCGCAGTGCTTTTCCACTCTGCCTCTTAATAACAAGATCAGCCACTCCATGGCCTGTTCCTACTTTGTACTAGGACTAGTCCTATATCACTCATACATACTTGCTCAGTTTTGTTTCTAGCCCTTACAAGGGTATAATGTTAAGATAACTAACCCAAGTTTGAGAAAATGAAATGAATTAAAACATGCAAGCTGTTTGGCACACAGCCCCATACGTAGGAGAGTCCCACAGATTATAGCTATTCTTATCATCACTTTACTTTCTTTATGCTTTTAAAAACATGCCTATGAAATGCATAGTATTCTCCTCAATTAATGGGCCTAAGGAGCTTTGGCAAATCCTCTAAGGTCGCTCTGCTGGTTTTAGTTGAAGTTAGGATTTAAGTCTTAATATCTCTCATGCTGTAGCTTGTGCTTTTTCTTAATTTCTTTATATGTGTCAAAAAGGAATACTATACAAGTAGATACACACATGTCCATATGAACATATCTCATGGGGATGTTTTGAAGGTGGAACATGATCCAGGAAATGTACCGTGCACAGCAGTAGCATGTGGAAAGGAAGAGCTTCATACTTGTGAGAAGATCAGAAGGATGTGTGGGTGTGTGTGTCCATGTGATTCTACAGGACAGCGGAGGCAGTGTTGTTTCTAAGAAGCTTCACATTAGAAGGTTAGAGATGGGGCTTGAGGTCTTTGAACATTTGATGTTTGTGTGTGAGTTCCTGTTTATGTGTGCAGGGTCTTAGACCTGAAGTGGAAGATGAATGGTATTGATAAGTTAATGCAGGGTGGAGCCCAGCAGGGTGCACTAAGCCACGGTGTGCTATGCAAAAGTTATGCATAGGTCTATTAGCCAGCGTTCTCCAGAGAAAGCCAATAACAGATAGACTTGCAAGTAATCCAAGCAGGAGAGAGCCAGAAGACATCGTATCATTTTTTATGCTGTAACTTTTGGAAGTCATGTAGCATCAATTTTTTCAGTTTGTGCTCCAGAGAATAGTCACTAACTACTATTCTCTCCGGCTTCAGTTAAAGGGAGAAGAATTAGACTGCACCCGTTGAAGTGAAAAATGTCACACGATTTGCTGACATATTTGAAAATGATGACCTCATACAAGAAGTTGGGCCATCCTTTTAGAAATTCAGGTCCTTGGGTCGGATGGAGTTTAGCACTTCCTTTCAGATAACGAAATTCACAATGGAGTAGAATTGTTTAGGGGGATACTTTTAAGATTCATCCATTCATCCCAGATCAGAAGTACACAACAAACTTTTATGTAGTAAATTATCCTTTTTGAACAAAATTCTTTCACACAGAGTTCCAGGTAGTATCAAAATGTTGACTAACAAAAAGAGTTCTATTCCAGTGTTTACCCATCTGGTAACCGTTTATCTAGCTATGGGAAAATGCTTTCGTTTATTTTTATTATATATTTCCTCTCTTTATATGCAGAAAGTGAAATTGAGTTTTACTAATATTTAAATGCATGAATAGGCTGGTTATATGTATGGAATTTATAAGCACATGTATGTATACAGGCATTCTTCAAGCTTTATTGCCTGATACAGGTGGGAGATCACTGGTCTAGCTTGAAGTTGACTAACACTAACGCTTCTTGGATAGCTCACACATGTTTTTCTCTACTCGCCAATCTGAGAAAAGGCATTTTGCTAACATGAAGACCTTGGGCATATTGTGTTGATGATACATTCAGTGGGGAGAAACCAGGTCTGAAAATATACTGTGTTCCTTGTTTAAACTTTTCTCTCCTTCTTTCTCTTCTTCTTCCCTCCCCTCCCCTCCTCTTCCTTGTCTTCTCTTGTATTTTTTCTCTCTTTTTTTCTTGCTTCTCGTCTGGCTGACAAGTTATGTGTGTACAGAATCACCCTTCCCTTTGGGAGGTGAGCGTGGACCAGAATGAACTGAGAAGAGCCAGCCGCATGTCTCCAGGAACTTCCACACCATTGTTTCCT
The DNA here is from genome assembly GCF_033115175.1 of Lepus europaeus. Lineage (NCBI taxonomy): Eukaryota > Metazoa > Chordata > Mammalia > Lagomorpha > Leporidae > Lepus > Lepus europaeus. The sequence goes on along the minus strand of NC_084830.1, from coordinate 16,152,913 downwards.
GAGAAAGAGAAACCCAGACCCCTGGAATCCTTTCAATATCACCTACAAAATGAACTTATAACCAAAACACTACTGCATGTGATGCTGCTGCTCAGTCTGTATCTTACCAGATCATATACATTTTCCATGCACATCAGTCTCATTTGTCATGACCAGTCTCTGTCACTTTGTTGGAGTCCACTGTGCTTAGTCCATGATGGGGGACTACACCTCAGGTGAGGGGGGGAGACTAATCAACAACTGCTGGGCGTGGGCTGTAAGTCACTCAGCTGTCTCACCCCTCAGCTGGGGTAATACTGAGGCAGATGTGCACAACTGCCCATATAATCTCTGGGGATAGAGCTCATGTCTGCTACAGTAGCAGTCTCAATAACACATCCCTTATTGTCTCCATTTCTCCTGCTGCATCACCTTCCTATTCTGTCAAGGACTCTGCTCTTCCTAAACAAACCATGTATGCTCAATCCCCTTCCCAGGCCATGGGCATCCAACTCAGAAAATGGGGCCAAGGGGATACAATATTAAAAGCAATTAATCTCCTTAGAGCTGCCTCTGACATACACCCAAGGCTTCTCTGTTACTGTAGGGCCTATCCCAGCTCACTAAGCAGAAAGCAAAATAGAAATGTAACCACTAAGATCTGTATGCAGCAATTAAGAAAGCTTGGGACCCTTGGGTGGGCCTCTTAGAACTAGTGGTGATCCAGAAGCGGTGATGAGGTTACTACCTAACGCTTTAGATAAGGGATCAGCAAGTGTTTTTCTATGAAGGTTCAGGTCATAAATATTTTAGGCTTCACAGGTCAATCTCTGTGGTCTACTCAGCTCAGCAGCTACAGTGTGAAAGCAGTTACAGGCAATACGTAAAACACCAGGTGTGATGATGTTGCAGGAAAACTTTGTTGACAAAAACAGGCAGAGGGCCAGTTTGGTGTGGGGACTCTAGTTAGCTTGCTCATGCTCTAGAGCACAACTGCCTTCATCACCCTCCTTGCAGTATTTTCTGTGCTTCCTCCCGAGCCTTCTCCTCTCTGTTTTGCCCAGCCCTCCCATACATTTGGATGTTTCCTGCTTGTCTTTATAGTGTGGTCCAAGATTTCTTCAACTCAACTTTGAAGTCTGGGTTAGGGACTTTCTAACTCTGTTCTTCTAGTACCCAATGTTTACCTCTGTCTAAGGACAGTGTTTGCATCTTAACTAATTATTTCTATATTTGCTTACAATTCCGTGAGTGGCCTTTGAGCTGTGATAGGAATTTATCTCAAAGTAATTGCCCTGGGGAGAAAAGATTTTCAATGTAGGCATTAGGTGGTATCACAATTCAATATAAAATATAAACCTGAAGCAATAATTTTTCTAAAATCTGTTAAAGTGTGTTTCCCAGAAGGCCCTGCCCTTATGGTTGTGTTGACATAGGTGCTGGTTTGCCTGTGACTGTTCTCGTTTGTATCTTTGTCCTCAAGGACTATAAACAGTGCCTCCCTTGAGTCTCATTGGTGCCCTGGAACTTTAAATAAGTTATATGGGCACCTGCCTATTGATATTGTACTTAGATTTTACACCTTCTTTGTCACGTTCAGGGACTGAGATTTTGTCCTTTTCATTGAAAACTCTTGTCTTTTGTTTTGCCCCAGTCTCCCAGGCACAGGCGAGTCTGTGACAGCTCTTCCACATGCTCATTCCTCTGCACTGTCCTTGCTTCTCTGCTTCTGGAGATGGGAAAGGGAAGAAACAGAAAATGGTATTTCTTTTTTTTTCTTCTTTTTTTTTTTCTCCCAGAAACCTTTGGTCTTAGGAATAAAAACTTTATGCATTTCATAAATGAAACTTTTGGAACATAGTGATTCTTCCCACCAAAACCGCTGCCCACCCACCTACATTCCCACCCCTTCTCCCCCTCCCTTTCCTATTTGCATTCTTCTTTTTTTTAAACTAAGATCTGTTTTCGATTAACTTTATACACATACAATTAACTCTATACTAAGTAAAAATTAAACAAATAGTATGAAAAAATGAAGCTGTTCGTCAACAGTTGAGACAACGCCTATTCAAAGTCATTGCATCTCAAAGTGTCAATTTCACTCTACAGAATACATTTTAGGTGCTAGTTATCACAGATCAGGGAGAGCAGATGGTATTTGTTGTTTTGGAACTGGCTTATTTCACTAAGAATGATGTTTTCCAGTTTCATCTATTTTGTTGTAAATGACATTATTTCTTTTTTTTTTTTTACCTCTGTGTAGTATTTCATGTTATATACATATGCCATAATTTCTTTATCCAGTATTCAATTGGTGAAAATTTTGTGTTGATTCCATATCTTAGCTTTTGTGACTTGAGCTGCAATAAACATGGGGCTGCAGATAACTCTTTCATGTGCTGATTTCATCTCCCTCGTGTGAATTCTCAGGAGTGGAATCGCTGGGTCATATGGCAGGTCTATATCCACAGTGGCTGTACCAGTTTGCATTCCCACCAACACAGAAGGTTTAGATTGAAGATAGGTAAAAGCTTGAACATATGGGATCTCCTTCCATTTTCCAGATTGTTCACAGAAGTGATAAAGATCTTGAATGATATCAGGGTCATATGTACCATTGAGAGGCCACTTTGACTGATTATTAAGGTCATACATGGACCATGCCTAATAGTAAATAAATATGAGGCAGTTGCGTTTGAGGTCTGGAGCCAATTTGACTGGGACTGTATTACTCAGAAGGCAACTGAGAGGAGAATTGGATGGAAGGCAGGAAGAAGAAGCTCCCATGGTGACCTGTAGAGTCAGATCAGTGGATATTGGGCATCCCTGGGATCATGGCCATCCAACGGGACAATAAGGGAACAGAGGGTGGGGGTCATTACCCTTGTGCCCACTGGAGCCCAGGGGTTAGCCCATAGAAGGGAAACAGGGGTTGAGTCATCACTCACACCCACTGTTGCCCAGACTTAGTCTGTAGAGGCACAAGGCCATAGGGAATTGTGGTGCTTGGTACCAGGCCTTCCAGACAAAGTAGAGGGGAACCACACCCCATAGTGGAGTTCACAAGGAGAATTTCCCATCCACATCTTATCTCAGAATTTGAAGGCCGGTGTGTGGATGGAGATCATGATGTGTTTGGTGATGTGGAAGGAGTTCTAGGAGTGTGTTTTGTGACTGGCAGAAATCCAGGACCCCAAGGCAGCTCAAATCCTAAATGGAGAGCAGAGTTAATGGGGGATCCTGGATTCGAGTCATGGCACCAATGTGAGGCTGCCACAGAACACATCAAACACCGGAGTTAGGGGAAAGATTTATTTTCAGGTAGGGGAACGCTGATGGGCCAGAGGAGAGGATGAGAGAGAGGAGGACAGCATAAGAGAGAGCACTTATTCGGGAATAGGTGCTCTTAAACCTTTGCTGGGAGTTGGGCAGTGAAGTAGGAGTAGGGAATCCCACCAGGGTGGTGTGGAGCTGACATCCGTGGTTGGGCCATGTGGTCACCTGGCTTCCAGCAATGGTGGCTGGGGGCTAGAGCCTAGGATGCTGTCTGGGGTGTAGATTACACCACAGGTAAGACTGTGCCATTTTACCAACACAAATAACCAACCAGGAACACATTTATTGCACCCCAGATAGGCTAGAAAGATGTGTGAATGCAACAAATGTTTGTAGTGTCGAATGTAAATAAACTGAGAACATGATCCATGTGTAAACCACTGAAGAGAAGCTCATTTAATAAGTATGAATAATGGATAGGCACTGGAGTCAGGGAATTCCAGAACACACACAGCCATTCTGGTGTCTTGTGAATTTTTCTCTTAATGGAACACAACTTTCCCGTACTCATGAGAGACTCACAGTGTAGCTATGGAATGGTGGGAAGGTGCAAAATTGAGCTCAGAAAACTGGGGCAAAAGTTCAGCTCCAGCTTTTTTTTTTTAAGGTTCAAAAGGAAGATTTATTAGAGTCAGAGAACTCCAGCCAGAGAGGCCTGGAGGAAGCTCCAAGAGAGGAAAAAAAGCTGAAGGGACCTTTGGCACTGGGGTTTTTAAGCAAGATTTTAGGCAAGAAAAAAAAAAAACTTGACATTTAGTTACAAGGCAGGGACAAAACCCATCAAAAGGCCTGATTTTCAATCTTTTATTCATCATCTCTGATGAGATACGTAATTTACTTTACAATAAACTGGGAGCTAAGAAGGAATTGCCACTGCCTTGCTATTCTCATAAGACTGGAAACTTTCAAAGAGCAGGCAGGGGTTTTGACCTTGCTAAAGAAAGCATTTGCACCCTCAGTTTCCACTGGGGCAACCCTGACTGTCTATTAACCCATCTGACTCCTCACATTCATTGCCCACCCACCTCCGCCAATAGACCCTAACATCTGTTAGGGGAACTGGGCGATGACTGCTCTGGTTGCTTCATGCTGGAAAGGGTTGTCATTGAGAATGGCAGTCACTGCAGGGTTCCAGCAGACAGTGGCTTCTCCAGGGGGATACAGTGCCACCTTGGGAAACTGCTTCCATCCTTCAGCTCCGATTCTTACTCCTCAGGTTCTGCTGAGCACAATTGAGAAAAAATGTTTAAGGAGCTGGAAATGATAACTGCCCCCATTTGATCATTATACATGGTGTCTATGTATCAAATTATCACATGGATGTAGGCAGGCAAATAGGATAAAATTGATCAGATTTGTGAGCTGGAAAACCACACTGTTTTTTTAAACATTTATTTAATAAATATAAATTTCCAAAGTACAGCTTATGGATTATATCGGCTTTTTTCCCCCAATAACCTCCCTCCTACCTGCAACGCTTACATCTCCTGCTCCCTCTCCCATCCCATTCACATCAAGATTCGTTTTCTTTTCTTTTCTTTTTCTTTTTTTTTTTTTTTTTTTTTTTGACAGGCAGAGTGGATAGTGAGAGAGAGAGACAGAGAGAAAGGTCTTCCTTTTTGCCGTTGGTTCACCCTCCAATGGCCGCTGCAGCCAGCACATCTCGCTGATCCGAAGCCAGGAGCCAGGTGCTTCTCCTGGTCTCCCATGCGGGTGCAGGGCCCAAGGACTTGGGCCATCCTCCACTGCCTTCCGGGGCCATAGCAGAGAGCTGGCCTGGAAGAGGGGCAACCGGGATAGAATCTGGCACCCCAACCGGGACTAGAACCCGGTGTGCCGGCGCCGCAAGGTGGAGGATTAGCCTTTTAAGCCACGGCGCTGGCCAAGATTCATTTTCAATTATCTTAATATACAGAAGATCAATTTAGTATATACTAAGTAAAGATTTCAACAGTTTGCACCCACGCAGAAACACAAAGTGTAAAGTACTGTTTGAGTAATAGTTATGGCATTAATTCACATTGTATAACACATTAAGGACAGAGATCCTACATGGGGAGTAAGTGCACAGTGACTCCTGTTGTTGATATAACAATTGACACTCTTGTTTATGGCATCAGTAATCACCCTAGGCTCTTATCATGAGTTGCAAAGGCTATGGAAGCCTTTCGAGTTCTCTGACTCTGATCTTATTTAAATGAGCTCATAGTCAAAGTTTGGATTTCCTCTTTTGAAAAATGTCTATTGAGGTCCTTGGCCCATCTCTTAAGTGGGTTGTTTGTTTTGTGGTTGTGGAGTTTCTTGATCTCTTTGTAGATTCTGGTTATTAATCCTTTATCTGTTGCATAGTTTGCAAATATTTTTCCCCATTCTGTTGGATGCCTCATCACTTTCCTGACTGTTTCTTTTGAAGTACAGAAACTTCTCAATTTGATGTAATCCCAATTGTTAATTTTGGCTTTGACTGCCTGTGCCTCTGGGGTCTTTTCCAAGAAGTCTTTGCTTTGCCTGTGCCTATATCTTGTAGGGTTTCTCCGATGTTCTCTAATAATTTGATGGTGTCGGGTCATAGATTTATGTCTTTAATCCATGTTGAGTGGATTTTTGTGTAAGGTGTAAGGTAGGGGTCTTGCTTCATGCTTCTGTTACCAGTGAATGGCAGGGTTCTTGTCTTCATGCAATAAAGAATTCAGGCGTGAGACAGAGTAGTGGAAAGTAAAAGTAGCAAAGTTTATTAGGGAAGGGACATCTGTAAGAATGGATGGGCACCTCTCCAGACAGGACTTGAGAGAGAGAGAGTGCCCAGTCACTCGGACTGGGGTGGTGGGAGCGAGGTTACATGGTTGAGTGGAGAGATTACACCTGACCAGACCAGGCGGGTGGCTCAGCAGAGAGGCAGAGGGCTGAGCGCGCAGTCCAGTTGAGGCCAGGGGTTTTTAAGGAATGGGTCTTTGTCTTCACACAGCTCCTCCCAAAATAAAAGATTTAGTTTTCCCCTGAAGGTATCAGACAGGAGGAAGCCTAGCTGGAGCCATCCTGAGTTTAGAGGAAGGGTGAGCAAGACCCCCTGGTGAATTAGGATCCAGAGAAGGGTATTTGAAATTCAGATACTGGGCTGCATCTGGAAGGTTATCAGGCAGAAAGGGTGGGGACCCCCTCCTGGCAGGTTATTGGGTAGGAGGGGGCAGAGCAGGATGCAGATACTGGGCTGCCTCTGAAATGTTATTGGGATGACTTTGAGATGCTGATGCATATGCTGGACATAGATGTCTTCTCTTTAGGCCTTTATGTCCCACACAATAAGCTCATATCTGACTTCCTACCTAACACTTCTGCATGTGGAAATCCATTTTTCCCAGCACCATTTATTGAATAGACTGTCCTTGCTCCAGGAATTGGTTTTGGATCCTTGATCAAATGTAAGTTGGCTGTAGATGTTTGGATTGATTTCTGGTGTTTCTATTCTGTTCCATTGGTCTATCCATCTGTTTATGTACCAGTACCATGCTGTTTTGATAACAGCTGCCCTGTAGTATGTCCTGAAATCTGGTATTGTGATGCCTCTGGCTTTGTTTGTGTTATACAAGATTGCTTTAGCTATTCAAGGTCTCCTGTGTCTCCATATGAATTTCAGCATCATTTTTTCCAGATCTGAGAAGAATGTCTTTGGTAGTTTGATTGGTATCGCATTGAATCTATAAGTTGCTTTTGGGAGAATGGACATTTTGATGATATTGATTCTTCCAATTCATGAGCATGGAAGATCTCTCCATTTTTTTGGTATCCTCTTCTATTTTTTTCTTTAAGACTTTGTAATTTTCATTGTAGAAATCTTTAACATCCTTGGTTAAGTTTATTCCAGGTATTTGATTGTTTTTGTAGCTATTGTGAATGGGATTGATCTTAGAAGTTCTTCCTCAGCCGTGGCATTGCCAGTGTATACAAAGGCTGTTGATTTTTGTGCATTGATTTTATATCCTGCTACTTTGCCAAACTCTTCTATGAGTTCCAATAGTCTCTTAGTAGAGTTCTTTAGGTCCCCTAAATAAAGAATCATATCATCTGCAAAGAGGGATAGTTTGAGTTCTTCCTTCCCAATTTGTATCCCTTTAATTTCTTTTTCTTGCCTAATGGTTCTGGCTAAAACTTCCAGAACTATATTGAATATCAGTGGTGAGAGTGGGCATCTCTTTCTGGTACCAGATATCAGTGGAAATGCTTCCAACTTTTCCCCATTCAATAGGATGGTGGCTGTGCGTTCTTCATAAATTGCTTTGATTGTATTGAGGAATGTTCCTTCCATACCCAGTTTGCTTAGAGTTTTCATCATGAAAGGGTGTTGTATTTTATCAAATGCTTTCTCTGCATCTATTGAGATAATCATGTGGTGTATCACATTGATTGATTTGCAAACATTGAACCATCCCTACATACTAGGGATAAATCCCACTTGGTCTGGGTGGATGATCTTTCTGATGTGTTGTTGCATTCTGTTGGCCAGAATTTTATTGAGGATTTTTGCATCTATGTTCATCAGGGATATTGGTCTGTAATTCTCTTTCAACACTACATCCTTTTCTGGCTTAGAAATTAAGGTGATGCTGGCTTCATAAAAAGAATTTGGGAGGATTCCCTCTTTTTTGATTGTTCTGAATAGGTTGAGAAGAATTGGAGTTAGTTCTTTAAATGTCCGGTAGAATTCAGCAATGAATCTATCCGGTCCTGGGCTTTTCTTTATTGGGAGGGCCTTTACTACTGATTCAATTTCTGTCTCAGTTATGGGTCTGTTTAGGTTCTCTATGTCTTTATGGTTCAATTTAGGTAGGTTGCATGTGTCCAGGAATCTATCCATTTCTGATAGATTTCCCTGTTTTCTGGCATATAACTCTTTGTAGTATTTTCTGATGACTCTTTTTATTTCTGTGGTGTCTGTTGTTACATTCCCTTTTTCATATCTGATTTTGTTGATTTGGGTCTTTTCTCTTCATTTTTAGTTAGTTGGGCCAATGGTGTGTCAATTTTGGTTATTTTTTTAAAAAAAAACAGCTCTTCGTTTGGCTGATCTTTTGTAATTATTTTTGGATTCTATTCTGTTTTTTTTCTCTGATTTTAATTATTTCTGTTCTACTAGTTTTGGGTCTGGTTTGTTGCAGTATTTCTAGATCCTCGAGATGCATTGAAAGCTCATTTATTTGGTGCCTTTCCAATTTCTTGATGTAGGCACCTATTGATATAAACTTTCCTCTTAACACTGCTTTTGCTGTATCCCATAAGTTTTGATATGTTGTGTTGTTATCCTCATTTACTTTCAGAAAGTTTTTGATTTCTCTTTTGATTTCTTCGATGACCCATTGTTCATTCAGGAGCATGTTGTTCAATCTCCATGTGTTTGCATATGCTCTAGGGATTCCTGAGTTGCTAATTTCCAGCTTCATTCCACTGTGGTCTGAGAAGCTGCATGGTATGATTCCAATTCTTTTGAATTTGCTGAGACTTGCTTTATGGTCTAGTATGTGGTCAGTCAGGTTCCATGCACTGCTGAGAAGAATGTAAATTCTTTAAATATAGAATGAAAAGTTCTGTAGATATCTGTTAGATCCATTTGGGCTACAGTGTTGATTAAATCTGCTGTTTCCTTGTTGATCTTCTGTCCTGTTGATCTATTTCTGAGAGTGGAGTATTGAAGTCCCCCAGTACTATTGTATTGGAGTCTAAGTCTCCCTTTAAGTCTCTTAACATATCTTTTAAATAAACCAGTGCCCTGTAATTAGGTGCATATATGTTTATAATAGTTACATCTTCCTGTTGAATTGATCCCTTCATCACTACATAGTGCCCCTATTTTTCTCTCTTAACAATTTTTGTGTTAAAGTTTATTTTGTCTGATATTAAGATGGCTATACCAGCTCTTTTTTGATTTCTGTTGGCATGGCACATCTTTTTCCAACATTTCACTTTCAGTCTGCATGCATCTTTGTTGGAACGATGTGTTTCTTGTAAGCAGCAAATAGATGGGTTTTGTTTTTAAATCCATTCATCCAGTCTGTGTCTTTTAACTGGATAGTTCAGGCCATTAACGTTCAATGTGACGATTGATAAATAGTAACTTTACCCTGCCATTTTCCCAGAAATATTTTCTAATATATGCTTTCAACTTCCTCTAGCCTTTATTGAGTGATTTTCGTCCTTTGCCTTCTTTTGTATTGATGACCGTGTTTCTGTGTTTCTGTGTGTAACACATCTTTAAGCATCTTTTGCAGGGCTGGTTGAGTGGTGACAAATTCTTTCAATTTCTGTTTGCTATGAAAGGTCTTAATTTCACCTTCATTCACAAATGAGAGCTTTGCAGGATATAATATTCTGGGCTGGCAGGTTTTTTTTTTTTTCTCTTAGTGCCTGGTCTATGTCTCACTATTCCCTCCTAGCCTGTAGGGTTCCTGATGAGAAGTTTGCTGTGAGTCTAGTTGGAGATCCTCTGAGAGTAATCTGATGTTTCTCTCTTGCACATTTTAGGATCTTTTCTTATGTTTCACTGTGGTGAGTTTGATTACAACATGTTGTGGTGAGTATTTCTTTTGGTCACGTTTATTGGGAGTTCTATGTGCTTCCTGTACTTAGATGTCTCTGTCCTTCTCCAAACCTGGGAAGTTTTCTGCTAGTATCTCACTAAAAAGGCCTTGTAATCCTTTCTCTCTCTCCATGCCTTCAGGTACTCCTGGAACCCGAATGTTGGGTTTTTTAATAGTATCCTGTAGATTCCCAACAATATTTTTTAGATTTCTAATTTCCTCTTCTTTTCTTTGGTTTGACTGTATACTTTCCTGTGCTTTGTCTTCTAAGTCCGATATTCTCTCTTCTATCTCACTGACTCTGTTTTTAAGGCTCTCAAATGCGTTTGTCATTTGCTCTATTGAATTCTTCATTTTATTTTGGTTTGTCTTCAATATCACAATTTCATATTCTACTAGATTCCTCATTCATTTTGATTCCTCCTTAAGATTTCATTTTCACAAGAGAGATTTTATATCCTGTCCAGTAATGCTTTCTGTGGTTCATGAATTTGTTTTTGAGAACTTCTAAATGTTCTTATCATAAATTTTTTGAAATTCATATCTTGCATTTCTTCTATCTCATCATCTTCATAATCTTGACTTGGAGTGTCATGTTCATTTGGGGACATCATAATATCTTCCTTGTTCTTGTTTCCTTGGTTTCTGCATTTGTTGCTTGGCATTGTGGACATATTCTTTGATTTCTTCTTCTTCTTTTTTTTTACCTCGCTATGATGGCTTTTCTCATTATACTATGACTCTAGATTAAGTGGACTGTCCTGTCTGCTTTTGGTGCATCCTTAAAGGCTTGTCATGGGTGTGTCTGGAGAGCTCTATTCAGTTCTTCAGGGTTAAGGGTGTGCCAAAGGTGACACACCCAGGTTTGGCATGGTAAATCTTCTCTCTCTCTCTTTCTCTATTTTTTTTTATTCAGAAGGGAAGTAGTTCTGCACAGCTGAGCTATTCTCCTTGAAGGCAACCAGTGCCTGAGTGCTAGCCCCCGTGAGTATAATATTCATCTGCTCTGTCCCAAGGACTACACAAATGATCTGTGTAGTCCTTAGTGTATGCTCAGATTCCCCTGAAATATCTCCCACCGGGTTGCCAAGGTTACCGAGTTTGGGCTGTCTCCCACCAAGAGTACTCATGTCTCTGGCACTCTGTGAGTTCTCCCATACACCCTCAGTTTTTTTTTTTTTTCACAGTCCCAGTTCATAAGCTCCACACATTCACTAGGTCTAAACCTCCTGTTATTTCTCCCCACCATAGTCAAGTTTTTCTGGTTGGCTGAGGGTGGGCTCAGCCCTGAGCTGGGGCAACTGTTAGGTATGTCCAAAATGGCTCCTGCTCTTTGTCTTGCTTGCCTTTGTAAGGTGAGTGGAGAGAGAGAATTGTGTCCATCCTGGTCCCTTTTATTTTATTTTATTATTTTTTTTCTCTCCTCTAGTTGGGCTGGTGAACTTTCCCCCATGGGGCTTCAAGCCTCGTTCCCTCTAGGGTCTTCCCACCACTTTTCCACCAGTGTCTCGGGCTACTGCAGTTTTGCCTCACCTGCCTTTCCAGCACTGGTGTGTAGACTTGGCAGCTGGGGTCCCGAGCCGTGGGCACCCGTGCCCTCCACGTAGGTCCACCGTGTCCCATTAATTCCAGAAAGTTTCCTCTGCAGTTTTTTCCCTAACTCTTCCCTGAAACTACAGTATCTCCACTTTTATTAAACTATCTGTTCCCGGGCTATCAGTGCCTTCCCTATTCCACCATCTTGGAGCTCCCCAAAAACCACACTTTCACCATGCCCCCTGTAGGAGCTCATCCCCCCACCTGACCCCACCTGTATGCCCATCTACCAATCAGGCTATGTAACCATGCCTCTTTGGGAGTGGATAAAAGGTCTAAAACATGGTGGGCCTGGCCCCTTTTTTTCCCCCTTCCCCCCAACACTTTTTCACTATTATGAACTTTTGTTTCCCTTGTTGCCCTGCGGCACATGGTCTTCAGGCCACCAGGGCTCTCTGCCTTCACTTGGCTGCCCATGATAAGCTGCTACTTATAGCTGCTCTTAACCAAAGGCTTGCTGCACATGGCTTTTGGCCTACTCTCTGCTTGGTATGGATCTAGACTTCCCTTTCTTCTCCTGTCTCTTAGATAGAGCCCCCACTCTCCTATGCATTTCTCTCACTTAATATAAAGCTTAAAGATTTATCATGTCATCTCGTCTATTTGAGCCAGTATTCAGAATTTTTCTCTGATTTCATGGCGAGAACCCAAGCAGCTTATTAATTTCAGAAATACTAATAAACAAATTGGTTTCAACATTATACACACAATTTTAAAATAATCAACTAAATCAACTAAAGAAATTATGTCTTGAAATACACAAGTCTATTCTCTTTACATCAATACAATATTTTTTCAATATAAAAGAATTGTATCTTTGAAATACATGAAATTTGTCATCTTTGTATTAATTAGAACATTTTAAAAAAGAAAATATATAATAGAAGTAAATAAATAGGCCGGCGCCGCTGCTCACTAGGCTAATCCTCTGCCTTGTGGCGCCGGCACACCGGGTTCTAGTCCCGGTTGGGGCACCGATCCTGTCCCGGTTGCCCCTCTTCCAGGCCAGCTCTCTGCTGTGGCCAGGAAGTGCAGTGGAGGATGGCCCAAGTGCTTGGGCCCTGCACCCCATGGGAGACCAGGATAAGCACCTGGCTCCTGTCATTTGATCAGCGCGGTGTGCCGGCCGCAGCGCACTACCGCGGCGGCCATTGGAGGGTGAACCAATGGCAAAAGGAAGACCTTTCTCTCTGTCTCTCTCTCACTGTCCACTCTGCCTGTCAAAAAAATAAAAATAAAAAGAAAGAAATATAAATAAATAAATAAACATGACACAGCCTTTCCTGCTTCTCCTTCCAAAATCACAGAATATTTCCTCATAATCTAATAATTTAATGATACATGGCAAAGAGCCACATAAGAGAATGAAGGGAAAGTCCTCTGCGACTCAGAAAGCCTCACTCAATCCCTTCCTGTCTCTGTGACACAATGATAGAATTTGGAAATTGGTGCAAACAAACCTGCTCTAAGCAAGTCCACTTCAGAATACAGCAGGGATGACTCATGGCTGTTTTGAAGGCAAGAATCAACCCCTCCCAAAACTGTATAAATGAAAATGCTGGGCCCACTTGAACCTATTTCACAAAATGGGTTTCCTGATAAAATTTATTTTGTACATACTGATCTTAAAAAAAAGAAAGTCCCTATACTGACCAATGGCTGAATTCCCATAGAGACTTTGCATAGATAGGGGAGATATCCAAGAAGTTGTGCAGAAGACAAGCAGCCACAAGCTAGCACCAAAGTCATAGAAGCTGGGGTAGGAAGGTCTAGGTTTGAGGCTCTATTTTGCTCCTGCCATTTTGGGTCCTTGACTGATGTTTCCCAAGGACTCAGTTTCCTGGTTGTCTGTAATACCAGCTCCTTTTGAATGTTCTAGGTGTCATGAGATGAATGATTTTGAAAACACAGAGCTCCATGCCTTGCACCTGGTCAGGGCTGGAAACAGATAGGATTTTCTGGGATACTGTACCTTTCGGTAGCTGTGTTATTGTATATCAGCTCCTGCTGGTCTGTATAACACATGCTGGCATTTAAAAGCACTCAGAGAGGCGCTTGGATGCAGGACACTTCAAATATATATATCCCTGCTGTTGCTATGCTGACTTACAGAATACATCAAAGGGTACTCCAGCTGCGCTGCCTAGTGAAAAAGAGGAACAGGTACACTCCCCTGGGCATCAGACGGAGGGGCCTAATGGCTCATGTTTCTGCTGCTCTCCAGCTGGTTTATGCACTTGGCATTTAGCCTTGGCTCTTTACCTGGTATTTATCACTGCAATTAAGTAAGGGGCAGAAACATTTGGAACGCCTTTAGCTGAGGAGTCATCTGAACCTTGTGGTTTTTATGTTGCATCACAAAGGAAGGGCCAAAGTCCTCCCAATATCTTTTCCCTGCTCATTATTCACTGACCCTAGGAGTGAAGGCACTCTTTATGACAGGGTTAATTAATTAGTAATCACTCTTGAAGGCCTTCTATGTGTTGAGTACTCACTATAGCTTCTTAATCCATTATTCCCATTGTATTTAAGCAAATGCTTAAAATAGTCTAAGATTGTGTATGATTTAAGGGGTTTAGGGAAGACTTAAAATGTGCTGACTGGCTGGATTTTTAGGGAAACCAGGAAGGCACGTCTTGAAGGGTGTGGAGCATCTTCAAAGGGAGTGAGCATACTTTGTAAAATTGATGGACTTGCAAATAAGAGGCATCACCAAATAACACTTTTTCAGGGAGAGCAAACTATTCCAAAAAAGCTCCAAAGATTCAGGAGTCCTGGTGTCTCCTAGCTCAGGAGGTCTTCCTAGGGGAGATTTAAGATGGTTGTATAGTGCGATGTCTCTCCTGTGCAGCTCTCTTTTGATCCCAAGATCCACTCAGATATTTTTAATCTTACTTTTGATGGAAGTGTAACTAACTTCCTACAGAGCTTAACTTGCCACTCTGCCCTGCTGCCTCGGGCTGAGAGTGTGGTCTATGACCTTTAAATTCCTGGGCTCTGTTTCAGACACCTGTCCTATTGGCCCTAAACTCCAAAGGGCACTTATTAAACACTCCGAATTGTTTCTTAGAAGTTTCTTTTACTCTTGGACTGGGAAAGGATATGTTGTTCTCAGTTCATCTTTAGTGGGTTGCAAAGAAATATCATTTAACTCCAAAAAATGTCTCCTAAGGAGATGTTATCACTTCAGTCTTTCCTTTCCTGAAGAGGAACGCTATGGCTTAAACAAGATTTGGCTCCTTAACTCAAACAGATATTAAATTCCAACATCTTATGTTAATGTTTAGTAGATTAATGGCATTCATCTAATTACAGTATCTGGGAGGTGGGAAGTCTTTACATCACTAAGGATATTTCTTTAGAAGCTGCATCTCCCAGGAGGGTTGGTTATAAAAGTGAAGTTGGGTTTAGCTGATCTCTCTGCTTCCTGGTTCTCTTGCTGCATACATTACATAATCTATTGCCTTCATCCTACTCCAGACTAGTATAGCCACTTGAATAAAAGAAAACACAAATGGATAAAGGGCCAGGCATTTGGTCTAGCAGTTAAGGCGCCTGCACTTCCTATCAGAGTGTGAGAGTTTGATACTAAGCTCTGCTTCTGAAACCAGCTTCCTGCTAATGTAGGATGGAGGCAGTGGTGATAGCTTAAGTAATTGGGTTCCTGCCACCTATGTGTGAGATGTGGACTGAGTTCCTGGCTTTTGACTGACCCCAGCCAAGGACCATTGCAGGCAATAGGGGAGTGAACTAGTAGATAAGAATGCTCTCTTTCTCTCTCTCTCTCTTTCTCTCTCTCTCTTTCTTTCTCTCTCTCTCTCTGAAATAAATTTAAAAAGTAATAATGGAGCCTCTTGATCTTGGACTGTGAACCTCCAAAATGGTGAGCCAGAAATGGAACATCTTCCTTCATAAGTAGCTTCTCTCAGATATTTATTTGACTAGTATGAGGGATATGAGATTAGATGTCAGTAACTATCCTTTGCAAACTTTGCAATTCTTGCCAGATAGCTTTACCTTGGAACATGGGAATAGTTGGCATTTCTTTTCTCAGGGTCTCAACTGAAATGAGAAAATATGAGTCCCATTTTAAAATCCTAACTTAATCTGCATGAGTTCATTCATTCCAATGATTTTGCTGACCCTAGTATTGTATATATTGTGATATACACAAAACTATTTTGCCTTATAAGGGGTGTATGTGATCTTGGATGAGAGTTGCTTTTAGAAGGAAGCGTTTGCCCAACAACCTGCCCCAAAATACTCTGGTTGATTTAGTATTGGGGAACAGAACACAA
This sequence comes from Lepus europaeus, assembly GCF_033115175.1. Lineage (NCBI taxonomy): Eukaryota > Metazoa > Chordata > Mammalia > Lagomorpha > Leporidae > Lepus > Lepus europaeus. The sequence continues at coordinate 16,137,135 of NC_084830.1, read as the reverse complement.
TCACACAGTGAATTCTTTTACAAGCAGCTAAGGCTGTTTCCTGTTTGTAGTCCACGTTTGTCAGGATGTGGACGTAAGCTCTTTTGTAGATGAATCACATCACACAGTCCTGGCTCTGTGGACTGACCACCATTAGGAGGGAGATGAAATGGAAAGTAGAATATTGAGGATTGACTCTAATTTTGTTTTAGTTGTGGTCTTAAATATATGTATTCCCCATCACTTGCCTAATCAATATAAAGCTAATTGTCTCTCCTTATGAGCTTCAGACCCAGGTATCTTACTCAATGATAGAAAATTTCATCTAGACGCTTCAAAGAACTTAAACACATAAAATGAAAATCAGTTTCTCTTTTCTGAAAAATAGATTTCTTGTACTGCATTCCTCATCTTTTAAATGACCTCACCAACCACCCAATTCCCAATATTCTAAAATCCTGAACCCTAACTATAACATTTTCTTTTTTGCAATTTATATCTTTTTTCTTTTTATCAATATAAAGAAAGCAGATTTTATTTATTTTACAGGTACAATTCTAAGATAACCATAATGTCCTATGTTCCACTTACCCTGCCTCAATTCCCCTGCTTCCTTCATATTTTCTTTAATTTTTGTGAAAATATAATTTCAGTCCACTCTATAATACAGATGTAATGCGCCACTAACCATAATATTCAACAAGTAAAAAATATAAAGACCATAGTTCCACAGGAGTATAAACAAGAGCTAAAAACAACAGTCAAATCACAAGATACCTATTTCAATCCTATACATTTACATTTAATATTTTTCATTCCTTTTTTTAAAGATCTATTTATTTATTTGAAAGTCAGAGTTACACACAGAGAGAAGGAGAGGCAAAGAGAGAGAGGTCTTACATCTGCTGGTTCACTCCCCAGTTAGCTGCAGTGGCTAGAGCTGAACTGACCCTGAAGGCAGGAGCCAGGAGCTTCCTCTGGGTCTCCCACATGGGTATAGGGGCCCAAGGACTTGGGCCATCCTCCACTGCTTTCCCAGGCCATACCAGAGAGCTGGATTGGAAGAGGAGCAGCCAGGACTTGAACCCGCGCCCATATGGGATGCCGATGCTTAGGCCATGGTGTCAACCCACAACACCACAGCGCCAGCCTCTATTTTCCTTCCTACCCACAACCAGCCTGCTGCCAAATCCAGTAAACCTGGATTTTTCATGTGTTGGGAATATTTCTCCTTTGAAAAAAATCTAAATAACTCTTCTTTTTATACTTTCATCATTTCCTTTGGATAATTGCATCATTTTCTTCCTTAACTGGTTTAACTGCATTTATTCTTATCCTCTACCCATAATTCCTTTTCCCCAGAGCTGACATTATAATCAGTTTAAATCATGTCTTTCTTACCTAACCTCTTCAAATATATCCACTGTTTATAGTGGTGATCTCTAAAACAGGTGATGGGAATCTCAGGCATGCATAAGATGATATTGGGGAGTTACAGAAATAAAATATAGGAACTTTCATTTGTATTTTGTTTTTGTATTTAAGACAAAGACTTAAATGGAGTTTTATTTATTCTATGGCTCAGCTTGGGGTTTGGTCCTCACCTAGGAACTTTGTTAATCTCCATGTTAGAGAAAAAATTGAGAATTTCATAACATTGAGGGTATCAAGAGTGGTGATCTATCCATTTCCTGGTTTTGTGTGTACTCTAGCTGTGTGTTATGTTTATATCCCTTGTTTAGGATATTTACAGTTTATGTGAATTATTGCACACAGTGTGGATTCTATAGTATTCATGGAGAAAAAAAGCAAGGTGTTTATTGGCTTTCAGATAGAAAAAATTTGAAAAGTATTGCTAAATTAATTATTGATTACAAATTTACTTTGCTAGAGATGTCATAATAAAATACTACATACTGGGTGGCTTGCATAACAGGAATTTATTTTCTCATAAATCTGGAAGCTAGAGTCCAAGATCAAATTGTTGGAAGACTTGGTGTCTCCTCTGGATTCTCTTCTTTGCTTCTAGATGATATCTTCTCACTGCCTAGTCACATGACATTTCCTCTGCACAATCTATTCCTGGTATCTCTCCATCTTCTCATGAGGACCCCAGGCATATTGGATTAAGTGTGCTACCCTGACAGCCTTATGTATCTTAATCATCTCTTTAACCACCGTGTCTCCAAATAAGATTACATTCTGATGTACTGTAGGTTGAAACCTCAGTATATGAATTCTGGGGGAGACCCAACTCAGCCTAGAGCAGACATTTCTCTCTTCACAAAATTGCTGACTATTTGTGATGAAAAACAGTAGTCAAAATGATATTACCTTACATCATTTGAAAAAACAAACCAAAATACTTAACTTGCCCCTGCCAGGTAAAAATGATGGGTTAGCAATGAGTGAGAAAATTACAATTTTTCAATGAAACTAGTGGTATGGAAAGAACATTTAAAAATAGATGTCCAAACATATTTTCATTATTGTATGATTTTCCCAAAACAAGATAAGCATTGGAACTATGTTAACTCAAACATCTGTATTTGTAAAACTGAGAAGCCATTTTAAACTTATTTTAAAATCTTTTAAATAAAAAGCTGCATTGGGCTATGACCCATTTGTTTACACTTGTACATACACACACATACATACAATAGGTAAACAAAACATAACACATTCTTATCAGTTCAGAAAAACTAACATCAGAGAATTGTTCTTTTTAGAAATGTTTTACATAATTGGTGGTAGGATTGTAAAAGATAACCACTAAGATTTCGTATTTGGGCCAATTTATTACTGCAAAGTATATTTTTGCAATAATCTCATTATTAAGATTGAAATGAACTAAACTTAGAAATAGATACTTGAATTACTGTGTCATTAGGGATTAAACCAAGATTTTTAGAAAGACACATATTTATCTTCATTTGTTAATGAACAGTGGACAAAGATAAAATTATGACTGTCATATATGTAATTTTTTACTTGTTTATTATTACTTTTAAACAACAACATAAAATTGTACATATTTATGAGGAAACATGTATATATTGTGTAATATTCAAATCCGGGTGAATATATCTATTTCCACAAACATTTATCATTTCCTTATGGTGAAAAAATTAAAACTATTTTCTTATAGGTTTTTTTAAAATTTTAGAATAAGATAAAGTCCTTCACTGTTATCTATAGTCACCTTACTATGCAACACAGAACATCAGAAGTTCTTACTCCCATCTAACTTAGCACCCATTAATTAATTAATTACCCATCCCTCATCGCTGGTACTCTTCCTGGCCTCTGGTAGTCATTATTCTCTCAACTTCTATAAGATCAAATTTTCAACTCCATATATGAATTAGATCATGTGATATTTATTTCACTTAATCTAATGACCTCCAGTTCCATCCATGTTGTTGTAAATGATAAAGTTTCATCCCTTTTATGGTTGATTAGTCATGTATGTTATGCCATATTTTCGTCACCCATTCATCAGCTGCTGATGGAAACTTAGGTTGTTTCTGTCTGGCTATTGTGACTAATGCTGTAATAAACATGGAAGTGCCAATAGCTCTTCAATATATTGATTCGATTTCCTTTGGATACATGCCAAGGAGTGGGATAGTTGAATATAATAATAGTTCTATTTTTAGTGTTTTGAGGAAATTCCACTGTTTTTCACAATGGTTTCACTAAATTATATTCATTCCTAAGAGTAGCATGCAAGTGTTTCCATATTTCCCCCATCCTCACCAACACTTGTTATCTTCTGTCTTTTTGGCAATAATCATCCAATCTGGGGTGAAGTGATACTTCACTGTTGTTTTGATTTGCAAACAATCTGATTAATCAGCCAAAGATCAGAAGAGACATTTTGCTAAAGAATATATACAATTGGCAAGTAAGCATATAAAAAGGTGTTTTACATCATGTGTTATCAGAGAAATAGAAATTAAAGATACACTGGGAGACCATCATGTACCTGGAATTTCTGAAATCCCAATGCTGATGAAGATTAGGTGCAGCAGGTGCTTTCAATTATTTGCTATGAATAAAAACAGTATGGCTATTATGAAAGCTAGTTTGACAATTTTGTAAAAAATTAAACGTTATTATATGGTCTAGCAATCATACTTGTTGATATTTACTCAAATAGATGAAAACTATGTGCACCAACAAACAATGTACACAAATGTTATTTTATTAAAAATCATAAGATCTCGGAAGCAACCAAGATATACTATAGAAGATGAGTGGATAAATAAGCTGTGTCCATACAGACAGTGGAATATTATCCAGAATTACAGGGAAATGAGCTATTCAGTCACTAACATACATGGAGGAAACTTAAATGCATGTCAACAAGAAGCCAATCTAAAAAAGTCACATGTGATATCAATCTACTATATGACATTCTGGGAAAGATCCAATTATAGAAACAGTAAAAGGATCAGTGGTTGCCAGAGGTTAGGGGTAAAGATGGGATGAATGGGTAGCACAGAGAATTCTTATGGTAGTGAAAACACTCTATATAAGACCATAGTTGTGGAAACAAGATATAATATTTATTGAAATCTATGAAATATGCCATTAAATGAGTGAGCCCTAATGTAAATATTGGATTTTGGATGATAATAACTGGTCAATAAGGTTCATAGGTTGTAAAAAAATGCATCTTATTGGTGAGGTTGCTGCTAATGGGGGGGAAGCTATGGATGTGTGGGTTCGGGGATTATATGGGAAATCTCGGCACCTTTCCCTCAGTCTTTCTTGTAGGTCATATTTAGATATAAATATCATCTAAAAATGAAGTCTTTAAAATAATTTTAGAAGTTTTTATCTTCCTCACCTTTAATTCAACAGTAATAATTTGATTAGGATTTTTATATTACAAAAGAGGGGGAAATGGTTAATATGTCTGAGAACTACACTGTCATCACTGGTACTGAAAACTGGTTCTCCAAAAATGTTGCAGCTGGGAAGATCACTACGTCCATGGTTTTCATAGGTTCCTTGGAGAAGGAAGGATATTGATGAGCATTCTGCTGTCTGGTTAAATGCAGGTCATTTGATGCAAGGGCTTTATTGATTGGGACTTGTAGTGGACATAATAGCTCTGGACTGGTGGCCAGAGCAAGGTGGAAGTTTCAAAGTAAATATCAAAGAGACAGTCATTAGAGTTATTTATGGCACCAAGAAGGGAGTCTTTAATAAAGATGAGTACTGTATTGTCAAATTAATGGGTTTTTGGGAAATTTCTTATATTAATTTCCTGAGGTTGCTGTAATAAACTACCACACACTGGGTGGCTTAAATCTACAGAAATTTATTCTCTTGCAGTTCTGGAAGCCTGGAGTCTGAAACCCAGGTGCTGGCTGACTGTACTTCTTCCAGAGGCATAAGTAAGGGAGAATGTCCCTTGTCCCTTCAAGCTTCTGCTGACATTCCCTGAGTGGCTGCATGTCTTTCTGCTCCATCCCCTCATTGCCCTCTCCTTGTAAGTGTATTTCTCCAAAACTCCCCCTCTTTTTATTTATTTCAAAGGCAGAGTGTCAGAAAGAGGAGAGAGGAGAGAGGGAGAGGGAGAGAGGATAACTTCCATCCAGTGATTGATTCTCCAAATGCTTTGAACACTCAGGAATCGCCAGGTTGAAACCAGGAGCAGGAATTCTGAGTCTCCCACATGGGTGGCAGGGTCCCAAGTGCTTTTCCAGGTGTGTTAGACAGAAGCTGGATCAAAAGTTGATTAGCTGGGTTTCTAACCAGCACACCAATATGGGAAGCCAGCATCACAAGCAATGGCTTAATCTGCTATGCCATAATGAAAACCCCTCCCTCTCTACTATAAAGATATCTGTGGTTGTAATTCAGTCTACATGGATAATCCAGGGTAAATTCTTTTCTAACCTCTTAATTTAATTACATCTTTTGCCCCATCTGGTAATATCATTTTTTTTTTTTAGATGAAGTTATAGTCACAGTTCCAAGGATTTGACATAGAAAACTTCTAGGGGATATACTGAGTTGAGTTGTGTTTCCCCACAGTGATGTCTAACTGCAAGCTCAGAATGTAATCTTTTTTGGAAATAGTGTCTTTTCAGATGTAATTAGGTAAAATGAGATCATAGTGAATTAGGGGCAGGGCTAATCTGATGGCTTTATGAGAAGGGAAAACAGAGACACAGAAACAAACAGCAGAAACACCATGTCAGTTGGAGGCAGAAACTGGAGTGATTTGTCTGTAAGCTAAGAATGCTAAGGATTGCCAGTAACCCCTAGAAGCTAAGAAGAGGTAAGGAAGGGTCTTTCCTTAGACAATCAGAATGACCATAAACCTGATAACACCTTGACTTTGGACTCCTGGAGTCCTCCTAATTTGTGGTAGTTACAGCACCTCTAGGAAACAAATTTCAGAAGTTTCTTGGCATACTACAAGCCTAAAAATATTTTCATCATCTTGGACAAAAGTTAGTTGAAATGTCAAGTGATATTGATAAATCCTCTTGATTTTTAATCTTGAATCTGCATGGTAGATCCTGGTTCCCACCAATCTCTTTTAGACTGTTTACTTCCTGAAGGCTACTCTCGTTCCTCTTTAGTCCCAGGTTTCTCTAATGGCAGAGCCAGGATGGCACCAGTTGTAATTTTTTGGTCATCTGCCCAGTTAAATTTATCTGGAGCTCTGGTAGGCAGCACTGTGTTTTCTGGTCTGCTGACTTCTCTGGCATTTCTAAACAGGCTCAGCCTAAGTATAGATCTGGAAATGCCTTGTGGGCCAGCTCTCAATAAAAGGGGAGTAAGAGTTGGCAGGTCAATGCCCCCACCTCTTGTTCTCTGAGTGAGATAACTTGGAAATACATCTTGCATAGTTTTGCAAATTTTTCTTTTTGCATTTCTTTGTTCCCTGCTTTCTTTTCATCACTCTGTCATTCATGTTTCTTGTGATCACCTCCCAAGTAAACTGCACATCCAAGTCCCCATTTCAGGGTCCATGTTTGAAGGAGTCCTAATGACATTGCACAGAATGAGCTTTTTAGATCCATCCCTCATTCTCCAGGGCCCCTTGTTTTCCTCTGTATTGGACATGAGCTGACATGGTCCACAGCTACCACTGCAGTGCCCATTGGCTCATCCCCTCAATGCCAAGGTTCATCCATACCATTTTAAAAATATTCTAGCAACATCCAAGGCAACAAACTAAAAGAGAAATAGCTTTCAAGAAGGCACACCTGGATCACAAAACCCACACACCATTTTCCCCTTTCCTTCTGTCTAAGCCAGTCGGACAGGAAATTAAAGTAACTTTCTGATAGGGTGACATTTCCAGCCTCTTGGTTATACTATAATTCATATCATCATATTCCCTGTAGCTTTTGAAAAGTCCCATTTTTCAACTTGCTTCCATCTATTTTTCTGCATTCACCTTGCATTCACAAGAATGGCAGATAGAGCTGTGTGGAGAATGTAACAATGTGCTAGCTGTTTTCTTTCCTCATTCTGGCTGCCTCCATCCTCTTCCAGTCCTCCGTGCCCCTGGAGGCTGAGCACCTGTATCGCATCATTATCCAGAACCCTTTACTTTCAGCTCCTGGTTGGGCTCACTCAATGGACCCCCAGCTGCAGAAGTGGGCACAGCTTTCCCCAGGTACCCCCTGGAGCCTCGTCATCCCTTAACTCTGTCGCCATCGTTGGTACTTGGGGTGTTCATGCAATTCTTTATAGTGAAAACTCTTTTGAGGGCACCATCTTTTTCAAAACACTAACTAATATAAATATTGAAGTTACACCACTTTCTAGCAATGATTCCTGAGGAAAGTGACTTAATTTTTCCATCTGTAAAATCTGCATTCTTTTTAAATATTTATTTATTAGATTATTTGTTTTTATTGACAAATAAGAATTGTACACATTTATGGGGTACAATGTAATATTTTTTGAAGATTTATTTATTTATTTGAAAGTCAGAGTTACACAGAGAGAGGAGAACAGAGAGAGAGAGAGAGAGATCTTCCATCCAAAGGTTTATTCCCCAATTGAACACAACAGCCGGAGCTGCACCGATCCGAAGCCAGGAGCCAGGAGCTTCTTCTGGGTCTCCCACGCAGGTGCTGGGGCCCAAGTACTTAGGCCATCTTCTACTGCTTTCTCAGGCCATAGCAGAGAGCTGGATCAGAAGACTAGAACTGGCGCCCACATGGGCCAGAGCGTTAACCCACTGTGCCACATCGCCGGCCCCACAATGTAATATTTTGATATATGCATACCTTTTAATGATCAAATTAGGATAATTAGCATCCATCGCTTCATATATTCAACATGAAAGTCAACATTCTAATGCCTCCCTCATGGGGTTGTTGTGAGGGCATGCAATCATTAATTTTTTCTTCTCCTTTACTCCTTTCTGGTCCCCAGAAAAGCAACTGTGTCTGAAAGAGAATTAACAAACATTGAAAATAAACATATATCTGCTCCTTGGCTAGAATGTGTGTTCTTTGTTTTTGTATTTGTGTTTGTTTTTCTTTAAAAGCAGTTATTTAGTGTTGCTGTTGACGTCTTCACTGACATGAGGTCAGCATTAGCAAACAACAGAAGAACCATGACCCTTTTTCCTTCCAATTGAGATTGTGCCTGAATTCAGCACTGTGCAAATGCTTGGGAAAGACAGACGTCCTTACCAGTGGGAGAGGACCCCAACAGAGCTGTGTGTCTGCTGCTGCATTTATTGTGTGGGTCGAAGTGTGCATCTGTCTGTTTGTAAGAATAGCCTACTGGACATAACTTATACCCCAATCCTACGTCTCCATAAATAACCCCTGGCAGTTTCATTACAGTCTGGGGTACCCCAGCTAACACTGGCAGCTAACTAAACTGCAATCAATCTTTCTAATGTCTTTCATGGTTTGGTTTCATTAGGAGCCAAGGCCATCACTCACCGAAGACCTTCTCGGCCACCATGTTGATTTGTGTTTCTTTTTTGTGTGAACGAATATGCATCCCAAAGATTCAAGATTTCCTTAGGAAGATGGTGCACGCTAGTGTTGCCTATTTACTATGTGGTACAGAATATATATCACCTTTTATTTATGGCCATTATAGAGTAAAATCTGGGGACAGATTTCTACTGGAGGGGAGTGAGTGGCATTATAAAATCGATGACTATATGAGCTATACTCTTGCTGGGGTATTTATTGAGTTACCAAATGAGCTTCTCTTCTGATGATGTTGATTAATTTGTGGCTTCTGTGAGACCATCAGGTTCCCCACCTCAGCACCTCTTACTTCTGCTTCTCAGGCTTCCTTTAGCTCTTTTTTTATGCCCCTGTGTCTGTACAAGAATTGCCCAATTTGACTGCTTCTAGCTCTCTGGTAAAATTTCAGAGAACCCAATGTCTATCTAGTGTTTCCTGTGTAGGAGCCACAGTGAATATCCATGTACTGAGGGAGAGAGCAGAGGGAGGGGATGGAAGAGTGCTTCTGTCTATACCAAGAGTAGCTTTAACTGGCTCAGCACAATTGTCTGCAGCCTGACACCTCAGCCTACCCCTCCGCACCATTCCATTACTAAAACGGGGGGTGAGAAAAATTGGCACTTAAGTTAAAGCTTCAACCAAGTGCTTTTTGATTACGTAGCTGGCATTTGCTCAGCAGATCCTAATGGCTCACACTACCCTTGGCAGGGTCTCAGTGGCCACATTTTCACAGCTGACTTAATCTTGAATATTTTCTGCAACAAATTAGGCATAGAAAGCTTTTCCTCTAACCTCAGTCATGCATACTTTTGGCCTCTCCACATTATCCCCAAGCCTCTCTGGGATTTTTATCACAAAGGGCACAGGAGAGGCCACTTAGCTTTTTTTTTTTTGCCTTCATCTGTGTCCACGGTGGACTTCAATAGGTGCACTGAAATGGGCTTAGCCAGGGTTCACTTGAGCCCTAATTGGGAGGTGGATGGAACTTACTTTCCCAGCTGTGTTCCTTTCACCCACTTATTCTCTTAGCTTTGCCAGCAATAAACATATCTTGACCCACCAGCTGCAGTCCCTCCGGGTTCCTAGTGGCCTCACATAACTCGTTAGCTTCTGCCTATCTAATACACTTTTATTTGCATTCATCTTCACACTGTCTGTGATGTAACCAAAACAAACAATAAATAACACCAGCAAATATTGTCCTAGTGCCTCTGCTCCATGAACCAAGATGTGATGCAAATATAAGTGGTATGTGCATGTGCTTAGGTATCTTGAGATGATGGGGTAGATATAAAATTGGAATCTCTAGTAAGGGAGACTAGCTTGAAAGAGTATATTCAGTGTTTTGATTTTCACTTTGAGAAGATGGGGGAAAATTCCTTTGTTTGCTTATATAAATTGTAGACTTGTCAGAATCTGGAGAAGACTCCAAGAAAATCTAATCTATTATATGAAACAAATTACACAGTGCAAATATAACCTTAAAAAAAAGGAAATTGTCTATCTGCTATTGTACAAGGGTAGGGAATCTCCTTAAAGTGAGGATGAACATTATGGGAAAAGTAATAATTTTGCTTTTCCATTTATTTCACTGATGAGATATGCTGGCCTAATGGGTTACCCTGCACTATATAGCCTTGTAGTGAAATACTGGTAACTTTTACTAACAAAGAAGTATGAAGCTTAAGGCTAGAATAACAGAAATGATGAAAAGTGGAGAAGTGAGCCAGTTTTCTGATTTGTAGCTTCAGAATGTGAGGAGGCTTCCATCACAGGCTCAGAAATGAGCAAAATGTCAAATGCATGTCTTCTTCCTGTGGTTCAAGATTTCTTCCCTGTTACTGAAATGAAAACCTCCTTGGGAGCTGCAGTTCTTTTAGACAAGACTTCGTCACTGTCACCTTGTTGTTGATTGCAATCCTTCCTAAAAAGAAAGGCATGTGTCAGAGCTAGAGGAGGTGTTAGGGCAGGGAGCAATTGAAAGGGCTTAAGGAACGTAGAGCATCAACACTCCTCTGCTTCTTGTGTCCTTGCCATTTGCCATTGAATACACTAGGTTTTCTCTTAACCATGGTGGACCCCGGTGAAAAGTTCCTGCACTGGATTTGCAATGATTTTTCATATGTAACACGAGAAGAACAATGAAAGGAAAAATAGAAAAATTAGACTTCATCAAGATTAAAAGGCTTTTGTATACTGAAGGACACTATCAACAGAAAGGAATGCCTGTAGAATAAAGGAAGATATTTGCAAATCATATGCAATAAAGGATTGATATCCAGAATATATAAAGAACATTTTTAATTCAACAACAACAAAAATCCCAATGTTAAGAAATGGTAAAGGATTTGAATAGATATTTCTCCAAAGATTTAAATGTTCACAATACACATGATAAAGTGGTCAAAATTAGTCATCATTAGAACAATGCAAACCATAATGAGATGCCACTTCACACCCATTAGGATGACTATTATCAGAGTACCAGAAGATGACAAGTGTTGATGATGATGTAGAGTAATTGGAATTCTTGTGCATTGCTGGTAAGAACATAAAGTTATATAACCACCCTGGAAAATGGTATAGCAGTTTTTCAATAGTTAAACACAATCATTATTATCCAAAAATACTTCTTCCTTGTTTATGCCCTGAAGAATTGAAAGCAGGAGTTAGAATAGACATGGGTACACGACTTGTGTAGTGTGTGACTTGTGAAGATGTGTTCATGGATATCATCAGTGTTCGTGGAGAGATGAATGGAGAAGTATGGAATATACGTGGATATTACCCAGCCTTAGAAAGGAAGTCAGTCCTGAACAATGCTGTAACTGTAACGTGGTTGAATCCTGAAGAAATGACAGTAATATAAAACAGACACAGAACTTTACACTTCAAAATGGTTAAAAAGGCGAATTTTACATTGTGTATATTTTACCATAGAAAAGGGGGTACCGTCAGCCATAGATTGAGGAGGAAATGGTAGTGGGCAGAGGGGCTGAGCCCAGGCTTTTAGAGGCCTTATATGCATGCACTTGCTGCCCTGACCTCTACCTTTGCCATGGGAGGGGCTTCCTCAGCATAGCTGATGGCTATTCAGACTGAACAAACACATGTAGAGCAGACCTGAGTCCAAATCTCGGCAGGGAACCAGCATCTCCGTGTCCAGAGATTGAGACAGAATCACCCAGGTGGGCCTTGCTTAGATTAGCCATCCTTGGGTGACACAACTGTCTGAATGGGATTCATGGTTGTGGTTGGCTGCAGCTCCTGGTGGTTGGAAGAGTCGTTTCACAGCAGTGTTGTGGGGCAAGAGCTCAGGTGAGGAAGAGAAAGTCTCTGAGACGGACCGGTCTCACAGATGTCTAACGCTGCCAGTTCTCCTCCAGCAGAAATGTGTGTGATCACTGTTGAGGAGCTCCTACAGCTCCCTCATTTACCACGTATAACAACAGACGCAGCTGTCTGTCAGTTCCACTGGGCTCCTCTGGATCAGCCTCAGGATGCTGCCTGTTTCTCTACATGGCTTGTCAGTGCCCTAAGGAGCAAGGATCTGATAGGGATCAAGGCCTTACCTGCCCTGTTACTTCCCTTCCATTCCAGTGTCATCCTTTGCGGCAGTCTCTCAATTTCCCTGCTCTCGTAATCTCTAGACATCTGACTCCGTCTCCTTCCCTGCTTCCCTCTCTCTTCCTCTCCTTTTTGTGGTCTTCAAATATGCTACACCTCTGCCTGTAACACCCCAAATTCCTGCCTGCAAGATGCTGCCGATCTAGTTCCTGATCCTTATTCCAGCAGCTCTTAGACGTTCCTTTCTTGATAGACTCTCCCAAGGGCCCTCAGATGAGATAAAACTGTGACGACTGCATGCATTCTCCTTGTATTCCCATAGCATGCTGCATTTACTCTTTCATAAATGCAGCGCATTATATCAGTCTTAGTCCACTCTCTGAATTTGACAATTGCCAAAACATAATGAGAGCCTAATATACTTTTGTTTAAAATATAATAGAATGAATTCACATTGCAACTCCAAGACCACTATGTTCTCAGATCAAGATTCACTAATGATCCTGTTAGTAAAAATTTCACCTCCGCTCATAGAATGTTAAATTGAATGAAAATTTCGAGACCATATAGTTCAATTGCAAATGAGCAAACTAAGGTTTCTTGAGAGATGATAACCTCAGGGCTGTTTCTATTGGCAGATACTAAGAAAATTACAAAATGATGGGGGCTTCTGCCCTCAAGCTCTGGGTTTACTAAACAGGGCATATATTATAGAATCATTCCTTTTAACCAAGTCATATATGTCCAGGCCATAGGAAATGAAATTTATGGGCCTATGAGTCTTCCTTTGCTGCTCTTGAGAGCACAATGATGACCTCTGATTCAGACACTCCCCAGAGATGCAACTGAACTGGTGTTAATGGCTCTTAGCTATTCACTGTGACAGAAGTCCTTCCCATTAGGATAGTAATTCCTAGGCATGCCTTGATCTCTCAGTTGCTGTTTTCTCATTCATCCCACCACTAGCAATTAATATTCATTAAGAACTCTTAGGGCACCTAACCTTGCCCTGTATTAGTAAAATGACTATGGTCCAATTTTCAGCAAGAGAATTGGAACCCAAGGCCCAAGTTTAAAAGATCTATTTTAATTTTATTTGAAAGACAGAGGGATATAGAGAGGTAGACCCAGAGAAAGAGAGAGAGAGAGAGAGAGAAAGTCTTCCATCCACTGGTTCACTCCACAGATGACTGAAATGGCCAGAGCTGAGCTGATCTGAAGCCAGGAGCCAGGAGCTTCTTCTTGGTCTCCCATGCAGGTGCCAGGGCCCAAAGACTTGGGCCATCTTCTACTGCTTTCTCAGGCCATAGCAGAGAGCTGGATTGGAAGTGGAGCAGCCAGGACTCCAACGTACACCCAAATGGGATGCCGGCACTTCAGGCTGGGGCTTTAACCCACTGCACCACAGCACTGGCCCCTCAATGCCCCAGTTTAAATACTCGGTCATCTTATTCAAAATTTATTAATTATAAATTAAAGTCAGTTATTTTATACCTGATGGCCTCACACACACAAAACATATACACAACACTCTTGTGAAACAGTAATATTCCTTACTATGGTATTATTTTTGCATTATCTATTTAAATCTGTGCCATTTAAAGTGCCAACATGCTTTATTCTTATTTTCTTATTATTTTTAACACTGTTAAAATCACTTTACCTTATTTTTAGCTTACAGACTGGAAACATTATATCACTTCAAAACAGAGATCGACTCTATTTGTATATCCTTTTAAAGAGAGTGTTATATATGAATTCTTATGAAGCACTGTTACATATATAGCTATGTAGAATTGGATTTTATTTGTTTTGTACTTTGGCTGTCAGTAGGGCCTGTGGTTATGTTAATTATCATTCCAGAGTATGAAAATTCAAGTTTGGAGAGGTTCAATGACACATAGACCACATGGCAAGTGGCAGAGTCTGGGTGGCAATTCAGTACAGTTGATGTCGTGATTCTGTGTTGTGCTAGACTCACCTGTATCTAAGGTGCTCATGTGTCTTGAAAGAAAAATCATGTCTGTTGGACAAGAACATGACATTCGAAATAAAGGCTGCACATATGAAAATCTATGCTGCATGGTCTCCCTGCCTGTGACTGTCTTGTGCGGTTCTAACTTTAGAGGTTGGTGGCATATCACTGCAAACACACATCTGTAAATTCAGGCCAAGAACTGCAGAGGAACTGCCCTCATGTCTGCCCCAGCTCGTGTTTGCCTCCTACAGTGTCTCCTGGGACAGCTGTGAGACAGGAACCCTGAGATATTTTTAACACCTAAACTCCAATACTACTATTTCGGCTTCCATCATTAAAAATGCCTCCCTAGGTTCTTTTTATTCCTATCTGAAGACATTTATCAGTCAGTGGTCAAAAGACACTTTATTCCCATCTGACTTTCTCTGAAGCATCCTTTCTTCAAGTGTACGCCCTGCCATACACGTCAAATGTTCTAGCCATGGTTTGCTTAACATGTTCCTCTTTCTTTCTATCTGCTGTTTCCTCTGCAGATAATAGCATTCTTGCCTTCTCTTGGGTGGGAGCTTAGTTTCCTGACTTGAGAGTTCTTTCTTTAACATTTTCATTGTACCATAGGCAAATGCTTTATTTTTTATTTTTTATTTTTTTTAATTTTTAATTTTTTATTTCATAAATGTGAATTTACAAAGTGCAACTTTTGTATTGTTGTGGCTTCCCCCCAACCTCCCTCCCTCCCATGGCCCTCCCCTCTTCCTCTCCCATCCCGCCCTTTATCGAGTTTCATTTTCAATTACCTTCATATACTGAAGATCAACTTAGTATATACTAAGCAAGGATTTCAACAGGCTGCATTCACACAACCGCACAAGGTATAGGGTATTGTTCGACTAGTAGTGTTTTTAAGTTTCATAGTAAAACACATTAAGGACAGAGATCCTACATGGGGAGCATGTCCCCAGTGACTCCCGTTGTTGATTTAACAATTGGCACTCTTATTTATGACGTCAGCAATCACCCGAGACTCTTGCTATGAGCTGTCTAGGCTATGGAAGCCCCTTGAGTTCACCGACTCTGAACTTGTTTAGTCAAGGCCGTGTCACAGTGGAGGTTCCTTCCTCCCTTCAGAGAAAGGCGTCTCTCTCCTTGATGGCCTGTTGCTTCTGCTGGGGTCTTGTTCACCAGAATCTTTCATTTAGATTGTTTTTTGCCACTGTGTCATGGCTTTCCATGCTGTGAGACTCTCATGGACCTTTTAGCCAGATCCGAATGTCCCAAGGGTTGATTCTGAGGCAGGAGTGCTGTTTTGGGCATTTGCCATTCTATGAGTCTGCTGTGTGTCCTGCTTCCCCCGCAGGATCATTCTCTCCCTTTTAATTCTATCCTTCATTAGGCAAATGCTTTATAACAAATGAATCTTGTTGCTTTACTATGTTGCAAAACAAGCAAACAAAAACCATAGCTAAGAAATCAGTACCTTTTATTCACTGTTCATACTGCCAAAGACTTGTAGCACACATCTACATTTCATCTATCCACTAGCCATTTCGCCTGTATCTGAAGGCTGCACTGGGTCTCTGATGGGGATCTGCTCTTCTTCTATTGACACAATTGGTGGAACTGTCAATCAAGATGACCCAATGTCTCTTGGCCAAGAGTGAGCACATGATACAAACTAGACAAATTATCTCTTGTTTTCTCCCATCCTGGAATTTGAATCATGAGTAGAATGACTCAAAACGGAAAATGATTAGTTTATGTGTTCATATATCTTCTTGGTAAGAACAAATAGCATACTGAATTAAATATTAAGAAAAAACCTACGATTATGTTACATGGTTCAAAAAGATGTACATTTTTGTGAATGAAGGACTGAACTTGGGAGGTTGACCCCCTGACTCTTTTTGAGACTTGTCCAATGTCACCATGGACAATTACTCTTTTTTTATATAGTTATTATTTCTTTTATTTAATAAATGTGAATTTACAAAGCGCAACTTTTGTATTGTTGTGGCTTCCCCCCCCCCAGCCTCCCTCCCTCCCACGGCCCTCCCCTCTCCCACTCCCTCTCCCATCCCATCCTTCATCGAGCTTCATTTTCAATTACCTTCATATACTGAAGATCAACTTAGTATATACTAAGCAAGGATTTCAACAGGCTGCATTCACACAACCGCACAAGGTATAGGGTATTGTTCGACTAGTAGTGTTGTTTTTAAGTTTCATAGTAAAACACATTAAGGGCAGAGATCCTACATGGGTAGCATGTACCCAGTGACTCCCGTTGTTGATTTAACAATTGGCACTCTTATTTATGACATCAGCAATCACCCGAGACTCTTGCTATGAGCTGTCTAGGCTATGGAAGCCCCTTGGGTTCACGACTCTGAACTTGTTTAGTCAAGGCCGTGTCACAGTGGAGGTTCCTTCCTCCCTTCAGAGAAAGGCGCCTCTCTCCTTGATGGCCTGTTGCTTCTTCTGGGGTCTTGTTCACCAGGATCTTTCATTTAGATTGGGCAATTACTCTTAAAAAATTTAAAACTTCTGCATAATTGAAACAGCATGAAAAGTTAAAAGGAAAGCTACAGATTGAGAAACTATATTTACAATGCACATAACCAACAAAGCACCAGAGTTGTGAATGCATAAATAATTTTTGCGAATCAATGAAGAACACCTAAGTCAAGGTATTCACAAAGAATGTAAACAGAGAAGTCATGGGGGGACAACTAAGGATGCATAAGCTTATGAAAAAAATGGTCCATCTCACTAATTATTAAGGGACATAAAGTTAAGCCAGAAAGAGTTGTCACTTCACACTGCTAGGCCAAATGAAAATGTGAAAAACTTCAAGGGTTGGCATGGTGGAGAGAAATCAAACTCTCATACTCGATTGAAAAAGTGTAAGGTGGGGCAAGATGGCGGAATAGGCAGGAAGCACACTTAGTCCGGGGGGAGAGAAAGTTTAATATAAGTGGAGATACTGCAGGGTCAAGGAAGAGTAGCGGATGAAACAGCAGAGGAAACTCTTCCAGAACTAGTGATTCACAGTGGACCTGCGTGGAGAGCGTGGGAGCCCAAGTTCGGGACACCAGCGGCAGACTCAACGCACCAGCGCTGGAACGCGAGGTGAGCCGAACCTCCATAGCCCGAGATACCAGCAGGCAAGCGGAAAGAGGAGGCTAGAGGGAACGAGGCTTGAAACCCCGTGGGGAAAAGTTCACCAGGCTAACTAGAAGAGAGAGAAAAAATAAAAAAATAAAAAAAGTGACTGATACGGACACAAGTTTCTGTCTCTCCGCTCACCTCTCACAGGCGAGCAAGACAGAGCAGGCGCCATTTTGGACATACCGTCATAAGCAGGGCGACCTCAGGTCTGCACCAGTCCTGAGCCTAGCAGAAAAACCTGACTCTGTGGGGAGGGGTGAAATAACAGGAGATTAGCATCTAACTTGGCAACCCAGTGGGAGACTGCAGGAGAATTGGAGCCCACACTGAGGGCAGCAGAGATTCCCTGTGTGGCCCTTGGGAAAGAGCTTCTGATCTCTGGCTCCTGTGGGTATATCATTTGCCTGCTAACTACCTCCAATTACATTCAGCTGTGCGGAATTACTTCCCTTTTAAATCAAAAAAAGAAAGAGAGATTTACCACACCTAACCTGGGAGTGTCATCCTTGACACACCCTCAACCCTGAGGAACCAAACACAGCTCTCAGTCCACACTCATCTCAAGCCTCTAAGGCTCCACTGAAAGCAGACAGTCCACTTAATATAGAGCCATAGTGTAACAAGAAAAAACACCACAGTGAAGAAACCAAATATCTCCAACATGCCAAACAAACGCAAAAACCAAGCTAACAAGAACAAGGAAGAAACTATGACGCCCCCAAATGAAAAAGACACCCCAATTCAAGATTATGAAGATGATGAGATCGAAGAAATGCAAGAAGCAGATCTCAAAAAATTGATAAGAACATTAAGAAGTTCTCAAAAACAAATTCTTGAACTACAGAAATCCTTCATGGACAAGATAGAAAATCTCTCTCGTGAAAGTGAAATATTAAGGAGGAATCAAAATGAAATGAAACAACTACTGGAACAAGAAACTCTGATAGTGACTAGAAATCATAATGAAATGAAGAGTTCAATAGATCAAATGACAAACACATTAGAGAGCCTTAAAAACAGAATGGGCGAAGCAGAAGAGAGAATATCAGACTTAGAAGACAGAGAACAGGAAAGGAAACAGGCAAACCAAAGAAAAGAAGAAGAAATTAGAAATCTAAAAAATATTGTCGGGAATCTACAGGATACTATTAAAAAACCCAACATTCGGGTTCTAGGAGTTCCTGAAGGCATGGAGAGGGAGAAAGGATTAGAAGGCATTTTCAGTGAGATACTAGCAGAAAATTTCCCAGGTTTGGAGAAGGACAGAGGCATCTTAGTACAGGAAGCTTATAGAACCCCTAATAAACATGACCAAAAGAGATCCTCACCACGACATGTTGTAATCAAACTCACCACAGTGAAACATAAAGAAAAGATCCTAAAAGGTGCAAGAGAGAAACGTCAGATCACTCTTAGAGGATCTCCAGTTAGACTCACAGCAGACTTCCCATCAGAAACCCTACAAGCTAGAAGGGAATGGCGAGACATAGCCCAGGTACTAAGAGAGAAAAACTGCCAGCCCAGAATATTATATCCTGCAAAGCTCTCATTTGTGAATGAAGGTGAAATTAAAACTTTTCATAGCAAACAGAAACTGAAAGAATTTGTTGCCACTCATCCTGCCCTGCAAAAGATGCTTAAAGATGTGTTACACACAGAAACACAGAAACATGGTCACCAATATGAAAGAAGGTAAAGGAAGGAAACCTCACAGCAAAAGATCACAGGAAGCTCAATTTCTCTTTGACATAGAATTAAACTCTGATGCTCTGTTAAAGCAATGTGTTAAAGTAATCTATTATGTTCTCTTGATGTCTGTTAAATTCTAATTGTTCAAAAACAGCTGAATTTTTATTAAGAACTATGGGTTATTTAAATATGTGCTTTTTTCAAAAATTTGAATAATCACCTTGTAACAATGATCAAATTTGGTCTATGTTATGTCATGATTTTAAGAAATCTTATTTCAACCAGATATTTTGGATTTTGAGCCTTCTTGGCATTCTTGACAGGCATTCAAAAAATCAAAGTTTCAAACAATCTGGTCTCTAAAATTTCCAGTAAATCCTGGACTTTGGTTTTTCCAGTTTGGGCCCAACTGAAAAAATCGAAGGACCTATGTCTCTCATCTTATAGAGACACCAACTAATCAGTCTATTTGGAGTATATTAGAAGTACTGTCAAGATGTGATGTGGTACCAGACTTTAAGTTTCTATAATGGAAAATGCTATTAATACAAATGTTTGAGAATTAAAAAGTCTAATGATCTTGTGTTACTAGACATGATAGTTATCTTAATGAGAAAGCCCCAGAGGCTTAAAGGGTTAAATACTTGTAAAATCCTACAGGTGCTTTCAAAAATACTGTGAAGTAAGCAAGTGCCTCTTGTTGGTTGATGAGTTTATAATTTTAAACATGGCAACATAAAGTCTTTTGTCATCCACAGTTATATATGATCTGCTGCTCATAAAACTAAAGCGTTGTTGGTTCTGTGTTTAGCTGTCCTCCTATAGGTTCCTATGGACTTTTTCCAGCCACTTTTATTGTATTCAGTACTTTGGGATGGCTCTATAAACAGATGAAGCCAATAATGTATTAACAGTACCAACTGAGAGAAAGTATGGTTAACTGAGGTTACTAAAAAGAAAAAGCAATTCAAATCAATTGGCAATCTACAAAAAGAGTTAAAGATTTTAAAAGCTATTATTAAAATTGCTATATTGGTCTATTATGCTATGTTATATGTGTGTACATATTGTATATCCACATGGGAAAATTTTATTAAGAGTTTTATTTTAAATGGCTTATAGATAAGATTGTCCATAAATTTAAGCTGCTAAAATCAATCAAAGATACATTTTAATTTGTGGGACCTGAATCCGTGTATCATATGTTTTAGACTTGTTGGTAGAAAGAAACTAAAAACATTTTAGATGGTTGTGCTTAAGTTTACTGGCTAAACAAACTACACCATGTTAGATATTTAAGAGGTGTTTTCAAATACATGATTCTTAAAATTTATAGAAGGCATTGGACCTTCTGGTAAATGTTTTCTTAAGTTGTTATCTAATGGTTGAAACGGTTTGCTAAGTATTCATGTGATATTGCTATTGTCAGCAAGCGATCTAGGACTTGCTCCCTCATTTCTCTATTCTAAGCCCAACTTGTTCTTTCATTTCTCTATTCTCTTCAAGGTAGGAAACTAATTCTATTATGAAAGAATCTGTAGGATGCACAATGTAATCTTTAGACCTTATAAAAGAGATAGCTAACATTTTTCTGCAATAGCATAGCCAAAATAAGAACTCAAATAATAATCTCATAGCTAGATTCACTTCGCCATCAGCGAAGTATACAGTAAGTAGAAAAAACCTCCCTTTCAGACCAAAGGGAAAGAAAGTTTTTAAGTGAGAATATAATTTTCCTCATGGACATTGTCTACCTTAGAAAAACTACTACAGAACATGCCCGTGACTATAGACTTGTAGTTCAGGCCACCAAAGATTAGAGATGGGACACGGGCACTCCCTTGACTTGCATCCTCTGGTCTGCTTTAACACAAACCAGAAAGAAATGAAAGCTCGGCATCAGAAGCAATGGGTGGCAGGCCTATTAATGGCTGATCTGTACAGTGATCTGCCCTCAAGGAGACCCAACAGGCCAGTCCACTGCAGTGGCTTTCAATGTGGTAAGCCTGGGCTTCAGCAGAAGTCAGCTTGTGAAGAGCCCTGGCAGCTCTGCCAAGAGTTGGATCACTGGAACTGGACCTGCCCTGGAGTCGAAGGATGCCCAGGTCAGAGCCACAGACCTTATTGGCTCTAAGCTGAAAAGCCCTTCACTCAGCCCAACTTCCAAAGTGACCACTGCAGCTGAGGGGACGGCCAAGTAGGGTCAGCAACATTGCAGGCAGAACTGTAAATTTCTTGTTAGAGATGCCCCCTGCCTTTACCTGGCCAGCTCTCCTCCCAGGCCAGCCAAGTAATGAAAGTCAACAGAGTGCCTTCCCCTAGGAGGTTCACACCTCCCTTAGGATATACCTCATGTGAAGAGATAGATAGGTCTGGGCCTCTGAATTTACAAGGCCTAAAGCCCACCAGATTATTATCAAGCCCCTTCTATCAGGTTCTATTTGCCTCTCAGTCAGAAAAATTACTTGTAGCTTAGACAGAACCTTTCTTAGCTCCTCTAATAATGACTCTGTCCTTTGTTCTAGGCCCTGTCTAGTGCACTTGGGCCTCATTCCTTTGTAATCATAACCTCTACTCTACCACCAATGGCTCTACTCCCAACATGTGTGTACTGATGGTCCTCTTCCCCACTTAATGCTGTATAATTGTTCAAACCTGGTAAATGCCACTCTTAGGATCATTGGTTACTATCCTCACTCTGTCTTTTATGACCTTGTCTAAATATGATCAGAGTCAGCAAATTTGGAAGGCTTCCATAGCCTTGGCAACTCATGACGACAGCCTAAGATGGTTACTGGCGCCATAAACTAGAGTGTCAATTTGTTGGGTCAACAACAGGAGCCACTGTGCACTTGCTCCTCATGTGGGATATCTGTCCTTAATGTGCTGTACATTTTGATTTAATGCTATAACTAGTACTCAAACAGTATGTTTCACTTTGTATTTCTATGTGGGTGCAAACTGTTGAAATCTTTATACTAAATTGATCTTCTGTATATAAAGAGAATTGAAAATGAATCTTGATGCAAATGGAAGGGGAGAGGGAGCGGGAGGGGGGAGGGTTGCGGGTGGGAGGGAAGTTATGGGGGGGGGAAGCCATTGTAATCCATAAGCTGTACACTGGAAATTTATATTCATTAAATAAAAGTTTAAAAAAAAAAAAAAAAAAAAAAGAAAAAGTGTAAGGTGATTAAATCACTTTTTAGCACTCTGTAGTGATATTGAAGATATACCTTATCCCAAGAAAAACTCTTGCCTCTATTCAAAATAGCTGTATAGGACTATTTACTGCAGCACCGTTATACTAGTAAAACTCAGAAAAAAAAAAAAAGAAAACCCTTAATACCCATTACTAAATACAATTGTAAATACTGATACAAGTCAGTCAGGTTCCAGGTGCAAGACTTTTAAGTCACCTTGTTATTTGGGCAGGAAGTGCATCTAAGTGACTTCGAGAATCAGACTGGAGATTTCAGGCATCGTGTCCACAGATCTGGGTCCCACAAAGAACTGCTTCCTCCTTTAAGATGAGCAAACCTCTGGCTCTAGAATAACTCCCATAGGGCCACAGTCATCTAGGTGTCAGAATCAGAAGGTGCAATTGGTGATTTCAGAACCTCATGGCTCTGCTGTAACCTGTGTCAGCAGAATGAACACACCATAGGATAGTCCTCAGCGTCCACAAAGCTAGCTTCTAAACACTAGAAATTCTACCCCTGATGCAGAAAAGTCAACCACTCCAAGGCTATTCTTGCCAACAGAAATGCATCCAGAAGCTGAAACATAGCTTCCAACTCACTCTTCCAACCCTCTCTTCAAGCTGGTGCAGCTGTTCCCTGTACTTGGCTTTCCGAGTGCTGAAGGGTCATATCATTACCAGGAATTGTCTTTGTTCACTGGGGACCACTTGCCCAAGGCTATGCACCCTCTCAGGGGCACAACTACCGATTCTTGGCTAATCTGGTGATATGAAGGCCACCGTGCCTTCATTTTTGAAGGCTCTGAAGGTCATCTTAATTCCAGAGCTTCCAGAGCTCCCTGTAGGATAGACAAAGCTTCTGCTAGAGCCAAAGAACCCAATTTAAGACAGTAAAGTGTTGAAAAGAGAAAAGAAGGAAGAGGAAGCAGAAGTGACATATTTGAGTAAATGGATGATAGCGCTTTTAGTGAAAACTAAACTTGCATGAATCAATATGGCTGAAACTCAAAATCAAAATGCTGAGCAAAAAGGATAAGTCAAAACAATGCAGTGCACTTTTATGTACTCTAATATGACAAAAACATGCAAGCCAAAGATGCATTACCTTTGGAAGAAAGGACCATTGAGGAATGAGAAAGGAGAGGGAGTACCTAGCAATTCTTTTTTTTTTTTTCTTCTGTTTTCTTCTTTTCAGAGTTACAGCGTAGGGGAGATCTTACATCCACTAGTTCACACCCTAGATGTCTGAAATGGCTGAGGATGTGCCAGGCCAAAGCCAGCAGCCCAGAGCTTCCTCCAGGTTTCCCATGTGGGTGCAGGGACCCAACCACTTGGGCCGTTCTCTGCTGTCTTCCTAGATGCATTAGCAGGGAACTGGATTGGAAATGGAGCAGCCAGGACTCAAATCAGCATCCATATGGGATGTTAGCATCACAAGCAGAGGCTTAGCTCATTTGTTAAGATGCTGGCCCCTGTTTTCTTTTTCTTACAAGATTTATTTATTTATTTATTTGAAAGAATTGCAGTGACGGAAGGAGAGATGGCAAACAAGGGCAGGAGAGAGAGAGAGAGAGAGAGAGAGAGAGAGAGAGAGAGAGAGAGAGAATGTGAATATCTTTAATCCTCTGATCTACTCCCCAAATGGCCTCAAGGACTGGGACTGGGCAGGACCAAAGCCAGGATTTTGGAGCCCTATTTGCATCTCCCACGTGAGTATCAAGGGCCCAAGTACTTGAGCCATCTTATGCTGCTTTTTCACATTAGCAGGGAGATGGATTGGAAGTGGAGCATCTGGAATTTGACCCAGTGCCCATATGGGATGTTGGCATTGCAGGCAGTAACCTAACCCACTGAGCTACCATGCTGACTCTGTAGCATATGTAATTACATGATGATTTGGTGGGGCTTTTCTGCATGTTTTAAGTACTTTAAAATGTATAAGAAAGAAATAAAAACAAAACGCTTGAGTCTGACCCTCCCTTGTTGGCGCCCTCTGGGAGCAGTGTGTTCCGGTATGGCCTTGAGTCCCGGCAGCTGCTCATTCTTTCCATGCAGTTACTGCTTCTTCAGCTCTCTTCACTTCTCAGGAATATGGACTTTGTTTTCAATCAACCCTGTCCATCTCCCTGCTAATCTGCCTGAAAACAGCAGCAATTGACTCACCATTGTATTAACTGTAGTACAGTGTTAGTCATTTAGGTAATAAATAAATAATCTAAGCAGGAATATGTATCCTAAAGAACAACATAATAGTTAATTGAATTTTTCATGACAGTATAAACATATTCATCAAACTGTGAAACAGGAGGAAAAATGAGTCTTCAGAGGGCATCAAAAAGGTCACGGAACACGTGTATTAGGATAACATGCCGGCGCCATGGCTCACTAGGCTAATCCTCCGCCTTGCGGCCCCGGCACACCGGGTTCTAGTCCCGGTCGGGGCACCGATCCTGTCCCGGTTGCCCCTCTTCCAGGCCAGCTCTCTGCTGTGGCCAGGGAGTGCAGTGGAGGATGGCCCAAGTCCTTGGACCCTGCACCCCATGGGACACCAGGAGAAGCACCTGGCTCCTGCCATCGGATCAGCGCAGTGTGCCGGCCGCAGCGCGCTACCGCGGCGGCCATTGGAGGGTGAACCAATGGCAAAAAGGAAGACCTTTCTCTCTGTCTCTCTCTCACTGTCCACTCTGCCTGTCAAAAAAAATTAAAAAAAAAATAAAAAAAAGGATAACACCATGCCTGAGTTTCAAATTATTTTGCATCAAATACTATCTTTTGATTCCATTTTCCATGAACTTTTTGAATACCTCTCATGATCTGATATTTCATTCTTGGCTTAAGAATTGGTTAGTGGCAACCTTTTGCCAGGACACCTTAGCACTGTGTGGGAGGTTTATTACCATCTGGCCCCAGATTACATTTCCAGACTCACTCCTCATCCTTCCTCATCCCATGTTCCTTTGGGTTCCCTCTTCCCCTCCCCTCTGTCTAGGCAGTCTCTAAGTCTTGAATTCTTATACCTTTTGAAAGCCCCCAGCTGCTAATAACACGGGTTCTTGACTTTCCCTACTCTGAATGTCTGGTAGAGAGAAACTTCTCTCCTAGTGCAACCTATACACTCCTGAGACAGCCCCTTCGTGTTGACAGATAATCTCTGTGCACACGAGGACTGTGCCTGTTTCATCTCATCATCCCCTATCCCCCTTCACAGAACTGGTCCCTGCTCCGCTCCCAGTGTGCAGTTACATCTCACAAGGACATCTCCTCCCTTCTAAGGATAGTCCCTTAGCCATAGGTTGGTTATGGAAAAATGGGCCAGAATGAGGCTGACCAAGATTTGACCTGAATTGGTCATTCTCATATTGCAACATCTCTAAGGGTATGGGGACTTTGGGAAGCAAATGATTCCAAGAGACAGAAGAGGTCACTGCCCTCCATCTGTCATGTATAAACTTTGCTGCAAGACACAGTTATGGCCACCCCTGGGGAGATGTTAGCTCTAGGGCCACCTACACTCTTGACAGCTCCCCATGGGTGGCCCCACGACTTTCAGGAAGCACCTTGGACAGTGTCTCTGCAGTTACCAGACTTTCTCCATCTGGGATGCAATAAATCCTTAACAGAAGTGCTCTGAACCCCATGCAAAAGTGAGGAGTGAAAGAAACTCATTTATAGGACACTTGCTATGTGCAATCCTTGCTGTTTCTGATGTATGTATAAATATCAGCTTGTCAATCACAATATTCCACATACAAAGTGACAGGAGCTCCAGGAGGTGAAAGGGTTTGACCGGGATCCTGAACCCAGGAGGTGGAGGGAGCTCAGATCTAATTCAACCTCATTGAATGATGTCTTGTAAAATTCCACTCCAATCACTTGATTCAATCTCCCTGGAAACTTATCCTAGACTTTTATGATCCAAGGCGAAGTGACAAATGACTAGAGGGAAATAGAAATCATCCTTTAATCATCTCCAAGGCTGTAAGATGCACACAAATGACTTTTTTGGGGGGAGTCACAGTGCTTTCAGAGGGCAGTCTACAATGAGGCTGAACAATATCAATGGCAATAATAATAAAACAGAGGAAGCAGGGACCAAGTCAAGGAGGCCAATGAGGGCCTTGCCACAGTCAAAAGTTCACATTCCATGAGGGGCATTAATATTTCACAATGAATTTCTTTATTAGCCTAGCAGCACTCATAGGTCATTTGGAGGGTTTTGCAGGTTACCAGCTTGGCAGTCTTGTTCTGGAAGAGAGACAATGGGAATTCCCAGGGTGAGACAGGAGATCTTTCCCAGGTCTCTAGACACGATGAACAGCAAGGCGATGTCTAGATAATTAGCAAACATCACCACCTACTCTTTCAGAACTGCCTTTCAGCACAGGTTCATTTCATGTGCAGCTGTTTTAGTGAACTGAAGGAGAGGAATGTCGTGACTGTTCAAGTGGCCCCCCTAACCTTGTGATGCAGTAATCAGTGAGTGCACGTGTGTGCGTGCGCACAAACACGCATACTTCAAATTCCTCCAGGTCCCCCACTCTTTTCTGTCTTGACCAGAAAATTCAATCTTGACCGCTCTGTGACCCCACAGGCTGCATGTTTTCCCCTGAGGGCTAGAACCCAAGCCAGAGTCCTGGACATTCCCAGGCACTGACAAAGGCATTTGCATGGTTACTCAAAACCCTGCAGTAAAGTAACCCTGGCACAGAGGCAAATCCCTTAACCCCCACACAGATCCCATATCCTGATCCCCACAAGGCAGACTTACTGACATTCTGGCTGTCGTGAGGACACACTGCAGCCACTACTCTGCAAGCCCTTGTGCTGCCCCTAATCCTCCTGCTGTTTAGTGCTCTTCTCTTTGGAAACCCAGCTGGCTCCAACTGTGGACAGTTTGGGGCAGTCCTTTCTCAGAACTCCTTTGCCACCGTTTTTGGGGTGACTCCAACCGCAGGTTTGGCTGCAAAGAACAGTGTGTGAATTCCTAGACAACTGAGGGATATACAATCAGTGGCTGTGTCTTATTTTAATTATGGTGAAAATGGAGATTAATTGGCCAAACAGTTTTTATAGTGGCCTTTCTGGAAAGCACCGAAGAAGATAAGCAGTTGGGCAGCTCTGCAGGGGCTTTTAATGTATTCTTATGAGAAAAATAGAAAATATTCTTTAATAGCAGCATCTCTATAAGAATTGAATTGACAAGAGTTATATGTTTGTGTGACACATCCCATGGTAGGATTGCAACTATGTAATCACGTTGGGTACCATACAGCCATTCATGGAGTATTTGTCAAGAGTTTGCCATCAGCCAGGAAAATAGCATGGAAAACTGGAAGACAGCTCCTAACAATGAGCAGGAGGGAATGCGTTATCAGGGGGAGGAGGGGAGGAAGGAGGAGGCATCTGGCAGAGGCTAGGCAACAGCTTCCAGAAAGGACTCCCCAGGACATAAGGGCTTGCGGTTGACTTCAGAATTTCTACTCTTCAATTTACCTTGACACTTAGTAGTGTTCAACATAGAACCAGAAAAGATCCTCGCTTTCTTCTGAAAATTGTTGTATTTTCTGTATAAAGCGCATGATTTGGGTTTTTTTAAGGTAGGTGTTTGATGGCATCAGTCAAGATACCACCTGGGCACCTGCATCCCATATCAGAGAGCTGATTTCTAGTCCCAGCTCTGCTTCTGATACCAACTTCCTACTGATGCATACCCTAGGAGGCAGCAGGTAATGACTCAAGTAGCTGCGTCCTTGCCACTCATATTAGCATTTGGAGGGTAAATCAGCATGGGAGGTCTCTCTGTCTTCCAAATAAACAAACTTTAACAATAGGTGTTTTTACCAATCTTATTCTCTTTGTTATGTCCTCAAAGAAATAATTTAAAAGTTTTCATGCTTCTAACTTCCATTGATGTTTTATGGTTTTACTACACACATGCACACACACAAATGCACTCACACATTTACATACTAATTCAACAAGTTCATAGAAGAAAATGAAATTAAAAGAAAATTTATTTTGATGCAAAAAATTTTGAGGCCCATGCATAGTTTTGTTCATAATATGTATTATCCAACACATTTCTGAAGGCTCTGTGTGTGTGTGTGAAGATTTAGTACTATATGGCAGAATTTATTAAAATTGATATGACTGATATTTCCCTCCAACTTGCTTTTTGTGAGTACAGATTACAATACTTAGATTTATCCATGTGGACACAGATAGCAGTAGTACATTCATATTAATTATTGTCTAGAATCCATTCTATGACTATACCATGATTTATTAATCAGTTATCCCTTGGAGACATTTAGGTTGTTAGTAGGTTTTCACTTTTACTAACATCAGTGCATTGTTATTCTTGTAGTTGAATCCTTAACTCCAAGTAAAAGAGTTTCTCTCAGGGTTGGGAATGCCTGGTCCGCAGGACGAATAAGGCCTACAAAGTCATTTGGTCTGGCCTTGCCAAGGCAACCACAGGCAGGATTTGAAATTCAGTAAATCTATAGCACACTTAGTTTTAAGCTGATTATTTTGTATGGCTCATGAATGATGTTATAAATATCCAATGGCTCTTGACAGAAAGAAGTTTCCTCATCCTTGAAGGGTACATGTTCACCATTAATATTCTAGATATTAATATTTGACTCTCTAAAATGGTTATAGTAATTTAACTTCCTATCTGATGTGTACAGAGACTACCATTTATTTATATCCTCACCAACATGTTCCCTCCCCTCCCCTCCCCTTCTCTTCCCTCCCCTCCCCTTCTCTTCCCTCCCCTCCCCTTCCCTTCCCTTCTTTCTTCCTTTGAACTAATATAAAATGCATGTTTTGTTTCATCATTTATAGAGAAGTCGAGCATTCTTTTGTGTTTTCTTGACCATTTACATTCCACATCTGTGATTTGTGTGTGTGTGTGTGTATTTCTCTCTTTGCCCATTTGCCTCTTTTGGGTTAATTAGTAAGAATTATTTATTTAGTATGTATGCTAATATTTTTAAATGCACAGTTTGTTTAAGACTTAGTCATTTTTATTTTACTTTATTTTTTAAGATTTATTTTATTTATTTGAAAGACAGAGTTAGAGTGGTAAAGTCAGAGAGAGAGGTCTTCCATCAGCTAGTTTACTCCCCACGTGACTGCAATGGCCAGAGCTGAGCTGATCCGAAGCCGAGAGCCAGGAGCTTCTTTCCGGTCTGCCACTTGGGTGCAGGAGCCCAAGTACCTGGGCCATCTTCTACTGTTTTCCCAGGCCATAGCAGAGAGCTGGATCAAAAGTGGAGCAGCTGGGACTTGACCCAGTGCCCATATGGGATGCTGGTGTTGCAGGCCGGAGCTTTAACCCATTGCGCCACAGCACTGGCCCCCTAGACTTAGTTATTTTTGAATTAAGGTGTGTTTCATTTGGCAAAAAGCAAATATAAAATCATTTATAATTTAGGCAGTTTATGCCCAGGCCAAGAAATCAGATACTTTTTGATATGAAGGTTATTACATATTTGTTATTACATGATTTTGTGCATGCAGATTTGATTTTTATTCCATGTTAAGCTGCTTAAAATGAGATATTATACAGATAGAGAGATATTATTTCAATTTTCACAGTAGATAACTCATTTTCTCAGCCCTGGGCATTTTATAGCCCATTCTTTCTTCAGTGATTTATCACATTCAGACTTCAAAATGATGAATGTGCTTCAGAGCACACTGTCCTGCTGGGCCCCCATTCTCTAATTCTTATAGACTTCTTATAAATTTTGTTGTCTTGCAAATTATATTTGTTTTGGATATGCTTAACAATTCCCTTTTACAAATAAACGTCAGAAACAGCTTGTCAAGTGTCATGAGTAGCTCTTTGAAAGTTTGATAAGAATTGCTTTTAGTCCACAGATCAATTGCACTTGTCATTGCTGTGATACTGTGTTCCTCCACTCATATATATGAGTCATTGCCAATCCATTGAGATCTTTTAAGACGGGCTTAAAACTTTACAAAAATTAATTTCCTTTGTATATCTTGTGGTAGAAATGCCATCTTAAGTACATCTTAAACTTTTAATTTCTGATGTGACAATTGTATGACATACTAAATAATTTTTATACATCAACATTCCCAACTTTGATATGCTTCTTTATTCATTTTAATGGTTTGGAATATTACGAGAGTTTGTATTTAGATTATCTTAGTGTCTGCTGAAAGTAGTGATTTTGTTTCTTCCTTCTTGATCATCGTAATTTTTATTTACTTATTTTTCTTGTTTTATTGGAGTAACACATTTCCATCTCAGTGTTGAAAGGAAGCAACAGAGGCAGCTGGACCTGATTCCTGACCTGTTCCTAACATTTTATTTCAGTCTAGTGCTTTATCTAGGTTTGTGGAACATATCTTTTACCCACATCTTATTTTCCTTCATATCCCTTCATAGATTTGACTAATTATTTTTGACTATATAATTCTTAAGTATGAAATCTATATATCATTTATGTAATTATTTGTTTAATGACCATCTTATGTAATTTTGGGGCTAACACATATCAAGAATTAATTAACTATTGAATAAGCAAATGCGTACATTCCCAATTTGAGTTTTTCACAGCTCCAGTGGAGTTCAGAAAAAGTTATCCCCCAAATTTATTTCCTGTTTTCAGCTATGACATTGAATTTCATAGTTGGCAAGGATCTTAGATAACCACTCGTGTTTCAGAATAGAAACCTGTGAATCAGAAGCTAAATGATTTACCTGAAGTTACTCAGACTGAGGCCACCAAGAAGCTCCCAGTCCTTCCTGAGAGGGAGCTACTATTTGAACAATCTTAATTTTTTTTTTATTCCTGTCTTGTATTTCCATGAGTTACTTCAGGATGTCATGTTTTCTCTTTTCTCTGGGTTTATATGCAAATGCCACTTTCTCTGGGAGGTTTCCCATGGTATGCTCACATTCCGAATACCTGTGTAACTCATATTTATCCTATTAAAGCACTTACTTCATTTTAAGTATTACCTTTATATTATCTAGTGATGCATTGGACTTAAACAATTCTGTGAAGAAATCTGATGCACAATCTTAAACAACTTGTTTCTCAGTACCCAGCCCAGAGCTCGGTGCTCAGTAAAGACTGACTATGAAGATGCATTGAATTGGTGAATTTATATCTCTTCCCTTCATAAGAATAAAATTCTGCTCCTTCTATTACATTGATAAATATTCAAGACTCTGGTTGGAGATAAAGGTATGCCTTGCTTGGTATGGTAAATGGTTTCTGAAGAAGTAAATTGAATTACTTTTCACTGTTCTAAAACAGATTGCTATTTAAAGAATTCACTTAGAAGATCTTTTCATGAAGCAAAGAATGTGATTATGAAAGCAAGCATTGCTTTTCCTTTCCTGCCTCTGAGGCTTTTGGAACCTACAGACCTCAGGGGTTTTGGACATCTGCCTAGAGCTGAGGGCTGTGGAGTAGCAGTCCTCGTGGTAGAGTGGAAAAGAACAAACACAAGGTCTGAACATTAACCTAAGTGGTATATTTTTATAAAACTTATCAGATGGATTTTTTTTTAACCTCTCCAATTAGAGCCCTAGGATGCTAAGCTTTTCACTTATAAATGTGGGAATAGATCTCTTGCTCTTTTGCTTGTAGGAACTCTAGAAGAGGGGCAGTGCCCAGAAGTGCCACATCACTGAGTGTCAGATTTCAGCTGTGCTCTGGGTTCCCCTGGTCCACTACTTCTCTGTACAGATGGTGAAGGCAGAGTCCAGGCAGAAAGAAATGATGCCAAGGCCAGAAGATGATCTACTAATGGGACGGACTACAGTGCAGACCTTCGGACTCCCACTCCGATGCTCCTACTCTTTATGGACCGATTTTCTTACTCAGAAGTTGAACAATACAAGATTCAGATTCCTTAGACTACGTACCGCATCTGACTTGAGAGCACAAAAGCTGAATGTAGAAAAACCTGGATTTCAGTCCAAGTTCCTTTTCTCAGCATTTCATTGACCTTAGACAATTGTCACTACCTCTGAGAGCCTCACTTTACCCACCCCATCAGAAAAATAGGGGCTGCAATAATAATACTACTTTTTACAGTGGGCATCTCACTTAAAACAGGATGCTCCCTAGAAGCCTAAATAAGGATCTGGCACATAGCAGGAGCTCAGTAGTGATACTGACGACGACGATGATGATTTTATTGATGAATGGGCTCTCTCCCTTGTTACTTCTTCCCACCCTTAGACAAATGGACCCATTTCATCTCCTCTAATCTAAGACTTACCCATGAGTAAATATGGCTAGCATAATTAACTCAGATATGAACCCCAAATTGAGGCAACTTGCTAGAAAGAGGCACTTCCAACACTTGAAGAAGTAGATATTTACCACACTTCAACTTAGTAGACATTAGTATGCTGCTTACAGTCTCCCATTCAGTTCTGCTGGTGTCTCACCCCTCCATTAGAGAAAACTGCTGAAGAGAGACTTGTTTTTCTTCTCTTTCCCAGTTATCATCTCACATCTCCTTAAAAAAATAAACAAATGTGCAAATATCACATTACAACAGCACATGTTTGGCACAGAGGATAAGCACACCTCTTAGGATGCCTGCATCCTGGTGAAGTCCAAGCTCTGCTTCCAACCTCAGCTTCTTGTTAATGTGTGCCCTGGGAGGCAGCAGATCATGGCTCAAGTAATTGTGTTACTGCCACCCACATAGGAAGCCTGGACTGAGTTCCTGGCTCTTGGCTTCAGTCTGGCCCACTCCCAGCTGTTGTGGGACTTTGAGGTGACAATCAGTGGATGGGAGATTTAACCTTCTGTCTTTCTGTTTATCTGCCTCTGTTTCTCTCTCCATCCTCTCTCTCCCACCCCCCTTGTGTGTGTGTGTGCCTCCATCAAACAAATATCAAAAATTTTTAAAGACCGCTTTAAGTTTCGTACATAAAATTTCCGTTTCTACCTCTATGATTTTTAAAAGAAAATTTAACTTCTTGGCTTTTTTCCCACAAAACATAAACTCTCACAACACAAAAGGGAGGAAGTGTGTTGTATCATGAGATTAGATGTGAGCATGGCCATGGTCATTTGGAAGAGTCTTAGAAAGTGTTAGAATGATTAGAAATGACATTGGATTATGATAGTGTATTTCCACCAGGAACCTGGAGAATACTGGTCACTCACTTCTGTGACACTGGTCTATGGCAGGTATACCAGGATGAAAAGGCATCATCCAGGACAAAGGGGACTGTGAAGTCATACTGGCCTAGCTAACCTGGCCAAATTCAGTGCTATTTATCACTCTATCCTTGGCATTACTCCTGCTTGGTTCCTGGCATCTCATTTTATTCCTTTATACTGTAATTGACTTTGCATGGTGATGCTGCTTCTCTTGCAGCTTTTTGTAGACACTGGTCTTGTCTTGTAGACACTGGTCTTGATGCCATTAACCCATGGCAAGTGGAGCAGCGCCCTATTAACCATTTAATACATCTCAACCAGGTGATCCCCAGTTCATCTCCCAGGATACTATTCCATCCACCTGAAAGGACCCCAAAGGCAGGCCATTTTTCAGGGCTCTACAAAACAGACAAGAATGTGTCTCAAACTCAGAAACAAAATTCAGGATGACCATCAAACTTTGGATTTTCTTCTCCTTTGTTTTTTTTTTATTTTTTCCCCCAGAAGCCTTTTATTTAAGGAATATGAACTTCATGATTACAACTTAAGGAACATGGTGATTCTTCCCAACATAACCGCCCTCCCACCCACTCTCTGACACCTCTTCCTCCTGCTTCTCCTATTCCCACTCCCATTTTTTTTTTACTAAGGTCTATCTTTAATTAACTTTGTACACATATGATTAACTCTATGTTAAGACTTTGACAAATAGTATGAAAAAAACCTGATCCTCAACATTCAAGACAAGGGCTGTTAAAACTCATTGCTTCTCAAAGTGTCAATTTCATTTCTACAGATTGCCTTTTAGGAGTTCTATTAGCTATCACAGATCAGGGAAACTGGCTCATTTCACTAAAAATGATGATTTCCTGTTTCATCCATTTTGTTGCAAATAAACATTTTTTTTTTTAACCACTGTGTAGTAGTGTAGTATTCCGTAGTGTACATATCCCATAATTTCTTTATCCAGTATTCAGTTGATGGGCATTTGGGTTGATTCCATGTTTTAGCTATTGTGAATTGAGCTGTAATAACCATGACAGTGCAGATAACACTTTCACATGCTGATTTCATTTCTCTTGGGTAAATTCCCAGGAGTGGGTTGGCTGGCTCACATGGTAGATCTTTTCATGTGTCTGTTGGCCATTTGGAGTTCCTCTTTTGAAAAATGCCTGTTTAAGTCCTTTGTCCATTTATTAACTGGGTTGTTTGTTTTGTTATTGCTGCGTTTCTTGATCTCTTTATATATCCTGGTTATTTATCCTTTATCAGTTGCATAGTTTGCAATCAATTTCTCCCATTCTGTCAGTCATCTCTTTACTTTGCTGATTGTTTCTTTTGCAGTGCAGAAGCTTCTCAATTTGATGTAATCCTATTTGTCAATTTTGGCTTTGATTACCTGTGCTTATCGGGTCTTTTCCAAGAACTCTTTGCCTATGCCAATGTCTTGCAGGGTTTCCCCAATGTTTTATAATAATTTGGTGGTATCATGTTGTAGATTTCATACATTTTGAGAGGATTTTTGTGTAAGGTGTAAGGTAGAGGGGTCTTACTTCAAACGTCAGCATGTGGAGATCCAGTTTTCCCAGCACCATTTGTTGAAGAGACTATTCTTATTCCAGGGATTGGTTTTAGCTCATTTGTTAAAGATAAATTGGTTACAGACATAGATTGATTTCTGGAATTTCTTTTCTGTTTTATTGGTCTATCCATCTGTTTTTCTGTACCAGTACCTAGCTGGTTTGACTATAACTGCCCTGTAGTACATCTTGAAATCTGATATTCTGATGCCTCTGGGCTTTTGTTATATAAGATTGCTTTAGCTATTCAGGGTCTCCTGTGTTTCCATATGAATTTCAGCATCAATTTTTCTATATCTGAGAAGAATGTCCTTAGTATTTTGATTGGTATCTCATTGAATATATAAATCACTTTGTTTCAATAATACACACATTTTGATGATATTAATTGTTCCAATCCATGAACATGGAAGATTTTTCCATTGTTTTGTGTCTTCTTCTATTTCTTTCTTTAATGTTTTGTGATTCTCATGTAGATCTTTGACATCCTTGGTTAAATTTATTCCAAGGTATTTGATTTTTTTTTTTAGCTATTGTGTGTGGGATTGATACTAGAAGTTTTTTCTAAGCCATGACATTGTCTGTGTATACAAAGGCTATTGATTCTTGTTTGTTGATTTTTATATCCTGCTACTTTACCAAACTCTTCTATGAGTTCCAATTATCTCTTAGTGGAATCCTTTGGATCTGATATGTATAGAATCATGTCATTTGCATATAAGGGTAGATTGAATTTCTCCCTTGCAATTTACACCTGTTTGATTTCCTTTTCTTGTCTAAAGGCTCTGACTAAAACTTCTAGGACTATACTGAACAGCAATGATGAGGGGCCGGTGCCGTGGCTCACTTGGTTAATCTTCCACTTACGGCACTGGCATCCATGTGGGCGCCAGGTTCTGGTCCCAGTGCTCCTCTTCTGGTCCAACTCTCTGCTGTGGCCAAGGAAGGCAGTGGAAGATAGCCCAGGTGCTTGGGCCCCTGCACCCATATGGGAGACCAGCAGGAGGCACCTGGCTCCTGGCTTTGGATCAGTGTAGCTCCAGCTGTGGCAGCTGTTTGAGGGGTGAGCCAGCAGAGGGAAGACCTTTCTCTCTGTCTCTCTTGCATTGTCTAACTCTATCTGTCAAAAAAAAAAAAAACACAACAATGATGAAAGTGGGCATCCTTGTCTGATACTGGACATCAGTGGGAATGCTTCCAATTTTTCCCCATTCAATCTGACCCTGGCCATGGGTTTGTCATAAATTGCCTTGATTGTGTTGAGGAATGTTCCTTCTAAATCCAATTTGCTTAAGTTTTTTTTTATCATGAAAGGATGTTGTATTTCTTTACTTTTTACAAAATTCAAGGTTTATTTATAAGATATTGTCTAAAAAGTTATTCATTCACCAAATGCTTTCCATGCATCAGTTCAGATAATCATATAGCTTTTGTTCTTCAGTTCATTAATGCATCACATTGATTGATTTGGGAATGTTGAACCATCTCTGCATACCAGCGATAAATCCCATGTGGTCTGAGTAAATGATCTTTCTGATGTGCTGTTGGATTTTGTAGTATTTTGTTCAGGATTTTTGCATCTATGTTCATCAGGAAAATTGGTCTGTCATTATCTTTCTCAGTTACATCTTTTTCCTGTTTAGGAATTAAGGTAATGTTGGCTTCATAAAAGAATTTTGGAGGGGGCCAGCACTGTGGCTCAGTGGGTTAAAGTTCTGGCCTGAAGCATTGGTATCTCATATGGGTGCCAGTTCTAATCCCAGCTGCTCCTCTTCCAATCCAGCTCTCTGCTATGGCCTGGAATAGCAGTAGAAGATGGCCCAAGTCCTTGGGCCCCTGCACCCATGTGGGAGACCTGCAAGAAGCTCCTGTCTCCTGGCTTCGGATTGGCACAGCTCCAGCCATTGCAGCCATCTGGGGAGTGAACCAGCAGATGGAAGAGCTCTCTCTCTGCTTCTACCTCTCTCTGAAACTTTGTGTTTCAAATAAATAAAAATAAATCTTTTAAAAAAAATTTGGGAGGATTCCATCCCCTCAATTGTTTTGAATAGCTTGAGAATAATTGGAGTTAGTTCATATTTAAATGTTTGATAGAATTCAGCAATGAAAGTCATCTGTTCCTAGGCTGTTCTTTGTTGGGAGGGTCTTTATTACTGATTCAAGTTCTGTTTTTGTTATTGGTATGTTTAGGTTTTCTATGCCTTCATGGCTCATTTTAGGCTGGTCATGCGTATAGGAATCAATTCATTTATTCTAGATTTTGTTTCTGTGTTGTCTGTTGTTACATTTCCTTTTTCATCTCTGATTTTATTGATTTGGGTGTTCTCCCTCCTTTTTTTGTTAGTTGGGCTAATGATGTGTGAATTTTGTTTATTTTTCAAAAACAAAACTCTTTGTTTTGCTGACCTTTTGTTTTGTTTTCATTTCATTCATTTCTCCTCTAAATTTAATTATTTATTTTCATCTAATAGTTTTGCATTTGGTTTGCTGTTGTTTTTCTTGGTCCTTGAGGTGCATTGATAGTTCATTTATTTGGTGCCTTTCCAATATCTTGATGCAGGCAACCCATTGCTATAAACTTTCGTTTTAACACTGTTTTTGCTGTATCTTAGAAGTTTTGATATGGTGTATTGTCATCTTCATTTGTTTCCAGGATTTTATTTTATTTCTTCAATAACTCACTGTTCATTCAGGAGTATGCTGTTTAGTCTCCATGTGTTTGCATACATTCTAAACATCCTTGAATTGTTTTCCAGCTTCATTCCACTGTAGTCAGAGAAGATTCATGGTAGGATTTTAATTTTTTTGAATTTGCTGAGACTTGCATTATGGCCTGGAATGTGGTCAGTCCTCCAGAAAATTATATGCACTGATGAGAAGAATATGTATTCTGTGACTAGAGGATGTAAAAATATGTAGATATCTGTTAGGTCCATTTGGTCTACAGTGTTGATTGACTTGCTGTTTCCTTGCTGATTTTCTGTCTGGTTGATCTGTCTGAAAGTGGAGTATTGAAGTCTCCTATTACTATTGTATTGGAGTCTATGTTCCCTTTAAATCCATCAATGTTTCTTTTAAATAGCCAAGTGCACTGTAATTAGGTGCATATACATTTATAATAGTCACATCTTCCTTTTGAATTGATCCCTTAATCATTACATAGTGCCCTTCTTTATCTCTTTTAACAGTTTTTGTGCTAAAGTGTATTTTGTCTGATATTAGGATGGCTACACCAGCTTTTTTTTTTTAGTTTCTATTAGCATGGAATATCTTTTTCCATTCTTTCATTTTTTTTTTTGACAGGCAGAGTGGACAATGAGAGAGAGAGACAGAGAGAAAGGTCTTCCTTTTTTTCTGTTGGTTCACCCCACAATGGCCGCTGTGGCCCCAGCACACCACGCTGATCTGAAGCCAGGATCCAGGTGCTTCTCCTGGTCTCCCATGCGGGTGCAGGACCCAAGCACTTGGGCCATTCTCCACTGCACTCCCAGGCCACAGCAGAGAGCTGGACTGGAAGAGGAGCAACTGGGACAGAATCTGGCTCCCTGACTGGGGCTAGAACACGGTGTGCCAGAGCCACAAGCAGAGGATTAGCCTATTGAACTGCAGTGCTGGCCCATTCTTTCATTTTTAATCTGTGTGCATCTTTGTTGGTAAGATGTATTTCCTGTAGGCAACATATAAATGGTTTCTTTTTTTAGTTCATTCTGCCAGTCTGTATCTTTTAATTGGAGAATTGTGTCCATTTATATTCAAGGTGATTAGTGATAAGTAATGACTTTGCCCTGCCATTTTTCCGTAAATATTTCTATCATCTACTTTGGATTTCCTTTGTACATTTGCTGTGAGATTTTCTGCCTTCCCCTTCTTTCATAGTGATGACCATGTTTCTGTTTTGTGTGTCTGTGTGTGTGTGTGTGTGTATACACCACATTCTTAAGCATCTTTGGTAAGTCTGGATGGGTGGTGACAAATTCTTTCACTTTCTGTTATGGGAGGTTTTTATTTCACCTCTATTCATGAGTGAGAGCTTGAGAGCCTTGTAGGATGCAGTATTCTTAAGCATCTTTTTAAGCCTGTTTGGGTGGTCACAAATTCTTTTCACTTTCTGTTTATTATGGAAGATTCTTATTTCACCTTGATTCATAAGTGAAATCTTTTTTTTTGGACAGGCAGAATGGACAGTGAGAGAGAGACAGAGAGAAAGGGCTTCCTTTTCCATTGGTTCACCCTCCAATGGCCGCTGCGGTACAGCATTCTGGATTGACAGTTTTTTTTCTCTTAAGTCTTGGAATATATCTCGCCATTCTCTTGTAGTCTGTAGGGTTTTTGACGAGAAGTCTACTGTGAGTCTACTTGGAGATTCTCTGAAAGTAATCTGGTATTTCTCTCATGTACATTTTAGAATCTCTTCTTTCTATTTTACCATGGAGAGTTTAACTACAATGTGTCATGAGGACTATCTTTGCCAGTCATGTGTATTAGGAGTTCTATATGCTTTCTCTACTTGGATATCCCTTTCTTTCTCCAAATTAGGGAATTTTTCTGTTATTATTTCACTAACAAGGCCTTCTAATCCATTTTCTCTCTTCAGGCCTTTAGGAACTTTGAAGCTCTGTATGTTTGGTTCTTTGATAGTATCCCATAGATCTAAAATAGTGTTTTTTAGTTCTCTAATTTGTTTTTTTCTTTTTTTTGGTCTAACTCTAAAATTTCCAGTGATTTGTCTTCTAACTCAGATAGTCTTTCCTCTGCTTCACCAAGTCTGTTGTTCAGGCTTTCCACTGTATCTTTATTTGTTTTATTGATTTCTTCATTTCCAATATTTTATTTGGATTTCTCTTTAAAATCTCTGTTTCAAGGGAGAATTTTTCATTCATGTCATGTATGAATTTCATTAGTTCATAGATTTCAATCTGATTACTTTTAAGTAATCTTATAATCAATTGTTTGAATTCTATTTCTGGCATTTCTTCAGTCTCTTCATCTTCACATTCTAATATTGAAATTTTGTGTTCTTTTGGGTCATCATGTTGTCTTCCTTATTGTTATTTCTTGAACTGCCTCACTTATTATTCAGAATTTGGGGAGATATTCATTGCTTTCTGTTTTATTTTATTTTGTTGTTTCCCTGCAATGGCTTTTGTCATTGGACTATGCCTCTGTGGATTAGTGGAGTGGTTGCTTTTTCAGTAAATGCCCAGAAGCATGTGGTGGGTGTGGCCAGGAAGATCTGCTCAGTACTCCAGGGGGAAGGGAATGTCCAAGGTGACACCAGATTGGACATGGTAAATCTCTCTCTCTCTCTCTTTTCCCAGAGGGGAAGTTTGTTCTGTTTTGTTGTTGTAGTCTCACTCTCACTTCTCCTCAAAGGAGACAAGTGCCTGGGCACTAGTGCCAGTAGGTACAATATTCGTACACAGTGACACAAGAAACAGTCTTTTGCATAAGCACAGACTCTGCAGCAATGAGGCTCACCAGGGAATCAGGGAGTCCCGAGCTTGTGAAGTCTCCCAGAGTGACTGCCCAAAGTCAAGCCACACCCTGAGCCTCCCCATGCAGTCATTGTGTTTTCACAGTTCTGGCACACAAGCCTCTCACAGTTGCAAGCACCCAACTCCCTGTCAGTTTTCTATGCTGGACTCAGGCATCTCCTTTAGGCTAGTTGCTGGATGTGTAGACAAGAGCTGACACAGATGTTACTTTATGTCCAAAATTGTGCCTTCCCTCCCTCTCTTGGCTTGTTACAGGATGCCAGTGCAGGGTGGCTGGGGAGAAACACCCCACCCCCACATTTTTTCCTCCTCTAATTTGGCAGGTACACTGTCCTCCACAGGGCTCCAAACCCGATTCCTAACAGGCTCTTTCTGCAGCTTTACCACCAGTGGCTTGGGCTGCTGCAGTCTGGTCTCACCTCACTCTCCAGGGCTGGTGCTGAGCTTCTCAGTTTCTGTGGTCCTGAGTTGTGCATGTCCACACTCTGCATAGGTCCACAGTGTCCCTCTAGTTTTTGTAGAATTTTCTTTTTTGTTTTCTCCTAAATCCCCTGAGACTGCACTCTCTCCCCTTTTCTTCTTTTTCTTTTTTTATTTATTTATTTGACAGGTAGAGTTACAGACAGAGAGAGAGAGACAGAGAGAAAGGTCTTCCTTCCATTGGTTCACTCCCCAAATAGCCGCTATGGCCAGTGCTGTGCTGATCTGAAGTGAGGAGCCAGGTGCTTCCTCCTGGTCTCCCATGTAGGAGCAGGGGCCCAAGCACTTGGGCCATCCTCCACTGCCCTCCCGGGCCACAGCAGAGAGCGGGACTGGAAGAGGAGCAACCGAGACTAGAATCTGGTGCTCATATGGGATGCCAGCGCCACAGGCAGAGGATTAGCCAAGTGAGCCACAGCGCCAGGCCCATCTCTCCATTTTTTTCAAGCCATCTTCTGGACTAGAGTAGTAAGTTCCCTTCCTATTCCACTTTCTTGGATCAGTTCTCGTTAGTGTCCCTCCCTTCTTTTTCTTTCTTTTTTTTTCTTAAAGATTTATTTTTTACTTGAGAGTCAGAGTTACACAGAGAGAGGAGTGACAGAAAGAGAGAGAGAGAGGTCTTCCATCTGATTGTTCACTCCCCAATTGGCTGCAATGGCCAGAACTGGGCCGATCCGAAGCCAGGAGCCAGGAGCTTCTTCCAGGTCTCCCACGTGGATGCAGGGGCCCAAGGACTTGGGCCATCTTCTGCTGCTATCCCAGGCCATAGCAGAGAGCTGGATTGGAAGTGGAGCAGCCGGGACTAGAACCAGCGCCCATATGGGATGCTGGTGCTTCAGGCCAGGGCGTTAACCTGCTGCACCACAGCACTGTCACACACACACACACACACACACACACCCCTTCTTTTAACTTTTGATTTTAATGGAGCTATGAGACTTGAAGAAAAATGTCCTATGGAGTAAGGAGACGGTGACTGGGAGGTTGGTAAAGCTGATGAGTAAGAGTAACTGGGAAAATACTTCTGAACAAAACTAAACTACAGTAGACACACACAGAAAGGCAGGAATGATGTGAAAGAGAGATGAGGCCTGTCACTTGCCCACAAGAGGCAGAGCAAATGGTCACATTGCTTATGCATGCATATTCCCTTTTGATACCCTAGTTGCACAGCACTTCTTACTCCCGGAGTCCCAGATGTCATGCTTCATACTTTCAAACTCTCTGCTCTTCCCTTTTTCTTTTCTTTGGTCTTTATTTCCCCTCCCTTCCTCCCTCCCTCCCTTCCTCCCTCCCTCCCTTCCCCCTCCCTTCCCTCATTCCTTCCTCCCTTTCTCCCTTCTTGCCTTTTTTGGTTAGTTGAACTAGACTCATTTTCCTTACCGTTAGAGTTGTCCTTTAAAGTACGCAGGTCCCACACTCCCACGGGCCATGGCTTTGATATTCTGCCTTTCCTCCTTCATTTCATGGAAAATTCATATTTTCTCTTGAAAAATCTATACAGAGGTTAATGCAACAAAACTTTTCTCTGCATTCCCATGCTAGGCAAACCATTGCTTCCTCTTGTTCCTGCTACAGTTCCCTGGCATCAGTTGTTTATAACCCCTCATTCCAGGTCCCTTCACTTGCTCTTTGTGTCCCATTGCCAATGCAAAATAGTCCTAGTCCTTTCCTTGCATTTTCTTCAGAGAGGGAATCTGATGACTATGACTTGGCACTCAAAGGTCTGGTTTCATCACTAGTCAATGTGTCCTCTCCTTTCCTTAGGAAGTGCTTTTTTTCTTGATCCTTTGAAAAAATACTTGTTTAGAGACACAGAGAGACAGATAGACAAAGGGAAAAAAAGTTTCTGTCTGCTGGTTCACTTCCCAAATACCTAAAAAGCCTGGAGCTGGACCAAATGAAAGCCAGGAGCCTGAAGCTCAATCTGGGTCTGCTAGGTGAACAACAGGGGCCCAATTACTTGAACCATCACCTGCTGTCTCACATGATGCCCATTAGCAGGGAGCTGGAACTGGGAGCAGGGCTGGGATTTGAACCCAGACATTCTAATGTGAAACACGGATGTCTTCAGCACTAAGCCAAACGTCAGCCTTCTTGTCATCTTAATGTAACCATGAGCAGCACTGGAATTGTCACAGTTCAAGTGCTCACCGCATGAGATGAATGAACACTAGGCCCTAAGGGGACAATAAGAAAAATATACCTTCGAGTTACCATTTTCTTTAAGTTGAAAGTTCCATTTGTAGAAACATCTTTGTGTATATTAAACAGAAATCAACACAAGTAGCAAATAGAAGTGTATGATAATGATGTTCATACATAGAAATCATTACGATGCTTTCAGAGATGAAACTTGTAAAAGATGTGCAGAAGAATAAAGTTCTTTAGTCATTTGTATCTGCTACATCACTGAAAGCAGTGGTAGTTAAAATCACTCAGATAATTTTTCTAGTTTTCATTTGAG
Organism: Lepus europaeus; assembly: GCF_033115175.1. Lineage (NCBI taxonomy): Eukaryota > Metazoa > Chordata > Mammalia > Lagomorpha > Leporidae > Lepus > Lepus europaeus. Next base: position 16,093,381 of record NC_084830.1, on the reverse strand, counting down.
AAATAGCTCCTCCCCCAACTACAACTATGTGGGTATAGTGGCAGCTTCTAGGGAGAGCACCTGAGTGTGTTGCAAGGGAAAATGTACCATAGGGCCAAGCAATTAAAAGTTTCCTCTGTATTTTGATTTTTTGGTAGTGAAGAATGGGACCCAATTCCTCTTTTTGGGTAAAGTTTTAGGAGGTGAGAGTGAGAGTCTATAGCCACTATGTTTGTTCCGTTTTTCACTTCTGCCAAAGGAATGAGCTGAGTCTGAGAGACTAAGATGATTGCACCCCAGGAAAGAGAAGCAGAAATGAAGGAGGGTGGAGTCTTGGATTGTTTGAGAACTTCTTTTTTTTTTTTTTTTATTTTTGACAGGCAGAGTGGACAGTGAGAGAGAGACAGAGAGAAAGGTCTTCCTTTTGCCGTTGGTTCACCCTCCAATGGCCGCCGCGGTAGCGCGCTGTGGCCGGCGCACCGCGCTGTTCCGATGGCAGGAGCCAGGTGCTTATCCTGGTCTCCCATGGGGTGCAGGGCCCAAACACCTGGGCCATCCTCCACTGCACTCCCTGGCCACAGCAGAGAGCTGGCCTGGAAGAGAGGCAACCGGGACAGGATCGGTGCCCCGACCGGGACTAGAACCCGGTGTGCCGGCGCCGCAAGGCAGAGGATTAGCCTGTTGAGCCACGGCGCCGGGAACTTCTGATTATTCCTGGGACTTCCTGCAGCTAGACCTGCATGCGTTTAAATGAAGCTTCCAATCATTGCCCTTTTTGTGTAAGTTAAACACAGCTGAAGTTGGGTTTCTTGTACTCATCATCAAATGTCCCCATAGTACAGATGATGACTACACTGTTGTATAGGAAGGGTGAACAACTGCCTGCATCAGAGTTGTTTTTCATTCACTTCTAAACAACTCAGAGCACATTTCAGAGCACAACATAACTACTATTATAAGTAGTATACTACCTTTAAATGTTTGGGGGGTCAGTGTTGCAGCATGATAGGTAAAGGCACTGCTTGCAATATCTGCATTCCATATAGGTGCTGGTTGGAGTCCCAGCTGCCCCACTTCCAATCTGGCTCTCTGTCAATGGCCTGGGAAAATTAGTGGAAGGTGATCCAAATACCTGGACCCATATCATCCATGTGGGAGACCCAGATGAAGATCCTGAATCCTGACTTCTGACTGCCCAGCCCTGACCATTGTGTCCTCAGTGGAGTGAACAAAAGGGTGGAAAATCCCTCTCTCTCTCTCTCTCTCTCTGTGTGTGTGTGTGTGTGTGTCTGTCTGTCTTCCTCTCTCTCTGTAACTCTGACTTTCAAATAAATACATGAATCTTTTTTTAAAAAAAAGCTGTTTATGTGAGACATACACAGAGATAGAGACAGAGAACTCCCATTCACTGACTCACTCTGCAAATGCCTGCCATGGCCAAGGCTGGGACAGGCTGCAGTCTGTCTGCATGGGAACCCAATGCAGGTTTCCCATGTGGGTAGCAGTAGCCTAATTAGTTGAGACATCACCTGATGCTTCTCAGCATCTGCAGTAGCAGGAAGCTGCAATTGGGAGTGAACTGGGATTTGAATCCAAATACTCTGATATGGTATGTGAGTATCTTAACTCCTAGGCCAAACACATACCCTATTTATTTATTTATTTGATAGAGAAAGATAGACTTTTCTTAATAGACTGTTTTTATTGCCCAGAAGGTATGGAGATATTCAATATTGCCCTTGTCCCCCACATGCAGGGTGTCGACCCACTAGCATTTCCACCAGAGTGGTAAGTTTGGTACAATGTTAAACCTATGCCAATGCATCATGTAGCCTAAGTTTTGTAGTTTTCTTTGTAGTGTTATGAGAATAAATTCACTGCTCTAAATATCCTCTGTGCTCCATCCTCCTCTCTCCCTTAACCCCTAGTATCCTTTGATTTTTTTTTTTTTACCATTTCCATGCTTCATGGAGTGGGAACTACACAGCATGTAGCCTCTTCAGCTGGGTTTTTGAAATGCCCATGACTGATTAAGGTAAGTCTTTATGCTGTACCTACAATGGTTTAGCCCTATCATTAACCACATGTGATAACCTGGGATAGTCACTTGGTTCATCTTTCACTGACTCCACTTCCTGTGTAAAATGAAGTGTGTATATTTGCTTCCTATATCGCAGTACAGGTTTCCATGGTGTTATATAAGAGAGTATTTAAGGGCTGGCAAAGATCCCAAATTCAAGGTATGAGGCTGTGAACAAGGCACAGAAAGAGATTTGGAATATTTACTGTTCCATCTTTGTATGGTCCCTCCCAAGCCTCATCCATTTTGGAATTACCAGTGTGGGACCCCAGAAGAGCAGTTTGAAATAAACACAAAAAGTTCAGGTTAACAGCATGCTACTGGAGCAGGAGGGACGTGAAGAAACCAGGATCTGAGAGTAACAAAACCTGATGAAACAGAATTTCTTGGCCAACCGCTTGTTGCTCTGGCTTCCTGGAACATCACTCTGCTTTGGCTTTCTTCATTCTGGTTCATCTTTGGCATGGTTACCAGAGTGATATTTCTGAAGCACAAACCCAATTGCAACATCATTTTTGCTGAAAATTCTTCAGAGATTATTTTTGCCTCCAGGAAAAGTCCCTCCTTCTTGCCATGGCTTTCAAAGCTACTAAGCCCACATCACCCTTTCCATTGCTCACTACTCCTTATGCCCTCACCTCTGCGCCTTTAAAAATGGTCTTTACTTTGCCTGAGACACCTCTCCTCCTCCCACTCTTTCTCTCCCACCTGCTAGGCAAACTCCTATTCATCTCCCATTGCAGCTGAAATAACAGCTGCCCCATGGAGCAATCCCCAGCCCTTGTCTCTCTTAGGCATTTAGTCTCTGTTGCTGGTTTCCCACTACCCCTGGTTTATTGTGTTCATTTATTTGTGTCTCTGTCTCCCTGCTAGTCTGGCACCAGCTGGAGAGCCTCTTGGTTCATAGCAGGAAGTCAGCACTGTTTACTGATTGCTTCTGAGCTATAGAATGAACCTGATTGTCCTATTTATCTGAGGAAGAACAGGTGAAAAATTAGCACCCACATTGGTTCCATAAGGAAATACTATACAGAAGCATCGGTGAATGCCAGGAATTTGGCCTTGAGGTCATGAACTTGGCCTGGGATAGGCGTTATTTTTCCAAACCGCTGGGCCAACTGACTTATTGAAGCTGAAATATTTGACTGAATTAATAATGACTGCATCACCTGGCGAAAAGTCAAAAGGCTGAAAACAACTGCTGTGTAGTGTTAACGGCATTATTTCCTACAAATAGAGTTTATGAGAATCTTAGAGAACTGTGTAAGATTCACATTTACCATGTGAGTGATCTTTTGGGTAACATTTTCTATCAATCATTCTGACACTGCATTTAATGCTCTCCACCCTTTTCTTGCTACCTTCCTGACCGATTTGTAGATAAAATATGGGATAGGAAAGAATGGGAAGATGTTTCTATGGTTCTGAAAAAAAAAAGACACACAAAAATGTCTCTGGTCTACAGATGTCAAATTCCTTAATTGAATATTTCTCCTAACATGCCAGGCTGAACTGGGTTCCCTCCGTGCTAGCAGAGTTACTGCATACCTTTCCTTTCTAGCTAAGTATTTTGTTTGTAAAGATTTATTTGTTAGCAGAAAAATTTGCTTATTGCTTTTCTCTTCAGGTGGAGGGGAAACTCCGTGAAAACAGTGGCTGTATTCCCAGCAGTTAGTTCGGGGTCTGACCCAGGGCCAGCATGCCTTGCTGAGTGCAGAGGAGGATAAAGGACTTGGCGAGTCAGAATGTGCGTGTGGAAGTGTGTGTACCAATACCAATGTACAATGAGAGGAGGGAAGTGGGAGTTGAAGAATGTGTGATGTGTGCGAGGGACTGCAGATACCTGCTACTTTCTAGTTCTTTAATGCAAGTCAACAGCCTGTTGCATCCCAGCACAGCAAGCACATAAAACTAAGCTGCAAACAGCCACCAACACGGGGGGTAAATATTTCTCAAACCGCCCTGGCTACAAGAAGCACTTGCCAAGATTTACTTCTGTAGCTGATGTTACAAACAATAGACTTTAATGTGGTTTTCCAATAGAAGTGTATGGAATCATTTGGGCCATGTTTTTTTGTTTGTTTGTTTTTGTTTTTGTTTTTTGTTTTTGTTTTTTCAAAATTACATATCTCTTCCCTGTTCTAGAGACACACAAACTGGCTCAGGGCAAAGTTAACTCCACTGCTCCTGAGCCGAGGATCCCTTTTCCTGGTAACCAGTAAAGGTGGGCTCCTACCCCTAGAGGACATCTAACCATGAATGCTTAGGATAGTGCCCAGCATGTAGCAGATGCAGGGTAAATGTTTGTCGAATGAATTGTTGACATTCCTTCCTATGGTCTGTATTCATACCTGCTTTTGTACAGTTTCCAGTTTCTTGGCTCCCTGATGCTCACTCCTCTATCGCACTAGCATTTGACTCTCACCTCGGTTTCTTCCCTGAAGTTTGTACCCTGGTGCCTGCCTGTTGCTTGCTGTGCCTTTTGCTGTGATCATGGCATCTCCGATCATTCTGGGAAAGCGCTTCCTTCTTCGGATCTCTGGTTTCCTAGAACCAGTATCTGCTCCCCACTTGGGTCTCTCATCCAAAGCTGGAGACTTTACTCCCTTGAGGTGAGAGATCTGGACAATGTAGCTGAACAGTGCTGTCTGGTGGTATCTCCACAAGGATGGTACCCAGTTTCTACGTAAGAGCTGCTTTTGAGACTTTGGCAGTTAGGGTCATGAGACGGCGGAAGGACAATGGATAGGGAAGCTGAGGCATAAATCCTAGTCTGAACTCTTCTCCTTGCGTGATCTACCAGTCAAGGTTCTTCAGAGAACAGTATAACAGGAAAAGAGATTTAGTTTAAGAAATGGCTCACACAGTTTTAGAGGCTGACAAGTCCAAAATCTGCAGGGTGGGCCCAAGGCTGGAAATAAAGACTTCAGAGGCTCAAGTTCAAAGACCATCTGCCGCAGATTTCCTTCTTGCTCAGGAGAGGTCAGTCTTTAGTTCTATCCAAGCCTTCAACTGACTGGACGAAGCCCATCCATGTTATAGCAAACAATGTGCCTTGCTCAGCATACACAGACGTGCACATGCACCTGTCCAAAAACATTCATACAGAAACATGCAGAATAATGTTTGAACACCTTTTGGGATACCACGTGCTTCCCAAACTGACAAAATTAAATGTCATTGGTAGTCTCCGAGAGCTCTAGTTTTCATTTCAATGAAAAATCAGTAAGTTGGATTTGATGTCTTCCAACTAAAATTGAAAATTCTATGTTTAGGAAGAAGGATCTAGTAGAGAGTACAGAATTCTGGGACAAAGAATGTTCAAATACTTCTACCTCTTTTGATGCCTGACATCTAACACACTACTGTATTCTTACCTGGGAATCAGTAATGGTTGGGGTGGTACCTCAAGTCCTGCCTTTGAGAGGAGCCCACCCACACTCCTGTTAAATGTCAGTTGATAGCATCTCCCTGAATCACATGAGAAAGAATTCCAGTTTTAGTTTCAGACACTTTGTACTTTTTGTTTCCATTATTATCCCTGGCCCGTTATTTTGCTTATTGATAAATTGGCCTTTTGAGCTGCTATATGAATATGGCATTCTATCTCCTGGTCTCTTCAAAATAGGCTTCTCCTGCAGCAGTTCCCTGTAGATCATCTCTTCCCAGCCTGCCACATTAGAGTTAACCCTGCTGCATTGGGCAGAAAGGACATTTTTCCCCCTTCTGCACTTTGCATTTTTGTAAGAGGTTCAGCATGTGATGAATGGCAGAGATTATGTGGTTTCTATTAAAGTACAGACCTTGTGACTCTCCAAGTAAAGAAAAATGGCCCATGGTAAATAAAGGAGTGTTTATCCAGCATTAAGGGAAGTCTGGAAAGGAAAGTTAAAGTGTAAACACCAATTGCGCTGTTGGATATTTGCACAGCTCTTTGTTGAAAGTGGTTAACTGATATCACAGGGCAGACTTGCAGATTCAGATACCTAGGGCCAGGCAGGGAGGACAGGCGATTGACTTGATGGGGTTGTAGGCAAACTGAAAAGAATAGAGTCTACCCCAAACAGCTCCACCTGTTGTCAGGTGGGAGGGGGAACTTACCACTGCTGGATTTTTTAACTAAAGTTTCAAATGTGGGGTTCTATAGCATATATCATTATTTTAAGGGACTGGCAATTCATCTGGAGCATTGAAAATCCTGTGAGAATAAATGGATCATGTATGCAGGCCAGTCGATGGCTTCCCTTGCCTTTAGACTTGACAGACTTGAGACAGCATGGTAATCTGTTAGAAACACAGTTGTGCAGCAGGACTCTAACTCAGCACTCCTCTGGCTGCCTGCATTTCAGTGGAGTGGGATGACATAAGAGCAGAAGTGGCTACACCCTAAAACCCATGAGGCTGAAGCTTTAGGAGCTTGTCAACTGGCCCTTTGCAAGCCCCTGGGAGAGCCCAGGCGATATGATTATATATTTAGTTTTTTTGTAAAATTTTCAAAAGCAAGATTCACATTTTCTACTTGAAATGTTTTACAACCACAGTCTATTATTCACTCCAAGTCTTCCTCTTTCACATTTTCCACGACATCTGGTGCTGTTTTAATGCCTGGGAGCACTTTCTGAAAATCTCAGTAGCAAGAGCTAGCCAGTACGGCATCTCGGTCTCAGCACTATTGGCATTTGGGGCCAGATAATTCTTTCCGGGGGTGGCTCACTGGTACACTTGGCAGCTCTCCTGGCCTCTGCCTATGAGAGCAGAGCAGCATCCACCCACCCGCCCCCACAGTTGTGCCAAAGTCCCCCAGGGAGCTGGAATTGCACCTATTCCCTCTCCAGTGAGAACCACTGAACCAACGGGAAGCTTATCTATAGATACATTTAGCTTGACTTGGAATATAATTATGCATTTCAAGGTCATATTTGTCTCATTGTTTATATTATTGCTAACATGTCCAGTGTAGGCATGGCATCCTCCAAAACTTAGATTTCTCCCTGCACCAACTCATGAAGCTATAGGATGGTGCTCAGGCAAGTCTGTGGAGGTTTCTTCCAAGATTGAGTTATCTTTCTTGTCATATGTAATAAATACTACAAGTTTATTTTATTAAGGGAATCAAAGAGTTTATAGCTAAGAAAATAGGAAGAGGTATCATGAGAGCTGTCAGGTAATTAAAGCTAATGTTATTTTTCCGAGTTTTATGATGTTTTTCATATTTTTAAGACTTTCAGTGTTTTTATTTTGCTGTTATTTATCATCTTATTTAAGATAATTACTCACTTAATCTGTAATTTTGTATCACAATTTTATATGTATATTTTTAAAGAAGATACATCTCCCCCTGAACATCAGGGCCCTTAAAATGTAGATGTGAACCTCGATTTTAGATATTAAAGTGAGCCCTGAGAGAAGGCCCTGGAATATTTATGAAAGTAATTTTTGGAGAGAGCTGCTACTGTTGGCAAGGCCCCTCTCCTTCTCAGCCTCCTCTCACCTCCCCCACCTCACCAAGGTGATGGAAGAAGGCACTCTACTCTCTTCATCAAATGAGAGAGGTGCACCTGCAAGACCACGGAGGAAGCTTGATGTTCAGCGCCTGAAGCTGGAGGAGCAGCTGAGCAGTTTCTAAAGCCTACCACAGGGTTGGGCCAGGGAGTTGCAGCCATGGAGAGGCGACCACAAGGGGCTATCTACACCAGAGAGTTTTTGAGGATAGGAATGCCCAAGTGTTTCCCCTGGGCCAGATGTGGGCACAAGACAGAGATAAATGCAGTTCTTTTAAACCCGACGCAGGCTGGGGAGAGGGGATGAGTTTGGCCCGTAAAGATGCTGGTTGGGATAGCTGTGTCCTGTATTGGAATGTCTGGGTCTGATCCCTGCTCCTGCTCCTGAATCTAGCTTCCTGCTATTACAGACCTTGGGAGGGAGGAGGGTGATATCTTAAGTGATTGAGTTCCTGCCAATGGTGTGGGTTGAGTTTCTGGTTCCAATCTTTGGCCTTCCTGACCATTGTGGACATTTGGGGAGTGCATTAGCTGATAGGAGTCTCTCTCTCCCTCCCCGCCCCTCCCCCCCCCCCCCCCCCCCGTCACTCACACACACTCTCCCTGTCATTTTGCATCTTAAATAAACAAACACATTAAAAAAAATCGAGGTCTTGCCCAGAACTCTTCAGATACAGGGTAAACTCTAAGAGAATCTATGCAGAGTTGTCTCCTGAAAAACTGGGGACTCGGGCCATGTCTGGAGAAGGAAGATGTGCCATTGCATCGCAGGAAGTCCTGTTAATCCAGGTGACTGTGAAGACCCCCCAGGAATGCCACTGAGTGCAAACCCCAGCCAGACTGAGGTGTGTGCAGTGAAGTTAAAAAAGCCCTAGTTAAGTAAGAAATGTCTTCTCCTCTTCCCTCTCATCCTTTCTCCATCTCTCCATACTCAAGGGTTGTTAGGAGGAGGTGAGGAGGGAAGATGAGGCACACACATCTTCCTGCACTGAAGGCACCCAGCCTTGCAGGTTCACGCTACAGGTCTCATTGCTTTTCCTCAGGAAGGCCTGCTCAGGACATCAGTTCTTGGCTGTTGTCTGGAAAGTTAGATTTTATCTAACAGGTCAAAGTAGCACACTATGTCCAAACTGTTCACGCAAAAGTAGGCTCTACATTGAATTCCCGCTTTCCTTCGGGAATCTGGAATTCTGGTATGTGCGAAGCAGAGAGTGCCTATATGATAAACTCCAATAAAAACTCTAGGTGTTGAGCCTTTAACAAACCTGCCTGGTGGGTGACCTCTCCCTCATGTTGTCACAAATCACTGCTGGGGACGTTAAACCCACTCCCTGTGACTCTAGGAGGTGCGGACTTTGGAAGTTTGCATTTAGTTTCTTGAGAGGTTTGCCACATACACTTTTGTTTTGTATCTCTTTACCATAATAAATCATATATGATACAATATGATATGATTATGATATAAATATCATTATATGCTATATTCATTATATGAATATAATTATATGTTGTATCATTATATGTACCTCACAAATCATCAGTAGTTTTGGTTACCTTCTGACACAAGTGCTAGCTGTAGGGTACATAATGATCTTACTTTTGGGTAAAGTTTGACACTGTCATTATTACATAAACTAGACAATTATAGTCACTAAACTGACACTGTGCTGTTGGGTGACGGTAGGCAGAAATGCCATGTAGCGGATCATCAGGGGATAGGACAACCAACTTACATAACAAAGCTAATTAGAGAAGGAAAAAACAAAAATGCAATTACATCTGATTTTATTCCATTGAGAAGCGTTGCTTGGCTCATAATCTGAATTATTTCGATGAATTCTTTTCAAATCCATTAGAGGCAAGGAGACCAAAGGCTTCATCCAATATACCTAAAAAAGGAAACTGAGATAGAGAAAAGTTTAAAAGCTCACAAGAAAATAAGTGGATGAGTCAGAGATAGAGTTAGATTCTCTGATGCTAAGAATTGCCTGAGCTTTTTTCACTTTGGACATTGACTTGTTTAATGCAGAGTGATGGAATCAACCAAAAATCCATTGTTTTGTCATCTATACATAAAAATGACTTCACTGCTCCACCAACTCACTGTCCAAATTTATCACTCCTGTGTCCTCTGAGACATCCATTTCATTGGGAGGCTTAATTTGAACTGGGTCATCTCTCCTACTTCACCTAATGACCTTGAAGCAAACTCGCCCATAAGAAAATTAAGCCTGTACTTTGCTTTTGTAGGCTCAGAAAAGCCCTAGGTGTTGATCTGTGTGTTTGTGTGTATAGGGAGTTGGGTGAAGAGTAATTCTGTCCCACCTGTATGACAGGTTGAATATGCTATGACTGCACTAATGCTGATCGATAGATATGAAACCCAGCCTTTCTGAAAATGCCATCCAGATTTGACCTCAGCTCGATTAATTAAGAAAAATCGGAAACCAAGAAAACTTTCTTAAAACTGCATTTGTTCAGCAATGAGCTTGCATTCTGCCAGGCACCATGCTTGATATGATGGATGCAGGGATGAATATAACAGGGCTGTTGGCCCAGGGAGGCTCAGAGTGTAGTAGAGAAGATAGACAAAAGTATCAAACAATGATTTCAGTGAGATGTACTACAGTAGGATCAGGGGACAGGCTGTTCAGACAGGCTGCCTGCTTGGAGTCATATCCTAGCTCCTCTGTTTTTCTGACTTGGTGATCTGGATCTATTGCTTATCTTTTCTATGTCTGCATTTTTTCATCTATAAAAAATATAAAGTAGGGGCTGGTGCTGTGGGGTAGCGGGTAAAGTCACTGCCTGCAGTCCCAGCATCCCATATGGGCATCAGTTCGAGTCCCGGCTACTCCACTTCTGATCCAGCTCTCCGCTATGGCCTGGGAAAGCAGTAGAAGATGGCTCAAGTCCCTGGGCCCCTGCACTGGCTTCCTTAGGCTTCCTTAGGCTCCTGGCTTCATATCAGCTCAGCTCCAGCCATTGTGTCCATTTGGGGAGTGAACCATTGGATGGAAGACCTCTCTCTCTCTACCTCTGCCTCTCTGTAACTCTGCCTTTCAAATAAATAAATAAATAAATCTTTAATACATTATATTTAATATATATATATATATATATATATATATATATAGTATTCAACCAGCCCTAACTCTGAGATTTTCCAACCATACATGAGCCAATGACAGGCGAAATTGTGGGTTACAATTGTGGCAAGAGCAAGTCATTATTCCTAGGAAGCTCTCCCCCCTCCAATGAGGGAAATGCACAAGTAAACATGAATCCATTCTAATCCAAAAAAAGTGCTTCACTTGGCCAATGGAAGGCTGTGTGGGAGCACGTTACCACTCATGTGTAAAGATGGCTCTTTGTTAACTGCTCGTTCTATCCAAGTGTAAGTCTCATACATAAAAGTAGCCAGACAACCCAAGCTACGTTCAAAGGAAAGTCAACAGTATAGTGAAGGGCTACAAAACTAGGTGATGGTGATATGTATATCAAGAAACTGAATCAGGTAGAGTAGTTGAACCTGATGAGGAAAGTATTATGCACACATGGGCACAGATTTTCATCAACTTGGAGCTGTGTCACTTGGAGGTTTCCTTGTTGATGTCCCACTTTGAATTTTTATAGCTAATGGTCTCCTTGAGACTTATCTTTCCACAGCCCATTCCTACATGTTTATTCCCTGTTTCTCCCTGGTTTCATTTCCCAGGTCTCTGTCCTCATGGACAGCTCCGTGGCCACTTACACTCTCCAGGAACATTTCCTCCAAAGATCTTTGCACTTACAGTTCCCTGTGCCTATCCTGAACTCTCCCAGTTATCTGCTTGTTTATTGATCTTTTCCAGGGATTTTCTGAACTGGACAGGTCTCCCTAGTACCTTTCCATGTTTTGTTATTATTGGTGAATCATATCGCTTCCAACTTAGATAGTTCCTGTACCTATCTTTATTTTCTGTCTTCTCCAACTATAATGTAAGTTCCATGAACACAAATAGTGATGTCATTTTTATTTTCATGGAAAGATTGAATTGGAACCCTTGGAATGCAGTGAAAACCTTATGATTGAAGGGGTTCAAACTTAGGGTAGACAAACCTTGGCAGTAATACAGTAGAACACATTTGATAATTGGGCAGTGATTAAATGTGTTTTGTTGTTCAGAAGCGCGGGCAGTTCCCAGTTTATAAATACATGAAGGGTAACTAGCACCATAATTTAAAGGAGCAATGTTCCTCATGCTCAGATCTCAGATGATGCAGCTAACAGAAAGGTACCTAATTGCTTTATTGGTTGCATTTAAACATAATTATTAATGATGAAATATTTATAACTTATTTAATGGGTATTATTTATTGAATTCTGTTTAAATACTAAATTATTTTACTGATCAAATACTTTTAAATATTTAATAAAACATGATGGCTTTGTTTCATATAAATAATACCATGCCAAACCTAAGCTTTTAGGCCATATGATAATAAACAGGGCCACTAATCAATCCTGGTGACCTTCTAAATAAATTGCATGACCCAATTGTAAGTTGATCTCTAGAAATATAATTTTTACTGACAAAATATACATAAATATGTAAATTGAGATTGTGTATTATAGTCACTCTTCTACATATTTGATCTTGTTATTGAACATTTTTTAAATGAATTTCACATGAGGGAAATAGTACATTTAGTCATATATTTTCCCTAATTTAACTCCTTATATTAAGTATTCTTCTTTTCCTATGTTGCTATGAGCTCTAATTTTTGGCTGAATTTTCTTTTATGCTATTCCAGAGATACTGAATTCCCCCTCATTTAAAACCTTCAGCATTTCCCTATCATATATTGAGACAAAATTTATTTAGTTTTCTGGGGCTTGGCTCTCATTATGTGTTTATTGAATCCACTAGACTCCATAAGCCCCATTGTATGAAAAATATGAATCTGTAGAACATTATTGTTTTGGATTATGTTTTCTCAAGTGTTTTATGTTATCTGAAATTTATTGTGGTGCAGATGTATGTTTTAATCTCACTCTAGTTAACACTTCAAGCACCCTCACCGACAATGTGAGAGATATGAGAGGATTAAAAAATGTGAGAAAAAGGAATTCAGAAATAAGTTTACTTTGGTACAAAACATTTTTGAAATCAGTGCAGTTTTTTCATAATATGCACTTTCCATTAATTGCAAACATTATTTATTTATTTATTTTCGTTTTTGTTTGGGAGAGAGGGAGAGAGAGAGAGAAAGTGAGAGTAAGAAAGATTTTCTGTCTGCTGGTTCGTTTCCCAAAATGCTTACAACAGTCAAGACCAGGCTAAGCTGAAGACTGTTCTAGAACTCCATCTGGCTCTCCCATGTGGGAGGCAGAAAGTACTTGAGTCATCATCTGCTCCCTTCCCAGGTTAAGCATTGACAAGAAGCCAGATTATAATCATAAGAGCCAAGATTTGGACCAGGTACGTTGGTATGGCATGAGGACTGTGCCATACTCCTGCCACTCCATGAAATTTTTAAGTACCCTCGTATCCTAAGTTACTCAACCTTTGAAAGGCCAATCAGAAGCCTACGGGTTAATAATACTATTAGTGGTGCATAATTATGGCATTGCAGTGATGGTTTCCCTGGTGTAAATTCCTTAGTTTGAATACATCAAAAATACAGATTTTGTATATCAATTAAACACCGATAAAGTGTTTTTAAAGATGTTTCAACATCTTTATGAATGATCTACACAAGAGAATTTATAAATTAGTATACTAGATGTTAGACATGATTTTTAACTTGGAAGCAAGCAGGTCTAAGATTCATGGACTGACCTGATGGCCTTCTGCCATGCATGAACACACAATGAAAATCTGTAGATGCATCTGTAGATCTATAGATGCTGCAGAATAAAGCTTTAGCCTTGGCATTCTATCCCAGTCTCTGTATAGCTTCTCATGCAGGATTATATCATCTAATCTCTCCTAGGAAACCAGCTGAACCCTGCCTCCCTGGTCTATTGTGGACTTACCTCAAGGGTACCTTTCATCCAGTGCATTTGTCAGGGTGTTTAAGGAACAGATAATGGTGATATTATCAAGCTGGCACTACTTGTGAAGTTACTCTTCTTTTGCTGCTTCACTGCTAAACATTTGAATATTTAATCAGGTTTTCTCAGAGACTAGTGTTTGTGAGAACATGATACTTGGCAGAAAAACCATAAGAGAACTGTCACACTGACCAAACTCCAGCCATTGGAGGGTGCCCATATCTAACAAAAACTTCTTAATCATCCTTAATCATCAGTAATTATGCTGAATGATGTCTTTGAAGGTATGTCCTTTACACTCCCCGAGGACTCCATGAAGTTGAAAACAACAGCAGCTTAAGTATATGAAAATCAGAAACATTTTCCAATAAATAAATTATATAACAAATTATCTGATTTTTACTATATCAAGTAAGCTATAAATTTTCTAAAACCAGCAAACGCATTGATTGCTTGGTGACCTTGGAAGATTAGTTGCAGGATCCCCAGTGGATAACAAATGCGAAGATCCTCAAGTTTCTTACATAAAATAGTGCAGAATTCGCATAAGTACTATGCACATCCTCCATATACTTTATTTGTATTTATTTGAAAGACAGAAGGATACACATAGACAGAGAAATGAGAGATATTCCAACTCCGTCCCAATGTCAGGAGTCAGGAACCCCATATGGCCTTCCATGTAGGTGGCAGGGTTTTCAGTGCTTGAATCATTATGTGTTGCCTCTTAGGGTGTGCACTAGCAGGGTGTTGTTTCAGATGCAGAGGGAGGACTCAATTCCAGCTACTCCAATATGGGATACGAGCAACCCAAGTACAGCTTAACCTACTGTACCAAAATGTCCACTCCCTCCAGTATGTTTTAAATCATCTCTAGATTACACATATCTAACAAAATATATATACTATGTAAATAGCTGTCACACTCTATTATTTGGGGAATAATGGCAAGAAAAAATCCTATGTGTGTTTTGGACAGATGCAATTTTTTGTCTTGAACATTTCTGTCCTCATTTGTTTGGATCCATAGATGAGAGACCCATGGATATGAAGGGTCAATTGTAGTTTATATTCAAGTAGAAGATATCACAAATGAATTATGCCCCCAGAATATAATAGTATGTGGGTCATTTGAAATTTAGCACCTTATACCTGTACCAATAGTATTGTGGATGGTGCTAAGTATCCTATGTAGTCCATAAGCCTGCGTGAATGTAATGTAAACATAAATATGTTGGCTAAAAAGACAAATCAGCTAATTTAAAAATTAATAAAATATTCTAGCCACCAAATAACAATAAAGTATGCAAATCTTGATGAATAAATATAGTTTCCTTGTGGTGAATAATTGAATTAATTTATTAGAATAATGAACTGGAAAAATACAGAGGATGGGATTTCAAAAGAGGAACCATGGACAAATTTATTGGCTAAATATAGATAACTTTTAAAAATTATATCTCTTTTACTACAAGAGTTAGTGATTTCCTCTTCTTTGGTAGATCTACTCTTACAGGAAGCTCAGGTTATGAGGTTGGATGTCCAGAAAAGTAACGAGGTAGGAAAGGAGGTGGAAGCTCTTAAAAGGATTGAATAAACTGTGAAGGAGGAAGCCATAATCAGCTAAAGAGAATGGATATAGTTGTGAAGGAAAACACTGAACTGGGATGGTACTAACTTGACTGTAACTAGAGGTGAAATATTGAGAGGAAAAAGCAACAGTAAGATTTGAATGATTTTTCATAAAAGGAGGGATGAGGTTGCACAGTGTAAAAAAATCTTGAAGACAAACTGGTCATTCTTCGGCAGTGGTACCTGGGATCCTTGATCCATGTGGAAACAGCATGCATTGGTTCTTTCCCGTTGAATCTCCGTTTCTGTTACTGTGTTTGCAAGCCAGAGACTTTTAGTTCATCTATACCATGACTTATTCTCTGCTCTAAAAAGATCAAATTTAGATCTGGGAATTAAACATTTTGGTTGATTATTTACTTAAAATAGACTAATTTGGCCTAATTCATGAACCAAAAACTACCATTATGTTCCTAACAGAAACTAAGCAATGCAAAACAAAACAAAAGCCAATATCCTATTGTCCCCCAACTAACTTATGAAATGGTATTAGTAGCAAAGTATAGAAATGACCCTGAAAATAGAGTCTTTGAACTGATACTAGTGCTTGTTCCCAAAGATAGCATTGTAAGACGAAAAGAAGGGAGTAACTTCAGTGATACCTACAATGCACCACTGTACTAGAGACGTTGTAAATGCTGTCTCACTAATCAAAAATTCTATTAAGAAGATACCATTTTTCTCCATTTTACAAGCAATGAAAATAAAAGTCAGACACATGACCTGAAACATGAAAAGCTGTACAGCAAGTAAATGCTGGTGTTTGGATCCAAAACTCAGATGCTATGCCATTATGTCATGCTGCTCTTCCATGCAATAGGCTTTTTAGAAACTTCAAAAGCATTGCTTTTAAAGTGGGGAAAATTTTGTCAAACATAACCTCAGAAGACAGGAGAAATGGTCACTTTTTAGATTTGGTAAGTTGAATGCAAAAGGGATGGTGGGGTTTATAGCTCTATCACTGTTGCCAAATACCATGGCTAGAGAGAAGTCTCAATCTAAATGATCCAAGTGTCCAACAGGGACAGAGGCTGACCCTGTCATAAACCAGGCTGGGCATAGGTTCTGTGCCTGCTAACCAACAATGCCAGTTGCCAATGATGTCAAAGCCTGTATAAAGCCCCTTGGGTGTCATGCCAACCTCAGAGCTCACATGCCAATGGAGTTCATTAACAATTCAGGGCTTTCTGTCTTTTCCAAAAGAAAGTGCTAAAATCCAACACAATTGGCTAAATGTGTTTTGTCATTTGTAACTGTCTAGTTTTTACTTGACCATAAACAACGTCTTTCTTCATATAGTGATGACAGCCAGTTTTGTTTTCCGTTTACCTCTGGGTTTGCCTTCTGGGGGGAACAAAAAACAGGTTCATTCTCAAGAGTGGTGATTACAGGAAATCAAATCCAAAGTTAACAACAGGAATTCATTACTACAAGGATGTATTGAATGGTGCTCATTCTCTCAACAAAGATGTATTAAATACCTATTCTATGAAAGTCCCTCAGAGGATGCAATAATGAATAAGACAAGAATGGTGCCTTTGATATTAACAGGCTGTGGAAAAAGAGATGAAGAAATTCACATAAATAGCTATAATAATGGGCAGAAATGAAATCAGCACCATAAAAGAGTACAAATAAAATGCTAACATGTGTGGTCTGTTTGGGATTTAAAGGCAGTACACTAGCTTGGGGTCCAAAATATCTGAGTTAGAAACCTAGCTTGACCATTTATTATGCACTGGACATATAATCATGTTGAATATTAACTCCTGTTTGTAAAACAGTTCTAGTAGCCCCTATTTCATTTTCTAAAGAACATAATGTATGCAAATTGCTTAATGTAGAGTTAGGTATAAATTGTTATTGCAATGGATAAGGAGATTATATCAAGCTGAAACATTCATGAAAGAAATTATAATTAAATTAAGACTTGGAAATAGGACAGAAGAAATGATGTTATCAAAAGAACTGGAGGCCAGCGCCACGGCTCAATAGGCTGATCCTCCGCCTGCGGCACCGGCACAACGGGTTCTAGTCCCGGTCGGGGCACTGGATTCTGCCCCGGTTGCCCCTCTTCCAGGCCAGCTCTCTGCTGTGCCCGGGACTGCAGTGGAGGATGGCCCAGGTGCTTGCGCCCTGCACCCCATGGGAGACCAGGAGAAGCACCTGGCTCCTGCCTTCAGATCAGTGCAGTGCGCTGGCCGCAGCTCGCCAGCCGTGGTGGCCATTGGAGGGTGAACCAATGGCAAAGGAAGACCTTTCTCTGTATCTCTCTCTCTCACTGTCCACTCTGCCTGTCCAAAAAAAAAAAAAAAAAAAAAAAAGAACTGGGATGGTTGGACACATTGTACATTCAGGGAAAGAAAGTGGCTTAATTTAGCAGGAGTTGTTAAATGTTGATGGTGCATTGGGAACAGTGAGAGCTAAAGTGACAAGATTGTGAGTGGGGTTTAATTTGGAGGTTAGACTGCAGGCTGATTCTACAGTCTGCAAACTATTGCCTACTGGTCAAAACCAGCCTGCTGTCTGTTTTAGTGGGGCTCATGATCTCAGTTGGGTTTATGAATATTAAAAGATTCAAATTTCAGTGTTCATTAAAGAAGTTTTATTTGCACATAGTTAGCCCATTTGTTTACGTATCATCTGCATCAGTGCCTGCACTACAATGGCAGAGAGTAGTGTCCATTGGTTGCACAGAACCTATCTGGCCTCAAAACAAAGAACATGCTCCATGTGATCCTTAATGGAGGAAATTTGCCAATTCCTGGCTGAGTATGTCTTTTGTAGACAACAGGAGCACAATGAAGTCTTTTAAACAGATAGGTAATGAGTAAGGAGATATTTACAAAATTTAATTTGTAATTGTATTTGAGATGAGAAGGGTAGGAATCCATGAAATTCCAGATGAAGGTGATAAAAGTGGCCAATAATGGGGGCAGGAGGAATTAAAAGAATTAGAAAATTATATTATAATATTTCTGATGATCTCTTTTTGACATTTCCATTTATCTTAAAAAGTCTATATTATATATTTAGACCTTTTGTTTACTAAAGGCTTCCTGTGCACCAACTCAGAAGAAGACAGTGGAAAGGAATTATGTTTACTTGGACGTTCAGAGGATGCCAATGGACTTACTAGCCCAGCTGTGTGCATGATGTATATGGCAATGACCCCAAGTGGAGGGAGGATTTGGAGGTGTCTCAAAAGTTGATTTTTCCAGCTTATTTCCTTCTGCATAGCAAACTAGAAATAATCCTCTACACAGATTTGCTAACCTGTGCTTCCACTTACCTGTTTTTCTCCCTTGAGGACAAAAACCTTTTGAGAAAGGAGGATTTTATCTCTGTGGTACTGGTATGATTCCAAATGAGCAGTATTTTAGGGCCAGGGTCCAAACTAAAAAGAGGTCTGTACCCAGACAGCTCATCTTTGTCCCTGTGTTAAATAATTTAGAGACATCAGACACCAGGGCAGCATTATTTACAGACTATTATCAGTAGCAGCCAAAAGAAATTAGAGAAGGCTTATCAAGCCAAAGTATTTTGTTTTATCATTTAAAAAGTATAGTTGTTTTCTATACCTTTTGCGATTTTTAAATCCAGTATTGTTACTTACTGATGGATAAATATCACTAAGATATGTTGGGCTAAATGGCACATCAATATTTATCATTGTGCTTATATTGTTATTACTTATTTAAAACAGTTGACTCTCATTCAAAGCAAATGTCTTTCATGGGCCTAGTGTTCATGTGCCTTGGGTATTATCTGACTTTTTGGACATTGATGTTGTATTGAGTTGTCTTTATAAGTTGACTATTCTTTAGGGTGAGACACTTGATTTTTTTATAGGATAAATATGGTTATCAGGCAGCCTGGAGGTGTAGTTGCAAAAACTGATTATTGGATTGTAAGGAAAATAATTACCTATGTGGCAATTAGTCTATGGTTTTATAAGACACTTAAATGGTTTTCATGTTGGCTCTGCCACTTGGCAACCATATGAATTTTGGCAAATTATGGTGAACATACTTCTTACCTGTTCAGCCTCCATTCCCATTTCTCCTTCCTACAAGCATGCAATTTTTGCTCATATGTGGACCTTTCACTTTTGTGGCTATGAAGAATGTTTTCCCAGTTCTAAAAATGGCCCTTCTTGGCTTTTGCGTTCTGTCATATGACATCCCTTATAACAGTTTTGGTTTAAGGCTGTCCCAGTCAACCTTTCTTGAAGGGAAGAATAGGCGGTTCTTAGCATGGAGGAGAGTTCAGATTCTTCTTCTTCATGAGTACTGATACATGGAGCTCAGGTTGTCACAATGACTGATTATTTTTGAACATCTGGTGATGCAGATATAGGATGAGCCTGACCTGGCAACAGAGAGTATAAGTCCTTACATGACCCCTGAAGACCACTGTGCTGCTGCACTCAGCTACAGGTGATAACGCACTTCCACGCTGATGGAGTTTGAACACAGCTTATATTACTTGCAGCAAAAGCATTCCAGTAAATGGTGAAATTGCTTTTCAACAAATCTCACTCACTTCAAAGTATGTGCCTCATAGGGTTTTGTTAGAATTGATTGAGAGTAAATACTTTATTAATTTAGTAAACACTTTGCTTTATATTCCCCTTAGTAAATCATATAGTTCTGGGCCCCAAAAAAGATATTTCATTGTGTTTGTTGATTCACAGTTTATGTGAAATCTACTCCATTTGCCAACTGCTCACTGGATTTGCTTTGTTTTTTCTTTGTTTCCACATATGCTTAAATCCTTTTAGTAGATTAGAGAATTATAATGTTAGCATCAACCTTTAGCAGTTCAAACACCCTTTTATTCCCAGCTTCTTTCCCTATTATCCCTTCCTCAATATTTAAATGAGCTAGAAACTTAAGAAAGAGCAGTGTATGATTTCTCCAGTCACTTGTGAAGATGGCTTTCATATTTTGTTATTTAACAGTGAGAATATTTTCATTCCGTATTACCAATTACTAGCAGACTTCAAACTAGAATCCAGTGCACCCCTTTCCCCATTTATGGTTGGCTTCTATGCTTTAATTTGTTTTTCAGTCCTATGAGGAAAATAAATCAACAAACAAATGCTGTGAGGGTAGCCGCAACAGCAAGTCATTGTTGGTTTCATTAATTTGCAGAATTTATAGTTTGTTGGCCGGTAGATATTAATCTGCCATTATCATTCTTTTGTCTCATTTTTGAGCTGTTGTCTATCTTTTGCATAGCATTTCTTTGTTAAACCTCATCCGAGGGCAGATGGCAGGTGTGTAATTGTAATGATGTTATTAGGTTTGCTGGTGGAGTCCATAGGAGCTCAGGTGGCACAATCCTGGACAATGTGTTTAATTGCTTTGTTAAATGATCTATATGTTTTAGACTTTTCATTAAGAAAGTTCTCTTTGTTCAATGATGACAGCAATTGCTCCTGGCCAATAGATTTTTAACCTGCCTCTGCTCTATGGATTTTTAGAGGTGCTCTGGGGAGTCACAGAGGAAAATTACACAGAAAATTAAGGTTGTGAGATGCTGCCTGGTGGATGAATCTTTAGAACATATTTCAACACAATTCTTCTGGCAGTCATCAGGGGCCTGGATATCTTGAAGAAAAGCTCTTTGCTCTTCTTGGGGTAAAATGATTTTAAAAAGTGTTACATTCTGTGTGTTTTTGTATACTCAAAATGT
Organism: Lepus europaeus; assembly: GCF_033115175.1. Classification (NCBI taxonomy): domain Eukaryota; kingdom Metazoa; phylum Chordata; class Mammalia; order Lagomorpha; family Leporidae; genus Lepus; species Lepus europaeus. The sequence goes on along the minus strand of NC_084830.1, from coordinate 16,072,449 downwards.
ATACATTGAAATCCTGACCCTGAAGGTGATGGTATTAATAAATGAGGTCTCTGAGAGGTGATTACATGACCAGGGTAGGGCCCCATTAATGGAATTAGGGCCATTATAATAGGGTACTGAGAGAGCTGCATTGCTCCTTCCACCATGTAAGGATGGAGTGAGATGATACAACTTAGGAACTGTAAGAACCAGCCCTCATCAGATACCAATCTATCAGCATCTTATACTGGGATTGCTTCTCCAGAACTATGACTTACATACTTCTATTGTTCATAGCCTACACACTTTGTTATAATCTGTTACAGCAACCTAAATGGACTAATACTTGTATCTGGGAGTCTGATTAAAGTTGAAGGGTAGAGTTCTAGATGGACACCATGGGCCAGAGAGTATTGACCACAGAATTCTGACTACGAGGACAACATCTAACTCTTACTAAGAATTAGCTATGTAACAAGCATTGCACCAAACCTTTTGAAAAGATTTAGTCCTTGTGGCTAACTGAAAAGTAGCATTATTAATTCTGTTTAAGATAAGTGAACCAATGAGTTCAAAGCTACTCAGTCCCCAAAGGAACAAAGGACAAGTATCACTGTTGTGATTTTACAACAAATAAATATGTCCAAAATATGATGGCTGGCATTTGCAGGCCTCTACTCCACGGAGTGAAAAAGGGCCTAGGAAATTGTAGAAGGCCATAAAAGGTATACAATTTGAATTGAGAAACAGCTTACTTATCTAGCAGGAGGTAGAGGCTAAATGTATTTTCATTTTCTCTTATTATCAGTGACAGGGGCTGGCTGATGTCAACTGGCTGAGCCATTCTATGTATCTGGTTACTTAGTGGCACTTCCATGGTAAATGTTCTCACAGGCAATAGCCTGCAATTGAAAGATTATCCCATGTCTTGCTCTGTGCTGTAGTCCTCATCCTCACTTCTCTACAACACTTAGGACCTGATGTTCCAATCTTTCTCCTTCTGAACCCTGAATCATCAGCCGTATTATCTGCTTCCCAGTTTGTCCATGTGTTTTCTTAATTTGGGCCACTTCTTTCCCAATACAAAGTGGAAGACCAGATGTATTGAACAGCACTCTACTCATTGGGAAATTAACCTCACCAATATTTTGCAGGAGCACCCCCAGCAGATCTTCAGTTTAACAGTAGTCCATTTTCAACTTCAGTCCACCTATCACATCAGTCCATTATTGTCTCAAGCTTAGCCCTTTCCTCCTTTGTCAACTGCTCTTAACACAAGAGCAATAAAATACACCAATACAACAGCGATCAGTGACATGAGAAAATGATCTACCTCTTCATAGAGATATTTCATGAAACTGCTTGCCCCAATTCTGAATATAACATGACATTCTAGGATGAGTTACTACTGATCCTCATGTACTTAGGCCTTGGTGAAGTAGTCTGACAAAACCTAGCTCATCATGGTCCTGTTTAGCCATACAGTATATTGCTAACTCATAGTTAGATATCTGTCGTCTGCTAGAGTCCATCAGTGCACCAGTAGATGTTCTTTGAGGAATGTATAATTCTCTGCTGCAATTGGTATACACAAAACAGTAGACTTGGAAGAAGTCAGAAAGGGTCATATAAGTGAGAATACTAGAATATACTTACTTATATTAATAAGTAAGTATTACATTTAGAGCAAGTTGGCTCTCCTGCAGTCTATGTGGTTATGATGGTGGTAGAGCAGGCTAAAGGATCATTGTGCATCTAGGAGCCTTATAATTTTTAAACTCACTTGTCTGTCATAGGTGTCTGCTTTGCCATCGAGTCCATGAAATTTATGCTGCAAGTAATGTTAGAGACTATCAGGTGTTTCTCTTTTTGTTGTGTGGACATAGAGAAGAAAATTCAGTATTTGCAGACAGTGCTTGCTCTTTCTAGAACACTATGTCACAGTCCTTGTATAAATTCACCTCTGCCACCCTCTACCCCCTCAAGAATACATGCATTGTCTCAGCACTTACATTTACTTTCAAAACCTAGCTCAAGTGTCTCTGGAAAGACTTCCCAGAATGATTCAAGCACATGGCCGGCGCCGCGGCTCACTAAGCTAATCCTCTGCCTTGCGGCACCGGCACACCAGGTTCGAGTCCCGGTCGGGGCACCAATCCTGTCCCGGTTGCCCCTCTTCCAGGCCAGCTCTCTGCTGTGGCCAGGGAGTGCAGTGCAGGATGGCCCAAGTGCTTGGGCCCTGCACCCCATGGGAGACCAGGAGAAGCACCTGGCTCCTGCCATCGGATCAGCGCGGTGTGCTGGCCTCAGCGCGCCTACCGCGGCGGCCATTGGAGGGTGAACCAACGGCAAAAAGGAAGACCTTTCTCTCTGTCTCTGTCTCTCTCTCACTGTCCACTCTGCCTGTCAAAAAAAAAAAAAAAAAAAAAACACAGGGCCCTCTTCCCTTTGTACTTCTATGAGACCCAACATTTAATGTTGCATGTCAGTCTCTGAACTATGGCCTTCTTGAAAGCAGGGACCATGACTCTGAAGTCCTAACTTGAAGTCCTATGCTTGATGAGAAGAACTGAATAATTTGTAGGTGATAACAATAGGGTGACAATAACAATTGTTCACACTTAGTTCAATGTTCTTCTTAAAATATATTTAGATTTATACATATTTATTAAAATATATGTTTTTATTTATATTTATTGTTTATTTATTTAGAAAAGCCATTCTCCAAACACTCACATGGCCAGGGCTGGGCAAAACTGAAGCCAGGAACCAGGAACTCATTCCAGGTCTCCCATGTGAGTGGCAGGCACCTATCTTTTCAAGCCATCACCTGTCATCTCCTAGGATATGCTTTAGCAGGAAGTTGGAATCGGGAGCAAAGCCAGGACTAGAACCCAAGCACTCTGGGGATGCAGGCATCATAGCTGCTACCCTAAATGCCTGCTTTGGGTCCTGGCTTTTCTACTGCATCTTGCAAAGTAATCTCTAGTGCACTGGTGAAATTCTGAGCAGAAGGGCTGAAAGTTCAGAAGAATGAAGGAGTAAATCTGTGTGAGGCGTGGGTGAGCACCCAGGTTCCTACCTGCTAAGTGTGACTTCAGTGAATTTACTAATTCCTAAGACTCATGATGTTCATCTGTACTTGGTGATAGTCATTTTCACTGGGGTGTTGGTGAATCATTCAATTATAGAATATTTGTAAAGTGGTTATCATAGTGCTCGGGCATATTGCAGTAGTTAATCTATGACAAGCACAGGAAATCTGAAACTAGCAGGTTCTGAAACACCAAAGTATACAGGATCCATTCACTTCAAATTTGTCTTACTTATATACCTATGTATATATCTGTAGACGGGCAATTTTGTGACAGACACAGCATTAGACATTGAAATCTCAACAGTGGATAAATTGAAGTCCCCAATGTCGTAGTCTATGGAGAAAGGTAAAATTCTGCCTTGGGAGGTACTGCAAAACAAACAAGAAAAATTAAATACTTTCTTATTGAGTATTAAGGGCTAGCTATCGAAATAAAGTAGTCTGAAGGTACAGATTGAAAGTGGAATCTGTTTAATTACTCATCTTTTTCATGTTTAAAAGTGTTTTAAGTAATATTAATTTTTAAAAGTTTGGAATTGCACTTACAATATGAGTTCAATATTATATTATTGAATGTTAGTGGAGAATGCTGCAGTAGGAAAAATATCAATGTGCTGACTCGGTCAAGCCTTTAGTATTTGTAATTTTCCAAATTTTGATAAATAGCATGCATACATTTTATTTTTAAATTTTCATTAAAATTTTATGCATATAATTTTCAATGTATAATATAAATATCTCAAGTGTATGAAAGATAAGCAATAGAATGAGCCTCTCTTCTACATCAAACATCCGTCTCCTTCCCAAGGACATGGAAATTCTGGTTTGTCCTCTCATACATGGTCCACATCTCTTAGATTTTTTTTTAATCTTGGGACCATCTCAAACTTACAGGAAAGTTGCAAGTACAAAACAAAGACATTTTTCTTAAGTCATTGGAGAGGTTCCAACCCAGGGCCCCATCACCCTTGAGTCAACACACACTTCCTAGACACAGGACATACTCACACATAACCAGAGCACACCATCAAAACCAGAATTAACAGTGACCCATGACTGCCATGTAATCACTAGACCTCATTCAAATATCTCTAATTGCCCCAAGAATGTCTTTAAGTAAAATGATCCACTGCAGAATCTTGTATTGCCCTTACTTGTCACATCTGTTTAGTGTCTTTCAGCCTTAAGGAACTCTCCTTGACTTTCACGGCCTTGGCACTATCGAACACCACAGGCCAGTTACTCTGTGTAGTGCCCCTAATTTTCGGGCTGAGGTAATCCTTCTTGAAAATCAGAATCAGGATATGCATCTTTTGCAGGAATATCACAGAAATTATGTTGTGTGTTTCTCATTGCATCTTATCAGGGGCACATTATATTGATTTGCCCCCTTCGCTGAAGATGTTAACTTTGATGATTGGATTAAAGCAATGTCTGCCAAGCTTCTCACTAAACTCTATTCTCTTTTTTAGTTAGCAATTGCAAGAGTGCCTGAAAAGGTTCTTGGAAAAATGGAATTAAAAGATAAATCTGCTTTTGTGCAAAGCATTTGAAAATCATGCATATGAAGCATTTTTAAAAAGGTCATGAAAATGCATATTATATAAAAGCTATTCATGGATTTCAAAATTTTCTTTGCACCAAAAATTAGTTTATCTTTTAATCCCATTTCCACACACTGTAAAGGACCCTCATCCATATTTTGCAGGATGAGTGTCTGAAACTAAATAAATATCCCATTGTTCACCATGCTTTTATTCATCAACACATTCAGTTATTCTCTCATTTTATGCATCTACATATGGACTCTTAGTTTCCCCTGTCATTTAGTAGTCTATCATCGGTTACTATCATCATTTATTTTGATGCCCCAATGCGTGCATCCAATGTGCCCAGAGGGGAACTCCTTCAAGCTGCCTTCCTCTTACCGTGTCCCCATTATTCTCTGTGCACTTCCATACTTTCTGATACATGCCATTTCAGGCCCAGCTTGTGCTTTATTGTCACCTTATGCCACAACAAATGGATTTTCTAAATAGCCATTTCTCCAAGGAGCCTGGACCATTGGATAGGAGAGTCATTGTTAACAAAGAAGCACCGGGTGTGCTTACGGCTGGTGGGGTGTTGCTGCTTCTAGGCCCTTCGAGCAGACAGAGGGCTACAAGTGTCCATCCTTGTAGCCAGTGTTACCTACACTTTCTGCTGAATTGACAGCAGGCATGATTTCTTCTGAGAACCCCAGGACACTATTGTCAAGAGAACGGGAAAGGACACCAGGCAGAATTCGCGGGTGTTGAGGAGCTGGAATTAGAAGCTGAGACTGTCTCATATAGGGAACAAGGGTCTTTTCCATTGGCCTAAGCTGCCCACAGTAAGCAGAGCACCCAACACTGGCTGATTTACTGTAGATTTCTGGTAGCTAGTAGATATACCTAATGACTAGTTTTTCCTTTTAGAGCAGGGGTGGGGAACATCTGACTTGTGAAATCATTTGTTCTGGCCCTGCTAAGGCAACCACAGGCAGGACTCAAAATTCAGTACATCTATGGCTGGCTGATTTTCAAGTGGATTATTTTCCATGGCCCATAAATGATGCTCTGTATATCCAAATTGGCTCCAAGCTGAAAAGCCCTTCACTCAGCCCAACTTCCAAAGTGACCACTGCAGTTGAGGGGACAGCCAAGTAGGGTCAGCAACATTGCAGGCAGAACTGTAAATTTCTTGTTAGAGATGCCACCTGCCTTTACCTGGCCAGCTCTCCTCCCAGGCCAGCCAAGTAATGAAAGTCAACAGAGTGCCTTCCCCTAGGAGGTTCACACCTCCCTTAGGATATACCCCATGTGAAGAGATAGATAGGTCTGGGCCTCTTAACTTACAAGGCCTAAAGCCCACCAGATTATTATCAAGCCCCTTCTATCAGGTTCTATTTGCCTCTCAGTCAGAAAAATTACTTGTAGCTTAGACAGCACCTTTCTTAGCTCCTCTAATAATGACTCTGTCCTTTGTTCTAGACCCTGTCTAGCGTACTTGGGCCTCATTCCTGTGTAATCATAACCTCTACTCTACCACCAATGGCTCTACTCCCAACCTGTGTGTACTGATGGTCCTCTTCCCCACTTAATGCTGTATAATTGTTCAGACCTGGTTAAGGCCACTCTTAGGATCATTGGTTACTATCCTCACTCTGTCTTTTATGACCTTGTCTAAATATGATCAGAGTCGGGGAACTTGGAAGGCTTCCATAGCCTTGGCAACTCATGACGACAGCCTAGGGTGGTTACTGGCGCCATAAACTAGAGTGTCAATTTGTTGGGTCAACAACAGGAGCCACTGTGCGCTTGCTCCTGATGTGGGATCTCTGTCCTTAATGTGCTGTCCATTTTGATTTAATGCTATAACTAGTACTCAAACAGTATGTTTCACTTTGTGTTTCTATGTGGGTGCAAACTGTTGAAGTATTTATACTAAATTGATCTTCTGTATATAAATAGAATTGAAAATGAATCTTGATGTGAATGGAAAGGGAGAGGGAGCGGGAGAGGGGAGGGTTGCGGGTGGGAGGGAAATTATGGGAAGGGGAAGCCATTGTAATCCATAAGCTGTATACTGGAAATTTATATTCATTAAATAAAAGTTAAAAAAAAAAAAACAGTTCCTGACCCCTGTTCAAGGGAGTAGTAAATACACCAAATCCCCTAGATTACATTATGATGCTGCATTCAGAAAATTCATGTCAGCATCATTATAGGAGTAGCAAGACATGTCTGCTTAGATGCTTAGATAGGAGAATAAACTGCGCACGTTTCTTTCTGAACAGCTAAAGATTAACCTGCAGCATTCAAAATCAAATGTTGGTGTGTCACTCTGTCATTCAAGGTTCCTAAGAATTCAGAGACTGCAGAAGATCACAAGAAAGAAGCACATGTCTTAATGTTTTATTCTGAACTGTAATTGTCATTAACTCATTTGTTCAATCATTTGTCCAAATATATAAGAAACTCTCATCATGAGTCAAAAATGGAGAGTTCATAGTTCAAATTTATATAAACAAATTTATATTCACATTATATATAATTTTTATTTGAAAAGTAATTTTAAAACATAATTATATCATTCTTTACATAGCACTATTTCAAAAATAGTTATATATTTATGCATATATAATTACTTAACTGCTTATAAATAATTGTTGAGTTTTTAATTATATATACAGTTAATGCATATGAGTCAGAGACACACATGTTATCACTAAATGTATTTTTATTATAATCCCCATGCTTCAATAAACTTGAAATTCAGAGAGTATAAGGAAGTTTTCTGAAATCAAGCTATTATTCGTGAGTAAATCCAGTTTTATTTTTATTGTGATGTTATGAAGTTATCAATTTGTTTTTAATCTAGGGCCTATAGGGTTTAATATAGCCCTAAAATCTAAAATTGTCTAATCCTAAATTGTGTGCCCTTTAATCCAGAAGTGGCCTTCGAGCATCCAGTTTGGCCTGCAGTGTGATGCTTGTTCTGTCTCTTTCCTTTCTTTTTGTCCTTCCTTCTACTCACTGACCACTTAATTGATGTTCACAGCCTCCAGAAATTTGAAGGCAGATTTAATTTCTGTTAAGAAAGCAGTACAGAGTTTGAAATGATTTAAAGAACACCAGACACCTAGCACAGAAATTGTAAAAAGACAAAGGCAGATAGGAAGTATCCAGATTAAAAGGAAAAATCTTTCTGTTTTGACTTAAAGTTCACTGCGTTGAAGGAGGATGGTCATTGTCAAGTCACGCGGTTCTTTTCCAGTGATATAATTCAGTAGTTAGCCTACGATCGAATACAAGTCTTCAGGAAAAAATATGTGTGACTGGCTATACTATAGTAGTATAGTAGACCCTCACCAAGTAAGTAGGGGCTGGGCTGTCCAAACAGTGGGTGTTGACCAGGTATGGAGAGATTGAGTTACTCAAGTAATCTAACAGCTTTTTTTTCTTAATTAGGCTTGATGTGAATTTCAAAAAAAAAGCATTGGTGGTAACTCTGAATTCTACACAGAAACTGAGTTCTATCAGTTGCTTTATTTGAAAGGTTATTATTTTTAACTGCTTTATATTATAGTCTGGTAATCAAAAACAAAAAAGAAGACTGTCACAAAGTGATTCTTTTTCCTCGGTGTTTTTAGGGTGCCAAAAGTAAGACATGGTTCTAGAGATCCTTGCTAAGGCTCTTGTCTTAAGTTGAGTCTACCCTGGATTCCATCAAGGACCCCTATTACATAGTAGAGAGTACAGAACGGGTGCTATTTTCTCCAATGATAGACATTTGTACCACTCAATACAGCATTACTGCTTCTCATTATTAGTACACAAATGCAACAATTTTCTTGATGATGAGCCACGGTGTATTTTTTCTAAAAACAGTTTAGATGGAAATTGAAATCAATGGATGCATTTTATCAATTATGCCCTCAATAAATCTGGTGAAAAAACTACTAAGCAAAAAACAAAACATAACAGAAGAAGTTATGAGCAAATGAAAAGCTTTGGCCAAGATAATCCAAATGAAGGCACCGAGTTAACCCAAATAAAATCACTGACATCTATTTCATGGTGAAAAAAAGCTAGAAAATTCCATTATTATAAGGTGCATCTTAATTTCAGAGACAAATGTGTTCAGAATCCAGTTAATATGATTGCAATTATCTCTGAGTGGTCAGATCAGGGTGACCTTACCTTTTGTGATTTTATTGTGATTTTTAGTATTTTCTTTTTTTTAATTTTTTTTAAACTTTTATTTACTGAATATAAATTTCCAATGTACAGCTTATGGATTACAATGGCTTCCCCCTCCCGTAACTTCCCTCCCACCCACAACCCTCCCCTCTCCCGCTCCCTCTCGCCTTCCATTCACATCAAGATTCATTTTCAATTCTCTTTATATACAGATCAATTTATTATAAAGATTTCAACAGTTTGCACCCACATAGAAACACAAAGTGAAACATACTGTTTGAGTACTAGTTATAGCATTAAATCAAAATGGACAGCACATTAAGGACAGAGATCCCACATGAGGAGCAATTGCACAGTGGCTCCTGTTGTTGACCCAACAAATTGACACTCTAGTTTATGGTGCCAGTAACCACCCTAGGCTGTCATCATGTTGCCAAGGCTATGGAAGCCTTCCGAGTTCGCCGACTCTGATCATATTTAGACAAGGTCATAAAAGACAGAGTGAGGATAGTAACCAATGATCCTAAGAGTGGCATTTACCAGGTTTGAACAGTTATACAGCATTAAGTGGGGAAGAGGACCATCAGTACACACAGGTTGGGAGTAGAGCCATTGGTGGTAGAGTAGAGGTTATGATTACAAAGGAATGAGGCCCAAGTGCACTAGACAGGGTCTAGAACAAAGGACAGAGTCATTATTAGAGGAGCTAAGAAAGGTGCTGTCTAAGCTACAAGTAATTTTTCTGACTGAGAGGCAAATAGAACCTGATAGAAGGGGCTTGATAATAATCTGGTGGGCTTTAGGCCTTGTAAGTTAAGAGGCCCAGACCTATCTATCTCTTCACATGGGGTATATCCTAAGGGAGGTGTGAACCTCCTAGGGGAAGGCACTCTGTTGACTTTCATTACTTGGCTGGCCTGGGAGGAGAGCTGGCCAGGTAAAGGCAGGTGGCATCTCTAACAAGAAATTTACAGTTCTGCCTGCAATGTTGCTGACCCTACTTGGCCATCCCTTAAGCTGCAGTGGTCACTTTGGAAGTTGGGCTGAGTGAAGGGCTTTTCAGCATAGAGCCAATAAGATCTGTGGCTCTGACCTGGGCATCCTTCGACACCAGGGCAGGTCCATTTCCAGTGATCCAACTCTTGGCAGAGCTGCCAGGGTTCTTCATAAGCTGACTTCTGCTGAAGCCCAGGCTTACCACATTGAAAGCCACTGCAGAAAGTTTTAAAGTGAGAATATAATTTTCCTCATGGGCATTGTCTACCTTAGAAAAACTACTACAGAACATGCCTGTGACTATAGACTTGTAGTTCAGGCCACCGAAGATTAGAGATGGGACACGGGCACTCCCTTGACTTGCATCCTCTGGTCTGCTTTAACACAAACCAGGAGGAAAAGAAAGCTAGGCATCAGAAGCAATGGGTGGCAGGCCTATTAATGGCTGATCTGTACAGTGATCTGCCCTCAAGGAGACCCAACAGGCCAGTCCACTGCAGTGGCTTTCAATGTGATTTTTAGTATTTTCAATAATTTTGTAGCTATGCATAAATTAATTACTTTCAGAAATAAGTTACTAAATTCTTTGTATATCACATTATGTTAGATTGTGCAGTATAGTAGTCTATGCTTGGTAGCATCTTCTAACACATTGATTTGGCTTTCTTAACATGCAGAGAGAGAATACTTGCCAAGTCTGATAAATGTAAGTTCAAATACTGGTTACCATGTTCTAAGCACATATTCCTGGTGGTTTTACTAATGTAAGTCTCAGTTTTGTCAGGTGGAAAATGTGAAATATTAACATCTGCTCACTTGTAGCATCATCATTCATTCACTCATTCAATGAATACTTAGTGAATGTTGGTTCTGCTGCAGACACTGTGTCTGTTCATGGGGACATAGTGGTGAGTAAAACCAACATCATCATCTTCTTCAGGAGCTGCCAATGCTCAAACACAAATTCTGACAAATTTTGAGAACCAAAAGTATAGGGTGCGCTGACAGAATGTAGCAGGGATAATGGATATAATATTTCAGCTGGATGTGGAGGAAGAGTATGAATTAGGCACAAGGAAGGGGCTGACTATGGAGAGTGTGTCAGAAAGAGAAGACAGCTGGGAGCTGGGAGGAAGGGTTATTTTCCTGCAGAAGAAACCAGAGGCTATGGTGGCGGGACTGGGCCAAAGGTGGTTTTTGATGGATGATGGATTCAGCGAACAGCTGAATAGATTACAAAAGATTCAGAAGCCTTAGTAAGGAACTGGGATGTTTTCCCAGAGCAATGGGAAACTACCCAAGGATGTGTTTAATGGCATGTTGTAATTGCACAAATTTATGAGATAAAATTAATATTTTGATGCATGTTTTTTTTTTGTGTACTGATCAAATTAGGGTAATTAGCATATCAATCTCTTGAAATATTTATTACTTCTTTGTGCTAAAACATTCAAAATCCTCCCTTTTATCTAATTTGAGGTAATAAATTGTTATGGACTATAAGCACTTTTTTTTTTACAATCACCCATACCTATGTAATAATCAGAACCTATTCCACCTAACTATAAATTTGTATTCCCCAAACCTCCCTACCTGCTACATTCTCCAGTCTCTGCTAACCATTTTACTGCTCTTGACATCTAACATGAACTGCTTCAGATTCCACATGTGAGATCAGTGATATTTGTCTTTCTGTCCCTGGCTTATTTCATGCTAACATAATATTCTCCAAGCCCATTTATGTTATAGCAAATAAAAATGCAGCATATTTTTATGGATGAATTGTGTTCTTTGGTATATGTACTGCTTTTTCTTTTTCAGTTGCTGTACATTTGGGTTGAATTTCTGTCTTGGTTTTATATATATATATCCAATAACAAGATCACCAGATCACATGGAAGTTCTATTCTTAGTATTTTGGGGAACTCTTAGAAACTCTCACATAATTTTCTGTACTGGCCATATTAATTAACATTCCTGTCATGAATGCCAACAGTGTACTAAGTTTCCCTTTTATCCACATCCTTGTCAGCACCTGTTGTCTTTTATCTTTTAATGATAGCCCTTCTAGCTGGAGTGAAGTGATGTCTCTGTGGATTTGATTTGCATTTCCCTGAGATTATTGATGTTGAGTCTTTTCATTTATTTATTTATTTATTTTCCCCAAAGAAACCTCCCCCCATTTAATGAGTACAAATTTCATAAGTACAACTCTAGGAATACAGTGAATCCCCCCCAATTACACCCACCCTTGCACTTCCACTCCCACCCCACCTCCTCTTCCCTCTCACATTCCCAGTCCCATTCTCCATTAAGATTCATTTTTAACTAGCTTTTTACGCAGAAGACCAACTCCAAACTAAGTAAATATTTCAACAATTTACACACACACACACACACACTCACAAACTGTTCCAGAACAATTTTTACAGTTAATTCTCATAATACAATTCTTTGAGGACAGAAGTCCTGCATGGGGAGTAAGTGCACAGTGACTCCTGTTGTTAATTTAACAATTAACACTCTTAGGTATGATGTCAGTGATCACCAGAGGCTCCTGGTTTGAGCTGCCTAGGCTATGGAAGCCTTCAGAATCTACAGTTTCCATTAGTATTTAGACAAGGCCATAAACAAAGTGGAAGTTCTCTCCTCCCTTCAGAGAAAAGTACATCCTTCTTTGAAGGCCACTTCTCTCAACTGGGGTTTCTCTCACAGAGATCTTTTATATAGGACATTTTTTTGCCACAATGTTGTTACTTTCCATGTCTGAAAGAGCATTTCTTCTTATATGCATTGCCAGTATGCATTTCTTTGAAAAATGTATGTTCAGGCCTTTAAAATTTTAATTTATTTTTATTTGAGAGACAAAGAGGGAGAAGGAGAAGGAGGGTTCCCCTCTGCTGGTTCATGCTCCAAATGTCCACAAAGCTGAGCATCCTAAGCCAAAGCTTAGAGTTTGGAACTCTATCCAGGTCTTTGATGTGGGAGGCAGGAACCCAACTATTTGAGTTATCACCTACTACACCTGTGGTCTACATTAACAATAAGCTCTAATCAGGAGCCAGAGACAAGCATTGAACCCAGCATTCTGATATGTGAATGTTCCATCCAGATCTTTCCCCCAATTTTACCATATCATTAGTTTTTATTTTGTTATTGAGTTGTTCATATATTCTAGATACTAATTTGTTATTATGTAAGATGTAGAGTTTGCAAGTATTACATTGTATAGGTTGCCCTTTTGCTCTATTTATTATTCCTTTTGCTGTAAAGAAGCTTTTGAGTTTGATATAATCCCATTTGTCTGTTTTTTGTTTTTGTTGCCTGTGCTTCTGGAATCTCATCCAAAAAACCAGGGCCCATGCCAATGTCCTGAAGTGTTTCCTCTATGTTTTCTTATAATAGTTTCAGGTCTCACACATCTTTATCTTTTTTGAGTTTGTTTTGGTATGTGATGAGAGATATAGATCTATCTAATTCTTTGCATGTGAATATCCAGTTCTCCCAGAACCATTTATTTCTTTCCCCAGTGTGTATTCTTGTCAGTGTTGAAAATAGTTGCTGTGGACATGTGGATACAGTTCTGAGCTCTCTACCCTGTTCCTTTGCTCTATGAGTCTGCTTTTATGTCAATACCATATTGTTTTATTTCATAGAGCGTTTGAAGTATATTTTGATGTCCCATAGTGTGATGCCTCCAGCATTGTTCTTTTTGCTTAAGATTGATTTGACTATTTGGGGTCTTTTAAGATTTTTTTAAAATAATTTTTTAAAATAATTTTAAGATTATTCTTTTTTGGGGCCAGCACTGTGGCACAGTGGGTCAATGCCCTGGCCTGAAGCGCCGGCATCCCATATTGAGGCCAGTTCGAGACCCAGCTGCTCCACTTCCTGTCCAGCTCTCTACTATGGCCTGGGAAAGCAGTAGAAGATGGCCCAAGTCCTTGGGCCCCTGCACCTGCATGGAAGATCCAGAAGAAGCTCCTGGCTTCTGGCTTTGGATTGGCGCAGCTCCAGCCATCGCGGCCAATTGAGGAGTGAACCATTGGATGGAAGACCTCTCTCTCTCTCTCTCTCTCTCTCTCTCTGTCTGCCTCTCCTCTCTCTGTGTAACTCTGACTTTCATTAAAATAAAATAAATCTTTGAAAAAAAGATTATTCTTTTCTATTTCTGTGGATAATGTCACTGGTACTTTGAATAGGGATGACACTGACTGTCTAGATACCGTTGGTTAATTCATGTTCATGACATAATTGGGTCTGCAATCTAAACTAGCATTCTGGCTTTCAGTAAGGAGACCATTTTAAATCAAGGCAAATGTGGACCCTAGGAACACTGAATGACCTATAGTAACTTGGTCAAGGAAGAGGCAGTAAAATGGAAAATCAGTTGGACTGCATTATAGGTTCATCATGGGAAATAAAAGAGGCCTCAAGGATTATGGTTGTAGACTTCCGACTTGCACAACTGACGAAGGTGATGCTATTTTCTGGGAGAGGGGACTCTAGAAGATGAATGTTTGGGGATTTAAGGTGGAATAGTCCATGACTACAGATTTGAATTTGCTGATATGGGTAGATGGAGTGGCTTAGTTTAGTCACATTTTAGACACTAATGATATATTGATTAGTCAGGTAGATATAACTCTAGGACTCAGAGGTGTGTTCTAGGCTAAAGATAGAAAAATATCCTAGAACTACTTAGTAGAAAAGAAGGTTAATTTCAGTTTGCAGTTTGGAAGGTTCACAGTCCAGGGTGGAGTGACTTCATTTGTTTAGGCATCTGACAAGCCAAGAGGATGGAGGATGGGTGATCACATGGTGATCCAGGAAGCAAAGAGAGGCAGAAACATGCTGGGTTTAACAAACTCTTTCGTGAAAAGTACTTTCACACCTTGGCTAACATCTCCCCATTTCTCAAACCTCTGACTAGGTCAAAAACTGTTTTATTTCTACAGGTGCAGCTTTTTAACGACTCCACAGAAGTATAATAATGTAATATTTTTCTTTATGTTTTTCTTTTTTTGTGACAGGCAGAGTTACACAGTGAGAGAGAGACAGACAGAGAGACAGGTCTTCCTTCTATTGGTTCACCCCCCAAATGGCTGCTACGGCCAGCGTGCTGCACTGATCAGAAGCCAGGAGCCAGGCGCTTCCTCCTGGTCTCCCATGTGGGTGCAGGGCCCAAGCACTTGGGCCATCCTCCACTGCACTCCCGGGCCACAGCAGAGAGCTGGACTGGAAGAGGAGCAACCAGGACAGAATCCGGGACTAGAACCCTGGGTACCAGCGCCGCAGGCGGATTAGCCTAGTGAGCCACAGCACCAGCCTATGTTTTTCTTTTATTGTACCTAGAATAATGCTATCTAGGTTCATCCATGGTGTCTGAATGGTGAAATTTCTTTATTTTTAAAATAGTGTTCTTTTTTTTTTTAATTTTTGACAGGCAGAGTGGACAGTGAGAGAGAGACAGAGAGAAAGGTCTTCCTTTTGCCGTTGGTTCACCCTCCAATGGCCACCGCGGTAGCGCGCTGCGGCCGGTGCACCGCGCTGTGCTGATGGCAGGAGCCAGGTGCTTCTCCTGGTCTCCCATGGGGTGCAGGGCCCAAGGACTTGGGCCATCCTCCACTGCAGTCCCTGGCCACAGCAGAGAGCTGGCCTGGAAGAGGGGCAACCGGGACAGGATCGGTGCCCCGACTGGGACTAGAACCCGGTGTGCCGGCGCTGCAAGGCGGAGGATTAGCCTGTTGAGCCACGGCGCCGGCCTAAAATAGTGTTCTTTATGAGAGGAAGGGAGAGAGGGAGGGAGGGAGGAAGGAAGAGAGGGAGGGAGAGAGAGAGATCGCCCATCTTTTGATTAACTCCCCAAATATTGGTGATGGCTGAACTGGGTTGAACTGGGCTGAGGCTGGGAACCAAGAACCCAATTCAAGCCTCCCACAGGGGTGATAAGAATCCAACCACTCTGATAGGGGATGCAGTGTATCAATCCGTATCTTAGCCACTAAGGCAAACATCTGCCCCAGATTTTGTTACTTTTTTAAACAGATTTATTTATTTACTTGAAAGTCAGAGTTACACACACACACACACACACAGAGAGAGAGAGAGAGAGAGAGAGATTGAGAGAAAGACATACCTTTCATCTTCTGGCTCATTCCCCTGATTGTCTCAATGGTGGGGCTAGGCCAGGCTGAAGCCAGGAGCCAGGAGCTTCTTTTGGGTTTCCCATGTGGGTGGCAGGTGCTAATGAACTGAAGTCCAAGCTTGAGCCATCTTCCACTGCTTTTCCCAAGCCATCAGCACAGAGGTGGATCAGAAGTGGAGCAGCTGGGACACGAGCTGGTGCTCATACAGTATGCTGGCATTGCCAGTGCAGCATTATCCACTACACCACAGTGTCAGCCCCGGATTTTCTTACGTTTAAAAGCAGAACAATATGATAGGCTATTCGTTTGTTTATACACATATACATGTATGCATATATCATAGTTTCTTTCTTGATTCTTATGTTGAAAGATACATAGGATATTTCCGTATTTTGAACACTGTGACTAATGCTTCAAGGAACATCGGAGTTTAGCTACCTTTTCATAATTTCCTTCGAATAAACACACAGTAATGAGTTTGCTGGATCCTGTAGTAGTTCTATCTTTATTTTTTAAATGTGTCTACATAGTATTTTCCATAGTATATGTACAATTTACATTTTTAACAACCATGCTTTTTCTCCATAGCTTTGTCAATGTTTGTCAGCTTTTGACTTTTGGATCAATTCTATTTCTTATCCCTTTTCTTGCATTAACACATTTGACCTTGTAACAATCAAATGAGATAACTACTCTTAACCAACTTTCCAGATGAGAAAGTTGAAGCACAGAGAAGCTAAGTAATTGTTCAAGGTTACACTAATATAGGTCAGGTACAAGATTTGAACTCAGAAAAATCCACTTCCACAGTGTACTTAACACACAACAACCAGTCACCTCCTTGGTCGTTGTATGGATTCTATTCTTTTCTGAGATCTCACCAGAATGAAGGAAGGGAGAGGTGGTCATCAACCATCTAATCATTATTGCTAGCTCCATTGTTTAACAACCTTCATTTGTAATGACCATATTGATACTCCTGTTTCCAACTCTCTTCCCATAGTCCCGCTGTTTACGATTCCACTGTGCCATATTTTGTACCAACTCCATAATGAAATATCCTGTTAACTCCAATATGCATTTACCTGGATGACATATGGTCAGTGAAATAAACTAGGAACAGAAAGAGAAGTAGTGGGTAATTGCACACATATTCAGAGTTTAAAAGTCAAATTCACAGATGAAGCGATTAGAATAGTGTTTACCAAGGGGCTGGAAAGGCATGGGAAATGCAGAAATTTTGATTAAAGAGTACAAGGTTTCAGTTAGACAGGAGGTAGAAGTTTTGAGATCTATTACACAGCATGCTGACTGTAGTTAACAGTAACATATATTTGAAATTTTACAAGAGAGTAGAATTTAAATGTCATTACAAAAAATCACAAATAATCAAGGTTACAGAAATGTTAAACAGCTTAATTTAATACTTCTAAATGTTTATATATATATATATATAAGAATATCACAATGCACTCCACACGTATCAACAATTTGTTGAAAAAAGTTTGATTATAAAAAATAAATTTTAAGAACATAGCTTTTTATATCAAAATAAATTAAGCAATTTTTATACCTGAGAACTTAGGATTCTATTAATAGCAAATCATTTGAGGTGGGGGAGATGAGAGGAAATAAAAGACAATTAAGATTCCATAGACATTTGCTATCTATCTTAACAGTACAACATTTTTATCAGAGAAAGACCAAAGCCTAATCAGCTGCATCTTCACATTCTGACAAACAGCACTTGTATCAGATTAGTGCTGTATAACTTAATTGTTTCTGCCACACGTTGATACTTCAACTTTGGGGCCATCTGGTACAGAATGTCGCTGGTAATAAGAGTTCATGATTTGCTGCCCATTTTCATTCCTCAGACTCCTTTCCCATCCATATACACACTGTCCCCCTTGTATATAATTTTAATTAAATGTACATTAGCTAGTATTTCCCAAATACAACTTCTGTGAACAGCAAATCTATAAAGCCATTCCAAACAGGATGAAGTAATGAAAGTTGCAGAAGTGTACATCAGAGATATGCTTACCTGGAGTCAGGTAATGGTAGGTTAAAGATTCTCAAAGCCATTTCTTGCACAAAACTAAATTAAAAGACACCAGGGAAAAGAAGGCTGATCAGAAACCATCTTATTCAATTGTATTCTTCAACCAGAAGAAAGTCAATGAAGAAAATGAGATTTGATTTAAAAGTATAGTAACAGCCACTATATAGCAATGTGTATGCTTGCTAGATTTAGACTTGCCTGCGTTCACGTGCTTACCTTGGGAACCTGAAGCTCTCTATCCATTAATTGTCTCACTTGGAAATAGAGATACAGACAAATGCACAACAAACTGTGCACAGGGCCTTTGTGATAATCTAACACTGCAGTAAGGTAGAAAATATAGCACATGCAACTACTTACCTGTAAAGGAGAGAGAGAGAGAGAGAATTGGGGCCAGAGGGATTGGAAGAGACAACAATATGCAGAACAGGTAGGTTTGTGATCTGAAGATGCAGCATTCAGTGCTATGGGCTTTAAAATTATCCACTAAACTGTGGCACAGTGCAGTGCCATGAACATATTTTAGTTGTGCCAAGGTAACTATCCCTTCAGTCAGAAGAGCCACAACCCAGTGCAGATACTTCCATGTGCAACCATCTTTGTACTGTGACCACAGTGAGCCCTGCAGTATTAGCATTTTTTTTATTATTAAACTTTTATTTAATGAATATAAATTTCCAAAGTACAGCTTATGGGTTACAATGGCTTCCCCCCTCCCCAAACTTCCCTCCCACCCACAACCCTCCCCTTT
This sequence comes from Lepus europaeus, assembly GCF_033115175.1. Taxonomy (NCBI): domain Eukaryota; kingdom Metazoa; phylum Chordata; class Mammalia; order Lagomorpha; family Leporidae; genus Lepus; species Lepus europaeus. The sequence goes on along the minus strand of NC_084830.1, from coordinate 16,053,689 downwards.
CCCGCTCCCTCTCCCCTTACAATCACATCAAGATTCATTTTCTATTCTCTTTATATACAGAAGATCAGTTTAGTATATATTAGGTAAAGATTTCAACAGTTTGCCCCCATATAGCAACACAAAGTGAAAAAAAAATACTGTTGGAGTACTAGTTATAGCATTAAATAAGAGTGTACAGCACATTAAAGACAGAGATCCTACATAATATTTTTTAAATTAATTAATTTTCTATGCCATTTCCAATTTAACACCAGGTTTTTTTTTTCATTTCCAATTCTCTTTATATACAGAAGATCGATTCAGTATATAATTAGTAAATATCTCATCAGTTTGTACCCACGCAGAAACACAAAGTGTAAAAATACTGTTTCAGTACTAGTTATAGCATCACTGCACATTAGACAACACATTAAGGACAGATCCCACATGGGATGTAAGTACACAGTGACTCCTGTTGCTGACTTAACAATTTGACACTCCTGTTCATGGCGTCAGTAATCTCCCTAGGCTCTAGTACAATTTGGGACATGCTCAATCGGACTTTCCCCAAATGGTGGAGTTAGAAATGTGCCAGGGGATTCCAATACAATCCCATCAAGATGGCATGTACCAATGCCATCTCACTAGTCCAAGTGATCAATTTCAGTTCACAATCAATGGCTCTGATAGGTCTAAGAGTCAAAGGGATCACACAAACAAGACAAGTGTCTGCTAATACTAGCTGATAGAATCAAAAAGGGAGAGAAAGATCCAACATGGGAAGTGGGATACACAGCAGACTCATAGAATGGCAGATGTCCTAAACAACACTCTGGCCTCAGAATCAGCCCTTAAGGCATTCGGATCTGGCTGAAGAGCCCATGAGAGTATTGTAGGCATGGAAAGCCAAGATACCATGGAAAAGAAAAAAAAAAGAAGAAGAAGACCTAAATGAAAGATCTCTGTGAGTGAGATCCCAGTGGAAAGAATGGGGCCATCAAAGAAGGAGGTACCTTTCTCTGAAGGGAGGAGAGAACTTCCACTTTGACTATGACCCTATTGGAATAAGATCAAAGTCAGCGAACTCTAAAGGCTTCCATAGCCCTGGCAACTCATGACTAGAGTATTAGCATTTTCTACTCATATTGTAATGTCAAATTTTGGAAAAGCGCTACTGTTGCTGTAGACAGTAGTACCCATGAAGAGACTGCTGAAGGGGCTTAGGCCACTTGATGTCTCTTGAGTTTTTCTTTACACAGTGCCTGGCTTATTGTAAGAATTCAGGTGTGGGGCGAGCGGCAAGATGGCGGAATAGGAAGGGAGCACATTGATAGTTCGTCAAGACACACGTTAATATAAGTGGAGATACTGCAGGGTCAAGGAAGAGTAGGGGAAGAAACAGCAGAGGAAACTCTTCCGGAACTAGTGATTCACAGTGGACCTGCGTGGAGAGCGTGGGAGCCCAAGTTCGGGACACCAGCGGCAGACTCAACGCACCAGCGCTGGAACGCGAGGTGAGCCGAACCTCCATAGCCTGAGACACCAGCGGGCAAGCGGAAAGAGGAGACTAGAGGGAACGAGGCTTGAAACTCCGTGGGGAAAAGTTCACCAGGCTAACTAGAAGAGAGAGAGGAAAAAAAAAAAAGTGACCGATACGGACACGAGTTTCTCTCTCTCCGCTCACCTCTCAAAGGCGAGCAAGACAGAGCAGGCGCCATTTTGGACATACGTCATAAGCAGGGCGACCTCAGGTCTGCACCGGCCCTGAGCCTAGCAGAAAAACCTGACTCTGGGGGGAGGGGTGAAATAACAGGAGATTAGGATCTAACTTGGCAACCCAATGGGAGACTGCAGGAGAATTGGAGCCCACACTGAGGGCAGCACAGATTCCCTGTGTGGTCCTTGGGAAAGAGCTTCCGATCTCTGGCTCCTGTGGGTATATCATTTGCCTGCTAACTACCTCCAAGTACATTCAGCTGTGTGGAATTACTTCCCTTTTGAATCAAAAAAAAAAAAAAAGAGAGAGAGAGAGAGATTTACCACGCCTAACCTGGGAGTGTCCTCTTTGACACATCCTCAGCCCTGAGGAACCAAACACAGCTCTCAGTCCACACTCATCTCAAGCCTCTAAGGCTCCACCAAAAGCAGACAGTCCACTTAATATAGAGCCATAGTGTAACAAGAAAAAACACCACAGTGAAGAAACCAAATATCTCCAACATGCCAAACAACAAATGCAAAAATCGAGGTAACAAGAACAAGGAAGACACTATGACGCCCCCAAATGAAAAAGACACCCCAATTCAAGATTATGAAGATGATGAGATAGAAGAAATGCAAGAAGCGGATCTCAAAAAATTGATAAGAACATTAAGAAGTTCTCAAAAACAAATTCTTGAACTACAGAAATCCTTAATGGACAAGATAGAAAATCTCTCTCGTGAAAATGAAATATTAAGGAGGAATCAAAATGAAATGAAACAACTAGTGGAACAAGAAACTGTGATAGTGACGAGAAATCATAATGAAATGAAGAATTCAATAGATCAAATGACAAACACATTAGAGAGCCTTAAAAACAGAATGGGCGAAGCAGAAGAGAGAATATCGGACTTAGAAGACAGAGAACAGGAAAGGAAACAGGCAAACCAAAGAAAAGAAGAAGAAATTAGAAATCTAAAAAATATTGTCGGGAATCTACAGGATACTATTAAAAAACCCAACATTCGAGTTCTAGGAGTTCCTGAAGGCATGGAGAGGGAGAAAGGATTAGAAGGCATTTTCAGTGAGATACTAGCAGAAAATTTCCCAGGTTTGGAGAAGGACAGAGGTATCTTAGTACAGGAAGCTTATAGAACCCCTAATAAACATGACCAAAAGAGATCCTCACCACGACATGTTGTAATCAAACTCACCACAGTGAAACACAAAGAAAAGATCCTAAAAGGTGCAAGAGAGAAACGCCAGATTACTCTCAGAGGATCTCCAATTAGACTCACAGCAGACTTCTCATCAGAAACCCTACAAGCTAGAAGGGAATGGCGAGACATAGCCCAGGTACTAAGAGAGAAAAACTGCCAGCCCAGAATATTATATCCTGCAAAGCTCTCATTTGCGAATGAAGGTGAAATTAAGACTTTTCATAGCAAACAGAAACTGAAAGAATTTGTTGCCACTCGTCCTGCCCTGCAAAAGATGCTTAAAGATGTGTTACACACAGAAACACAGAAACATGGTCACCAATATGAAAGAAGGTAAAGGAAGGAAACCTCACAGCAAAACATCACAGGAAGCTCAATTTCTCTTTGACATAGAATTAAACTCTGATGCTCTGTTAAAGCAATGTGTTAAAGTAATCTATTATGTTCTCTTGATGTCTGTTAAATTCTAATTGTTCAAAAACAGCTGAATTTTTATTAAGAGCTATGGGTTATGTAAATATGTGCTTATTTTCAAAGATTTGAATAATCACCTTGTAACAAGATCAAATTTGGTCTATGAGTTTATAATTTTAAACATGGCGACTTAAAGTCTTTTGTCATCCACAGTTATATATGATGTGCTGCTCATAAAACTAAAGCGTTGTTGGTTCTGTGTGTAGCTGTCCTCCTATAGGTTCCTATGGACTTTTTCCAGCCACTTCCATTGTATTCAGTACTTTGGGATGGCTCTGTAAACAGATGAAGCCAATAATGTATTAACAGTACCAACTGAGAGAAAGTATGGTTAACTGAGGTTACTAAAAAAGCAATTCAAATCAATTGGAAATCTACAAAAAGAGTTAAAGATTTTAAAAGCTATTATAAAAAATGCTATATTGGTCTATTATGCTATATTATATGTGTGTACATATTGTATGTCCATATGGGGAAATTTTATTAAGAGTTTTATTTTAGCCGGCGCCGCGGCTCACTAGGCTAATCCTCCGCCTTGCGGCGCCGGCACACCGGGTTCTAGTCCCGGTCGGGGCACCGATCCTGTCCCGGTTGCCCCTCTTCCAGGCCAGCTCTCTGCTGTGGCTAGGGAGTGCAGTGGAGGATGGCCCAAGTCCTTGGGCCCTGCACCCCATGGGAGACCAGGATAAGCACCTGGCTCCTGCCATCGGATCAGCGCGGTGCGCCGGCCGCAGCGCGCTACCGCAGCGGCCATTGGAGGGTGAACCAACTGCAAAAGGAAGACCTTTCTCTCTGTCTCTCTCTCACTGTCCACTCTGCCTGTCAAAAAAAAAAAATTAAAAAAAAAGAGTTTTATTTTAAATGGCTTATAGATAAGATTGTCCATAAATTTAAGCTGCTAAAATCAATCAAAGATATATTTTAATTTGTGTGACCTGAATCTGTGTATCATATGTTTTAAACTTGTTGGTAGAAAGAAACTAAAAAGATTTTAGATGGTTGTGCTTAAGTTTACTGGCTAAACAAACTACACCATGTTAGATATTTAAGAGGTGTTTTCAAATACATGATTCTTAAAATTTATAGAAGGCATTGGACCTTCTGGTAAATGTTTTCTTAAGTTGTTATCTAATGGTTGAAACTGTTTGCTAAGTATTCATGTGATATTGCTATTGTCAGCAAGCGATCTAGGACTTGCTCCCTCATTTCTCTATTCTAAGCCCAACTTGTTCTTTCATTTCTCTATTCTCTTCAAGGTAGGAAACTAATTCTATTATGAAGGAATCTGTAGGACGCACAATTTAATCTTTAGACCTTATAAAAGAGATGGCTAACATTTTTCTGTAATAGCATAGCCAAAATAAGAACTTAAATAATAATCTCATAGCTAGATTCACTTTGCCATCAGCAAAGTATACAGTAAGTAAAAAAAAAACCTCCCTTTCAGACCAAAGGGAAAGAAAGTTTTAAAGTGAGAATATAATTTTCCTCATGGGCATTGTCTACCTTAGAAAAACTACTACAGAACATGCCTGTGACTATAGACTTGTAGTTCAGGCCACCGAAGATTAGAGATGGGAAACGGGCACTCCCTTGACTTGCATCCTCTGGTCTGCTTTAACACAAACCAGGAGGAAAAGAAAGCTAGGCATCAGAAGCAATGGGTGGCAGGCCTATTAATGGCTGATCTGTACAGTGATCTGCCCTCAAGGAGACCCAACAGGCCAGTCCACTGCAGTGGCTTTCAATGTGGTAAGCCTGGGCTTCAGCAGAAGTCAGCTTGTGAAGAGCCCTGGCAGCTCTGCCAAGAGTTGGATCACTGGAAATGGACCTGCCCTGGAGTCGAAGGATGCCCAGGTCAGAGCCACAGATCTTATTGACTCTAAGCTGAAAAGCCCTTCACTCAGCCCAACTTCCAAAGTGACCACTGCAGCTGAGGGTGTGGTCAAGTAGGGTCAGCAACATTGCAGGCAGAACTGTAAATTTCTTGTTAGAGATGCCACCTGCCTTTACCTGGCCAGCTCTCCTCCCAGGCCAGCCAAGTAATGAAAGTCAACAGAGTGCCTTCCCCTAGGAGGTTCACACCTCCCTTAGGATATACCCCATGTGAAGAGATAGATAGGTCTGGGCCTCTTAACTTACAAGGCCTAAAGCCCACCAGATTATTATCAAGCCCCTTCTATCAGGTTCTATTTGCCTCTCAGTCAGAAAAATTACTTGTAGCTTAGACAGCACCTTTCTTAGCTCCTCTAATAATGACTCTGTCCTTTGTTCTAGACCCTGTCTAGCGTACTTGGGCCTCATTCCTGTGTAATCATAACCTCTACTCTACCACCAATGGCTCTACTCCCAACCTGTGTGTACTGATGGTCCTCTTCCCCACTTAATGCTGTATAATTGTTCAAACCTGGTTAATGCCACTCTTAGGATCATTGGTTACTATCCTCACCCTGTCTTTTATGACCTTGTCTAAATATGAGCAGAGTCGGCAAACTTGGAAGGCTTCCATAGCCTTGGCAACTCATGACGACAGCCTAGGGTGGTTACTGGCGCCATAAACTAGAGTGTCAATTTGTTGGGTCAACAACAGGAGCCACTGTGCACTTGCTCCTCATGTGGGATCTCTGTCCTTAATGTGCTGTCCATTTTGATTTAATGCTATAACTAGTACTCAAACAGTATGTTTCACTTTGTGTGTCTATGTGAGTGCAAACTGTTGAAACCTTTATACTAAATTGATCTTCTGTATATAAAGAGAATTGAAAATGAATCTTGATGCAAATGGAAGGGGAGAGGGAGCGGGAGAGGGGAGGGTTGCGGGTGGGAGGGAAGTTATGGGAGGGGGAAGCCACTGTAATCCATAAGCTGTACACTGGAAATGTTTATTCATTAAATAAAAGTTAAAAAAAAAAGAAAAGAAAAAAAAAGAATTCAGGTGTGGTATATGTCTAGGTATATTAGGCAACATGTGATATATTGAAAACATCTACCATGGATTAATTAGTAAAATCAAGAAGAATTTCATTTTAATCATAAGAGATTAACAAATAAAATTGATTGTACAAATATTTTACAGCATTTTAAGTATGTGACATATTAATGACTTGGTTCATTAGTCAATTCTCAGTGTGTTTGAGGACTCTTGATAAATTCACAAATTATCAAGCGTTCTAGGTTTTTGGTTTAGGATCCACTGCACAAAAACTGGGGGAACCAACTAAGATATATTCAACATTGTTTTATTTCTACTTCTTGGCCCTCTGATAAGACTTTCGGTAACTGGAAGATATAGAGACAAATGAGAAGTGATCATTTTCCTTAAGAAGGCTAAATTCTAGTAGACATGAGTGGACAGATACATAAGTAATTGTGGGCATGATAGAAAATTGTAAATTAATAGGACAGGTGCAGAAGCAAAGGCTGTAAGAGTGAACAGAAGGAAATATTGTGAGAGGAGACCAGCATTTCTCTTTTCCTCTCTGTCTTCCCAGCTTAGTATTCCTCTCTCTCATACCCCCCCAGGTTCAAGTCCAACACAAAGGAGAAAATTTTTTTTCCTGCTGGGTCTCATACTGATCCTAAGATTACTGTGGATTTGGCCACTGTGGACAAAATTTACCCTTAGACAATCACTGTGATGTGAGAACTGAATAGCCTTCTTGCCTTAGCCCTGATCACTTGCTCCGTTCCTGGACCAATGATCTGAGGAAGCAGAGACATTTTTTCAAACAGGAAACTAGAGTTTCTTTTCCAGGAAAAAAAATGAATATTCTTTTTAAGATGGACACTAAAAATATTAAAAACTATGCACCAAAATCTTTGATCTCTGACCTCAGCCTTACTCAGAGAATAGGAAAGATTAGAAATTGCAAGACTTGTGTAGAGTAGAAGGATGCGAATAAATCAATTCCTAGCACACTAGCCCCTTTACAGATTTCCCTCACTTTACGTCGAGCTGATGGTGTTTTTGAGCCAATTCACAGTCAGAACTCTCTCTGGGGGTGCACTCTGTTGCCCTGAATGCCTTCCGCTTTCATTTCCTACTTAAGCCAGGATTGGTCTCATCAAAGTCTGAAGTGGTGCCACCCCAAATTCCAAGGAATTCAGTGCAATTTAGATGTGGGTTCTGTAGGCCTGAAATGCCTTTGTGTGCTCTGCCATAACAAAGGGCAGTTAATAAGACAAGTAGATGCCTCAAGTCCTGTGTTTCAGGAAGAGAAGGGAGATTATGTGTTATGTGCCATCCCCACATCCAATCTAGTGCTTAACAAAAGTAAGAACAATAACAGTAATAGCAATTGTTTTTTGAGTGCTTGGGAAGTACCAGACATGGTACTAAGTGCTTTGCTTGAGTTATTTCATGAAGTCTTCTTACCAAAGTAAGAGCCATTGTTATCTGTCCATTACAGATGAGGAAACAGACATAGAGATGTTAAATGCACTACCTGCAGAAACAGAGTTAAATGGAGGAGCCGAGCTCTAAAACTGCATTCTGATCCCTGTTCCCCCTGCTCAGTCGATTCTTGTCCTCCAGTCTTCATCTCAGCACCCATATAAATCCAGTAGCTCAATTCAAAAGCCCAGAAGTCAGTTTTGCATCGCCTTTTCCTTTACCTTCTGGTGTCTTCTATGTGCTCTTCAAATCCCTTCTTATCAAGCCTACAACAGCACGTATTTCCTTAAATTTGTGGCAGTAAAAGGCCATAGGGCTGAATCGTGGCCACTGCAAGATGAGTGGAAGTGATCTGCTTCTCCCTCCACACCCTGCTCTGACCTCATGAGTGGGGCAGAGATTGGACAGTCCTGCAAGTTCCCTGGATGCCAGATAGCCTGAGGCAAACCCACTTTGCCAATGTTCATTGCACATGATGCAAGCAAGAATTGTACTTCTCTTACAAGAGGCGACTGAGGTTGTGAGGTTGAAGTGTAGAGCAGTTCACCTGTCAGGATTAGCATGCCCCACCAAACTCATGACTCAAAGCCCCCACCAAACCCATGACTCAGACCCATGTTTACCGTGTCCATTCTTTTTCTTTCCATGCCTCCATCTTTGTCCCTTGTGGAGCAGCAACAATCACTTACCTAGTGTTTCATCTCCACCTAGACTGCAGCCATATTTTCCATATAGAAATATTTCTCTGGTCTTTTTAAGATAAAAATTGTGGAGGGTAGTGAAGCTATTCTGCCTGCTGCAGCAACAGTGGGTATATGACATCATGCATTTGTCAAAACCCATGGAGCCTCACAGCTCAAAGATGAGCTCTAATTTAAGCTATAGGCCTTTGCTGATAATAATGTATTGGCAGTGGTTTATTGAGTGTAACAGATGCACCACACTAATGCAAGATGTTAACAACAGCGGAAAATATGTGCTGAAGTGGAGGGAACAGAGGGTTATATGGGAATGCTCTGTACTTTCTGCCCAATTTTATTTTGTAAATATAAATCTGCTCTGAAATCAAAGTCCATTCACTTTTGAAGATCTGACTCCATCCCTGCTCTCCATGAGACCCTTCAATAGTGTCCCATTGTTCCTAGAATAAGGCATCCTCAGCTTGGCACTGATGGTTTGGCCCCTCCCCATTCCTCCAGCCTCATGTCTCACCTGCTTTACCAACTTTCCTATGTTCCGGACATGTGTGCTTTACTTACAGAAGCTCCTCAAAAGTGGCCAATGTGTTCTGCTCAGTGCCTTGCACATGCTGTTTCCTCTGGTTGGCATTAATATTATTTATTTGAAAAGCAGAGATACAAAGAAAGAATGTGTACATGTGGGTGAGTCAAAGACAGAACTCTTCTATCTGCTGGCTCATTCCCAAAATGTCCACAACGGTCAAGACTGATCAGGAGCAGAACGAGGACTCCACCCCAGGCACCCTGGTTTGTGATGCAGGTAAACAAGCAGATTCAAAGGTGTCTCATTTTAGTCACCAACTCTTTCTCATCCCCTCAAGCTGAAGCCTTCAGACTCAATGATGTCTTTTCCAGATAGGTCCTTTTCTCACCAACCAGTAAATCAGATCCCTCAAAGTCCCGCTGTTTTCTCTCATAACTCTACTCCTTTCAAAAGCATATAAACAGTGGCTTACAAAATGAGGGATAGTTCTTGTTTCATTGCCTTTGTAACAAACTCAGTTCTTAACATGAGAGTTTGACCATCACAGGCACACAGGGAAAAAAAGAAACCACAAGGTTATAAAGTGCTTACAATTGTCAAGCGTAGCTTTAATCACCTGATGTTAATTGAATAAAACCTCCTAGTGACCTTCTGAAATAATCATTGCCATGCCCATTTTATAGATGAATATCCAAAAGCCAGAGAAGTTAAGGTACTTTCCAAAGGCCTCCCAGCTTGTCTGTGGTGCACAGCTACTGTCTGTGCTTACAGCTAGTCTGGCTGCCATGTCTACTTCTAACCGCTGTGCCATGCCACTGTTGTTGAATGAATGAGCTGATCAGTGAATCCAGGTATCTGACACAAGCCTGTGTTCCTTACCTCTCACGACACTTCCCATCTTGTTCCCTGAAGTTTACTAGAATGTTCTTGACCATATTTCCTTATGTTTTTTAGTGCTTATGCATTAGTTTATCTTCTGAGTCCAAGGTGAGGTATCCTCATTCTCACTGCTTCAAATCTCTTCTTATCTGCATTTTCTGTTATTTTTCAGAGAACCAGTTTTTTTGGGTCATTGGGTTAACTGCTAATAAAGATATTGCCTTTCTATCAGCAAAGAGTCCTGAGTGAGTGGTGTTCTGGTTTCAGACCTGATCAATTAAGTTTAAAGAGCAGAGAAGGATAAATGGATGCGGCCCATATTCAGGTACATTCTTTATTGGGTAATTACTCGAAGGCTGGGCTGCATGAATGAGGAAAAGATCCTCTAGAAAACACTAGGGCATTTTCACATTTTTAGTCAATGGATTGCGTTTCTCATTTTTATTAGCTTTGAGACTTTCTGCTTATAGTCTGCACTTGACAATGTAGGAACATAAAGAGAAAAGCAAAAAGAGAGCGCAGAAATAAGAAAAAGCAAAACAGTTTGTATAGTGCTACTGCAAAGGCTCATCTTTAAATTTAGTGGAGGAAACACAGGTAATAGCATTCGAAGAATATCAACTGACTTAGAAAAATATGATCCATGGGTTTAACTAAGAACTTTGCCACAGGGAAGCCATACACACACGCAGTTGCTGTATAGCCATGAGTTGAATTGTTGATCCCCTCTGGAGGCCCAAATGGTTTTAAAGAGAAACTACAGTTGCTTTCCATCAGCTTCCAGTTTAGAGGCAATTGCTTTTTTTCAAAAAAGATATATCTAAATAAAATGTCAAAATGATACATGCTTTTAAAAGAATGTTTGCAGAATGTTCAACATAGCTCTGGCTCTTTCTGGCACAATTCAATAGCAGTTCTCCATTTTTAAAGGGAACTATGCATTATGTAAAGAAAACCACACTCTACTAAATTACAAGTGCAGATGCCAGGTCCAAGTAATATTTTTAGTTACAGTTTTAGTATCAATTTAGATGTTTATGGTGGATTACTTTCCTGGTTATTTCTCTGAGCTCATATTAATGTTGGCATATGGATTTTTTTGTCTGGGTATCTATATATAAATTAGTAGAATAGAGGCTGTTAAGGGAGAGCAAAGAGAAGCAAAATGAAATCACAGTTTTTAAAAGAAAACAGATAAGAAGCTAACAGCTTTGAGCTGTAGTTTTGATATTAAAGAGATGCTTGATTTGATATCAGTGACTTAATTTTCTAGCTCTTATCATAATAATTTACAAAATAATTAGAAATAGTTACTGTTGTTAAATTTAGATGGAATATTTATGTACATAAATGTACCAGCCATGTAACCATGTAGAAATCATCTTTTAAACTTGTTTCTTTTGACAAATATTTGCTGAACATTAGCCATTAGCCAGGTCTGTACTTTTACTAGGGATACAGTAGTGGGTGTAGACTGCAGTACATGCTGACACCAACACAGGTTATTCGAAGGTTCTCCCATGGTGCTTACAGTCCACCAAGGGGGACAGATCATAAATAACTCATCCCACTAGTAAAAGTGTGCACTCAGAGGATGAAGGGAAAGAGCCAGGGTACAGACTGCTAATGGAAGATTGGGAAAATTTTCCCAAGGAGTATCCTTGAGCTGAGAGCTAAAAGAACAAAAAAGGAAAAGAGAGACTAACAGTTCAGACCAAGAAATCAGCAAATGCAAAGACCCTGGGGTGAGGGGCATGGTGAGCGCAGGTAAACATAAGGGAGACCAGGGTTGCTGGATGAAGACTGATCTGGAACAAACTTTTCATAAGAAGAAAAGGCCTGAATAAACAGACTTGCAGGCAGCTTTTGGGGCTTTCCTCCCAGTATGAGCAGGAATCCTGATTTTTTTCACTTAGAAGTGGGGAGAATGGGCATAAAGTGCTCATGACAATCACGCTGAGCCAGAGCGTAGTCAGTTCTCAACTGTTGAGTCTTTCACTTTCATCGCTGCTTTTCACCCTTACTGTTTGCCAAGAGAAAGCATATCTCTATTTCTTCAAATAGATACTTTTCAAAAGATATTTATTTATTTGAAAGGTAGTTACAGAGAGTTACAGAGAGAGGGAGACACCACACACACACACACACACACACAGAGAGAGAGAGAGAGAGAGAGAGAGAGATCTTCCATCAGCTGATTCACCCCTCAAACTTCCACCAATGGCTAGGGCTGGGCCAGGCCAAAAAAGGGGCCAGGAGCTTCTTCTGGGTCTCCCACATGGGTGGTAGGGGCTGAGCTACATGAACCATCTTCCTCTGTTTTTCAGGCACCAATATGGGATGCTGGCTTTACGCAGTGACTTCCATCACTACACCAAAATGCCAGCCCTAAACAAACACTTTTTAATGAAATGCCAGTTGAATAATTCTTATATGAAATATTTCAGATTAGAAATGTCTCAGATTTTGTATCTTTGAGATTCTGAAATATTTACATATGCAAGGAGATATCTTGGGGATAGACTCAGGTCTAACATGATAATCATATACCCCTCACACACATAGTGCGAAGGTAATTTTATACAATGTTTTAAGAGCAGCTATATTTGTTTTGTGAGAAATAGGGTTCCCCCCATCGAGAAATTTTTTATTTAAAGAATACAAACTTCATGTATTTAATAAGTATAACTTTAGGAACATAGCGATTCTTCTCACCATAACCATCACCCTCGCACCCACACACCCACCCTTCTTATTCCTCTATTCCCTCTATTCCTTCTTCTATTCCCATTATTATTTATTGCTAATATCTATTTTAATTAACTTTATACACATATGATTATCTATATACTAAGTAAAGAGTTCAACAAATAGTATTAAAAAAAACTGTTCCTCAACAGTCAAGTCAGAGGCTGTTCAAAGTCATTGCTCTCAAAGTGTGTCAATTTCACTTCTATATCATCTTTTAAAGTGCTCTATTAGTTATCACAGATCAGGGAGAACATACAATATTTGTCTTCTTGGGACTGGCTTAACAAACTAAATATGATGTATTCCATTTCATTGATTTTGTTGCAAATGAAAGGATTTCATTTTGTTGCCACTGTGTAGTATTCCATCATGTAAATATACCATAATTTCTTTATATAGTCACCAGTTGGATATCTGGGTTGATTCCATATATTGGCTATTGTGAATTGAGCTGCAATAAGCAGATAAGTCTCTCAGATGCTAATTTCATTTCCCTTGGGTAAACTCTCAGGAGTGGGATGGCTGGGTCATATGGTAGGTTATATCTGAAGTATTTCCATATTCTCTTCCATGGTGGCTGTATAATTTACACTTTCATCAACAGTGGATTGGGGTATGGTTTCCCCCACATCCTTGCCAGCATTTCTGTTGGCTGATTTTTGTATGAAAGCCATTCTAATGGGTTGAGGTAAAACCTCATTGTAGTTTTGACTTTCATTTCCTTGATGGCTAGTGATCCTGAGCATTTTTTTATGTGTCTGTTGGCCATTTGGATTTCCTCTTTTGAAAAATGCCCATTTAAGTAATTTGACCATTTCTTAACTGGATTGTTTGCTTTATTGTTATTGAGTTTTTTTCATCTCTTTATATAATCTGGTTATTAAACCTTTATAAGTGGCATAGTTTGCAAATAATTTCTCCAATTCTGTCCATTACCTCTTAACGTTGTTGAGTGTTTCTTTTGCAGTACAGAAACTTCTCAATCTGATGTAATCCCATCGTCAATTTTTGCTTTGGTTGCCTGTGACTCTGGAGTCTCTTCCAAGGACTGTTTGCCTATGTCAATGTCTTGCAGGGTTTCCCCAATGTTCTCTAATAATTTGATGATATTGGGTCATAGATTTAGGTTCTTAATTCATTTTGAGTGGATTTTTGTGTAAGGTATAAATTAAGGGTCTTTCTTCATGCTTCTACATGTAAAGATCCAGTTTTCACAGCACCATTTGTTGAAGAGTATCTTCTTGTTCCAGGGATTCATTTTAGTTCCTTTGTCAAAGATAAGTTGGTTGTAGATGTGTGGGTTGATTTCTGGCATTTCTGTTCTGTTCCATTGGTCTGTCCATCTGTTTTGTACTAGAACAAGGCTGTTTTGAATAAAACTGCCCAGTAGTATGTCTCGAAATCTGGAATTGTGATGCCTCTGGTTTTGTTATGTTGTATAAGCTTGCTTTAATATTCAGGTCTCCTGTGTTTCCATATTAATTTCAGCATTATTTTTTTCACTATCTGAGAAGAATCTCCTTGGTGTTTTGATTGGTATTGCATTGAATCTGTAAAATGCTTTTGATAGTATGGACATTTTGATTATAGTGATTCTTCCTATCCATGAACATGGAAGATTTTCCCATCTTTTGTGCCTTCTATTTCTTCAATGGGTTGAAATTCTCGTCATAGAGATATTTGATATCCTTGGTTAAATTTATTTCAGATATTTGATTTTTTTTGTAGCTATTGTTAATGGGATTGATCCTAGAAGTCCTTTCTCATCCATAGCATTGTCTGCATATAAAAAAGCTATTGATTTTTGTTTGTTGATTTTATATCCTACAACTTTACCCGACTCATATGAGTTCCAATAGTCTCTACAAGGAATCTCTTGGGTCCAATATACATAGAATCATGTCATCTGCAAATAGGAATATTTTGACTTCCTCCTTCCCAATTTGTATCTCTTTTATTTATTCTTCTGGACTAATGGCTCTAGTTAAAAAATTCCAGAACCTTATTGAATAGCAATGGTGAGAGCAGGCATCCTTTTCTGGTTTCACATCTAGTAGAAATGCTTTCAACTTTTCCCCATTCAATGGGATGCTGATGACAGGTTTGCTATCAATTGCCCTGATTTTGTTGAGGAATGTTCCTTTTATATTCAATTTGCTTAAGGTTTTTTTTTTTTACCATGAAAGGATGTTATATTTTATCAAATGCTTTCATCAATTTTATCAATTTTATCAAATGCTTTATTCAATTTTATCAAATGCTTTTTGAGATAATCTTATGGTTTTTGTTCTTCAGTCTGTTAATGTGATATAACACATTTATTGATTTGTCAATGTTGAACCATCCCTGACTACAAAGGATAAATCCCCCTTTGTCCAAGTGAATGATCTTTTTGATGTGTTGTTGGATTCAATTGGCTAGAATTTTGTTGAGGGTTCTTGCATCTATGTTCATCAGGGAAATTGGTCTGTAGGTCTCTTTCTCTGCTGTTTCTTTGTTAGGTTTTGGAATTAAGGTGATGCTGGATTCACAGAAGAGGTTTGGAAGGTTTCCTTCCCTTTCAATTGTTTTCAGTAACTTGATAAGAATTGGAGTTAGCTCTTTCAATGTCTGGTAGAATTCAGCAGGGAAGCCATCTGGTCCTGAGCTTTTTCTTCTTGTGAGGGTTTTTATTATTGATTCAATTTCAGCCTTGGTTATTGCTTTGTTTAGGTTTTCTGTGTTTTCATGGTTCAATTTAGGTAGGTTGAAGTTTCCAGGAATCTATCCACTTATCCTAGGTTTCCCAATTTGTTGGAATATAGTTCTTTGTAGTAATTTCTGATGATTCTTTCTATTTCTGTGTTGTCTGTTGTTACATTCCCTTTTTCATCTCTGATTTTATTGATTTGGGTCTTTTCTCTCCTTTTTTTGTTATTTTTGCCAATGGTGTGTCAATTTTATTTATTTTTTCAAAAAATAGCTCTTCATTTCACTGATGTTTTGTATTTTTTGTTTCAATTTTGTTTATTTCTTCTCTAATTTTAATTATTTCTTTTCTTCTACTAGTATTGGGTTTGATTTTCTGTTGGTTTTCTAGATCCTTGAGATTCACTGATAGCTCATTTATTTGGTGCTGTTCCAATTTCTTGTTGTAGGCACCAATTGCTATAAACTTTCCTCTTAACCTGCTTTTGCTATATCTTATAAATTTTTTTGATATGTTTGATTGTCATCTTCATTTGTTTCCAGAATTTTTTTTCTTTGTCTTTTGATTTCTTTAATGACTCCCCATTCATTCAGTCACATGTTGGTTAGTCTCCATGTGTTTGCATATATTCTAGAGATTCTTGACTTGTTGATTTCCAGCTTCATTCCTTTGTGGTCATAGAAAACACATGGTATGATTTTGATACTTTTTAATTTGCTGAGACTTGCTTTATTGCCTAGCATGTGGTCAATCCTAGAGAAAAGTCCATACACTAGTGAGAAGAATGTGTATTCTACAATGGTAGGATGAAAAGTTCTGTAGATACACATTAGGTCCATTTGATTTATAATATCGATTAACTCTGTTCATTCCTTGCTGATTTTCAGTCTGGTTGATCTGTACATTGCTGAGAATTGGGTATTGAAATCCCCCATTATTATTGTATTGGAGTTTATGTCTCCCTTTAGATCCATTAACATTTCTTTTAAATAGCCAAGTTCCATGTAATTGGGTGCATAGACATTTATTTATAGTCACATCATCCTGTTAAATTGATCCCTTAATAATTACATGTGTCCTTCTTTGTCTCTTATAACAGATTTTGTGTTAAAATCTATTTTATCTGAGATTAGGATAGCTATACTGGCATTTTTTTGGTTTCTGTTAGCATGGAATATCTTTTTTTCCATTCTTTCACTTTCACTCTGAGTTTATCTTTGTTGGTGAGATGTGTTTCTTGTAGCCAGCAAATAGTTGGGCTTCTTTTTCCCATTCAGCCAGTCTGTGTCTTTTAATTGGACAATTTAAGCCATTAAAGGTGACTATTGATAAGTAACACTTTGGCCCTGCCATTTTTCCATAAATGTTCCAATGTTTACTTTGGATTTCCTTTGTACATTTGCTGGGAGATTTTCTATCTTCACCTTCTTTCATAGAGATGGTCTTGTTTCTGTGTTTCTGCATGTAGCACATCCTGAAGATTCTTTTATAAAGCTGGATGAGTGGTGACAAATTCTTTTGATTTCTGTTTGTTATCAAAGGTCTTTATTTCACCTTCATTCATAAATGAGAACTTGAGAACATGAGGACATCATGTTGTCTTCCTTATTCTTATTTCTTGAATTGCTGTATTTGTTCTATGTTTGTTATTAGGCATTGGTGGGGACACTTGTTTGTTTTGTTTTGTTTTGTTTTTCCTGTGATGGCTGTTGTCTTTGGACTATACCTCTATGGCTTTGTGGAGTGTCCCACTCTTAGTAAATACCCAGAGGCATGTGTTGGGTGGGATCACCGATTTCTATTCAGTGCTCCAGGGTGAGGGCAGTGTCCAAGGTGACACCCAAGTTGGCAGTGAGAGGCCTGAGAAATGGAGCCACCCACAGTGATTGCCCAATGTTCCAGCCACACTCTGTGCTGTCCCATGAAGCCACAGTGTTTTCACAGTCCTTGTACACAAGGCTCTCACAGTCATGAGCACCCAGTCCTCTGTCAATACCTTCAGCCAGACTCAAGTGTCTCCTCTTGGCTGCTTGCTGAGCACGTGGACACAAGCTGTTATGCTTGTCCACACAGTTGTTATGCATGTCCAAAATGGTTCCCATCCTTTCTCAGCTAGTTATAGGATGCTGGTGCTGGGTGGTCAGGGCAAGAGAAAGGTACTCCCCCTTTTTTTCTAGGTAGACAGGTACACTGTTCTATACAGAACTCCAAGCTGTACTTTCACCAGGCTCTTCCTGCAGGTTTATTGCTAGTGCCTTGGGCTGCTGCAGTCTGCTCACTTCAAAGCTGGTGCTGAGGCTATACTTGTTGAGGTCCTGAATTATGCGTAGTTCCACAGTATCCCTCTAATTTGCATGGAGTTTCCTCTGTAGTTTTCTCCCTAACTCTTCCCTGAGACTGAAGTCTCTCTAATTGTTTTAAACTATCTTCCCTTAGACTAGAGCAGTAAGCTCCCTCCCTATTCTGCCATCTCTTAAATTTTATTTAGTGCAGCTATATTTTAACTGTGAACCATCAAGTGAGGAAAGATGTGAAACTTTCCACTTGTGGCATATCAACATTCAAAAAAATTTGAAATTTGCAGAATTTTTAGTTTTGGATTTTAGAATTAGGGATGCTCAACCTGGAAAATTTGCACTATGAGGAGTCTCCACAAAGTGTACAGGTACCCACAGCCACCACCTGGGTCAAGGAATAGTGTAGTGGGGCTGGCACTGTGGCTCAGAGGGTTAACGCCTGGCCTGAAGCGCCAGCATCCCATATGGGGGCTGGTTTGAGACCTGGCTGTTCCACTTCCAATCCAGCTCTCTGCTGAAGCCTGGGATAGCAGTAGAAGATGGCCTAAGTCCTTGGGCCCCTGCACCAGTGTGGGAGACCCAGAAGAAGCTCCTGGTTCCTAGCTTCAGATTGGTGCAGCTCCAGTCATTGCAGCCAACTGGGGAGTGAACCACCAGATGGAAGGCCTCTCTCTCTCTCTCTGCCTCCCCTGTCTCTGTGTAACTCTGACTTTCAAATAAATAAAAAAATCTTTTTTTTTTAAAGGAATAGTGTATTACCAGCACTCTGGAGCCCTCCTCCAGCTCCCTTCCTGGCAGAATTCTCCTCCCTCTCTAGAGATAACAGGTTTCTAGTATCAATGATTCATTTTGCCTTTTATGAACCTTTGTAACAGAAGACTCATACAGTATTCATTGATATAAATTCTTTAGTTCATTATTACATTTGTGAGATTTTTCTATTTTGCTTCATCTAGAAACAGTTTGTTCATTTTCAATATTGTATAATAATCCATCCTGCATATGTGGAATCAATGTATTTGTTTGGGTGCTGAATAATGTAGGAACTTTCAATATATATCTTCAAATGAGTAAATGATAGAATTTCTCAAAGTCTCATTTTTATCAAGGCTGAAACAAGCTTAATAATAAAAGCAAAACTTATTCCATAGGATTGTATGAGGAATAAATGGAATAAAGCATGCAATCTGCTCACTCAGTGACAAATGATAAATCAGATCTACTTATATTTCAGGCGTTGTTCTCTAAAGGATTTAGACAATAGAGAAATTACTATAATGGAAAAAATAACTACTTTAATCAAAAAGTGACTAGAATAGGTTTCTGGATATGTGAAGGAATCAAAATAAAATAAATATTTGCTCTCCTTGATGAATTTGAATTTTTAAGCTGATTTGGCCCATCCGGGTGCTCTGTATGTGATCATCAATGGAGTCAATCTATTGAGGCTCAAGCTTCTTACTTGTCTTGAGCCCTCCAGGCCCTCTTCCTGGCTTTTCACTGGTTCTGTCCTGGTTGGACATTGACTCTTGGTTTCTGCACCACTCCTGCTTTTGACAACAACCTGTCTTTAATGTTAAAAATGGACACATTACTTCTTTATGTGTAATGCTGTGATTTAATCTTCAAGCTCCTCTTACTCTGAAGAAGGTTCAGTCATGCTGAGCACATATGGGACACTCAATATATACTTATTGACTGGCATATTGCCTGCAGATTTGAATCATGGTAAAAAGGGATCAATGGGGACTTAATAACAGATTTATGCAACAAGGTCATTGGAATGACCCTTAGGAAAATGTTTGCTTGGTGTATCATTGATGACAGAGAGGAATTATAACATCGCCTGGACAGTTGTGAGGAGCTCATTCCCAATGTACTGTCCCAATTCTCTGACTCCAGTCTTTGTGGGCCATATTTTTTTAGAATTATCATTACAGTGTGTATTGATTTCAACAAGATCCCTGGGTCTGGCACAGTGCATACAGTGAATCCAGCTATCTAGTGACAATCTCTGTTTAAATGATCTATAGTTAAAACATAACATGCCCAAAGTACAATTTATAATCATGTCTTTCATTATGTCCTCTTAAGTTATCTAACTCCATGCAACACTCTCCATTTAGTTTACTTAATCAGAAAGCTGAACATTCTCTGTGAAACCTCCCTCAACTCACCTCTCACATCTAGTCCATCACCAAAACCTGTCCATTCCGTCAAGTGAAAAAATTTAAAATCTACCTACTTCTTTCCACTCCTACTCAGTTTTCTTAGAATGCCTTATTTCTAGGCCATAATACCATGAAATTTTCCAATTAGTTTTTCTGTTTTTACTTCACTTGACCTCTCCACTCCATGGATTTCTTCTCTAACTTGCAGTCGAAGAAGTCTTGCCAAGCTTCCTATATGGCCACATTTATTCCCTGCTGAAAATATCTCAGTCTGTCTTTCTATTTTGTGGAATTCAGGCTGATTCTTCAGCATGGACTATAAGTTCCTTCATGATTTTGTACCCACACGTGTTTACCACTTGTGAAGTTCTCCATTTCAGCCATTCTGAAATATTTGCTTTTCTAACAGCACAGCATTTTTACATTCATCTCTGGACCATTGTATTTAGACTGACTTCCATAGGGAACATTTTTCTTCATAATCCACCTTTTTATCCTTTTCCTAATTGCTCTCTGGTTGATGCCTCAGTATTAGATCCCCCTTAGAGAGGTGAGTGTCCTTCTATTCCTCCAGTTCTGTACACTTTCCCCATCATGCCAATGTTGACATGATTGAAGCCAATTGTTTATCTGCTGGTATCCTTCCCTAGCCTGTAAACTGGTCACCAGTGATGTTCTATCTTGTTTTCATTTTCACCAATAATATCCAAAATGATAAACAGCACAGAGTACTAGCTCAATATGTATTTGTTGCATAAATTATTAAATCCACTAAAAGTTAACCAAGGATGTGCTTATAGGAAAGCATCCATCTTAACAATTGTGTATTATTGACCCAAAAGCATCTTAGGGGTCCTTTGAAAACATTAACTTGTTTGAACTTTTCCTAAACAGATAGATAATTTTGTAAATGCTAAATGCTAATGGGATGCACTGAGGTAAACATCAGACTCCAGGCAAATCATGTTTGTTCTCATATACAGAGAGAAGATAACTGACCCAATATTACTCCTTCTTTCTTTCCATGAACATTTAGAGTTTTCAAGGAAAATCTGATGATCATGAAACTTGTGTTCTTTTTACACTTTTTGGGATGCACCATCGATATATTCGTAGTGTTATTTTTTTTTTTAACTTTTATTTAATGAATATAAATTTCCAGTATACAGCTTATGGATTACAATGGCTTCCCCTTCCCATAATTTCCCTCCCACCCGCAACCCTCCCCTCTCCCGCTCCCTCTCCCTTTCCATTCACATCAAGATTCATTTTCAATTCTATTTATATACAGAAGATCAATTTAGTATAAATACTTCAACAGTTTGCACCCACATAGAAACACAAAGTGAAACATACTGTTTGAGTACTAGTTATAGCATTAAATCAAAATGTACAGTACATTAAGGACAGAGATCCCACATCAGGAGCAAGCGCACAGTGGCTCCTGTTGTTGACCCAACAAATTGACACTCTAGTTTATGGCGCCAGTAACCACCCTAGGCTGTCGTCATGAGTTGCCAAGGCTATGGAAGCCTTCCAAGTTCCCTGACTCTGATCATATTTAGACAAGGTCATAAAAGACAGGTTGAGGATAGTAACCAATGATCCTAAGAGTGGCCTTAACCAGGTCTGAACAATTATACAGCATTAAGTGGGGAAGAGGACCATCAGTACACACAGGTTGGGAGTAGAGCCATTGGTGGTAGAGTAGAGGTTATGATTACAAAGGAATGAGGCCCAAGTGGACTAGACAGGGTCTAGAACAAAGGACAGAGTCATTATTAGAGGAGCTAAGAAAGGTGCTGTCTAAGCTACAATTAAGTTTTCTGATTTAGAGGCAAATAGAACCTGATAGAAGGTGCTTGATAATAATCTGTTGGGCTTTAGGCCTTGTAAGTTAAGAGGCCCAGACCTATCTATCTCTTCACATGGGGTATATCCTAAGGGAGGTGTGAACCTCCTAGAGGAAGGCATTCTGTTGACTTTCATTACTTGGCTGGCCTGGGAGGAGAGCTGGCCAGGTAAAGGCAGGGGGCATCTCTAACAAGAAATTTACAGTTCTGCCTGCAATGTTGCTGACCCTACTTGGCCGTCCCCTCAACTGCAGTGGTCACTTTGGAAGTTGGGCTGAGTGAAGGGCTTTTCAGCTTGGAGCCAATAAGATCTGTGGCTCTGACCTGGGCATCCTTCGATTCCAGGGCAGGTCCATTTCCAGTGATCCAACACTAGGCAGAGCTGCCAGGGCTCTTCACAAGCTGACTTCTGCTGAAGCCCAGGCTTACCACATTGAAAGCCACTGCAGTGGACTGGCCTGTTGGGTCTCCTTGAGGGCAGATCACTGTACAGATCAGCCATTAATAGGCCTGCCACCCATTGCTTCTGATGCCTAGCTTTCTTTTCCTCCTGGTTTGTGTTAAAGCAGACCAGAGGATGCAAGTCAAGGGAGTGCCCGTGTCCCATCTCTAATCTTTGGTGGCCTGAACTACAAGTCTATAGTCACAGGCATGTTCTGTAGTAGTTTTTCTAAGGTAGACAATGCCTATGAGGAAAATTATATTCTCACTTTAAAACTTTCTTTCCCTTTTGTCTGAAAGGGAGGTTTTTTTTTTACTTACTGTATACTTCGCTGATGGCGATGTGAATCTAGCTATGAGATTATTAGTTAAGTTCTTATTTTGGCTATGCTATTACAGAAAAATGTTAGCCATCTCTTATAAGGTCTAAAGATTAAATTGTGCATCCTACAGATTCCTTCATAATAGAATTAGTTCCCTACCTTGAAGAGAATAGAGAAGTGAAAGAACAAGTTGGGCTTAGAATAGAGAAATGAGGGAGCAAGTCCTAGATCACTTGCTGACAATAGCAATATTACATGAATACTTAGCAAACCGTTTCAACCCTTAGATAAGAACTTAATAAAACATTTACCGGAAGGTCCAATGCCTTCTATAAATTTTAAGAATCATGTATTTGAAAACACGTCTTAAATATCTAACATGGTGTAGTTTGTTTAACCAGTAAACTTAAGCACAACCATATAAAATGTTTTTAGTTTCTTTCTACCAACAAGTTTAAAACATATGATACACAGATTCAGGTCATACAAATTAAAATGTATCTTTGATTGATTTTAGCAGCTTAAATTTATGGACAATCTTATCTAAAAGCCATTTAAAATAAAACTCTTAATAAAATTTCCCCATTTGGACATACAATATGTACGCACATATAACATAGCATAATAGACCAATATCAAAATCCAAAATATCTGGTTGAAATAAGATTCCTTAAAATCATGACATAACATAGACCAAATCTGATCATTGTTACAAGGTGATTATTCAAGTCTTTGAAAATAAGCACATAGTTAAATAACCCATAGCTCTTCATCTCCTCCTTCTCTTTTTCCACTCTTAGATTTAACAGGGATCACTTTTCAGTTAAAATTTAAACACCTAAGAATAATTGTGTGTTAATTACTGAGTTCAACCAATAGTACTAGAACCACAACAACAACAACAAATACTAAAAAGGATAAAGTATTACATTGTACATCTAAAGTCAGGACAGGAGCTGATCAGTTCATTGTTGCTTATAGTGTCCATTTCACTTAACAGGTTTCCCCTTTGGCGCTCAGTTGTCACCGATCAGGGAAAACAAATGATATTTGTCTCTTTGGGACTGGCTTAATTCACTCAGCATGATGTTTTCCAGATTGCTCCATCTTGTTGAAAATGACTGGGTTTCGTTGTTTCTTACTGCTGTATAGTATTCTATGGAGTACATGTCCCATAATTTCTTTATCCAGTCTACTGTTGGTGGGCATTTGGGTTGGTTCCAGGTCTTAGCTATTGTGAATTGAGCTGCAATAAACATTAATGTGCAGATGGCTTTTTTATTTGCCAAATTAATTTCCTTTGGGTAAATTCCAAGGAGTGGGATGGCTGGGTTGTATGGTAGGGTTATGTTCAGGTTTCTGAGGAATCTCCAGACAGACTTCCATAGTGGCTTAACCAGTTTGCATTCCCACCAACAGTGGATTAGTGTCCCTTTTTCCCCACATCCTCTCCAGCATCTGTTGTTGGTAGATTTCTGGATGTGAGCCATTCTCACCGGGGTGAGATGGAACCTCATTGTGGTTTTGATTTGCATTTCTCTGATTGCTAGTGATCTTGAACATTTTTTCATGTGTCTGTTGGCCATTTGGATTTCCTCTTTCGAAAAATGTCTATTGAGGTCCTTGGCCCATCTCTTAAGTGGGTTGTTTGTTTTGTTGTTGTGGATTTTCTTGATTTCTTTGTAGATTCTGGTTATCAATCCTTTATCTGTAGTATAGTTTGCGAATATTTTTTCCCATTCTGTTGGTTGCCTCTTCACTTTCCTGACTGTTTCTTTTGAAGTGCAGAAACTTCTCAATTTGATGCAGTCCCAAATGTTAATTTTGGTTTTGACTGCCTGTGCTGTTGGAGTATTTTCCAGGAAGTCTTTGCCTGTGCCTATATCTTGCAGGGTTTCTCCAATGCTCTCTAATAATTTGATGGTTTCGGGTCGTAGATTTAAGTCTTTAATCCATGTTGAGTGAATTTTTGTGTAAGGTGATAGGTATGGGTCTTGCTTCAAGCTTCTGCACGTGGAAATCCAATTTTCCCAGCACCATTTATTGAATAGACTGTCCTTATTCCAGGGATTAGATTTGGATCTTTGGTCAAATATAAGTTGGCTGTAGATGTTTGGATTGATTTCTGGTGTTTCTATTCTGTTCCATTGGTCTATCCATCTGTTTCTGTACCAGTACCATGCTGTTTTGATAACAACTGCCCTGTAGTATGTCCTAAAATCAGGTATTGTGATGCCTCCGGCTTTGTTTTTGTTGTACAGGATTGCTTTGGCTATTCGAGGTCTTCTGTGTCTCCATATGAATTTCAGCATCATTTTTTCCAGATCTGAGAAGAAGGTCTTCGGGATCTTGATGGGTATTGCATTGAATGTATAAATTGCTTTTGGGAGAATAGACATTTTGATGATATTGATTCTTCCAATCCATGAGCATGAAAGATTTCTCCATTTTTTGGTATCCTCTTCTATTTCTTTCTGTAAGGTTTTGTAGTTTTCATCGTAGAGATCTTTAACGTCTTTGGTTAAGTTTATTCCAAGGTATTTGATTGTTTTTGTAGCTATTGTGAATGGCATTGATTTTAGAAGTTCTTCCTCAGCCGTGGCATTGCCTGTGTATACAAAGGCTGTTGATTTTTGTGGATTGATTTTATATCCTGCTACTTTGCCAAACTCTTCGATGAGTTCCAGCAGTCTCTTAGTAGAGTTCTTTGGGTCCCCTAAATAAAGAATCATATCATCTGCAAAGAGGGATAGTTTGAGTTCGTCCTTCCCGATTTGTATCCCTTTAATTTCTTTTTCTTGCCTAATAGCTCTGGCCAAAACTTCCAGAACTATATTGAATAGCAGTGGTGAGAGAGGGCATCCCTGTCTGGTACCAGATTTCAGTGGAAATGCTTCCAACTTTTCCCCATTCAATAGGATGTTGGCCGTGGGTTTTTCATATATTGCTTTGATTGTATTAAGGAATGTTCCTTCCATACCCAGTTTGCTTAGAGTTTTCATCATGAAAGGGTGTTGTATTTTATCAAATGCTTTCTCTGAGTCTATTGAGAGAATCATATGGTTTTTCTTCTGCAGTCTGTTAATGTAGTGTATTACGTTGATTGTTTTGCGAATGTTGAACCATCCCTGCATACCGGGGATGAATCCCACTTGGTCTGGGTGGATGATCTTTCTGATGTGTTGTTGCATTCTATTGGCCAGAATTTTATTGAGGATTTTTGCATCTATGTTCATCAGGGATATTGGTCTGTAATTCTCTTTCAATGTTGCGTCTCTTTCTGGCTTAGGAATTAAGGTGATGGTGGCTTCATAGAAAGAATTTGGGAGGATTCCCTCTTTTTCGATTGCTCTGAATAGTTTGAGAAGAATTGGAGTTAGTTCTTCTCTAAATGTCTGGTAGAACTCAGCAGTGAATCCATCTGGCCCTGGGCTTTTCTTTGTTGGGAGGGCCTTTATTACTGTTTCAATTTCTGTGTCAGTTATTGGTCTGTTTAGGTTTTCTATGTCTTCCTGGCTCAATTTAGGGAGGTTGTATGTGTCCAAGAATCTGTCCATTTCTGATAGATTTCCCTGTTTGCTGGCATACAAGTCCTTGTAGTAATTTCTGATGATTCTTTTTATTTCTGTGGCGTCTGTTGTTATGTTTCCCATTTCATCTCTGATCCTATTGATTTGGGTCTTTTCTCTTCTTTTTTTAGTTAGTTGGGCCAATGGGGTGTCAATTTTGTTTATTTTTTCAAAAAACCAGCTCCTCGTTTGGCTGATTTTTTGTAATGTTTTTTTGGATTCAATCCTGTTTATTTCTTCTTTGATTTTAATTATTTCCCTTCTTCTATTGGGTTTGGGTTTGGTTTGCTGCAGATTTTCTAGATCCTTGAGATGACTTGAAAGCTCATCTATTTGGTGCCTCTCCAATTTCTTGATGTAGGCACCTATTGATATAAACTTTCCTCTTAACACTGCTTTTGTTGTATCCCATAGGTTTTGGTATGTTGTGCTGTTATCCTCATTTACTTCCAGAAAATTTTTGATTTCTCTTTTAATTTCTTCTATGACCCATTGTTCATTCAGGAGCATGTTGTTCAATCTCCATGTGTTTGCACGTGCTCTAGGGATTCCTGAATTGCTAATTTCCAATTTCATTCCTTTGTGGTCTGAGAAGCTGCATGGTATGATTCTAATTCTTTTGAATTTGCTGAGACTTGCTTTATGGCCTAGTATGTGGTCAATCCTAGAGAAAGTTCCATGTACTGCTGAGAAGAATGTAAAGTCCTTAGATGTAGGATGAAATGTTCTGTAGATATCTGTTAGATCCATTTGGGCTATAGTGTCATTTAAATCTACTGTCTCCTTGTTCATCTTCTGTCCTGTTGATCTGTCTATCTCTGAGAGTGGAGTATTGAAGTCCCCCAGTACTATTGTATTGGGGTCTAAGTCTCCCTTTAAGTCCCTTAACAAGTCTTTTAAATAAGCTGGTGCCCTGTAATTAGGTGCATATACGTTGATAATCGTTATATCTTCCTGTTGAATGGATCCCTTAATCATTATATAGTGCCCCTCTTTGTCTCTCCTAACAGTTTTTGTGGTAAAGTTTATGTTGTCCGATATTAAGATGGCTACGCCCGCTCTCTTTTCATTTCTGTTGGCGTGGTATATCTTTTTCCAGCCTTTCACTCTCAGCCTGTATGGATCGTTGTTGGATAGATGGGTTTCTTGTAAGCAGCAAAAGGATGGGTTTTGTTCCTTAACCCAATCAGCCAATCGGTGTCTTTTAACTGGACAGTTCAAGCCATTAACATTTAATGTGACTATTGAGAAGGAGTAACTTTGCCCTGCCATTAGCCAAAGATACTTTCTAATATATGGTTTGAGATTCCTGTGATCTTTTGGTGTGAGGTTTCCTACCTTTACCTTCTTTCATATTGGTGACCGTGTTTCTGTGTTTCTGTATGTAACACATCTTTAAGCATCTTTTGCAGGGCTGGGCGAGTGGCGACAAATTCTTTCAATGTCTGTTTGCTGTGAAAGGTCTTTATTTCACCTTCATTTATAAATGAGAGCTTTGCAGGATATAATATTCTGGGCTGGCAGTTTTTCTCTCTTAGCACCTGGGCTATGTCTTGCCATTCTCTCCTAGCTTGTAGGGTTTCTGAAGAGAAGTCAGCTGTGAGTCTAATTGGAGATCCTCTGAGAGTAATCTGGCGTTTCTCTCTTGCACATTTTAGGATCTTTTCTTTGTGTTTCACTGTGGTGAGTTTGATTACGACGTGTCGTGGTGAGGATCTCTTTTGGTCATGTTTATTAGGGGTTCTATGAGCTTCCTGTATTAGGATGTCTCTGTCTTTCTCCAAACCTGGGAAATTTTCTGCTAGTATCTCACTAAAAAGGCCTTCTAATCCTTTCTCTCTCTCCATGCCTTCAGGTACTCCTAGAACCCAAATGTTGGGTTTTTTAAGAGTATCCTGTAGATTCCTGACAGTATTTTTTAGATTTCTGATTTCTTCTTCTTTTCTTTGATTTGATTGTTTCCTTTCCTGTTCTCTGTCTTCTAAGTCTGATATTCTCTCTTCTGCTTCGCCCATTCTGTTTTTAAGACTCTCTAATGTGTTTGTCATTTGATCTATTGAATTCTTCATTTCATTATGATTTCTCGTCATTATCACCATTTCTTGTTCCACTAGTTGTTTCATTTCATTTTGATTCCTCCTTAATATTTCATTTTCACGAGAGAGATTTTCTACCTTGTCCATTAAGGATTTCTGTAGTTCAAGAATTTGTTTTTGAGAACTTCTTAATGTTCTTATCAATTTTTTGAGATCTGCTTCTTGTATTTCTTCAATCTCCTCATCTTCATAATCTTGAATTGGGGTGTCTTTTTCATTTGGGGGTGTCATAGTGTCTTCCTTGTTCTTGTTACCTCGGTTTTTGCGTTTGTTGTTTGGCATGTTGGAGATATTTGGTTTCTTCACTGTGGTGTTTTTTCTTGTTACACTATGGCTCTATATTAAGTGGACTGTCTGCTTTCAGTGGTGCCTTAGAGGCTTGAGATGAGCGTGGACTGAGAGCTGTGTTTGGTTCCTCAGGGCTGAGGGTGTGTCAAAGATGACACTCCCAGGTTAGGTGTGGTAAATCTCTCTCTTTTTTGATTCAAAAGGGAAGTAATTCCGCACAGCTGAACGTAATTGGAGGTAGTTAGCAGGCAAATGATATACCCACAGGAGCCAGAGATCGGAAGCTCTTTCCCAAGGACCACACAGGGAATCTCTGCTGCCCTCAGTGTGGGCTCCAATTCTCCTGAAATCTCCCACTGGGTTGCCAAGTTAGATGCTAATCTCCTGTTATTTCACCCCTCCCCCCAGAGTCAGGTTTTTCTGTTAGGCTCAGGGCCGGTGCAGACCTGAGGTCGCCCTGCTTATGACGTATGTCCAAAATGGCGCCTGCTCTGTCTTGCTCGCCTTTGAGAGGTGAGCGGAGAGAGAGAAACTTGTGTCCGTATCGGTCGCTTTTTTTATTTTTTTCCTCTCTCTCTTCTAGTTAGCCTGGTGAACTTTTCCCCACGAAGTTTCAAGCCTCATTCCCTCTAGCCTCCTCTTTCCGCTTCCCCGCTGGTGTCTCGAGCTATTGTGGTTCGGCTCACCTCGCGTTCCAGCGCTGGTGCGTTGAGTCTGGTGCTGGTGTCCCGAACTTGGGCTCCCACGCTCTCCACGCAGGTCCACTGTGAATCACTAGTTCAGGAAGAGTTTCCTCTGCTGTTTCATCCCCTACTCTTCCTTGACCCTGCAGTATCTCCACTTATATTAACCTGTCTCTCTCTCCGGACTAATCGTGTGCTCCGTTCCTATTCCGCCATCTTGCCCCTCCCAAAGTATAATCTCATAGTGTTATTTTTGTTCTTTCAACATCTGATATCTTATAGCTACCTAGGATAGAGAAAAGATAGCCATCTGGGGTATAAGATGAAATGTATTTACTTTGGAGACAAATTCCTGGATTTTGCCACATACTTAGTTGGAGAACTTCCTATTGGTTTCTGCACCAAAAACATCTACTTCTATCTGCCTCTAATACCATTTACTTGTCTCAACTTTATGTTTCTGGCTAAGCCTAGGATACCATTATTTTCACCTGGCTTTCTTGTCATCCTTGCTATTTCCAGGTGTATTATTCCCCTCTCCATTCTCCATGCAGGATAATCTTTCCACTGCTCTATTTACAACCCATCAGGGGCTTCCAACTGACCTCAAGATAAAATGATAATTTCTTTTTTTTTTTTTGAAGTTTTTCCACTTAATCTTTAATGTCATTTTAAATATTGTCAGTGGAGAGATTTAAATAACATATAACAACAGAGGATAGGCCCTTTAAATTCTTAGAAGTCCCACATCTAAAACATAATGTTTTTTTTATTAAACTTTTATTTAATGAATATAAATTTCCGAAGTATAGCTTATGGGTTACAATGGCTTCCCCCCTCCCATAACTTTCCTCCTGCCCGCAACCCTCCTCTTTCCTGCTCCCTTTCCCCTTCCATTCATGTAAAGATTCATTTTCAATTCTCTTTGTATACAGAAGATCAGTTTAGTATATATTAGGTAAAGATTTCAACATTTTGCCCATATAGCAACATAAAGTGAGAAAACTACCATTGGATTACTAATTATAGCATTAAATAGCAATGTACAGCACATTAAAGACAGAGATCCTACATAATTTTGTTTTCAAATTAATTAATTTTCTATGCCATTTCCATTTTAACACCAGGTTGTTTTTTTTTTTTCATTTCCAATTCTCTTTATATACAGAAGATCACTTCAGTATATAATTAGCAAAGACCTCATCAGTCTGCGCCCACACAGAAACGCAAAGTATTAAAATACTGTTTCAGTACCAGTCATAGCATCACTTGGCTTTAGACGACACATTAGGGACAGATCCCACATGGGGTGTAAGTACACAGTGACTCCTGTTGCTGACTTAACAATTTGACACTCCTGTTCATGTAACTTGAAAGACAAGAGTTACAGAGAGAGGTAGAGACAGAGAGAGAGATCCTCCATCCATTGGTTCACTCCCCAGATGGCCGCAACGGCTGGAGCTGCATCGATCTGGAGCCAGGAGCTTCTTCCCGGTCTCCCCTGTGGGTACAGGGACCCAAGCACTTGGGCCATCTTCTACTGCTTTCCCAGGCCATAGCAGAGAGCTGATGGGAAGAGGAGTAGCTGGGACTAGAACCAGTGCCCATATGGGATGCCAGTGCTTCAGGCCAGGGCTTTACCCACTTCACCACAGTGCCGGCCACAAATTATAATTTCTTATCCTCACCTAGAATGCTCTGCATTATTTGACTTCTATCTATCTTTTTCCATACAGATAGAGAACATCATGTTTCCTTCTGCTCTCCTATTTTTTTTTTTTTTGAAGTTTTTTTCACTTCAACAACAGCAGCTTTTTCTAGGTTTTTCCTATGAGCAACACTAACAAATCATTAAGTAACTCCTGCTGGTTTTGAAGATTGCAAACTCCTCCAATCTGGGTAGCAATAAGGCATGAGATGCTGAGAGAGAAACAATAGCTATATGAGCAAATCAGTCTGACATCCCAAAAAGTGGAAGAAAAATTCAATTTTTTTAATCTTTGTGTTCTTTTCTGAAAATATAGGAGATAACTGGAGTTACACAGCCCAGTGTCTTTCACTAAGCAGGTCATGGTGCTCAGTGCACTCCAACAAGAAGCCTACTCCTTTGGAAGATAGTGTGAGTTGTGCAGAACACAACTCAAAGGCACATAGACCTGGGTTTAAAAGTCCAAATCATGGATATTGAATACGAATAATAGAAATAAAAAGAAGAAAAATATAATCTATTTATAATTTATTAGTAGTATATGAACTATGTTAAATTAGTTTCCATATATTGTCTCATATGCCACAAAACTATACCATGGAATTGTCCCCTTTTTGAATGTAGAATATGAATGGATAAAGCAGATAAGAATCTTGTCCACCATGGTAATGGGAGAAGTAAGGATTTAAACTAAAGCCTGATGATTTTAGAGCCAACACTTAAGTTCTTTCATATGCAGAGAACTTGCAGGGTAGGATTTAACAAAGTACTTAGTATGGTGTCCAGCATATACTAAATTTTTTTACTAAAGTAATAGTACTTTCTGGGAAAGGCTAACTCTGGTTCCTCTCTGCCTAACTGAATCTTCTACCTTTCAGTTTTAGGTACAGTTATTGCTTTTCTCCATTCCTGGTATCACCCTGATCATTCTATGACCGAACACATTCCTGTCATATAAATGGATTTTTTTAAAAAATTCACCATTCAGTATCACAAACTCCTGGTGGTGACTGGCTGCTTCTCATCTTTCCCTGGTATCTTTCTCAGCACCTTGCACAGAGTAATGTAATTGTCGACCACTCAATAGGTGCTTGCTGAATGAATGCATTAATCCTCATCAAGATCAGTATTCTGAACTTCAACTCATTAGTACCGGGCTGTAAACAGCTGAGTTAACTAGGGTAGACCAAGCACAGTTTATTTTATTTTTCTTTAAGAAAGGAACTCTTTATGACCTCTGTTTGCTGGATAGCCCCTTAATTCTTAACTGGGGGAGACTTTTTCTTTGGGGATGTTTGGCAATGTCTGGCCATATTTTTTTGTTGTCATAAATATGGGGCAGAATATTCCTAGCATCTGGTGTGTAAAGGCGATGGATGCTGCTAAATATCCAACAAACACAGAACAGCCTTCAAAACAAAGATCATCCACTCCATGTCATTGGCACCAGGGCTGGGAAATTCTGGGTTAGGTGAAGTTATTCAAATAATTAAAATGTATATAGAATTTATAAGGCAGGTTACAAATATGTTCCACACATCTGTGTTGCATATGACTTTGATTATGTATAAACATATGAATAGGCTAAGCCTCTATTGCCTAAACATTTTTGAATTAGAATTTCAAACAATGCTAGAAAAACTTATGCATAAACTTTACTAATTCAGATTAACTTGAAGGAAATCCATTTTTTCACTGTAATTCATGTAATATGAGCTGATTATTTGACATAACATCAGATAATCCAATATATCCACTAATGAAATGGTGCTCGTAAAGATTTATAAATGACTTCTGGGAACTGAGACAATCAACCTACTCATCCAGGGAAACTCTTCTTGAGACCTTGGCATCCTGCATTAGGGTCCCTATTTCAACTCCTGGCTCCGCTGCTTCCAATCCAGTTTTCTGCTAATACACACACTGGGAGTCAGCAGTTAATGCCCCAGTATTTGGGTGCCTGCCCCCCATATGGGAGACCAAGACTGAGTTGTCACAGATATTTAAAGAGTGAACCAGCAGATGGATGTTCTTCCTCTGTTGGTTTTTCATTGTCTTTCTTTCAAATAAAATAATAATAGCAGCTAAGTCATTAAAAATTCATCCATAGTTGACTGTTTTATTAGTCAATGGAGTAATGATAAAAAGAGCATTCAAAATAATTTGAAAATCATTAACCTTAACACATCCTTGACTCTCTCACCTTTACAATCTTAATTAAGAATTGCAATTCATGTATCAAAGATCATAAATTCTAAGCCTTCAGAAATCATTTTATGAAAAGAATATAATCATGTAATTCTTTTATTAACTAGAATATGATGCAAACACACACATACAGATCATAAGAGTTTACAGATCTTCAGAGTAAAGAAAAAAAAAAGAGTTATGAATGAAACAAAGATGGCTACAGAGAAGTCCAGGATTGTGAAAGCAGAAATTTATTCAGGATTTAATTTATGTAACTGTAATAAGAGTTTTTATATCAAATATTGTACTATTTAAATTTTAAAATAAATACAGATGAAGAATCTTAAAGCTTTTCAACATTGGGGAGATCGTTTTTCACATTGAAAAATAGTGTGGGGCCAGCGCTGTGGCTCACTTGGTTAATCCTTTGCCTGCAGTGCCAGCATCCCATATGGCGCCGGGTTCTAGTTGCTCCTCTTCCAGTCCAGCTCTCTGCTGTGGCCCGGGAGGGCAGTGGAAGATGGCCCAAGTGCTTGGGCCCTGCACCCACATGGGAGACCAGGAGGAAGCACCTGGCTCCTGGCTTCGGATCGGCGAAGCACGCCAGCCTTAGCGGCCATTTGGGGAGTGAACCAATGGAAAGAAGACCTTTCTCTCTGTCTATAACTCTACCTGTCCAAAAAAAAAAAAAAAAAGAAAGAAAGAAAGAAAAACTGTGTCTTTCTTGGCTCATTCATACATAGACATCCTCAGCAGGGTTGGACACTAAGTTAGACACCCACACATATCTGCATTTAACCATATTGTCCCTAGGAAAATTTTAAAAATTTCCAGATCAGAGAATGGAGGAAGTTGTGAAATCTTTGACAAAGATGAGAAGACTGGTTATTAAAAGAGACATCCTGTGAAATATTGAGCTGTAACCTAGAAGCCCTCCAATTCTGAATCCCTCAACACTGGGAATGACTTGATGAAATTAAAATGATAACACTTTCAGGCAGGTAAGATAAGTTTGTAAAATGGATTTAATATTCCTCTTAAAGAACCTACTGCAAAAACAAAATTGTGGCCGTTTGTATCAAAAATAGAATGAAATACATGCATGAACATTAGTAGGAAGCTAACTACAATGAAGCAGACATCCACATAGTTAAATAAGTCATCCCAGTGTCTAGGAAAAGAAGGTTGAAATTAAAAACGAATAACTTATTTGTCAGATTGGATTGTTGATAACTGTGCTTTTGGAAGAATTCAACTATTTCAATTACAATGAGTTTTTTTATGACATTACCTGAAATAATTGAGTCTTTTGAAATTGAGGCTAATTCTGATACCAACAATAGCATTTTTGCAATGTCAAAATCATTTTCTCAGCATATTATTATGAACACTATCTTGATATTGCATAATAAGTATTGCATTAGAAGTAGAGATGAGACAACGTGTTCACTCTTCAGCTCTGCCATTCACAAACCATGTGGCTTTGTGCAAGTTGTATAACTTCAGGAACCCCAGTTTTATGTTAAATGGAAATAATAATGCTTACTCAACTCTGAAATTTGTTGACTGAATATTCAAATTATTTTTTCTTTTTAAAGATTTATTTATTTATTTTAAATAATGTCAGAGAAAGAGAGGGGGGGGGAGAGAGAGAGAGAGAGAGAGAGAGAGCAATCTTCCATCTATTGGTTCACTCTCCAAATGACCACAAGAGCCAGTGTTGGGCCAAGCCAAAGTCAGGAGCCAGGAGCTTCATCCAGGTCTCCCACATGGGTGGCAGGGTCTCAAATACTTTGCCATCTTCTTTGATTTTCCCAGGCCATTATTAAGGAGTTAGATCAGAAGTGGAGCAACTAGGACATGAACCAGTACCCATTTGAAATTCTGACATTGCAGGCAGAAGCTTTATCTGCTATGCCACAACACCAGTCCTGAAGGTTCAAATTCTACCAGCAGGAAGAAAATAAAAACATTTGATGGTGATAAGTTGATAGGAAGACAATGATGAGCTTGATATTGGAAGTGACATATATTATGGGGTTTCAAAAATTTCATACATAACTCAAATTATCTGTTAAATAACAAGTAAATTTTATTTATTTAAAAGACAGAGAGACAGAGACGCAGAAACAGAAAGATAGATCCTTTCTTCTGTTCACTCCCCAAATGCCAGAAGAACCATGGCTGGACCATGCTGAAGCCAAGTGCCAAAGACACAATCTGGTCTCTCAGGCAGATAGCAAGGAGCCAAGCACTGGAGACGTCACCTGCTACCTCCTAAGGTGCATGTCAGCAAGAGGCTGGAATGCAGAGCTGAGCTGGGACGCAAACCCAAGCACTCCAACATGGATGTGGGCCTCCCACTTGGTGGCTTCACAGAGGTGCCAAACACCCATTCCCACATTGTCTTTCTCTCCGTTTTCCCACAGACCATGTGAAGTTCGCTTGTATTTGCTTGGAGGAGAGTAAATCCAAACTGAGTCTCGTTTCCCCATGCCACATCGTTCTGAACTTTTGTTAGATACATTGGTCCTCTTATTTGGATTTGGGGGTCTAGCTCTTCACTCTGTTGAAAAGAACATGTGCTCAATCTCAGGGGAGTGCCCAGTGGAGGAGTTAAGCTGTGAACAACACATGTGAACTGTAACTGTTTGAACTCTTCAACTGCAGGGCAAATCTTTGAATGCAGTGGCTATTAGCCATATGCGTATGCACACATGGTAATGCAGAGGGCAGAGATGAGATGGGCCCTTTCATCTATATTTTTTCTTTTAGTTATTTAATTACTACCCTCTACTCCAGAACTCCTTCCTATTAGAGTTTTCCTCCCATCATAAATGATATTAATAATTGCTATTGGGGCTGGCATTATGGTGCAGCAGGTGAAGCCGTCACTTAGGATGCCAGCGTGCCAGATGAACATCAATTCAGTTTCCAAGTGCTCCACTTTCCATCCAGCTCCCTGCTAATGTTCCCAGGAAAGCAGCAGCAGGTATCCAGAGTACTTCGGCTCCTGTCACCCATGTGGAAGACCTGGATGGAATTCCCAGTTCCTGGCTTCCTCCTGGCCCAGAGTGAACCAGCATATGAAAGATCTCTTTCTCTCTCTCTCTCTCCCCTCCCTCTTCTCTGTCACTCTGCCTTTCAAATAAATAAATCATATTAATTACCATCTGTACACATTGAGGACTTCAAAAAGTTCATGGAAAAGTGGAATTAAAAGATACATTTTTTGGGTTCAAACATTTTTGAAATACATGAATGTTTCTTCATAATACACATTTCCATTTTTAATACTTGCCTTTTAAATCTTTTTTAACATTTATAATCATTTCACATTTTCCAAGTAAGCTCTGCATTCAAACAGATTAAGTGATCTGGGACAATCCTCACGATTGCTAAGTAAAAGAAGCAGGCATCAGCCTAGTTTGTCTGCATCCAAATCTGAATTAGGTATTCTCTTCACAGGTCCATAGCTGAAACCCGAGGCACGCTGGGTGCCCAGGACCAGGCCTGCCATGGTAGCTAATGATGGATTATGCGGGTGTTACCTCTTAGCTCCAGCTTCTCAGAGCACCAGTTTGGTGACCATCTGGCTGGAGTGATTTACTGAAATGTGAAAGTTCTTGTTTCAATGCGTGTAAGTTCGTCGCCAGTGTACTTCTGACAGATATATTGTGGATGAGACACTGCTACAGCCATGGCCGGTGGAGTTGTTTATGTCCTGAAGCTGCAGTGCATGGCCCCCTAGAGGGCTCTTCCTCCTGCTCAAGTTTGCTGTGGGTGGGGGTTTGGAGGTGGGGGTGGAGGGGATGAGCACTAATGCGGCACCACCAAGACATAGATGTTGATAAAGCGCCAGCTTCCAAAGGAAGACGTTTCTGGAATAGTGCATTTCATTCTTCAAAGGGCCCGGATGGAGATGAACAAAAATGCTGACCTTTTTCAAAGGGCCCATAAATTATTTACAACTCGTCTCCAAAATCTGCCCCCACGTCTTTTTTTCTCCTTTGAACATGCAACCCTTTAGGCACTAATGACGTTCCAATTTAAAATGTATTCTAATTTTTTAATTTAAAACATTTTATTAGCATTAATTATACATATTTAAAGGGTATAGTGTAATTTTTTTTTACTTGTGCTCCTAGAAAGCTTTTTTTTTTTAATTTAAGATTTCATGATTTTTAATGCTTTTTCACATTCATTTCATCTGTATATGTTGTATACATGTTCTCAACTTCTTAAGATAGTCTCTCCTGAATGGACTCTCTGGCTGAAATCAGGTTACAATGTGTGGATATTTATCAGATTTATTTTTGCATGTGAATTGCCTTTGAATAACAGTTTATGGTTCTTTGGATAAAAACTTTGCCCAAGGAGCATTTATTTTCAGCTGTGCTTCATTACTCTTTTAAGAACAGATCTTCCAGTCTACAGTGAAATTGAACCAAATTTTCCAGATTAAACAATGAAGGAAAATGGTATCTCGTACATTTTTGGACATTTTTTTTAGATAGCTTTTGTGTGTATGTTCATGCACAAAGGCAATATTTATCTCACCATATGTTTCTGTGTTGTTCTGAGGATAAAACTAAGATAAAGGTGTGGCAAATTCAAAAGTCTGCATGGCCCCAAAATAGTGTGTCCCTGGGTAAAATAAGCTAGATGCATGCACAAGGGAAGGTTATGGTCTGGGGAAAACTGAAGAATAAATGTTAATCTCATGTAAACACTTGCTACTCAGCTTTGCATTTTTCCAAAACAGAAGCCAGAAAAAGGAAAATAAGTGGTGGAAATGCCCTCATTTTCAAGTGATGACAACTAATATTAAAATAACGAAATATCCAATATGTAAAAGGCATGCAGTTATACAAAAAAAGAAAACATTTTCAAAAGCTGTCCTGTGCACCCCGATTCAGCACAGTGCCTGGCACCTGGTAACCTCCCAATAAAGGTAAGCTGTTATTATTTCGCTTGCTGAGACAGTTTGTAGTATTTCCTTCCTGATGGCAGGGAACTTAAGGCTCAAAGCGCTGAGCTGCGATGTGACAAAGTCAGACCTGTCTTTATGATCCTGAGCCTCAGCAACCTACAGTGGATGATAAGAGCATCCATTAACACTTCTGCTTTTTTTAAGATTACCTGATTTCCATAATTTTTTTTTAACCAAACATTACTTTTGTTGCTTTCACCACTATTGTACTACATGGTTCTCTACATTCAGGGAGTGTTTAGTCAGAAGCTTTAAGTGCCTTATTTTTATTTATTTTTAAAACATGAAGAATCATACAGAGAAGCCTCCATTCTCCAACCCCCACACCAAAAAAAAAAAAAAAAATACCCCTAGGGGTTTTCTTGATTCACTACTTTTAGGCTAAACCACTTACTTTTTGACAGTTATGGTGTCTGAATTCATAGCCGTAACACCCCTTTCTTATCTTCAGAGAAAATAAGTCTCAAAAGACCCTTTGCAGCCTCAGTCTAAACGCTGGGTTCTCTAATGCTTTGTTACTTTCAGGATAAAGAGATTTCAAACAGACAAAAGCTTTTTCCATTCTTGGTATTGCTTACAAAGCAATGACTATAAAGGTAATATTTCATGTCTTTGCTTTTTACTATCTAGATCCAAACATGTCCAAATTCTAATCAGGAGAACCAAGAAGCAAAGGAAAGTCAGTTAAAAGACGTAAGCTGATGACTCAGGAAGTAGAACAAGGTCAATGAGAGGGGAAAGGTGAGTTTGTGATCCAGGAAGTGGACCAAGGTCAGCAAAGAAAAGAAAGTGAAGGGGTTACAGAGTATTTCTTGGAAGTCAGGAATGATGTTTTTTGTTATGTAGATATGTATGTCTACATGCAACATTTGTTTTTTTAATTCCCCTCTTCATGCCAAGCAAAGGCCAGGAGAAACAGGAAGGTATTTGAAGAAAAATGGATGATTCAAATTAGACTTTGGTAAGTTCTATATCTCTTTGCAATTGTAAAGTTTCAGGAATTTTCTTAACCTCTCTATGCCTCAAGTTACCTGTCTGCAAAATGGAGATTATCATACAGATTATCATCATACAGATCATCATACAGATTATAATACAGATTATCATACAGATTATCATACAGATTGCCTCAGGTGTGTCGAGAATTAAGTGATGTGTGTGTGTGCTCAGCACAGTGCCTGACATACAGACACTGTTCCATAAATACCTATTACTACCCTCATCATCATTCTCATCACACATGTTTCAAATTGCTTTTTCCTTCTTTGTGAGCATATGCGCTCACCTACTGAGGTATCTATCATTTGTCTATCAGCTTCTCTATTACCCAGAATCAGCAACTAGTTATTAATTAGTAGTTAACAAGGGTGTCCTTGGTGAATCAGGCTCTTTCTTGC
This sequence comes from Lepus europaeus, assembly GCF_033115175.1. Lineage (NCBI taxonomy): Eukaryota > Metazoa > Chordata > Mammalia > Lagomorpha > Leporidae > Lepus > Lepus europaeus. Next base: position 16,014,370 of record NC_084830.1, on the reverse strand, counting down.
TAGGAAATGTTATTGAAATCCCATCTGCTAATTCAGGAGCATGGAGTCCCACAGTCCCAGGGCATCCTCTCAGAGTGAATCTGTGCTAAATAAATTGATAACAAATGAGTTGTTTATTTCCCACTATAAAGGACAAGAGGGAGGGAGAGTGATTGGTTCTGATTCACAAAACAGATTGCCATACAGTGGAAAGATTTAAATCAGAGCATCTGGGTTTGGTACACACACCCCCTGGGGGAAAGAGAAATTTCTGCCTCCTTTTCTTAGCATCACTTGCCAGTTGAGTGGAAATTCCCCTTCCATTGTACAGACATAACTATGATGAAAATCATGTCTGCCTTGCTTTAGGTTCTTCTAAGGGTGAGTAGGTGAGAGCTATGTATGTATTAAGAAGACACAGTTGAATTTTTCCATCTATCCCTATAGATGTCTGCTTTTCTTTTTCTCTTGCCAATTCGTGTACTTTAACAAAATATATATTGTTTTATTATAAGGTGAGATTTTAGATCCCTGGCAAAGCAGAAGTCATTATCAGTATTTTAATTAGTGTCAGGGCTGGCACTGTGGCACAGTGACTTAAGCTTCTGCTTGCAGCCCCACCATCCCATATGGGTGCCCATTAGAGTCCCAGCTGCTCTACTTCTGATGCAGTTCACTGCTAATGCTCCTGGGAAAGAAGTGGAAGATGACCCAAATCCCTGGGTCCCTGAACTCACCTGGGAGAACTGAAGGCTCTCCTGTCTCCTGACTTCAGCTTGGCCTAGCACTGGCTATTATAGCCATGTGGAGAATGAACCAATAGATCAAACTCCCCTCCTCCCCAACATATCTCCTTATTCTTTGTAACTGTGCCTTTCAAATAAATAAATAAATTTTTTTAAAAAATAAAAGAATATTTTATTTGCATCTAGATTAATTTCCCTTGATTTTCTGGTTACTACAGTCATTGAGCTGTTACCAAATCAAGACCACAACACCCAGTGTACACTTAGCCTCTGCCCGATTTCTATATTTCATATGAAATGGCTTGGGGAATGTCATTTCAGTATCACTACTCTTCCTGTGTGTGTGGTGCAGTAAAGTTTCAGGAGTCCTTTTCCATGCATTTTATCATTTTATTTCCATAACAAACCTATGAGTCTAGCAGGTCATTCTTATTCTTACTTTATAAGGAACATAAGCCTGGAAGAATACAATCAATTCATAGGAAGTCACAAACCGCCAGAGTAGATTGGAACTCAAGAATATATGACTCCAGGGTCCTTGCTTTATCCTCTATTCATAGGCAGAAAGAAGGGATTTCTCAAAAAAACTTCCCTAATAGTTAGGGTGCTTCTTTTTCTGAAAGGATCTCTATTCCAAAAGAATGCTTAGAGGCACAATCAGAACTATGAAATGCAAGTCGTTTTACCCAGAGTGCCTCTGATCTTGTTCCGGTTCTTTGCCTCTCCAAAATGTGCATTAAAAAGTCATAAAAGAGCATGGACTCTTTCTGGGTTTCACGTTTTTCAGGCTGGAAAATCATGCTCAGGTCATTGATGTCCCTGGTCCCTGGCAAGGTGGCATAAAGAAGTGAGGAGTAGTTAGATCTGGGTTTGGACCCCTAAGTGTTTAGCTACATCATCACAGGGATTCTCCCTGAGTCTTAACTTATTTATCTGGTAAATGGGAAAAATAATAGTATCTGACTTTCATGGATGGCCTGAAGAGGACCAGACATCTGTTTTTGTACACTACTTAGCAAACAGCTTCACTTCACAGTCATTTCAATAAACGACACTACAGTTACTATGACACTACTTGCGTCTTTGCTATTTGAATGTTGTCATCTAAGGAACTGAGCCTATTAGAAAAGCTTCATTCATAGTTTGCCTTAATGTTCTGATAGATCATTGGTTCTTTAGACTTGAAAATGACAGTAAAGAGAATCAGACTAATGAGGGCTTGCGTTCATATCCTCTTTATCCCATGTCACTTTGTGCAAAGTCTGATCCTAACACCACATTCCTTGCAGCAAATTCAACTGAGTTCAATAAATGGTATCTTAAGGCCTACTAAGTAACAGCCACTATGGTAGGCACAGTGGCGTGGTGGGAGTGAGAGATGGATAAAATGTGGTCTTTAGCTTCAAGAAGCTTATGGATGCATGGGGATGATGGAAGCTGGTGTCTCAAAATGGTGTGGCAAGTGTTATGACAGCGACATGGCCAGACTGCATAAAAAGACCCCTTTGCAAGTCTGGCAGTTAGGAGGCAGTCATAGGGTTCTAGGAAGGATTTTGAACTTGCCAGAGCACAGAGTAAAAGTCAGGGAAATGTGCATGATACTCTGAAGAGGATTTTTGGAGCCAGATCAAGGAATGCGTTGATAAGGCTTTATGTTTTAGGATAGAAGTTACAAAACAGCAACCCATGAGTCTGGAACAACTGATAGAGATTGTGTGTGATCTTTTATAATATTTTATAATCCTTTATAACACAAGTTCATGTAAATATTAAAAACTGTTTCACTTATGGATCCCAATGGTCATGATCTGGGGAAATTAGTCAACTCGCATTTCCACACAATAGCAATTAACTTGAGCAAAAATATAGCTTCCTAACAAATATGGGGTCCATTAAGATTTCCCAGAGTCTCTGTCATGCTCTTTTAATTACAATAGGCCTACTGCACTCATTTTTAATACGTATTTGACAGCTACAGCCATGTGAGAATGCTTGTACTTTCACCATTGTCCAGCCTTTCACAAGCACATGAAACTACAATTCCCAGAAAATTGATATTCATCTCCTTAATGTAGGGGGTATTACCTTTCAAAGAACCAATAAACTGATCCATCCCCCAGACAGCAACAATCTCATAAAACCATCATTAAGTCTATCAGGCTGGGGGTAAGAGTAGGAAGCAGGTGGCTGCAAATTAATAGCTGATACAATTTCTTATTCTTGCTGATAATAAAAATATCTAACATTTATTTAATTTCCAGGGCTAGAATCTATGCTAATATGTTTACACAGATTATTCAGATAGTCCCACAAGAGTGATTACTTTATTACCCCATTTGGAAGTAAGGAATATGAGATTCCGAAAGCTAAATGAAACTGCCAAAGTTGTACTGTTGTGCACACTCTTAAATACTCCATGGAACTGCATACTAGAGGTATGGTTCTCCTTGGAAACAGGGAAACTGTGATGGAGTGCACATGTTGGGATTTATAATGTCTTTTATGTTACATCTTTCTGTCTTCAAAGAAAATGTTATTATAGTCCAATTATAACCTATTCAGAGAAATCATGTTAGTAATGTATCTATGAGCTAGACAAATCAACACATAGGCTAACTAAAGGTCTGTCTAAATTTGACCATGCTTTTAGTTAACAGGTAATGTATGAAAAGTCAACACCAAATCTGAAAAGACTTTATCTTGAATTGACATTCAAACACAAATACCAATACTAAAAAATCGTGGGACAAATTTTGGGATGGGGAAAGGATACTTAGGTTCAAAAGAATAAACAAAACTTATCACCATTTCAGTAAACAGTCTGGTATTTTCAGCAGGATGCAAGAAAACATTGTCTTGCTGAAACAGAAGCAGAGCAGCAGAAGGAAAAGTTGGCTGAAACAAAAAAACATTTGGAGGGGATGCAGATTGGTAGTGGAAACAACAGCAAAGACATTGGACAAACTGCCATCACACAGTCAGTCATTGGAGACAGAACAAATAGGAGCAAGAGTCAGAAATTCTGCTCCCTGAATGACAGACTACGCCAGTATTTAGGGATATGGCTGAATCCTGAGAGTTTGTCATTTAGAGAAATTTTTCTTCTGGAGTCCCACAAATTTGTCAAGAGGCAGATTAGAAGTAGAGAAGCTGAGATGAAATTTCAGCAGCCTGGTGGGGCTACATTGGGAACAAACAAGTGATTTTAGGACTTGATAAGGAAATAAGGTATCCTTTTCAGGCTTTAAAACATGACCACATAAACTTAAAGGGATACTTCCCAGGAGTAAGGTTTAACAGAGATTGAAGCCTAGCTTTACATCACTTCATAACTGATCATTGGTTAAAATATTAAAATATCTGCAGTATTGTCTTCTAGGTTTCTGCTTTCCCTGAAAGAAAGGAAACTTCCTAGGACATGATTTTTCCATATGTTTTCTTCTTTTTAAGAATGACTTATTTTATTTGAAAGTCAGAGTTACTCAGAGAGAGGAAGAGACAGATTGAGCAATCTTCCATCTGCTTGTTCACTCCCCAAATGGCTGCAATGGCCTGGGTTGGGCCAGGCCAAAACCAGGAGTCAGGAGCTTCTTCCAGGTCACTTATATATATGCCAGGGTCCCAAGCACTTGGACTATCTTCTTCTTACTTCCCAGGCACATTGGTAGTGGGCTGGATAGGAGGTGGAGCAGCCAGGACTTGAACTGGCATGCATACAGGATGCTGGTGTTGTAGGTAGCAGCTTTAGCCACTATGCTACAATGTTGGTCCCACATTTGTTCTTGTTTAGGGATGGGCATTGGCCTAGCAGTAGGACACCAATTGGAATGCCCACATTTTATATTGGAGTGCCTGGATTTGAGTCCTAGTTCTGTTTCCTATCCAGATTCCTGCTAATGCACACCCTGGGAGGCAGCAGGTGATGGTTCAAGTGATTGAGTTCCTGCCATCCATACAGGATGGAGACTTTGAGTCCCTAGCTTCCAGCTTCAACCTGTCCCAGCTCAGGCTATGGTGGGCATTTAGGGAGCAAACCAGAAGATGGAAACTCTTTTTTGTCTTTCTCCTCCCCTCCTCTCCCCTTCCTCCCCCTCCTCTTCTCTCCCTTCCTCTCCTCTCCTCTCCTCTCCTCTCCTCTCCTCTCCTCTCCTCTCCTCTCCTCTCCTCTCCTCTCCTCTTCTCTTCTCTTCTCTTCTCTTCTCTTCTCATTACCTTTTGAATAAATTTTATGAAAAGAGCTTTCAATACCCAATAGAAAATAAGTAGGAATCTATGTAGAAAGATAACATGATGTACATTTAAGAGGAGTGACAAACAAGTAAAACAGACGTTGAAATGATCCATATAATAAAGCCATCAGACTCAGAAGAAATCAAATATACAACTCTGGTAAACATGTTAAAGAACATGAGATATAGGATCCATAATTTTGATAAGAACTTGAAAACTATAAAAAAGAACCAAGTTAAAATTCTTGCCATGAAAAATATATAACTAAAAATGATAGAAATGTACAAGTGTTTTGTGCTTAAGAGAATTGTGGAGCAAGTATTCAGAATTGAAAAAATAGAACTCCTCCAAAGAAGTTAAGCCATGGTTTCAATAATCCTCTAAATCCCATGCAGGATGAATAAAAAGAAAAAACCACCTAAGCATATAAGACAATTGCTGAAAACTAAAGAAAATGATTAAAATTTTAAAACCAAAGGTGGCCAGCTCTTTGGAATAGTGGGTATGACATTGCCTATTGCACTGGCATCCCATATGGGTACCAGTTCAAGTCCCAGTTGCTCCCTTATTGATCCAGCTCTCTGCTATGGCCTCGAAAAGCAGTAGAAAAATGGCCCAAGTGCTAGGTCCCCTCAACTCATGTGAAGAGACCCAGAAGGAGTTCCTGGATACTGGCTTCAGATAGGCCCAACTCTGGCCGTTGAGGCCATTTGGGGAGTGAGCCAATAGATGGAAGACCTTCCTTTCTGTCTCTACCTCTCAACTAAACAAATAAATAAATAAATCCTACCTCTACCTCTCAACTAAACAAATAAATGAATAAATCCTAAAAAGAAAAAAAAAGTGAAGATAGGAAAAGCATATTAGCTTCAGATGAGAAGCAATTAAGATAGTTGATTTATCAGTAGAAAAAGAAGATAAATGATATCTTTAAAGTGCTGAAAGGGAATGGTCTCCAATCTAAGATATTAGGGGAAAACTCCTCTTTTAAAGAGTGAATGCAAAATTAAGATCTTTTCAAATATGTAAACAAATCTACACCAAAATAAACTCTACAAAGATTTTTTCAATGCACAAAGAAGATATACCACATGGAAGTGCAGAAATGTAAGAATGAATAAAGGAGGAGGGGTTTCCAAGATGGCAGAATAGCAATAGGATGGTCTGAATCATATGGGGCAAAATTAACATTTAAGAAAGGGAGAAACTACATGCTTAAGATAATTCATGGGAAATTCACAGCAGGAAACATAGAGAAAATAATAGGGTTTGTCCAGGTCTGCTCTGGAAGAGAAAATAAGAATCAAAAAAATCAGCAGAGGCTTGGACCCTGGGAGGAGAATGCCTGCCCTGGTTGACCAGGTGAGAGGGGAATCCATGGGCCCATGGCACTACAGACAGCAGTAGGAGGGAGAGCTTGGCAAACTGCCTTTGAAGTTCCATGGAACCCCTCCCGGGACAGCAGAAGTGGGAAGATAAAATAAATAAGTAAATAGATAGATAGATAGATAGATAGATAGATAGATAGATAGATAAGTGAGTAACAAGGTGATGCACTTCTGTGTCCTCCCCCTCCCCCCCCTCCCTGCTACAGCAGAGACTTCCAGCCAGTCAGGAGAAGCCATTTTGGGTTTTTTGTTGTTTTATTTTTTATTTTTGATGCAGGCAGGTGGCTGCCACTCCTACTTCTTGGTAGGAAATTGGAAAGAAATTGGAAAGGCATTAAATAAATGAGATATCAATGCATCTCAAGGAACTAGAAAAGCAACAGCAAACCAAACCCAAAACTAATAGGAGAAAAGAAATAATTAAAAATAGAAAAGAAATCTACAAAATCCAAACCAATAAAACAATGGAAGAGATCAGCAAAACAAAGAGCTGTTTTTTTTTAAATATATATAAGATTGACACACCATTGGTCCAACTAACCAAAAAGGAGGGAGAAGCCCATAATGAATAAAATCAGAGATTTAAAAAAAAGAAATGTAATAACAGACACCACAGAAATAAAAAGAATCATCAGCAATTACTACAAAGAACTGTATGTCAACAAAATGGGAAACCTAGAACACATGAAGAGAATCCTGGACACATATGACCTACCTAAAATGAGCCAAGAAGACAAAGAAAACCTAAACATACCAAGACAGAACTTTAATAAAATAACAGACCAATAACTGACACAGAAATTGAAGCAGTAATAAAGGCCCTCCCAACAAAGAAAAGCCCAGGGCCAGATGGATTCACTGCTGAGTTCTACCAGACATTTAGAGAAGAACTAACTCCAATTCTTCTCAAACTATTCAGAGCAATCGAAAAAGAGGGAATCCTCCCAAATTCTTTCTATGAAGCCACCATCACCTTAATTCCTAAGCCAGAAAGAGACGCAACATTGAAAGAGAATTACAGACCAATATCCCTGATGAACATAGATGCAAAAATACTCAATAAAATTCTGGCCAATAGAATGCAACAACACATCAGAAAGATCATCCACCCAGACCAAGTGGGATTCATCCCCGGTATGCAGGGATGGTTCAACATTCACAAAGCAATCAACGTAATACACTACATTAACAGACTACAGAAGAAAAACCATATGATTCTCTCAATAGACGCAGAGAAAGCATTTGATAAAATACAACACCCTTTCATGATGAAAACTCTAAGCAAACTGGGTATGGAAGGAACATTCCTTAATACAATCAAAGCAATATATGAAAAACCCACGGCCAACATCCTATTGAATGGGGAAAAGTTGGAAGCATTTCCACTGAAACCCAGCCATCCTAGTCCTGGTAATCTACTCAAGGGAGGTTAAATCAGCATATGAAAGAGCTATCTGTACCTCCATGTTTATCACAGCTCGGTTTGCAATAGCAAAGGCATGGAATCAACCCAAATGTCTGTCAACTGAAGACTGGATAAAGAAATTCTTGGATATGTACACCATGGAATACTACTCAGCAGCAAAAAAAAAGTCTAGTTATTTGCAACAAAATGGATGGAACAAGAAAGCTTCATACTTAGTAAAATAAGCCAGTCTCAAGGGGACAAATTCTGTATGTTCTCCCTGACCTGTGATAACTAATAGATCACCTAAAAGCTAACATGTAGAAATGAAATTGAGACTTTGAGAAGCAATGACTAAACAGCCCTTCTTTTGACTGTTGAGGAACAGTTTTTTATTCTATATTTTGTTGTTTTTCTTTTCCTTTATAATATTTTCTTAATGTTTTTTCTTTCATACTAATTATTGAACTCTTTACTTAATGTAGAATTAACCATATATGGTTACTTCTAAGGGTACAGTTTAACAACTTGCCATGGGACTCCAAATTCCCTTAAACTGCCTGGTAAAAATAACAGGTTAAGTGTTCTGGAGCTCAAATGGATAGAATTAAGTGGTAAAGTGATCATATCAACATGATCAAGTGTTAAAGTGTTCCTATACATAGGACCAAGTGTTTGGAAATAATAATAGAATTAAAAAGGAGTGAAGGCTCCAACGTTGGACATAGTTCATACAGCAGACTCATAGAAGGGCAATTGCTTTAAGTAGCATACTGACCTTAGCATCAATCCATAAGGCATTCTGCTCTGGCTGAAAAGCCCAGGGGAGCATTTCAGGCATGGAATGCATGGAAAGCTAAGACACTCTGGCAAAGGACCTCTGTGGGTGAGACCCCAGTGGAAAGAAGTGGCCACCAAAGAAGGATGTACTTTTCTCTGAAGTGAGGAGAGAACTTCCACTTACCTTATGGCCTTGTCGAGCAAGTGGATCCAAAAGGCAGCTCATGTAAAGAGCCTTGGGTGACCACTAATATCATAACATTGTTATTTGTTAAATAAATAACAAGAGCCACTGTGCACTAACTTCCCATACACGACCTCTGTCCCCAAAGAATTGTACTATGAGGCTTAACAGTAAAATTTATTCTCAAGAATCAGTTCTTTTCAGTGTATTAAATGGAGGATATTATTATGCCACATAAGTTATAGCTATTTCTAAGAGGCCTTGAAAGATGTGTCATTCTTGGGTTCTTCTCTAAAGATAATTAAGTTTCTAAAAAGAAAGAAGGGAGAGAAAGTAAGGGAAGAGGCAGGGGGTGGGAGGGACATGAAATCACCTTCAAGAAGCAATAACATTGAACAACACTTGTCTAGACTGCTGAGGAAGAGTTTTCTTAGTTTATTTTTATTTTTATTTTCTTTTTCTTTCTTTCTTTTTCTATTTCTTTCTTAGACTAAATAGAAGAGAGAGAAGGGAGAGTGTGTGGGAGAGTGAGTATGGTGGGTAGAATTACCATGTTTCCAATGTTGTATTTATGAGATACATACAGATTTTAAAAAAAGCATGAATAAAGAACATCAGAAAAAATAAATCTCTGTGTAAATGCGATTGTAACATATAGCCATAATTTATAAAGAACTCTACAAAATAATGAGAAGATAGACAACCTTAAGAATATATGCCTAATCCTTTAACAAGCCTCATAGAAAAGAAAACGTCTATAGTCAATGTACACGACAAATTCCTGATTCTCACCAGTGATCTGGTAATGGAAATTAGAACCCAAATCCAGTAAAAGTAGACACGCATCAATACTAAAATTCAAAGGTTGACAATTGCCAAATATTGATGAGGAGGGGAATGGCAGGAACTCTCATGAGCAGATGGTGCAAAATAAATCATTAGAATTACCTTGGACAATGGAATAACCTTTTCAAATTGAAGATTGACATGCTTATTGACACCCAGATTTTATATATATATATATATATATATAGAGAGAGAGAGAGAGAGAGAGATAAAGATTCTGAGAAGTCCTAAATTTAGTTTAAAGGACAGAGGAGGGAAGAGATAAGGGAAGTTCGTCGATAAGGGATCAAAACCAACAAAACACTGTCACATTCCTGAATGTGTATTGGAACCTTGATTCAACTCCCTAGTAGGGAACTACTAGGTCCTAGCACACCTGCCTTGTGAATGGATGACTAGTATCAACCAACCCAGAAAACAGAAGAACTTCTCCCTGACTGTGAGCCTGTGCCCGAATTTCCCTACTTCACATTATCCTCCACTCTTAACTATAGCCAGTGTTGGTCCAATGTAAACAGTTTAGGCTTTGCTTCCCAGGGTTTTCATTATAATGATGTTCATGGCTCTTAGGGTCAGTGAACATATTTTCAGTGACTATCTAGTCTTGCTGCTGGACCTGATGCTTTTCTGATTAGCACCTGCAATGGTTCAGTAAACACTGTTATTTCAGAGCATTCTTATTCTGCAGAGTTTTGGTTAGTGTGTCGAATAGAAATGTGATCACATGTACATTGAAAGCTATGCTCAGGAAGGATCTTGGTAGGATTATTTTAAAATCTCAAACTGGAACAACCTAAGTGACCATCAACAGTGGAATGATGAACAAGCCATGATATAGCTGCACAATGGAGTGTTATAGCTCAGGGATCATCAAATTACAGCCCATGGACCAAATCTATACCACTGCCTATTTTTGTAAATATGTTTTACTGAAACACAGCTATGCTCATTCTTTTACATGTTGGTAATAGCTATCATTATGCTATAGTGAGAGAATAGTAAAATAAAGACCATCTGGTTTGCAAAGCCAAAAAATTTTTCTTTCATCCCTTTACAGGAAAAGTTTTCCAAGTTGTGCTATGAATCAATGAAAATAAATAAGTGCAGCTATATTTGTTAACAAGAATAACTCTTACTAATAAAATTTTGAGCAAAATAAATCAGAAGTCCCCCAAATGACATAAATATTATGTTTTAAACTGTATTTCTGTTTTTTACCCTGATTTTAGACTTTTTGTCATGTTAAAGTTTACCTCTGTCCTTTCATGTGTCTAATACAAAAATCCATATTTGCAGGTACAATCCATCATAAAACCATATGAGATTTGCCTTTGAGATGCAATGAGTCAGGCCAGCGCCGTGGCTTAACAGGCTAATCCTCCGCCTTGCGACGCCGGCACACCGGGTTCTAGTCCCAGTTGGGGAGTTGGATTCTGTCCCGGTTGCCCCTCTTCCAGGACAGCTCTCTGCTATGGCCCGGGAAGGCAGTGGAGGATGGCCCAAGTCCTTGGGCCCTGCACCCGCATGGGAGACCAGGAGAAGCACCTGGCTCCTGGCTTCGGAACAGCAAGATGCGCCGGCCGCAGCGGCCATTGGAGGGTGAACCAATGGCAAAAAGGAAGACCTTTCTCTCTGTCTCTCTGTCTCTTTCTCTCTCTCACTATCCACTCTGCCTGTCAAAAAAAAAAAAAAAAAAAAAAAGAGAGAGAGAGAGAGAGAGATGCAATGAGTCTCCTACCTCATGTTCTTACCTCCTCTTATACTATTCTGCTTCAAGTTGCCAGTATCTCACTAGGATGATGAGAATGACCTTTTCACTGATAAAGTTTCTTCACTCAGCACCACTCACAAAAGGCAGAGTGATTTTTATCATAAATTGAGTCATCTGATATCACTCTTCTGTTTGTGGCTCTTCCGCTACATTCATTAATATTTACTGCAAGAAAAAAAAATTAACACTATTTTCTATAGGGCCTTACACAATTCTGGCCTTACCTTCTACTACTCTGTCTTGCTCCCTATGACCAGGTACACTGCTCTATCTTGAAGGCACAAATGCCTCTGCCTCCCTAGGGTCATTGCACTTGCTATGTGTTCTACATGGTAGGCTCTTCTTTTATACATTCACTTGCCTCACTTCCTCACTTACTTCAGATTTTAACTCAAATATTTCCTTCTTATTAAGATCTTGCTTTCCCATTCTGCTTAAGTCTGCAGTTTCCCCATACCCACGTGCCTGCTTTATCTCTGAAGTCCTCTGCACTATCTAAAATACTCTATCTTTTCTTTTGTAAGCTTCAAAAGGGAGGATTTTTGTTTCATTTCCTCTTTTGTTGTATCCCCAGCACCTGGACCAATGAGTAGCATAGAGTAACACTCTATAAATGTTTATGGATTAGAGGCCGGCGCTGTGGCGCAGCGGGTTAACACCCTGGCCTGAAGTGCTGGCACCCCATATGGGCACCAATTCTAGTCCTGGCTGCTCCACTTCCCATCCAGCTCTCTGCTATGGCCTAGGAAAGCAGCAGAAGATGGTCCAAGTCCTTGGGGCCCTGCACCCACATGGGAGATCTGGAAGAAGCTCCTGGCTCCTGGCTTCAGATCAGCGCAGCTCCAGCTGTTGTGGCCATCTGGAGAGTGAACCAGCAGATGGAAGACCTCTCTCTCTCTCTGCCTCTCTCTGTAACTCTTTCAAATAAATAAAATAAATCTTTAAAAAATATTTATAGGCTGGAGACTCAATTGATGCTTTTTCTGAAATGCCAAAAACAATAATAAAAATCACAGTAGGGATGATAGATATGCAGACAGATATTTGACCAAAATCTAACAAGGGTTCACAAGGAAAACAAATCATAGTAACTGAAAAATGGGCAACAAATATATAATTTAAAATCTCTTAAATAAATTAGAAAGTAACAACAAAAATACTCTTACTTCTCTGATTAAATATACGAAGAAAAGACTCATAATGACATACCCAAGCCAAACAGGAAGAATGGGGTTAAAAGAAAAGATGATAAGCTGACAGTAAAAGGAAGCCAAACAAAAACAGGTAACCAACAAAGAGTGCAACCTATTGGATGAGACTTCTCCACCATATCAAAAATCAGAATAATGAGGAATGACAGCTTAGGAATTTTTAGAGAAGGATGTGACCCAAAATCTGTACACTTACCCCAGTTATCTTTCATGCATTTCACAGTGGAAAGGTGTTCTCAGATATGTAACAGCTTAGATATATGCCACCTTGTATTATTATTGGAGAAAGATTACCCAAAGAGATCACTATAAAATAAATTTAAATTTTGAAACAATGGAGCAGGCATGTAGCCTAGAGATTAAGATGTCATGTCTAATGTGGGAGTACTTGGATTGATGCCTACCTCTGGTCCTTGACTCCAGCATCCTATCAATGCAGACCCTGAGAGATGGTAGTGATGGCTTAAGGGATTGGGTTTTCATCAGCCAAGTTGGAGACCTGGATTGAGTGGTTGGCTCCTGGCTTCAGCTTTCCCTTCTGTTCGGAGAGTTTAAGTTGTGAACCAGTGGATAGGAATAGTCTCAGTTTCTCTCTCTCTCTCTCTCTCTCTCTCTCTCTCTCTCTCTCTCTCTCTCTCACTCTCTCTCTCTCTCTCTCCCTCCCATCTTTCAAATAAATAAGTAAATAACTCAACATAAACATGGCAATATTGTTTGTCTTTATTGTTCTCATGCTAGGGCTGGAGAAGTAACATAGCAGAATGGAGAGAGCAGACAATTTGTCCATTAACTCGGTGATTTTGGGCAAAAACGCAGGCTCTTTGAATCTTTATTAATAAAACTAAGAAAATGATACCTTGTTCTTACAGGTTGAATGAGCAGATAAAATCAGATCATCCATGTACAAAAGATTTGTAAATCACTCTAAAAGTGCTAGTACTTATTATTCCTCCCTAAGAGCTGACAAACTTTCCCACTGAGTCATTACAGCAGCTTTTACTGTCCTTTGCAGGGGGGTGGCCATTTCTACTAGCAAGGGATTTTTATGGAGCAGTGACAACGCCTCAGTGTGTGCAGAAAACATAAATCTTTTTATTATAATCTTTCATTGACACATTCCAGATCTAGCATCTGTGAGAGACTAGCGTCACTTCCTTCTACAGAATTCCAGAGAACTAGATTTCAACCTTAAGCCTTTGTTATCTTTTATATTAACGTGTCAAGTCCTGGCAACAACTCTTCATGGATGATCATACTTGGTGATGTCAGATTTTTAAAATTTCTAAAGATATATTGGCTTCTGCTGCACTATCGCGGTGGTACCTCACTTTAATTTTAGTTTCCCAGATTCAAAGTGAGACTGAACAGAGCTGGCTTTTATGATTCTTATGATTCTTAGCCTTTCATGCTTCCTCTTCTTAGAAATGCCTATTCCACCCTTTTGCTCATCAATGTAATCAGATATTTGCCATCTTCTACCTGCAAGTTTTCTGGTAAATTCCTTGTCATTTACACCTGTGGAAAACATTTGGATACGCTTGTCTTTGGTTTTGTTAATGAGTTTGCAGAAGGAACATGACTTGTTTGTTCAGGACTGAGGGTTTCTTGAGACACAGGACTTTCAAGCTCACGCTTCATTCCAGTGGCTGTAAATTATTACTTTTAACAAAGTGGAATCTACTATCTTTCTGAGTAATGATTTTTTTTAAAAAAAATACTTTCCTGAATCAGAAAAATATGTTTTTTGGTAATAAATTGTAAAATTTGCTTTTCATGTTTAAATCTACAAATCATCTGGAATAGAATTTTGTGTATGTTGTGTTACAGAAATTCAATTTAATATTTTTTCAAACACCACTCATCTTAAGTGTTCAGTCTGATCAATTTTGGAAATTATATAGAGCACTGTAACCGCAAACATAACCGAGATGTTATATTCTCTTTCATAGTGCACTATGCCAAATATCTTTAACCCTCACCAGTTGATTTACTGCCATTATTTAGGACTTTTTGTTTCCACTTTTGCTGTGGATATTTGCACACATGAATTTGTATAAAAATACATGTTCATTTTTCTTAGGTAAGAACCTAGGGCTGGAATTGTTGGGATCTATGGTAATTGAGATTTTGGCTTTTAACACCTTGTCATACAATTTCACAGCTGATTATACCTTGTTTCTCTCTCTCTCTCTATATATATATATATATATGTACATATATATATTTGTGTGTGTATGTACACACACATTCTTTTGAGTTTGTTAAATGTTTTTCTGGAGTAGGTGTTTGGTAAAATGTTTAGGACATTTTTTAGGAAGCACAGATCCCATGTTGTGGTGCCTAAATCTGAGTCCTGGTTCTTCTGCTTCAGATCCATTTTCCTGTTGATGTGCGTCCTACAAGATGACTGGTGATGCATCCCTAACACCCACATGGAGGACTTGGATTCAATTTTGGGCTCTGGCTTTTGCCTGACCCAGCCCTGGTTGTTATGGCCATTTGGGGAGTACACCAATAAATAGCTCACTTGCGCGCTCTCTTCTCCCATTAAAATAAAATGAGAATAAAAAATTTAAAAGTAAGCTGTCTTTCTACTATATTTTCATTCCTAAGTTTTATAGTTTTAGGTCTAACATTTAGATTTCTCTTCAATTTGTGTTTATGATATGAAGGAATTGTCAATATTTATTTATTTTCCTAAATATTCAGTAATTTGACCACATTTTCTGGAAATACTTGCTTTCCATCACTTAAGTACTTTGGTAAGTTTGCTGAAATGCAATTTTTTGTTTAAATGTAGTCCATTTCTAAGCACTGCTCTTTCCATTGACTCTTGTAAGTACAGCTTCATCCTGTTGAAGCTCTGACAGTTCTACTTGCTGGGCCATCCCTCAGTGGGTGTGTCTCCCTCACCTTGCTTGAGCGTCATTAGCTCTCCCCCTGCATGGAGGGCTTCCTGATCAGTTTTTGCCACTTGTTGCAATAATCCTCCATACAACCTCCTGTCTACCTTGGTTTATCCGGAATGGTGACCTTACAGCTGTATTATCAAGGGGAGGTAAATAAGGGAAAGGAAAGCATGAGGAACACAGCATATTGTTTCTGCATTGCCTGGAGTATAAATGTTTTACTTATTTTCTATTTCCTTCACTTTGTGTTGCATTCTGGATAATTTCATTGACTGTATGTTTCCATTCTTTGATACTTTCCCTATGTAGTTTGATTTTTTTGTTGTTATCATTCATTTCACTTTATTTTAAATTTTTCTAGCAACTAGTGGAAATGGGAATAATATATTTTTATTTTCTTAACACTTATTGGAATTTTCTCTTTTGCAATTGCTTAATCTATCTATTGCCTAAACTTCTATGTTATTTAATAGTGAATTGCATTCATTATCAAAAAACAAATTCCAAAATAAAATACAAAGTAGTTTTGCAATTGATTCTATGCTTTTTATTTTACAGAAGAGAATGACAAATAGAAAAGAGAGGATGGAGTTTATTCTCTAACTGGATTACTTACATAAGCTACCATTTTTTTCTCCTTAAAACACAGCGATGTATTTTTATTACTGACTTTTGTATCATAATTAAGTCCTTTTAAATGTCCTATATCCAGCTATGGATGGTGTTGATTATTGTAAGGTTTTCTGAGAAGGGTTCTGCCAGGTTGCCAATGAAATGCAGTCATATTCATGAAAGATGTCACATTATTTCATGCATTTAACCTCTTGTGCCTGCAATTCAATACATTGATTTTGTTTTTATTGATTTCTTTTCAATAGCATCCTCCATATTTGTAGTTACACACTGTCCATAAAACCATTAATCTTACAGGACACCACTGAGATGAGAAACAGGCTGGCAGGGAGGTAGAAGACAGTGAGACATCCTCAGGGCTCCAGCTGAGGTGATCACTGTTTATCTACCACTTTTACTTCTTTTCTTCCTACTCACGCCTCTCTCTTGTCATCCATTCAGATCTCTGCAGATCATAGCATTGTCTTTGGTTTACAGGAGACTCAAATTTTGAAGATGTTCTAGATGAAAGAAGAAAGAATGTGTTGAACCATACTGAGACCATGTTTTCCTTGCTGTGCCACTTAGATACCAATGACAGATGTAGAAACCAAGAGGCAGAAAAGAGAAGACGAGAACTGGGATGTGATACTGTGCACAACAGAGCCCCAGGCCCTCTGTATACTGTTTTATTACCTTGGGGCAATTACTTAATCTTCAGCTACAGTTTCCTCATCTATAAAATGAAGATAATAATTGTCTGATTTTTCCCTTTGCTAATCTAGTAAGCATTTCGTGAGTACCTATTATGTGTTAGTAATGCGAGCTAGTGAAAATATTAAATCAGAATAAAATAACTCTTTTAGGGAAGTTAATAAATATTAATTTCCTTTCGCTATAGAAAAAAAATAGTTAGAGAAAACATTTAATTATAAATTTCCAGTTCCTTGATAACTTTTTTTTTTGACAGGCAGAGTGGATAGTGAGAGAGAGAGAGACAGAGAGAAAGGTCTTCCTGTTGCCGTTGGTTCACCCTCCAATGGCCGCTGCGGCCGGCGCATCTCGCTGATCTGAAGCCAGGAGCCAGGTGCTTCTCCTGGTCTCCCATGCGGGTGCAGGGCCCAAGCACTTGGGCCATCCTCCACTGCCTTCCCGGGCCATAGCAGAGAGCTGGCCTGGAAGAGGGGCAACCGGGATAGAATCCGGCGCCCCAACCGGACTAGAACCCGGTGTGCCAGCGCCGCAAGGCAGAGGATTAGCCTGTTAAGCCATGGCACTGGCCTCCTTGATAACTTTAAACTGAAAATATCCATTATTGCTCCATTAACTTGGAGAAAAGCATTATCTTACTACATTGGAATTGACTTCTGAGTGAAATAAGTAATAACACTCACTGCCCTGAAAAACCCAGAAGACAAACGTTGCAGAATGTAATTGAGATATTCTCCATCAATTTATTTAGTGGACATTAAAGAGTAAGCACAAAGTTCTAAACAAAATCCTTTGTACAATACCTTGCACATAAGAAAGGACTCACTAACGGAAATTATCATCATTTTTCTCATTTCAAATGGGATCCTTTAATCTGAGACTAGAAATGATAAGAGAATAATATAATCAGTGTTTCCTCAACAATGAATGTATTCCAAATTGTGATATAGAATCAAAATCACTCACTCTCACGCATAACACACCACACACAATGCCCCCTTACACACACACACACACACACACAAAACCTCTTTCAAAATTCTGATTATTTACTTTCAGTCAAGGGGCAGTGGTCACTAAGCACAAGCTCCACTTACAACCGCTATTTGCCACGTGCCTCTGCTAATCAAGATAAAGTTTGTGATTTTGACATGCTGGCTATTTTAACTTGTTTGTCCAAATATAAAATCGTGTGTGAGTATCGTTCTGATGTTTTATTTAAACACATGCTCTGGAGAACCCCTGCTACAGGTAATTCCCAGATTCTGTAAATCCAGATAGTGTGGTCAAAGCAGAGCCACGCTACGCCCAGCAATGCACAGCTCCTGTTGATGGAACCGGATTGTGAAGACATTCTCTTTTCCCCTGGCCAAGTGGGACTCAGTCTGGCTCTCACTCCTGTTTCTTTAGGATCCAAGAAAATGATAATGGGATTTAAAACAAAGCCTATGCAACTTCAGAAATTTTCCTCCAAAATTGGGTTTGAAGCTTCTTGGGAATCATTATGTGAGCCCTGGGATAGAAATAGCCCATCTCTGGGTTGAAACGTGGTATATTTAAATTGATATTGCTTTTCCCCACTGTGCAATTAGGAAAGACAAAGACCTACTTTTGTAAATCTTGTTAAGGGAAAATGGAGCAGGTGTCTACTTTCTGTCACTTCTCTGGGTCAGACCTACTCCTGAAGCCTCTCTTTGTTGCGACCACTATTGTTGATCTTAATTGCTAGTGATGATGCTCTTGTTGGCAGGTAAGGATAGCTGTAGATAAAAACACAAATTCCCAGGTCCAGGAAAGGGGACACATCTGCACGTGGCATATGCTCCCACATTCTGGCCTCTTCAGACCCCACAGCTACTCTGTAGGACAGGCATTATTCTTCCTTTGTGTGTCCACCCATTCATTCAACTAACACATTATTATTTCCTGCCAGCCAAGTGCCAGCGCTGTGGAAGCAGCCATGCTGAATACAATAGGCACTGTCCTTGCCTTGGGAAACTTACTCTCTAGCAGAAACTCACAGTAAACAAATAATCAAACACAATCATCACTGCTGACCTGGTTTTACAGCTGAAGAACCTGAGGTTTAGTCAGACTACATCTCAGCAGCCACTGAATAGTCAGAACTTGAGGTTCACAGCTCTCTCATGCTCTATCATGCTGACTCTTAGCTCTGTGTGTCCAAAGAGGAAGCAGTGATGGGGATTTGAGGAGGAAAATTCCTACCAGAACACAGGGAGGGCTGAGGCTTCCTCGGCAAAAGCAAATACCTGCAGAGGATCAACAGTCTGGTCTGAACACCACCAAAAGGAAGCCTCTACTTTATTTTTTTAACAGAAATACTCAAGTAGTCATTTAATTTTTAAATTATTCTTACTATACAAATTCTTAGAGCCATTTTAAGTTCACAGCAAAATTGAGCATAAAGTACAGACAGCCTCCCCCACTTTCCATACCTTGCACAGGGAGGTATATTTGTTACAACAAACTATGTGTTTGATGAATCCACGTTGACAGCACTGTCATCCAGAGACCATAGTTCATGTTAAGGTTCACCCAAATGCAATGCTCTTTGTGTGCATAATTTTAATTCTCTTTCTCGAACAATTACCTTTGAAATTTGGAGTCCCTGCTCACCCACGGTGTGGGTGAAATATGACAAAAGAGAAAGGAAAACAGTGTAGAAGACACAGCTATCACTTCAGCTCTCGGGGCCTAAAGAGTTCTCCCAGAAAAATGCCTCTGGTAACAGCCGCTCCATCACTTCCCTGCACTGAGCTGATCTATGATGGCATCTAGGGGAACGTCAGGCACTAACGAGTGCTTCCTCCCTTGCTCCCAAGCCGAGAAAATGCAGCCCTCTGTACTTTCCACACTGTGATGTGTCCTTGTGGCCTTTACTTACATTGCAGGAGTTCTCCTAGTGTAAAGATCTACCCAACTTCAGCCTGGACCTTCTTGGTATTTTCCAGGCAAATGCTCTGGGGCCCACAGCTGGGGGGTGGGGTGGGGGGCAGCAATTATATTGCACAATTTCTCAAGGGACGATGAAGTTGCCTTGCTTCAATGCAATTAGCAATGCTTCTATACAGAGATGTTTACATCCCTGTCATCCCTGAAAAGTCCAGCTTCTAGAAAGTTCATGCTGTGGCTCACCCCTCTGTGTATTTCCACATATTGGATGCTGATGACATACTTGATAAACAATGTAAAATTAGATTACTGAAATGTAGTTCAGCCTTAATATAAAATTCTAAAGCTATTCTTTCTTACCCCATCCTCTCTAAACCAAGATTTCTCAGTTTCACTATGATTGCCATGTTGGGAGGGCTAATATCTCTGTCAAGGGGGGTTCTTCTGTGCATTACTGGGTGTTGAGCAGCATCCTGGATTTCCATCTATCAGATGCCAGTTGTGACAACAGAAACCATCTCCAGACATTGCCAAATATCCTCAGAGGGTCAAAATCACCCCTCATTGAGAATTACTATTCCAGGATAACTTGGTGACCATCTTCCCCACCCCAAATTCCCAATTAAACTTTTACCTTCTCCACAAAGTGTTCTTACTTCTTCTACTTATTTAATAGTACCCCCAGACACCCAAGAGTCCAGACTCAAACCTCCCAGACATTTGTAATTCCTCTTGCCATTTATTTTCATACTTGAAGCCAATGGTTAAGTCTTGCAAGCTTTATGATCCGATAGCCAGATAAAATAACAGACGTGGAGTTAAATTTGAGTTCCACAGAAGCAACAGTATTATTGTTGGATAAACTGGTCTCAAATGTTGCAGGGGACATGTTTGTATTTAAAGGTATTTGTTGATTCCAAATTTTAGCTATTGTAAACAGTGCTGCTATGAACACAGTAGTGCAGGTGCCTCTTTGATATATTGTGTTCAGGTCTTTTTGTTATATACCCAGGAGTGGGATTGCTGGATTATATGACAAGTCTATTTCTAAATTTTTTTAAGAAATCCACATACTGTTTTCCACAGTGGCTGCATTAATTTACATTCCTTCCAACAGTGTTTAAGTGTTCCCCTTTGTCCACGTCCTTGCAGACATTTGTTACTTACTGTGTTTCAGATTTTATCCATTCTGACAGGGTGAGGTGATAGCTCGTTATGGTTTGGATTTGGATTTCCTTGATGGTTTGTGATGTTGAGCATTCTTTCATATATTTGCTGGTCATTTGTATTTCTTCTTTTGAGAACTGTCAAAGTCCTTTGTCCATTTCTCAACTGGATTATTTTTTTTTTTTTGTGGTTGAGTTTTTTGAATTGCTGATATATTCAGGATATTAATCTTTAGTCAGGTAAATGGTTTGAAAATATTTTCCCATTCTTCTGAATGTCTCTTCACTTGATAATTTCCTTTGCTGCATAAAAGACTTCTGAATTTGATATATTCCCATTTATTTAGTTTTGTTTTTGTTGCCTGTACATTGGGGATCTTGTCCAAGAAGTTATCACCTACATCAATGTCTTGGAGTGTTCCCATACATTTTCTTCCAGCAACATCATAAGTCTCAGTTCTTAAATATAGATTTTTGATCCATCTTGAATTGATTTTTTTCTATATGATGAAAGGTATGGCTCTAATTTCATTATTCTACATATATAAATCCAGTTTTGCCACCACAATTTGTCAAAGAGACTATCCTTACTACACTCTATGGTCTGAGCACTTCTGTGAAAAATCAGTTGGCTATAAGTACGTGGATTGATTTCTGAATTCCCTATTCTGTTCCATCCATCTATGTATCAGTGTTACACTAGTATTGTGCTGTTTTAGTTACTATAGCTTTCTAGTATGCTTTGAAGTCAGATATTTTGGTGCCTCCAGCTTGATTTTTCTTGTTCAGGATTACTTTGGCTAATCTAGGTCTTTTGTGATTCCATATGAATTTTAGGATTGCTTTTTCTAGTTCTGTAAGGAATGCCATTGTTATTTTGATAGGGAGTGCATTGAGTCTGTAGATTGCATTCTTTCATAGTGATGACCATGTTTCTCTGTTTCTGTATGCAGCACATCCTTAACCACCTTTTGCAAGGCTGGATAGGTGGTGACAAATTCTCTCAGTTTCTGCTTGTTCTGGAAGGTCCTTATTTCACCTTCATTCATAAATGAGAGCTTTGCAGGGTACAGTATTCTGGGTTGACAGTTTTTTTCTCTTAAGACTTATAATATATCTCTCCATTATCTCCTACCTTGTAGGGTTTCTGATGAGAAGTCAGCTGTGAGTAAAATTGGAGATCACTGAAAGTAATTTGGCATTTCTCTCATGCACATTTTAGAATTTTTCTTTATGTTTTACTGTGAGGAATTTGACCACAATGTGTTGTGGTGAAGATCTTTTCTGGCTATGTCTATTAGGAATTCTATGTGCTTCCTGTACTTGGATGTCACTTTCTTTCTCCAAATTAGGGAAGTTTTCTGTAATTATTTCACTAAAAGGGCCTTCTAGTCCATCCTCTCTTTCCTCTCTTTCCATGCCTTCAGGAACTCCTAAGACTTGTATGTTGGTTTGGTTGATAGTATCCCATAAATCTCCAAATCTCCAGTGCTATTAGTTTTCTAATTTCTTCTTCTTCTATGTCTTCGTCTTTGTCTTTCATCTTCTTCATCTTCTTTTTTTGGTCTGACTGTAAAATTTCCAGAGATTTGTCTCCTAACTCAGATATTCTTTCTTCTGCCTCACCAATTCTGTTGTTAAGGCTTTCCACATCATTTTTTATATTTTATATTGAATTCTTCATTTCTAATATTTCATTTTGATTTCTGTTTAACATCTGAATTTTATGGGAGAATTTCTTTCTTTCATGTATGGATTTCTTTAGTTGGCGGATTTACTTCTAAATAAATCCTACAATCAATTTTTTGAATTTTGTTTCTGACATTTCTTCAGTCTCTTCATTTTCCCATTCTAGTATTGAGGTGTTGTGTTCTTTGAGGGGTGTCATATTGTCTTCCTTATTCTTGTTTCTTGAATTGATGTGTTTATTTGGATGCATTTGTGGAGATAGTTTTGTGTGTTTGTTTTTCCCTTTGAAGGCTGATATCTTTGGACTATGCCTCTGTGGCTCAGTGGAGTGTCTGCTCTTTCTGTGAATATGCAGAGGTGTGTGTTGGGTGTGATTGGGGAGCTCTGTTCAGTGCTCCAGCATGAGGGGAGTGTCCAAGAAGACACCTAAGTTGGGCATAAGTAAATCTCTTTTTTTAAAATCAAAAGGTAAGGCCGGCGCCGTGGCTTAACAGGCTAATCCTCCGCCTTGCGGGCGCTGGCACACCGGGTTCTAGTCCCGGTCGGGGCGCCGGATTCTATCCCGGTTGCCCCTCTTCCAGGCCAGCTCTCTGCTGTGGCCCGGGAGTGCAGTGGAGGATGGCCCAAGTGTTTGGGCCCTGCACCCGCATGGGAGACCAGGAGAAGCACCTGGCTCCTGGCTCCAGATCAGCCAGATGCGCCGGCCGCAGTGGCCATTGGAGGGTGAATCAACGGCAAAAAGGAAGACCTTTCTCTCTGTCTCTCTCTCTCTCACTATCCACTCTGCCTGTCAAAAAATAAACAAATAAAAAAAATTTTAAAAAAATTAAAATCAAAAGGTAGATTTCATTGCTCTGTTGTCATATTGTCATGCTCAACTTCTCTCCTCAAAGCAGACCAATGCCTGGGTGCTAGCCCCAGTGGGTACGATATTCATCTGTGCTGCCACAAGAACCACATAAAGGATCCTCAGTGTTAACACAAATCCCACAGCAATGACCTTCACCAGGAAATCAGGAAGCCCTGAGCGTGTGGAGCGACCTATAGTGACGGCCCAAAGTCCTAGCCACAGCTATGCCCTCCCAGCCAGCCGCAGTGTTTTAGAAGTCCAGGCATACAAGGCTCCCACAGTCAGAAGTACCCAGCCTCCTGTCAGTTCTTCAAGCCAGACTCAGGTATGTCCTCTAGGCTGTTGTGAACATGAGTTGGTGCAGCGTATATCCAAAATGGTGCCTGCCCTTTCTTGGCTAGTTACAGGATGCTGTTGCCGGATGGTTGAGGAGAGAGTAACGTGCCTTCTTTTTTCCTTCTAGGTTGGCAGGTACACTGTCCCCCCATAGGACTCCAAGCCAGATTCACGCCAGGCTCTTCCTGCAGCTTCATCACCAGTGGCTTGGGCTGCTGCAGTCTGCTGTCACCTCACACTCCAGAGCTGGTGCTGAGGCTTCCGGCTGCTGGAGTCCTAAGTTGTACGTGTCCACACCCTCCATGTAGGTCTGCAATGTCCCTCTAATTTGCATGGAGTTTCCTCTGGTGTTTTCTCCCTAACTCTTCCCTGAGATTGAATTCTATCCACTTTTTAAAAACTATTTTCCCCTAGACAAGGGCAGCAAGTTTCCTCCCTTTCCAAGAGTTCTTGGAATTCTTCCCAAATTTACATTTTTAAGAGTATAATAATACTTCTTACCCTACCCTGGTACTCAAAGTACCAGGTCACAACCCATTAATTGCTCATGACAAAATTTTTTAACAGTTTCACTGAGATAATTCATATACCACATAATTGATTCACTTAAAGTGTACTATTATATTTGTAGAGTTGTTGCACTATTGCTACAATTTATCATTATCACCTCCGAAAGCAATCTCATATCCCCTGTCTGCCTCAGACCTCATCAACCTCTCCAACCATCATAAACCAGTCATATTTTCTACCTATAGATTTGATTAGTCTAGACAAATGATATAAATGGGAGCACATAATATGTGACTTTTTTGACTGGCTTTATTTATGATGATGTTTTCAAGGTTTATCCATGTTGTCGCATATATAAGAATTTTATTGTCCAATGTATGAATAAACACATTTTACTTATCCATTCATTAGTACTTAGTCATTCGGGTTGTGTCTACCTTTTGGTAGTCGTGATAATGCTGTGAACCTTTTTATATAAGTTTTGTGTGGATATATGTTTTAATTTTGGGGAGGTATATGTCTTGGAGTGGAATCACAGGGCCATATGGTAGCTTCGTGTTTGTTTGAGGATATGCCACAGTATTTTACAAAGTGACTGAACCATTTTATCATGACCCACAGTTTGTGAGGGTTGTGATTTCTCCACATTCTCACTAACACATGCTAGTACTTATGATTTTTCTAGTGTATATGAACAGGTATCTCACTGTATTTTAATTTTACTTCCCTGATGACTAATGTTTTTTTTTGAGAATTTGTCATGTACATTTAAGTTATTTGTATACTTTGGAGAAATACCTATTTTATATACACAGATTCAGGAACATAGTAATATTTCCCATTCTACCCTCCTTCCCACCCATGCTTACACCCTTCTTCCTCCTTTCTCTCCTATTCCCACACTTAATTTTTTTTTTACAAAGATCTCTTTTCAGTTTACTTTATACTCAAAAGATTAACCCTACAGTAAGTGAAGAGTTCAACAAATAGTTTAAGGGGAAAAAAACCACACTTTTCCTCAACTATAGAGACAAAGTCAGTAAACAATCATTGAATCTCAAAATGGCAATTCCATTCCTCTACATTACATTTTAGATATTCTACTTATCACCACATATCAGGGAAAACATATAGTATTTGTCTTTTTGGAACTTAGTTCACTGAACATAATGGTTTCTAGTTGCATCCATTTTGTTGCAAAAGACAGGATTACATTTTTATTTTTTTTTTACTGCTGAGAATTATTCCATAGTGACATATACCCTAATTTCTTTATCCAGTCATCAGTTGATGGATCTCTGCATTGAATACATTTCTTAATTATTGTGAATTGAGTCTCAATGACAAGCACTGTATAGATCACCCTTTAATGTGCTGATTTCATTTTATTTGCATAAATTACCAGGAGTAGGATTGCTGGGTTGTATGGCAAATCTGTTTTCAGCTTTCTGAGGTATCTCCATACTATCTTCCACAATGGCTGCACCAGTTTACATTCTCACTGACAGTGGATTAGGGTGCCTTTTACCCCACATCCTTACCAGCATTTATTGTTTGTTTTTTTCTGTATGACAGACACTCTAACTTGGGTGAAGTGAAACCTCACTGTGGTTTTGATTTGCATTTTCTGATGGCTATTAATCCTGAGAATTTTTTTCATGTGTCTGTTAGCCATCTGTATTTCTTCTTTTGAAAAATGCTTATTCAAGTCCTTTGCCCATTTCTTAACCAGACTGCTTTGTTATTTTTGAGTTTCTTGATCTCTTTATATATCCTGGTTATTTTTCCTTAATCGATAGCATGGTTTGCAAACAATTTCTCCCATTCTATCTGTCGTCTCTTCACTTTGCTGATTGTTTCTTTTGCAGTGCAGAAGCTTCTCAATGTGATGTAATCCCATTTCTCAATTTTGGCTTAGATTACCTGTAACTCTGGGGTCTTTTCCAAGAACTTTTTGTCTATGCCAATGGCTTGCAGGGTTTCTACCATGTTTTCTAATATTTGATGGTGTTGGATAGTAGATTTAGGTTTTGTTGTTGAGCTTCTTGAGCTCTTCAGAGATTCTGGATCTAAACACTTTATCAGGTTCAAAGTTTGCAGATAATTTCTCCCATTCTGTTGGTTGTTTCTCCACTTTGCTGATTATTTCTTTCCAGTGCAGAAGCTTCTAAGCTTGATGTAATCTGGTTTGTCAATTTTGGCTTTTATTGTCTCTACTTCTGGGGCCTCTTTTCCAAGAAGTCTTGGTCTACGCCAATGTCTTGCAGAGTTTCCCCAATGTTGTCTGGAAATTTGATGGTATCAGGTCATGGATGTAGGTCTTTGATCCATTTTGAGTGGATTTTTGTGTAAGGTGTAAGGTAGGGGTCTTGTTTTTTAATATTGCACATGGAGATTTAGTTTTCTCAGCATCATTCATTGAAGAGAATGTCGTTGCCCTAAGGATCAATTTTAGCTCTTTTATCGAAGATTAATTGGTTATAGATGTGTGAATTGATTTCTG
Organism: Lepus europaeus; assembly: GCF_033115175.1. Classification (NCBI taxonomy): domain Eukaryota; kingdom Metazoa; phylum Chordata; class Mammalia; order Lagomorpha; family Leporidae; genus Lepus; species Lepus europaeus. Next base: position 15,987,631 of record NC_084830.1, on the reverse strand, counting down.
GAGTTTCTATTCTGTTCTATTGGTCTACACATGTATTTATTTTGCTAGTACCAGGCAGTTTTGATTATAACTTCCCTATAGTATGTCTTGAAATCTGATGCTGCAATGCCTCTGGCATTGCTTTTGTTGTATAAGATTTCTTCAGCTACTGGGGGGGGTCTCGTTTTTCCACAAGAATTTAGCATTGTTTTTTCTAGACCTCAGAAAAATATCATCAGTATTTTTCATTTAATGTGTAAATTGCTTTCGGTAGTATGGCCATTTTGATGGTATTGATTCTTCTAATCCATGAACCTGGAAGATTTTTCTATTTTTTGTGTCTTCTATTTCTTTAATGTTTGTAATTTTCATCATAGAGATCTTTGACTTCTTAGGTACATTTATTCCAAGGTATTTAATTCTTCTTTTGCTATTGTGAATGGGATTAATCTTAGAAGTTCTTGCTCAGCCATCGTGTTGTCTGTTTAAAAAAAGGCTACTGATTTTTGTTTGTTAATTTTACATACTGCCACTTTAGCAAACATTTTATGACTTCCAATAGCCTCTTAGTGGAGTCTTTGGTTCCTCCATTTATAGAGTCAAATCATCTGCAAATAGGGATAGTTTGACTTTCTCCTTCCCTATTTGTATCCTGTTGATTTATTTTTCTTGCCTAATGACTCTGGCTAAAACTTCCAGAACTCCATTGAATAGCAACAGTGAGAGTGGGCATCCTTGCCTGGTCTGTATCTTTCATTATTAAGTCGGATATTAACTGTGCTTTTATCAATTCTAGTTTTATATATTTTCAAAGTCTCAATATTTTTCTCTATAATGACTGTACTAATTTGCATTCCCAACAATAGTGTGTAAGGGTTCCCTTTTTTCACACCCTCAGCTTTCTCTTCTAGATAAAATCATTTTAACTGGACTGAGATGATGCCTAATTTTGGTTTTGGTTTTCATTTTCATGATTTCTTGTGATATTGACGTTTTCATGTATTTGTTGACCATTTGTATTTCCTCTCCTGAGAAATGTCTATTCATATTCTTTTCACATTTTTAAATGGGACTATGGATTTTTTCTTGTTGAGTTACTTCAGTTCTTTATATATCCTGGATCTTAATCCTCAGTGATATGTGTAGTTTGAAAATATTTTTTTCCCATCCTGTTAGTTGGCTCTGTTAATTGTGTTGTTCACTAGAAAGCCGGTTTTTAGTTTGAGATAATCTAATTAGTCTATTTTTGACTGTGTTGTTGGGATTTTATCTCAAAAAATTTTGCCTATGCAAATGTTTTGAGTGTTTTGCCTGTTTCCTTCTAGTAGTGTCATTGTTCTAGTTCTTACATTGATTTTCTTAAAAGATTTAGAAGTATGTGTTTTCATTTTCATTAATCTAAAAGATTTTTAGTTTCCTTTTTGATTTTTTTCAATGGCCTATGGCTTTTTCAGGAACATGTTACTTCATGTATTTTTTATAATGTTTAGAGTACCTTGTACATTTTGTTACTGTTTTTAGGTTTTATTTCATTGTGGCCAAAAAAGAAATATGACATGATTTTATTTTATTTGAATTTGAGACTTGTTCTATGACCTAATATGTGGCATATTCTAGAGACTGTTCTGTGTGCTGATGAAAAGTATGTGTATTCTGCAACTGTTGAATGGAATGTTCTGTAAATGGCCATTATATCTATTTGGTCCATACGTAGTTTGATGTTTCTTTGATTTCCTGGTCTGGATGATGTATCCATTAATGAAAGTTGGTGTTGAAGTCACTCATTATTATTGTATTGCAGCTTATCTTTCTCCTAAATTTAATAATATTTGTTTTATAAATTTGGAAATACCATAACTGTGTACATATACATTTGCAATAGTCATATATTGTTGAATTCATCCTTTGATCAATATATTGTGATATTTCTACATTTTAACAGCTTCTTTTTTTAAAAGATTTTATTTATTTATTTGAGAGGTAGAGTTATAGACAGTGAGATAGAGAGACAGAGAGAAAGGTCTTTCGTCTGCTGGTTCACTCCCTAGATGGCTGCAATGGCCAATGGCCGGAGCTGTGCCAATCCAAATCTGAAGCCAGGAGCTTCTTCCTGGTCTCCCATGTGGGTGCAGGGGTCCAAGGACTTGAGCCATCTTCTACTGCTTTCCCAGGACATAGCAGAGAGCTTGATTGGAAGAGGAGCAGCCGGGACTGGAACCAGTGCCATACTGGATGCCAGCGCTAGAGGCATTGGATTAACCTACTGCGCCACAGCGCCAGTCCCAGTTTCTGTTTTAAAGATTATTTTGTTTGATATAAGTTTAGCTACTACTGTTCATTTTAGGTTTTTTCGCATGAAATACATTTTTCCATCCTTAAATTGTCTTTACTGTGCTGTGTAGTGTACTTCTTGTGGGCAGTATATCTTTGGATCTTGCTGTTTAATCCATTTAACTAGTTATCCCATTCACATCCAAGGTTATTTTTGATAAGCAATGACTTTGTTCTGTCACTTCTTAAAATTTCTTTTGTTCATTTTCTGAATCCTTTGCTTTCTTTCTAGTTGGCTTTCTACTAATGCATGTTTCCAGTATGGTTAGTATCCTTCATTTTTCTATATGTAGGATTTCCATAAACATGTTTGGTAGGGCCGATAAGCAGTAATGAATTCCCTCAGTTTTTGTGGATATGAACTTTTCTTTTTGTTTAGTTTTTTGTTTGGTTGCTTTTTTAATTTACTCATTCAATCTTTCTACTTATTAGTGGCTTATTCAGATTTTTTTTTATTACATGTTATATGAGTTTTAGGAAATGCTTTGATTCATTCAGTTAATGTCCCTAATTCATTGGCATACAATTGTTTATAGTGTACTCTTGTAAACATGTTTGTTTTTGTAAGGTTGGTAGTAATGTCTCCTCTGTTTTACTTCCGATTTTAGTAAGGTAAGCCTTATCTCTTCTCTTCTCATTCAACTTGATAAATAATTATTTATTTTGTTCATTTTTTCAAAGACCAACTTTTAGTTTTATTGTTTTTTCTTCCTGTCTTCATATTCTCAGTTTCACTAATTTATGTTTCAAGCTGTCTTTTCATTTCCTCTGCTTGCTTTAAATTTGGTTGGGTTTTATTTTTCTAATGTCTTAAGGTTTATTATTTAAGTTATTGATTTGAGATCTCATTTTTCATAAAATACAAACATTTATTGCTCTAAATTTCCTTCTAAGTGCTTCTCTAGCTAGCAGCATTCCATGTGGTTTGCTGTTTTCTTTCTTCCTTTTCATTAGTTTTAAATTGCTTCCTAATTTTCCTTGTAATTTTTTGCTTTAATCCATTGGTTATTTAGGAATGAGCTGTTTAATTTCTATATAATTGTTAGTTTTCCATATTTCTTTCTGTCATTGCTTTCTAATTGCATTACATAGTTTTCAGAATGAAATTTAAATGTATTTTTAATTTATTGTACTTAATTCTTTTTTTGAAACTTTTATGTGCACTGGAAAATAATGTATATTCTGATGTTATTTGGTGACATGTTTTGTTGATAGAAGAACTAGTTGGTTATAATATTATTCAAGTCTTCCATTTCCTTGTATGTTTTCTGCCAGATCATTGTGTCCTTTATTGAAAGCAGGCTATTGAAATGTCTAAATGTTACTGTTGAATTTTTACTTCTCTCTTCATTTCTTTCTGCTTTTGCACCATATTTATTACTGCTCTGTATTAAGCTGCAATCAATACTTTTAAAATAAGAACAGAATAGAAAATACCAGAATGTATTTTTGCAACAAAGACAATGTTTGTGTAAGTTTTTTCAGTTTAGTCTGCAGGGGTTAGCATAGATATAATAAAAAGGTATTTCTCATTATGAATTATGGTCAACAGCATTAGAAAGTCCTGACTTTGCCAAGCCCCAGGTTTGTTGCTGTTGCGTTATTATAGTCTGGGATAGAATCCCATGCCACTTTTCCCTTTTACTTAGCTAACTGCTGCAGAGTTTAAAAGTCCAACTCTGTATAATACTTCCTTGATGATGCCTCTTTTACTCACCCGATAAAACAAGTGACTTCTGCTGTAGTCTCCCAGAGTACCCTATAAGTCCTCTGGGATACAATTTACTAGAGTGATTTATCTCCCTCTCCATTCCTGTATGTTTTATGAGACTCTGGACTGTGTAAATCTTATCCACTGCTCCATCTGGGTCAGCAAATGTGTTGCTGGAAAGTTGTCCATGTTCAAGGAATATTTACTGAGTATCTAATTTAAGTACAGGTCAACCAGAAATCATACTTCATGTATTGTCAAACTGATACATACATTTATATACACACATATATGTGTACGTATATGTGAATTTACTGTGTATTAGATACTGTGCAAATTCCTTTAGGTGGGTACTTTCATTAATACATTAAAACAATCTCAGGAGTGACTTTGTTTCCATTGAGTAAGGGGGAAATCTGAGGCTCAAATACATAAAGTAACTTTCCCAGTGTTACATTGTGCTGTCCAGTAAGCAGCAATTAATAAAACATGTAATGTTTTAGGAGAAAAAGATAGCATTGTACTGGAAAGAGCAGTGAAGTCTTAATGCACAGGCTAGAACTGTCCTGGGCATGCTGGGTTCTGGAACAGGCAGCCCAAGTAAAGCAGTGGGAGTGGAAAATCAGAAATCATCTCAAGGTCTGCTTTTCAAAATACTCAAACTGTCACTACGGCATTCACACATAAAAATAATCAGCAAAATGTTTAAAAGCTTCTCTTTCAAGTAAAGCAAAGCAAAGCTGTTTTAGACTCAATGCCCTCTGAGTAGATCATTGGCAAGTAAGGCAGACAACAGCAAAGACAAATTAAGAGAGTTCTCTGGTGGGTGTGTCTGGTGAAGGACTGAACTCCCTCTAGGGCTAGTGTTAATGAAACGTGAAAGCATTGCGCCATCTAGTGGTTTTGCTCGGCACACAGCTGCAAGAAAATCATTCTACAACATTGCAGTTGATGTTCCCTGATTATAGTTTGTTGAAGGATCAGAATAAATTTGTGTCCTTCTGGATTCTCAAAGACTGAAGTGTGCTCATAAAACAGAAAACTGAATCAATACTTTCAGGCATAGTGGTGGATGCAGATGTCTTGAGAGATCTGCTTTATTATTTGAAATGCATGGAAAATCTTCAACAGATTGTTAGAAGGAAGTCATTGCAAACAGTGCTGATCTTAAGTTACAGATAAGGAAAATCTAAAAGACTTAAAGTCAAAAATAGATCATTCTGCCAGAATTATTGTGCTACAGCTCAACACAGTACCTCAGGTAATGGAAACAGGTTCTATCTTTGGTCAGTTTTGATTCATTGATTTTTTTTCCTCACTGTGGTTTGCAATTGGTTGCCTTTTCTTGCCTGGTAATTTTTTAATTGGATATCAAGCATTGTGAATTTTACCTTACACATTACTGCTATGTTTGAACATTTTTAAGTTCCACAAATTCATTTGGAGATATTTAATTCTCAATGAGGTGATATTATCAGAAAGGTGATGAGATCAGGATGTTAAAGTCCTTATGAATGCATCTCCTGCTTTTTAAAAAGAGGTCCAAGGGGACTCAGTTCTGTTCCACAATATAGGGACGCAGCAAACCAGGAAGAGCACCATCATCAGACTCCAAATCTGCTGGCACCTTGACTTTGAACTTACAGTCTCCAGAACTGTGAAGAATAAATCTGTGTTGTTTATAAACCTACTATTTTAATTTTGTTATGGAAGGTTAAAAATATGAACACAGGTACTGATTTTTTTTTTTGCATTCTTATAAATATTCTTGAACTTAGTTCTAGGACTTGTTATATTACTTGGGAAGACTGATTCTGTTGACTTGTCCCTTTAAGTTTAGGTAAGTGGTACCAAAGCAGTGTTTAGTTTAGGGTAGGGGCTTCTTTTCCTACTACCTTCAAGCCAAGAATAGCTTTTACATTTTTACATTATAAAAGAAAAAAGAATATGCAACAGAATATTGTGGCCTGCGAATCTTGAAATATTTTCTGCCTTTACTAAGTTGCTAAGATTCCAGTACTGATGGAAGGCTCTTCTTATTCTTTTTTTTTTAATAAATGGAAAGTAATTTAATTCAAAAATCATACTTCCACTCGTTTCATGTTCATAGATTGTCACAGAAACCAGCCAAGTGTGAGAAAGCCAAGTTTCAGAGGCCATTTGACAGAAACTGCATTTTCTTTATAGATATACTTAGAGACACAAAAGCACAGTTTTTAAAAAGCCTGAACATGGAAAACTGTTTTTCTAATAATAGGGGAAAAGTTCTATTCTAGCCACAGGCGATTTTTTAATTACAGAATTGGATTCTATGTACCAGACAATACTCAATACTCAGCTGACATCTAAAACAGTGCATTATTTATGTCTTTTAAAAAGAAAACATTAAAGTGCCATTTTATAAGTACTTTATTGATATTATATTACACAGCACTTTACGCTATACTCAAAGGTAGCCTCAATTATGAATTAAACATGCAAATATTTTCTTTAGCCAAAACATGGACAAGATGTCTTTTAGAGTGTTTTGGAACACTGGCCCAGCATTAACTACTAAGCATTTATGGGTTTCATCTTTTGTTTTTTTTAACATCTTTTAAAAAATAAGTTAATAAGGAACATAGCTGCAGATAGGAACCATTGGATAAATATGAATAAAATTCAATCAACAGCCTTTCCTTTTCTCTAATTCTGAAACTCCAGATTCTCAAGGTTGGACAGGCTCAGCCTTGGAAGGCTCTTTTTATTCTAATTGCTGTCTTGTATACTATGACCTGTTTCACTTTGACTTTTGATAACACCTGTAATTGCTGCCAGGATGTGTTGTATGTCACATCCACTGGTCTGCTATTCATTAAAGATACATCTGAAAATGGGAAGAAGAAGTAAATTCCTGCAGGGTTAAGCCTGCAATGTCAGTATCCCACATAGGTGCTGGTTTGAGTCCTAGCTGTACCACTTCCCATCCAGTTCCCTGCTAATGCACCTAGGAAAGCTGTAGAGGATGGCCTGAGTGTTTGGGTTCTCTCTCTCTCTCTCTCTCTCTCTCTCTCTCTCTCACTTTACTCTGATCTTAAAGTAAACAAATAAATCTTTATTTTTAAAAAAAGGAGGGGGGATTACATTCCTAGCAGTAATTAAGGCACCACTTGATGGCCACATCCCATATCGAAGTGCCTGGGTTCAAGTCCCGGCTCTGTTTTTTTTTTTTTTTTTTTTTTTTTTTTTTTTTTTTTTGACAGGCAGAGCGGACAGTGAGAGAGAGAGACAGAGAGGAAGGTCTTCCTTTTGCCGTTGGTTCACCCTCCAATGGCCGCCGCGGCCGGCACACCGTGCTGATCCGAAAGCAGGAGCCAGGTGCTTATCCTGGTCTCCCATTGAGTGCAGGACCCAAGCACTTGGGCCATCCTCCACTGCCTTCCCGGGCCATAGCAGAGAGCTGGACTGGAAGAGGGGCAACAGGGACAGAATCCGGCGCCCTGACCGGGACTAGAACCTGGTGTGCCGGTACCACTAGGCGGAGGATTAGCCTGTTGAGTTACGGCGCCGGCCCCGGCTCTGTTTCTGATTTTAGTTCCCTGCTAATGTGCACCTGGGAGGCAGCAGTGATGACTTAGTGGTTAGGTCTCTGCCACACACATTGGAGATCTGGATGGAATTCCCAGTTCCTGGTTTCAGGCTGGCCCTGTTGGGGGCATTTGAGGACTGAAACAATGGATGAAATTTCTCTGTTTGTCTCAATGTCTATTGCAAATAGTTGCTTTCAGTATTATAAAGTAACTTTTAATGCTTTCCTGTATAAATTCTATCTGGTTAATCACCAAGGCTGGGATCCCCACTTGCTTCCATCTTTATTTTTGGTTTTGCACTTGTCTTATCTTTTACTCTCCTTTTATTTTTATCATTTTAAAATATATTTTATTTTTTAGAGCAGCTTTATATCCACAGTAAAACTGAGTGTGAGGCACAGAGAGTCCACATCCACCCATGGTCCCTTCCCCCCCCCAGTTCCCTCCCTGCTGTTGACATCCCACACCAGAATGGGGCATTTGTTATGATTGTTGAACCTTTAGTGACACATCAGAGATGTGCAATTCACAACTCCTACATAGGCGGCAGGGACCTAAGTACTCGAGTCATAACCAGCTTCCTTCCACAGTGAGCATTAGCAGGAATCTAGAGTGGAAAGTTGAATCAGGACTCAAACCCAGGCTCTGCAATGTGGAATGTGGCAATCCTAGCTTATCTTAACCATTGTACCAAACACCTACCCACCCCCCACCCCCCACCCCCATGTCTCCGTATGGCTTAGCGGCTCATTTCTTGGAAGTGCTATATAATATGCCATTGTCTGGATGGACTAACTTTAAATTTTGGTCTTTTGAATCCCCTTGCTTTGAATGTATATTTTGTATAAAGCATAATGTTGTATTCTGCTTTCTTAGCCATCTGTATATAGTTTCCTTTTATTAGATAATGTAAACCCATTTATATTTATATATATAATGACATGATGATATGGTTTGTTTCAGTTGTGGTATTGCATTATGTTCTATATGATATATATGTATATAAATAATTAGAAATGCAATGATAGGTTTTTATATGTGTTGCATATATATTTATAATAAAATTACAATATTATAGTTGCCTGAATATGTATAATATATAAATACATATAATTATATGTGTCTTTCAATATTTTACCAATTTAAGTTGCTCTCTGTTTTAGTAAAGGTTTGTTAGATGGGAATATTTGTTTATTGTGATAATTATTACTTTGCATTCATATTTTTATATAATACTCCAGTATCTTCTTTTTCTTAGTTATTGGCTATTGTTTTCCTCTTAAGACACTTCTTAATTTTATAATTTATTTATTCTTATCTATTTCAAAGTCAGATAGACAGAGAGATAGAAAGCGAGTGCTGGTACACCCCCCAATGCCAATGGCTAGAGCTGAGCTGGCCTAAGTCCTAGAGCTGGGGAACTCAATTGGGCCATCAACTGCTGCCTCGAACAGTGTGTCTTAGCAGGAAGTTGAAACCAGAATCAGAGCTAAGACTTCATCCAAGGCACTCCAATATGGGATCAGGTAACCCAAGGGACATCTTAACCACTGCACCAAATGCCTGCTCTTCAAGGCACCAGTTAAGAACCATTACACTCTTCTTTTTCCTGCATCTGGATTGTTGCAATACTATTTTGAAAATACTATTTGTGAAATCCATCCATATGAGAGGTCTTCAAAAAATTCATGAAGACATGTATTATGAAAAAACTATGCATTTTTGCAACAAAACAAGATCCTTTAATTCAATTTTCAACGAACATTTTAAAGCCCCTTATATACATGAGTGCACACAAACTCATATATCCATCTCTCAAATCCAAGCATGTGGATACGAATCTCCATGCTCAGGAGCTCTCTCTTTAACTCCACAGTAGTACACTGATGTTATTGGAACCAAAATTATGAGTTTGTTTATTTTCAGAAATTTCTTCTCTGTATCATACCTCCAGAGGATGCATTCCATTCTTGCCAAGTCTAAAGAGATTTTTTTCCAACCCAATGAAAAGTGGCCCCTTTTGAAACACCTCATCCAACTTAGAAACTAAAAACTTCTTATTGTCTTAGGACAAATAAAAGAAAGTCTTAAGTGTCTTCACACTAGCTATTTTATCAATACTGCTTCTTGCATTTTGTCTATCAAATTAGATAACTTGACTTATACTGAGGTATCAAGCTTGCATAGTTACAGGATAAACTTACCATAGCTATTATAATTGCTAAATGTTAAATCATGATTGTGATATATGTAAACAGTAAATATTGTGGGAAAGTAAAGACAATTAGGTAATCCAAAAAAACTTCTGGCAGAAAAGTTGGGAGTAGAATGTTCTAGATGGAATGATTATTTGTGTATGAATAAAAATGGACAAAGAATATTGTCCTTACCTTAGAGAGAAATGTTTATTGGGAAATTAGACAACCATTCTTCTGTATACATTTATTGCTTAGGAGAACAAATTCAAATATAGAAACGATCCTCAACATGCTATCATCAAATTTGGATGCTTGCCACTGCTAACTACATATCTGAATGCCCTAACTTCAGAATAGCACACAATTTACATCATTATTTTGGAAATAAAAGACTACTATAATAAAAACCCTTTCTACATGTGTACTGAGTGATACAGAAATGTTATTACATCCAAACCACTTTCAGTCTGATTCAGCACTTGTCAAAAGATGGAGCACAGAAAAGTTCAGAAACAAAAACAATTACCTTGTATTTCATCACTCACGTGATTGAACAATTATGTATTGTTTTCTTCTCTTTATCACTGTTGAGATATGTTTTTGATAAGAAAAGCAATTAATTTTATCTAATTTTCAATGATAATAAAAAGCAGCAAAATGAATTTGATTTATAATAAGAAGGATGTTCTGTTCACCTCTCAGAAAAAGAAAGTCAACCCTGTGGAACACATTATAGACATGCTTGCTCTTTCTCTGCTTCTCATCACATAACACCTGGCAGAGGCCAGAGAACAATTCGTTCCATGGCTTTTTAGAAGCCCAAATTTTCCACTGTGTTCTCATGGAATCCAGAAGGTAGGGAAACTTGGGTTTCTAGCTAATGTAAACTCTGTAGACATCTCTCCATTCAACAAGCATTGGACGAATCTTTCAAGCCCTGTGTAAAGCTGCTTCTTCTAAATCTATGTAAGGCTTGTTCTTCTCCATCACCCACTTTAGCACATTCTATGGAATGCTTTTCTCATCACTCTCTTTTGAGTAATACCTTGCTTTGTCGGAAACCTTGCTCGGAGTAAAGGGAGTGGGATTATACAAGTTTCAAAATAGACTTCAGGTTGAGGATCCAGTCACAGCTTGACCCCAGCAATGCCAACTTCTGTCTCTGTGTCTTTGATCAAACCTTGATCAAAAATTTGATCATATTTAGCTTCAATTCATATTTGTCAAGGGAATATCCACCTTGTCATTCCCTTTGCTGTGTTAAGTGCTTTACATGTGTTATTCCATCGCATCATTACAAGTACTTTGTGATGAAGGCACTGCTATTGTCCTCCCCTTGAGACAAAGTCACTCCAGAGGTCAAGTGGGGTGGGATTGAACCCAGAGAATCTTCTTTCTATACTCCTAGCCACCATGCTGCACTGCCATGGGAAAACACCATGCAGAATGCCTGACATTCAGAAAATGTCCTACAAACATCTGAATGTTTCAGAATAACAGTTTAAAAACTGTGTCTAAACTGGTAGTGATGAAATCTACATGCTGAAGCCCTGTTTTTAATTAGGATTCGCAAAACATTAAAATCTTGGACTTTATTCCAAACCTACTGATATTCCAAACCTACTGAACTAACAACTGTGAAGACTGAGATAGAAATGCTTTTTAAATTTTTTTTTAAATTATTGATTGATTGATCAATTTATATATTTATTGCCTATCTCCTTTGGCCAATCCTTTGAACGCTGAAGTCCGAAGCCTGTCAAAAAGATTGTGACCTGGAAACCCAAATCCCTGGGGCGTGCATGCTCTTTTTTCTACAGCTTGTCTACTTGCAAATTGCTTTTGTGTGTGTGTTCAAAATAATTTCCTGAAAATATTTTTGTAATCAGAGTTTTCCAAATCCTTTCACAGCAAAACTCCAGGTATTGCAGTTTGGAGTCAGTGTTAAGTTTAGCCATGGTAGTCAGCTGAATGTTTACAGTAGCAAAGGAGAAATAATAAACACAACAACAACAACAACAAAACCTTGGCCAACATCCATCCTTCCTGCTAAATAAAAGCTTTGTAGGATCTGTGATAGTCTCTTGATCCCTATGTCTTTTATAATGAGAGTAAAGCCCACATAGAGCTAATATTTAATAAACATCAATGTCATTGAGGAAAAAGAATTTGTGCAATAAGGAGAGAGTTTCCCAAGAAATACCCAATCCACTCATGGTATTTTCCTAATACCAGGCAAGTCTCTAAAATCCTTTTCACCTGGGCCAACATTTTTACAGTGGCTTTCACGGGCAGAAGGAATTTCTTAAAGCAAGCTCACACTGGAAGATCCCTATTCTTTTCGAAATTTCTGAATTAACACAGATTTTTAAAGAAATTCCAAACACTTCCTATAACTAGCATGTTGTATTTGAAATAAGGAATTGGCAGATCTGATGTGAAGCTGGATGTGATGAGAATGCTCAATTAGGGAAAGGGAAGAAGTTTGTGCCTAGTAAATTAGTAAGGGGGATTGAAATACTAATATGCCACATCTATATTTTAGTCGTCCCAAAGTTATATGGATTATAATTTTATAAAATATATGAGCACAAAGAAGATGTGAGCTGAAGCAGTGATTTGTATAACATTGACCAAAGAACTTCCATCTACTACCCATATTCTCATGAACCAAATTCAGAGAATAGTGATTAAGGAGAACTCACCATCTCAGATAACTCGATTATCCAAGTAATTTGGTGAGCAATTGGATGATGATGATTCCAGAACTAGAAACTACCACATACATGATATTTTCTGATGAATAGTATCATCTTCAACTTTTTAAAAGGAGACAGCAGCTTGAGACGTTGCCCCATGCCAGCAGAGCCGAGTATATTCCTCTAGCAGCATTTGGTTGACTGTCTGGTTGGTAAAGGCTTTGGTTTGTTCCATTATCACCTCCTGTAAATACTTAAACACACATGGTAGTATAAAAGACAGGGTGAGACTAGCAACCAATGATCCTAAGAGTGGCATTAACCAAGTAATGAGAGAATTTCATAGAGGAGAGAAATGAGGAGGGGGGTCTCTGGACCCTTGTGAAGATTGTTTGATGGATGCAGTTTGAAGCTGATCCCAGCCAAGACCGGGAGAAAGGCCGCTCGTCTGTTGCATGTAGAGGGGTTTGTCTGAAGAGAAAATTCTGAACAATCATACAACATTAAGTGGGGGAAAGGACCATCGATACATCCAGGTCAGAAGTAGAGCCATTGACATTAGAGGATATGATTAAATTACCAATTGATCCAACTTACATTCTGCTCTTAGTAACCTCGATTAACCATACTTTCTCCCAGTTGCAACCTGTAGTGCATTATTGACTTCATCTTGCTTACAGAGCCATCCCAAAATACTGAATACAATAGTAGTGACTGGAAAAAATTCCTCAGAATCTATTGGAGGACAGTTAAGCACAAAACCAGCAATGTTTTATGTTTATGGGCAGCAAATCTAATATACAAAACTGTGGATGATATAAGACTTCATATAGCCACGTTTAAAATTATAAACTCACTAACCAAAACGAGGCACTTGCTTACTCCACACAGTATTTTCAAAAGCACCTGTAGGATTTTAAAAAACATTTATCTCTTTTAGGCCTCTGGGCCTTTCTCATTAAGATAACCATCATGTCTAGTAACTCAAGATCATTAGACATTTTAACTTTCAGACATTTGTATTGGTAGCATTTTATACTATCAAAACTTAAAATTTAGCACCTCACATCTCGACAGTGCCAGTAATATAATCCAAATAGCCTGATTAGTTGGTAGCTCTACAAGATGAAAGATATATATCCTTTGATATTTCCATGGGCCCATCTGGGGAAATATCAATGTCCAAATTCTTTGGAACTTTGATTTTTTTAATGCTGTCAAGGATGTCAAGAAGGCTTAAAATATCTGGTTGAAATAAGATTCCTCAACATCATGACATAATACAGAGCAGATTTGATCATTGTTACAAGGTGATTACTCAAATGTTTTAGAATAATCATATATTTAAACAAACCATAACTCTTAATAAAAATTCAGCTGTTTTAAACAATCAGAACTTAACAGAGACATCAGGAACATGATAGATTTCTTAAGAAGAATGAAGTGATATGTGGTTGGATGATGCCTATCCTGTAGTGTGGTCTCAGCACTAATGACCAGCAGAGGGCGCCAGAGCCCCTTGATAATTTTTTTTCTCTTGCGTGTAGATCTAACACACTTGGCATTCAAATTACTCAGCCTAGGAAAATCAAATTATTGCTTAGGAGTTATGGGGGAGGAGGTGTCACTGAGTTATCTGACTCCCTCTTTCACTTTTTGAAGGCGGCAATAAAAACAAAAAATAAACCTTTTCATTAAATTGAAAAGGATATGTATTACAGCATTAGTTGTTAATCAAAACAGGCTTCCCAAATCCAAATGCAATTAAAATTGAGTTTTCAGACCTTTATCTTCCTTCTCCTGAGTGTGCAGACCCCTTTGGGAGCTTCTGCTGGGAACATTGCTTTGAAAACACTAATATGTGTAGTGGGCCTGTGGGTATGGCACCAGGAGAAAGGGAGGAAGGGTGCAGGCCTGTCAGTTAAGTGAGAGGAAACTGAAAGGTAAGAACAGACGCAGTAACATTCTGTGATGACACAAAGCTCTGTGAGATTCACCCCGGAGACTAATAGCAGAATCATTGTCTCCCATGGTCCCACAGTGCAGAACTGCTAATCCAGATTAACAAGCCAAGCACATGATGAGTGGTTTTATTATAGAGGATATGCTTAAAAGAGGACTGATGTATAGGATGGCCTTTATGTCCCATCTCAGAATAACCTTGGATGCATTATCTAAGGCTTTGTTTACCCATCATTGACGAAATTATCCCCTTCACAGAGCACTTATTCTTGCTACATCCTTGACCATCTTGTTGGATATTTCTGGCTCTGTTGAGTATTTCTGCCAAGAATTATTTGATTGTTTCAGAAAATAAAAATGTCAGGCTCTTCAATATTTGCTAGCTGGATATTTTTTCTTATATTAAAAAGAATTGATCAAGGAAGATATCGGAATTAGTGCACTCGATTTGCTCTGCTCGTGGCCAAGTCAGGAATAATTCCATGTTTTCAACACCATCACTCACTTCGGAAAATTGGCTTTATCAGGTGTGGTGGGAGCAGAAAAGAATGTCATATGCTCCAACAGGGGGAACCTGTAAGGGGCCCAGGGAAGTGGGGTCTAAGATGAGACTTGAAGGATCCAGCCAGGTGTGGAGACAGGCTTAGAAGCACAGCTGTGCCTTCAGAGCTCTTAGCCCTATTCTCCAGAAGGGCAATGCCGTGGGGAATGGTCATTGTCCATAACATTTCCTTGACTTAAAACAATGGTGTTATCTCATCAATATTATCAAATGTGAGCAATGGAGAAATTTAGTCAGATAGAATTTGTTTACTCCAAATGAAGAATGAGATGTTGAATCAGGTCTAGAAAGAATTTCCCATTGCACTGAAATCTTGTTGGGACAGGAAACTCACATCTGGTTTGAATACCCATAGGGCCATGCATATTTCAAGCTGCATTTCTGCATTTCTATGAAATGTGATGCATAGAGTGGGGAAGCAAGAAAAGGAAAGCTCTAACCTCAATCCTGGAGATTCAGTGGGGACCAATTTGACCTGATAAGCCATGATACCAACCTATTTCCAGCTTAAGGTGTGCCAGGTCTATCTTTTTATGTGTGAATGACTCTCAATGTTTTTTGAAAGGCCTGGAAACAGGTACGTGTTTTCTTATCACCTTAATTTCTCAGAAACATCTGGAGAAGTCAGTACATCAAAATCTAAATTTTAAATTTGCTTCTTTCTATTTGAATATCATGGCTAAAGAGCAGTTTACATGCAGCTAGGAAGGTACTATCACTTAATATGATATTGAGAAAGAGCCGGCGAAAAGCCTCAGCAAAATAGAGCCCTGTGCATCGCTCTGGTTGTTCGTTAATTAGAGTCAAATAAATGGGCATGTTGTGGAAGTGGGGAGCATAGGGGTTCTTTTCTTTTCTTTTCTTTTTCTTTTTTTTTTTTTTTTTTGACAGGCGGAGTTAGACAGTGAGAGAGAGAGAGACACATAGGGGTTATTTTCTATGGGGTTCTGGAGAAAGGGGATTCTGGTAAAGTAGGTTCTCTGGATCTAGAACAGAATATTAGAACTTAAGAAACCTCAGGTATCTTATAGTTAAAATGCTACTTGGAGTAGTTGGGGAAATGAAGAAGCAGACAGGTTTAATGAAGGAATCCATTCCTTAAGTTTCCCCTTTTGCTCGCTGAATGGAGACTTCGGTGACATAGATGTGTTTAATACACAGCCACTGTCGTCAACCAGACGACGCTCAGAGAACGTACGAGGGATATTAAACAGACCAGGGATCATTTGCCAGCAGGCATCTGTCCTATTCTTTACCTCCAAATGTGACAGGGCCACAGCGCTTTCTGAATGAATTACGGGGCAGTGTGGAAGGACACACAGAGGGCTCTCTGCCGACGGGATTCAGGGATGGCCTCAGAAGTGGCTTCACTGAAACCATTCTAGTAGGGTTGTGAAGGATGAGAGAGAGTCTTCAGTCTCATCAGGGGAGGGAAGGCATTTCAGGGAGAAGAATTAATGTGTACATAGTGTTTGGAGAACTGCTGAGAAACTTCACAGATGGGAGAAGAAACAGGGAGATCAGGAGATGTTGGTGAACCAGACATAGACTGGATAAAGAAGTATTTCTAGTGAAGTATTTGGACTTGGACGTGATTCTCAAACCATCTGTTGTGAAAGGCCAATTGCTAGGATTCTGCCCCAACATTTCACAGATCAGTAGGGGTTTGGAGTTCATGCTAAAGATGCCTCCTGGGGCTGGCGCTGTGATGTAGTAGGCTAATTCTCCACCTGCGGCACTAGCATCCCAGATAGGCACCAGTTCAAGATCCAACTTCTGATCTAGCTTCTGATCCAGCTCTCTGCTTATGGCCTGGGTAAGCAGCATAAGATGGCTCAAGTGCTTGGGCCCCTTCACTCACGTGGGAGACCCAGAAGAAGCTCATGTCAACTGGCATTGGATTGGCCCAGTTCCTGCCATTGCAGCCATTTGGGTAGTGAAACAACAGATGGAAGACCTTTCTCTCTCTCTCTCTCTCTCTCTCTCTATATATATATATATATATATATATATATATATATACATAC
The DNA here is from genome assembly GCF_033115175.1 of Lepus europaeus. Taxonomy (NCBI): domain Eukaryota; kingdom Metazoa; phylum Chordata; class Mammalia; order Lagomorpha; family Leporidae; genus Lepus; species Lepus europaeus. The sequence continues at coordinate 15,970,593 of NC_084830.1, read as the reverse complement.
ATACATATGTAATATAGATATATATTATATATAGATATCTATACATAATATATATTATATAGAGATGTATAGAGAGGTATATAGATATATCCCTCTTCCTGTCTGTCACTCTGCCTCTCAAATAAGTAATTTTTTTAAAAAGATATCTTTCCATGTGAGTTCAATAGTACCCTGTATAGATGACATTCAATGACACAAGTTCTCTTACAATGTCAAATGCCAACATACTATCCAAACACTTGCTCTTGACTGCTGCGTTAATCTAGCATGAACAGAAACAGAGGACATAACCTGGCACCAGTCCACAGAACACATGTTGGGCATTGTGGCCACAGATAAAGAACTACCAGAAGTGGTCTAAGTAGTGAAATGTCTGGATCAAATTCTTGTCTTAGAAAATCACTATGGCAAGATGAACAATTTTTTGCAGTTGGAGACTGTGGCAAGAAGTAGATTCAAGAAGTTAGAGCATCAGTTCAGACAAGAGATGATAAGGATACAAACCAAGGTCATGAGCATCCTGAGAGGGCACAGGTCATGATGTAAGAACCATGTCAGAAACAAAACTGCCAGGTCGTTCTGAATGCTGCATATGAGACTACAGAGGGGCAGGGGTGGGGGAGCCAGGGGGAGTTGTAGATTTACGTAAATCTGTGGGCATTGAAATCTCTTTAACTGAGGCTTGAGCTTGGAGCCATAAAATGGAATCTGAATATTGCCCCCTTGGAGGGAGAAAACTTCTCTCTTTGGCTGAGGGACAGAACAAAGACAGCAAACTAAGAATCAGAGCCAGCTCCACGCAGCCACATTGGCTCAAACTTGCACGATGTATTTTTTTCAGCTTGGTTGTAGCGATGCAGTCTTGCAGCGGAACATTCCTCTGCTCTAATGTCATGAGCAAAATTACAGAGTTGTCAGTGTAACCTTATCCCAACTTCCTGTTTGAGAGCTTCCTATCTTTCCACAGACTCAAAACAAGCCCCAGCTGGTCTGAAAAAATTAAAATTACTCTTAGTTGCCAAGAGCCACTGTGTCTGCTGTGCCACCCAGAATGTGGTTTGTTACAGTCATTCAAGAGGGAATTTGGTGGGGAGAATGGGGTGGGTATTGGGGACCATGTGCCCTGGGAAACTGGCTTTGTGTCTCCCATTCGCTTAGGCAATAGAGGGACAGTGATTCTGAAAGCCTTTTCCAGTTCTCTGATTCTCTCGCAGACCTCCTACCCCTCTGCACCTGTGCACATTGCACATCCCATCAGGAGCCCCAACTGCCCACTGTTTTCCAAATGTTTCTTTTTCTACTGACAAACTAGTGCCCCCACTCCATTTCCACCCATATCTCCCACCACCATACTCATGTACCAGCCCTGTCTTGACTGTGCAACTAAGATTTCCAAAGCTGGAGGACTTCATCTTTCATCTTTGCTAGCCCAGCAACCAATACATGGGGTAGAAAGCAATGGAGAGGCCGGCACCGCGGCTCACTTGGCTAATCCTCCGCCTGCAGCACCAGCACCCGGGTTTTAGTCCCAGTTGGGGCGCCAGATTCCGTCCCGGTTGCTCCTCTTCCAGTCCAGCTCTCTGCTGAGGCCCAGGAAGGCAGTGGAGGATGGCCCAAGTGCTTGGGCCCCTGCACCCGCATGGGAGACCAGGAGAAGCACCTGGCTCCTGGCTTCAGATCGGCGCAGCGCCTGCCGTAGCAGCCATTTGGGGTGGGGGTGGGGTGAACCAATGGAAAAAGGAAGACCTTTCTCTCTGTCTCTCTCTCTCACTGTCTAAATCTACCTGTCAAAAAAAAAAAAAAAAGAAAAAAAGAAAAAAAGAAAGCAATGCAGAGACAGATGAACAAGGCTTGAATCTGAAATCTGCCAAATCATCATTTATTCTTCTCTACTCCTTCCTTCCTTCCTTCCTTCCTTCCTTCCTTCCTTCCTTCCTTCCTTCCTTCCTTCTTTCTCATCCTTACTGACTCCTTCCCTTTCTTCCTTCCTTTCTTCGTTCATTTTTATTTGGTAAGTGTTTATTGAGCACCTATTATGTCCCAGAACCTGTACTAGGTTCTGAACCACCCTTGATAAATAATCCAGTCATGTTCATTTATGAGCTCTGTAGCTCCAAGACTGGAGAACTCCCAAAGGTCTTTCTGTACACACCCACTTTCTCTCCACTTTATGTTTACTCCTAGCCATACAGTTCCTACCCAGGAAGCATGTAGTCCTTCTTACATACTGCCAATGATGGAGAAGTCACTTCTCCTGAAAGCAATGGTCCCTCATTGGACTGTTTTGGCTTTTAAAAATTCCTTATGAAGGACCTAAAAGCTAATTGCTACCTTAGGGTAGTGATGTGATGAAAGATGTGTTTTTCATTCTTTCTACATGTCTGTATCGTACAATTTTTCTCTAAAAGAGAATAAACAAATAATTATTTTTATAAAATAATGAGAGCAGTAATACATTCTGTAAATTCTCCCTTATAATGAGCTTAGATTAGTCTTCCTATAACTTTTACACATTGACACTTGCTTTGTCCAGTGGAAGCAAAAACATGCTTACATTTTTTTCTTTATTAGGATTTAAAGATCTTTGCCATTTTAGTATTCAGTGGCTTGTTTTATTACCAGCACTTGCAAAGTGTTTGACTTGCTCAGCATGATTTGAAAAAAGTTGATTCTATCAAATGAGGCTTGAACATATTTCTGTTTTTTTAGAAGTGGATGATTCAGTCGCTCCTTTACGGAAGATAGCTGCTATGTGTTTGTTGATTTCACATGCTATTTCCTGCTTTGGCAATCATGACTGCATCGGAGTTGGATGCAGTTCTGGAATACTGGGAGGTAGCTCCCAATATTGGTTAAGATGTAGATTTTGGAGTCAGACAGATTAGGATCCAAATCCAAACTCCATAACTATGTTGCTTTGGACTAGTTATTTAATATCCCTGGGCCTTGTTTACCACTGTATTTTATAGAGATTAAGTTGTCCTACTAAGGCAACTGATATGAGGATTCAATGTACTGGATTACAAAACATCTTCAAAATAGAACATGTGCCTAAGCAGGACTTACTATTCACCACATTCAATAGCATTCTATTTACACACAAACTGACTTCTAATCAATTGAATAAGCATTAATTTCACAAATGGTTTTTGAGCTCCATTTATTATCCAAGATCTCTGCTTGTCTCCTGTTTTTCTTGACATTGAAGACTATGCTCTTGGTATCTCCTCCTAATTGGTTGTTTTGATGCTGTCTGAAAGAAGATACTCCACCATGTGTGAGTTGCCTGGTGCAGAGAGCAGGAAACTCTCAATTGCCCTTATTATGGTCCTGATCTAACATCTCATGATTCGGTCCAGCAAGACCATAGTCATCCTAGAACCTAGGGCTTCAAGCAGGAAAAGGGAAGAATACCAGAGACATGAGACCAAATAAACTTTATTACCATAAAACTGGCCTTTCTATTTTCATAATAGATATCTTATACACCTTTTAAAAGATCTGTGTGTTGATATTTTATTTTCTTTGGAGTAATTGCCAGTGATATTGGGCTATTTATTGTTAACGTGGTTTTTCTGTATTGATCTTATGTTCTGTATGGTTTGAGGACTTTTATTTTTGTGAATTCCTTGGTATATTTTTAGCTAGACAATCATTCCATCACACACACACAGAGACAAACACACACACAGAGTTACACATTTCTTGCTTTTCAATCTTTTTCAATTTTCATTTTGTTTACTTACTGTGCTTTTTTGAACTACCTGCACCATATTGCATAAGCATACAGAGGATAAGTATCTTTTCTTTAAAAAAAAAAGATTTATTTATTTATTTGAAAGTCAGACTTACACAGAGAGGAGAGGCAGAGAGAGAGAGAGAGACAGAGAGAGGTCTTCCATCCACTGGTCCACTCCCCATTTGGCTGCAACGGCTGGACCTGTGCCAATCCAAAGCCAGGAGCCAGGAGCTTCTTCCTGTCTCCCACGTGGATGCAGGGGCCTAAAGACTTGGGCCATCTTCTACTGCTATCCCAGGTCAGAGCAGAGAGCTGGATGGGAAATAGAGCAGTCAGGACTAGAACCGGGGCCCATATGGGATGCCGGCGCTTCAGGCCAGGGCGTTAACCAGCTGCGCCACAGCGCCAGCCCCTGTGGATTTTTTCTCAATTGAGCTGTTGTAATTTCTATCTATCTGTCATTTTCTGTGAGTAGGATATTGATGCATTCAACTCTAGTTGTGGATTTATTTCTCCTTTCAACAATATCAGTTTTTTCTTGATATATTTGGTAGTCTGATGTTTGATATATATGTCTTCCTAATGAACTGAGTGTTTTATCATTATGTATTATTCCACACATCCATGACATTTTTAGCTACATAATCCATTCCCTTTTCATTTTATCCTAATAAATCCGTTTTCATCGAAGAGGGTATTCTCATTAACATATAGGTTGATATATGTCTTTCTGACTGGATTTTTTAAAAGACTTAATGGAAACTAATTAAGACAACAAAAAGGCACAGTTGATAGGTTCACATAATTGGGAAGTTCAAGAAGTATGATTCTAATTTGGAAGTAGCTGGATTCAAGGACAAAACAAAGTTGTTATTCATTTTCTGTCTTTCCCTCACTCCCTACTTTATGTAGTGGCTTTATTCTCACTTTTACCTTAATTACAAAGTGCCCACAATTATCCTCCAGTTATTCACCTGCTGTTAGCAATGCCATATAATCTAGATTATCTTTTTTTGCCCTACAGCCCAAGGAGTATATCCTAGAGTGATTTTGATTCATGAGGCCTGTATCGTGTCCTCATTCCCAAACCAATCAAAGTGGCCAAGGAAATGGTTTGTTTTATTTGACCTGTTTGGATCATGGTCCCAATCCTGTAGCATAAATAGTTGGACCCTATAATTAATTAATTTAAAAACAATGTAGTTTTTGTGGGAAGTGAATTTCAGAAAAAAAATACTATAAGTCATAAAAGTAAAAATCACAAAATCCTAAAATATTTACCATGGTGGGCATCTGGCACAGTGGTTAAGACACCTCTTGGGGGGCAGCTGGCACTGTGGCATAGCAAGTTAAGCTGCTGCCTGCAGAGTCAGCATCCCATGTGGGTGACAGTTCAAGTTCTGGCTTCTGCACATCTGCTCCAGATCCCTACTAATGCACCTGGTAAAGCAGTGGAAGATGGCTCAAGTCTTTGGGACCCTGTCCCAGAGCTCCTGGCTCCTGGCTACAGGCTAGCCCAGCCCCAGTCATTATGGCCATTTGGGAGTGAACCAGCAGATGGAAGATTTCTCTCCATGTGTCTCTCCTTCTCTGTGTGTGTAACTCTGCCTCTCAGATAAATAAATAAATCGTAAAAAAAGAGAACTCTTATGGGGTAGATGATATGACACAGTGGGTTAAGCTGCTGGTGAAATGCCTTCATTCCCTATCAGAGTACCAGGCTGAGTCCTGGTTCATCCCCTTCTGATACAGTTTCCAAATAAAGCCTCTGGGAAACAGCAGATGATGGCCCAAGTACTCGGATTCCTGCCTCTCCTGGCGGGGACCTGGATTGATTTCTGTGCTGTTGACTTTGGACTAGCCCAGCTCCAACTGTTGCAGGCATTTAAAGAATGAAAGAGTGGACATAATATCTTTGTGTGTGTGTATGTGTGTGCATCTCTTTCTCTGTCTCCCTCTATCTTTCAAATAAAATTTTAAGAAGTAATTTTTGAAATGGTATTATCACACAAATTACAGTTTCTGTACTGTATGCTTCATCTAGAAATGGTTTGAGTATTCAATGAGACAATAACAATGAAAAACCAATTTGTTTTCAAAGTCATGGCTTTGCCACATTTCTGAAAACACAAAGAAATATAAACCCCGTCTATACTTGCTTTCTGGACAACCAAATTGCTTCTATTACTCATTGTTAAGTGGAAATGAGTAAAAGCAAAAACCTTTTCCTCATGAGTTCAGTAGGGAGTTTTTTTTTGTTTGTTTTTTATTTTTATTTTTTTTAAGATAAAAAGGAGTCAAAGGAAGACAGAATGGGAGTGATAGGTGGATTGATAGACTGAAAACCCTGGGGAGGGCATGTCACACATCAGAAATGAAATAGGCACACACATTAACTGTCAGGAAGCATATGGTAAGGATGAGTAAGATAGAAATGGAAGATTGCTGAGCAGAAAAATGAAAGAGACGTGGGAAATATTCAGAAAAGGAGTGGGCTCCCAATTAATATGTATTTAAGGAGCACAGGAAGGTTGTACAAATTCAAAGGCAAAAAGTACGGCAAGCAGACCTTTAGCAACTCATAACTCTTCACCGGCCTTTCCTTCTTGCTGCCCTCAGCCTTCCCCTCTTTTGTCCACCATGCCCTGTCTCAGCCCTGCCCATCCTTTCTCCAGTCCCAGAGATCTCACTCAGCACAATCCTGCATGGTATCACACGCTGTCCTGCATGGTGAAGACCTGTTTAAATGACTCTCTGTACCTCCTTACTGTTGAGTTTATCAAGGTCAGCACCTCTACCTTATTTATCTTTGCGGTTATTAAATAAAAATCTTTAGCAACTGGTGGGTAAACCATGATAGGAGGTTTTCAATTTTATCACTTGTAGTAGCAGAGGTAGTTATTTCCCTTGGCAAAAAAAATTCCTTTAGATTTAAACAATTGTCCCAGGTTCAAGGGAAACTAAATTTTGGAGAATTTTTTTTAATTATATATATATATATATATATATATATATATATATATATATAAATCTGATGGCACACATATTGTGGCACAAGGATGCAATCCACCACTAGACATGCCGGCATCCCATATTGGTATGTGGATTCCAGTCCTGGCTATGCTACTTCTGGTCCAGCTCCCTGCTAATGTGCCTGGTCAGGTAGTGAATGATAGCCCAGGGACTTGATTCCCAGCCACCCGTACAGAAAACCTAGATGGAGTTGCAGGCTCCTGACTTCAGCCTAGCCTAGATGCAGAGTTTGAGGCATTTGGGTAGTTTGTTGGTAGATGGAAGAGCTTTCTTTCTTTGTGTCAGTCTGCCTTTCAAATAAATAAAAACTTATTTTTTAAAAAATATGAACACAAAGTGTTAGTGAAGCCTGTGCACTCTAAGTGCAGCAGGAAACAAGCAAGCACCAGGGCCCTCCACGATCCAGGTCTTGCTCTGGCTCTGCTCCTTGTCGTAGGCCGTGTTGTGTGACATGGCGCTCTGCTGCATAGGCAGGTCGAGTGAGAACGGCTGGCCTCCTCCGAATGGCACTCTCCCCCAAATCCCTAATTGACATGCTCAACAGCTGTACCACACTGCTGCCTACATCTTTCAAGACTTTAATGACTGTTTTCAGGGTACCCCGGCCTGTTAATTGTCCCTCTCCTGTTACTCATCTCTCACGAGCGATCCTGACATTGTTTATGAGTCCAGGCATTCCGGATCAGAGGGAGCCCGCAATCCCAGACTTCCTAGGCTGATTTGCTGGGAGTTGGAAACCCTCCGGTATCTCGTTCCACAAAGGAAATGGTATTCTCCCAAGAGCACTAGTTCTGGCCACCCGGCTGCTGATAACAACCCTCACTTTCATCCACCAGGGCTGCAGGGCCCCTCCTGCCTCCTTTCTGAGTGTTTAGTAACAGCAACAGCTGCCTCGAGCCATACAATTTCTCCTTGTTGGTCTTGCTCTCTTTCTTTCTCCTTTTAACTGGGTCTTTACCTTCCTCAAACTGCTTTCCCAATGTGAGGCCAAGAGATTAAGTCGCCTCGGGGTAATTCGGACCCTCCAGCTGTTGCTGCCGGCTTCTCATGATTGTCAGTGGCTTCATTGAAAACGTATGTGTGATCTTTCAACATGTCCACAAGTGGAGGGGAAAAAAACTTGCTGCTGGGAAAAAGTTTCCCGATGTGTCACTAAGTACACACACACAATGAAATGGGATCTCGGGACAGTCATTTCCAGGGACGGCCTGGCCCCTCTGCCTCCCTTCTTTCCACACTGGCAGCCAGATTCCAAAGCTGGGCAATGCAGAGTCAGGTCTCTGAGCTGTGCAAGCAGGGGCTTCTGGGAAGGCAGGGAGCTGAGTAGGGCCCTGTCACTGTTTTCATCTGTGCAGCCACTCTCTTCCTAAGAACGGTCTCAGCCCTGGCCATGCATCCTTTCAGCAAATAGATCCTGGGATATGCCCTGCAGGTGGAGCATCTTCTGACAGGGAGTTCACAGTCCAGTAGGGGAGTAAGACTTCCAGGTAAACACACCCAGGGCTGCTGTGGGAAATCAGTCCGGATGACTTGTTTTGTCTGGAGTGAAAGAGAGTCAGCAATGCTTCTTTGAGAAGAGATTGATTCTTTACTTGTATTTGGTGCATTGACCATGGTTGAGCTTTTACAAAGCCAGTCCTTGTGATGTGTGTCAGTGAAGACAAGGGAAGGCACCCATCTTCTCAGCCTCCACATGTTGAAGAGAGATGCATTGATTAAAGTATTTTGCCCTAAGACCTGTAGCAAAAGTGAACCCAGGGCTATGAACACACACAAGAAAGCAGTTAGTATAACCTGGGAAGATCTAGGAAGAGTACAAGCAGCATCCTCATAGCTAAGTCTTGAAAGATAAACAATAAAATACTAGCAGCTCATTGTTTTTGAGGCCATGACAGTCCATGCTGTCTGTAGATCATTTAGTCATGATCCTCCCTCCGTGATAAAGCTAGTGTCAGAAACCACCCCATTAGGTGATGAAATTGTGGCTGTGAGAAATCAAATTACTTGCCCTGGTAACGTTAGAGGTCACAGGTGGAGCCAGGATTCCAAGCTAGGCTCTAACCGTCCTGTTCAACGGTCTTCCTGGAATAAGCGCAGGAAGAGAAAGGAGAAAAATGTTACAAAAAGTGGGTTTAGCCAAACAGCACAGGTCCGGAGTCGTCAGACAGCACAGCTGTGAAGGGGCTGCACAAGCCTGGGGATTCAGAAACCCATGGAGCATCTGGGGCGGAGGGATGGGTGCAGGATAGATTTTGTCAGACTTAGCTTCCGGAGGTTTTATTCCTCTTGTGGCTCACATTCTAAAAGGACAGTTTTTGTAAGAAGAAAAGGAAATGAAAAAAAAAATCCCTTGTATTTAATAAAGCAAATCAAGAAAAAGAGGGGAAAATAAATTGCATAGGCCATCCAGAAAAAGAGAACAGAATGAGTGAATGTAACATAATGTGGAAGATAAGCCCCCTCACAAAAATGGGAGCTCCGTAAAGGCAGGGACTACTAATATTATTAATATTATTATTATCTATTTTGTTTAGTGATAACTAGAAAAGAGCCTTGCTCTCCTTAGGTTCTCAATAAATATTTATTAAGTGATTGAATGAATGTAACTGATAAGTTGGACACAAAGGGTGTTGTAATAGTAAAGATTTTCAATGCATTTTTTCCCCCATGCATAAGGATGTTCATCATGGTTTTTGAGAAGAATAGCACAACTGTATCAGAAACTAAGAATTATCTTTGGTTTCAATAGACACCATGGATTATGGCCAGGAAAGAAGACAAGACTGCAGAAATGGACCATTTAAGGGCCCTCTACGGAAGTAGAGCAAAGTGTGAGGACAACAGTGTTTTCTGGGTTTGCATGGGCATCTACAGGGAAAGGTCTAGCAATTGCTGAAATCTGAGGCCAATGCTTTGGGGAAAATGGTTAGGACATGGTGCAGGAAAAATAACTGCCACAGTTTCAAAGTGATGATATGACTGAGGTGAAGGAAGACAGACCGAACGGAAGAATGGGAAGAGTGGGCTTTTGAGGAATGCCTCCATCAGTGCTCAGAAAACATGGGTTCGAAGAACAGTCAGACATGTTGCAAAGAAGCCATCATAATAGAATGGGAGAAAGGAAATTTCAAGCAGGTAGGGGTCATCAGGCTAAATGCAACAGGAAGGGCACAGGGGTAACTTGACAACTAAGGAAGATCTGGAGAAGTTGTTGCTGACATGGCCATTGATGAATTGGGAGAAAGCTAGGGTCTCTTGTCTGAGGAGCCAGGGAACAAATGGGGGAAGTATTTGAGAAAATGTCAGATATGCTTGAAATATTTGAAAAGGAGGGAAAAAGATGTGACAGGTATCCACTTATGTTCTGAGGGGAGACTTCTAAAAAGTTGAGGAATATGCAGTCAGCCAAAATGGAAAAATGAAGGAAAGTAAAAATGAGCATCAAAGTAAAGGATAAAAGTGGAGGGGAATGCAAATGAAGAAATTAGATTCACACATAAATAAGAAGGGTTTCTTAGATATTTTAAGAAAGTGTGGATTGAGTTGAGGGAAAATTTGAGGGGAAGAGGTTGAAGTATAGAAAAGGTCTTGGTGGTCTATTTTGAATAAAATGATAATTTTTAATGAATGAACAAGTGTACAAATGGGACTCAGATTTCCTTTAGTGAGAGTAGTCTTCCTAGAAACCATTAACCTAGCTCACGGAAAGGACTGATTAAATATTTATTGACTGAGAGAATTGGGAAATGTATGAAAAGAAGAATTCATTCATGCGGAGTGGGCAGGGCTGGTGTAGAATGTTCCGGTGGGAGGATGGGAGCCTCACTGTGGAAAATGGGAGCAAGGCGTGACTAACAGAGGCACCTCTTACCTTCCCACACCCAGCTGAGGCTCAGCATATTATGGGTTCATAGTGCTGCTAATTAGCGTATTGAAGCATTTTCTTCTCAACAATACTTAGAAAGCCTGGAACTCCCTTGAGGGTGGAGACTGGGGAGGAGGATGACAATGCAGATCACGGAGGAACTTGAAAGATTGCAGCTGGAACAGGTCTCCCATGATCTACTTCACAGGGGACCCAAGAATGATGGAACTGGGAAAATAGAGATAATTTAGCAACAGAGCTGAATAAGGCGAAGGAGAAAAATCAAAGTTTGCTTACATTTTTAAAGGTAAAACTGATCAAGTGTCTATATTCCAGGATTTTTTGGTACTTAATATCCTCTACATGTCAATACCATTCCCAATATTACAGAGAAGAAAACTGAGGAGGTATGCAGAGGTTTAGTACTTTGCTAGCAGTTACACAGAGTGCAAATTTCGTAGCAGTACCCCCAAGACATTCTAATTCCTAAACCTGAATTATCAGACCAATGTACTAATAGCACCTCAGATAGTACATATTATAAGAGCTGCACAACCTGAGATATTAGAGCTGTATTTTGTTTTGATGACAGTATTGTCTCAGCGAGAGTTTTATATATTATATTGTGTGTTGGTTGAAGAAAAGTAAGGTAAAGTTTAAAGGTAAAGGTTAAAGGCTTTTTATCTCTATATGTTATATGGGTCAACTATTAACAGTGAAATTTCCCTAATCAGTTGGCAGAAAAAACATGCTGTGGAGCTCTCTTGGTCACACCCAGAACCCCCAGAAATCATGTGTATATAAGTTCATATTGATCTAAACTTCCGGAAGCTGAGTTACTTTCTGTGTGTGTGAACATTGGATAGAGTTCTGTGAAGGTCTTCTCTATTTTTCCTCAGTGGTTTCTCATCACAGATCAGTTACACTTCAATAACAAGCAAAGAATCCTGCACACTCATGAATAAACAAATATTGGGGAAAATAGATGTTAATGCAATCCAGTTAAATCTGTTTTAAGTCCATTGCTTAATTGGGAGTTGACCACCTAATGGAAATGAACTTAAGCTTAATGAACCTTACATTTCCCTGTCATTATCTTGACCACACACTGGGAGATTCATCTTTTTACTAATGTAGCATGTCCTGGTCAGACAAGAGTTGTCAAAAGATATCCAGGTTTGCAGATAGTCACTGAGACACTTAGAGCCCAGAGATTGAGAAAATTGTCTATGTGATTACCCTGATAGGTTTTTGAAATGGAAGGGGCAACACCTGAATGGTCACATGTTATTTTACAATTGAAAATACTGAGGCTCAGAGAGACAGAAGTTGTCCTTCCCAAGGATATTGGTCTAGTTGATCCTTTGCTGTCTTGTAAAACTGACTTCCCCATCCCGAGATATTGATGACTATAGAGGAGATTACCTTGAGATGAATTTGTAATCTCTTCTACCATTCCATTTAGAAACAGGTCCTGGGTCCAGAATTGTGGCTTAGTCAGTTAAGCTTCTACCATCGATGCCGGAATTCCATATGGGTGTCAGCTCAAGACCAGACTGTTCCATTTCTGATCCAGCTCCCTGCTAATGCTCCTGGGAAAGCAATGGAAGATGGCCCAAGTCCTTGGACTCCTGCCACTCATGTGGAAGACCTGGAAGAAGCTTGGGCTCCTGGCTTCTTCTTGGCCCAGCCCTGGTCATTGTGGCCATTTCAGGAGTGAATCAGCAAAATCAGGATCTCTCTTTTTTTCTGTCTCTCCTCCTCTCTCTGTAACTCTGCCTCTCAAATAAATGTAAAATAATTTTAAAAAAAGAAACAGGTCCTAATTTTTACATGGGCACATTGCTGTCTTAGCAAAAGGCCAAACTTCCTTACAAGAAGTTATAGTCATATGACTACATACTAGCCAGGACATAAGCCATGCTGTTATTGGAATGTTCCAGGAGCCTCTTGAGAAGAGAGGAGGCTTGCTCATCTCTCTTCATTCACCGTTTTTCCTTTGGGATTTGAGTGTAAGAGCTTGTTTTAGAGAGAGATTTGCATCATGAAGATATTTTGGGAATGGAAGCCACATGTAGAAGGCCAAATATAGAAGGTTTCTGGCTGCTGACTGTGTGGAGCCATGGCATCAGTTCTAAAATATTCAATGTGTATTAAATGTCATAGAGAAACTAACGTTTACGTTGTCCCAGCAGTAGTTTTTGAAGTCTCTGTAACTTATAGCAGAACTTAATTCTAAGGAACTCAAATGTGAAGGACTTTCTGTCTGGAAATAGCATTCCTATGTCACTTTGTCCTCTGGTATTTGACTTGATATCATGGTACTCTGTCTTCTCCTTACCTTTTATCAGGAAGTTGCAATCTTGGGGGAGGGAGTCCTGGCAGCATGGGATGGTCTGACATTCTCCCTTTTACAAAACTATTCATTGTGACATTTGAGCCTTCCATGATGCTGATGATTTTCTAAAAATTAAGATTCTTACAGTTAGGTGGGTAGTGAAAAGATACTGCTCCAAGGATATCATAATTGGTATTGCCCTAGACCTGAATTTCTAGGATGGCTCCTAGCTTTAGTGAGTTCTTTAGAAAACCCAAGACTTGTTGATTGACAAAATCAACCTGATCTCAACCAAAGGAAGCATTTTTCAGGTCTGACACATCCTCATTCTATGATACATTCAGACACATCTCTAGGCGAGAGCAGGTGCAAGAATGAGTGTGAGAAGCAATTCTCTTAAACAAGATTTATTGACTTATTAAAGATTTATTTATTTAAAGGAGTTATAGAGAGGTGGAGGCAGAGAGAGAGAGAAAGGTCTCCCTTCCATTGGTTCACTCCACAAATAGCCTCAATGGCTGGATCTGGTCAGGAGCCAGAAGCTTCTTCCGGGTCTCCCACATTTGGTTCATCTTCTGCTTTCACAGGGCATAGCAGACTCATCACCAAACTACATGCCATTACTCTTAACTATACATAATGACTGTGTCTGTGTCTCCTGTGATCTAGCTCAAAAGCATAACTGCTCTTCTATAACTCATGTAGACTATTCAAATGATGTAACTATGCCAGTGGGCCAGGGTCTCCCCTGTGGTAACGTTTCCCTGTTCACAATTCCTAAGTCTTGTTCTGGCCTTTGCTCAGTGGGTCGAGTAGTAGCCCTTCTCATCTCTCCTGTGACAGTCTCTGCACACTCTGTACGTGCCAGACGATCATTACCCTCAGACTCTGATGACGCCTAAACGCTGCGCACTTTAACGGAGGCACTGATGGCAGCTGTTTTCATTATACCAACTCCTGGACCAGCTGCACGGGCACGTAAAGAGATCAGTGAGCTGGCTTGTATATTAGAAAAGACAGCCAACACCACAGCTACTGCCTTAACATATCTTAATGATGAACTCAGTCAGGTTCGAGAAGGTGTTTTACAAAATCACACAGCCATTGATTCCTTATTGCTAAAAAAACAAATCGGATGTGAGCAATTGCCTGGAATATGCTGTTTTAATCTGATTGATAACTCAAACCTGGTTCAAAGTGCGATTTTAGGCTGCAGGAGGAAGTAAATAAAATACATATGTTGACTGAAGGTTTCTTTGGAAATCGGGGAAATTTCTTTGAAAACTGAAGTGGCCATCTTGGTTACTGCCCTTCCTAGGACCAATATTTGTCATCTTTCTGGCTCTCCTGCTAGGACCATGCTAATGTGAGAAGCAATTCTCTTAAACAAGATTTATTGACTTATTAAAGATTTATTTATTTAAAGGAGTTACAGAGAGGCAGAGGCAGAGAGAGAGAAAGGTCTCCCATCCACTGGCTCACTAAACTGTCTTGCATGCTTTGTGTTATCCAGGCTTAAGCGACTAGAAGCCATCAAACTCCAAGCAGTACTTCAGACAACGCCTCTAACGAAGCCCACATTCTACCAGGGACCCTAGGATCGACCTCCAGAAAAATGCCCTGCTTCTGTTCCCCCAACAACGCCCCTTTTCAGCACGAAGCAGCCAGAACGGTCATTGTCCAGTTCCCCTAACAGAAGTTAGGGTTCCAATCCTCTGGAGGTGGGAGTGTAAGGAGTTAAATGGGTAATAGGCAGTCAGGGTGGTACTCTGGTAGAAATTTGGAATTTTGAGGTGCCTGCTCCCCCCCAAAAAAGTTTATCTTTAGCAGATGGAAATATCCTGTTCCCTTTGGAATCTCCAAATTTACAAATTTACTATGAAAATAGCAAAAAAAAAAAAAATGGTGATTCCTCCCCAGCCCTTAGGGATATATTTTTTAACATAAACAAGCCAGACAGGGTGGAGAATTGTAAACCAGGTCTTTTGTTGAGTTTATTACCACCTCTTCATTGATTGACAGCTTGGTCCTCAAGATTGTACTTAACAACTTCATTACTACTGGCCCTGTGGGTCTTCCTCTCTTGGAACACCCTCTTTGCCGCTCAGGCAGGAGGTTTCCAACCTAAATAAATCCTACTTAAAAAAAAAAGAAGTGGAGCAGCCAGGACTTGAATCAGCACCCATATGGGATGCCGGCACTACAGGCGACAGCTTTACTTACTGCACCATAGTGCCAGCCGCTATTTATTTATTTTGAAAGTCAGAGTTACAGAGGGAAAGGGAGAGACACACAGAGAGATAGTCCATTTGCTAGTTTATTCAGCAGGTGGCCACAAGGGCCATCCTGGGCCAGGATGAAACCAGAAGCCAGGAGCTTCCTCTAGGTGTCCCACATGGGTAGCAGGGGTCCAAACATTTGGGCCAATTTCCACTGCTTTCCTCAAGCCATTAGTAGGAAGCTGGTTTGGAAGTGGGGCAGCCAGGACACAAACAGGCTTCAATATGGGATGCCAATACAACCCCAGTTCTGAGAAGCAATGTTTTTATTTGGAAATATCCCATGAACTATGATCTATGTGAGGGAAGTGACCACAGCAATGTTGCCTATTGTGATTCCCTCAATGCATGTTGCAAAGTAGATCACTTGTTAAATGTGTTGAAAGAAAGGAAAGAAAAAGAGCAAGAGAAAGATGGAACGAGGATACAAAGCTGTCAGAATGTTATGCACAACCGTCTAAATGACACATACATGTATGTTTGTTGATTTTTAGTTCAGAGTGGTAAAACTTCCTCTTAAAATTGTACTCTCCTTTTCCTTTTATCACCCAGATTTCCTTAGTGTCAGGGAATTACAAAGGAGAAGAAGCTGCCCTCTAAGCTGCCCTGCAAGAGGAAATGGCCTAACCGCAGGCGGCTGTTACAACTATGTAACCCTTCTACTAGGACTACCCGGCCTAGGTGGGCAGCGTTGCTATGACTACAAGGCCCTGGGAGGGCTGCGCAGGGGCAGGGTTGCCCTTCAAAAACTGTATATCAGTGGACCCTCATACGCTGAAAAGCAGAGGTTGCTCAGCCTCTCTCTCCGGTCTATAGTGCCTTGTGCCTGCAGGAGTCTGGCTGAACAATCTCTCCCTCTAGATGCCATAATACACCGGATTCTGTCCTGGTTGCCCCTCTTCCAGGCCAGCTCTCTGCTGTGGCCAGGGACTGCAGTGGAGGATGGTCCAAGTGCTTGGGCCCTGCACCCCATGGGAGACTAGGATAAGCACCTGGCTCCTGCCTTCAGATCAGCGTGGTGCGCCGGCCGCAACGTGCTGGCCATGGCAGCCATTGGAGGGTGAACCAACGGCAAAGGAAGACCTTTCTCTCTGTCTCTCTCTCTCACTGTCCACTCTGCCTGTCAAAAAATTTTTAAAAAAATAATTAATTAATTAAAAAAAAATTTAGAGGCCATAATAAAGCTGTGTACCTGAGTCTTCTCAGTCTCCTTTGTTGAACCTGTTGTTGGCTTCCTGGCCAGTTGCTGATGATCGGGAAGCTGACACTTGTGGTGGAACGAGAAAACCATGCCAAGATGGCTACTGGCAAGGGAGCATCAGTTACTCAGAAATGACTTTGAAACCCACCTGGCAATGGAGCCGGCCTGGCAACAGGCTGTGATTGGTTGGGGCATAGACCGCCCCTTGACCAGATTGGCTGGTCTTGGCTATATAAGCTGTTGTACTAGCTGAAATAAATGAGTCTGCAGGCTGCTTGCCTCAAGCCCTCTTTCACCCGACTCCCGGGGTATGTGTGGTGACTCTGCACCTCTTGCCCCCACCATGCTCCTCCTCTCAGAAATGAATCCACTGCAACATTGTTGAGAAACCAACTGCAACAGACACTTAGTAAGTCTTAATAATGAGTGTGTTCTCTTGAATGTCAAGGTTCCAATGCCTTTTACTCAATCTCTCCTCTAAGACATAACTCTGCAGCTGGTTTTCAAACACCCGAGGCCATTCACCGACATGCTAGGGATCTTCAAAAAGTTTGTGGAAGGTGAATATAATGAAAAAATTATGCATGAATTTTTAATTTGTATGTACTAAAATAACATACTTCAGTTCTCCACATACTTTTTCAAGTGCCCTATTCCTCTAAGTAATTAACTTTAACTCCCAGTCTTTGCTTTCCCACTTGCTGTCTCTACATGCTGGAGATACCTATGGCTGCTTTGAGCTCTTCCGTAAGGAATCATCTTGAGGAAATGGTTCCCCGAGGGACCTTGGGATTTGTCAGCTTCTGTGACAACTTGGCAGGCCCCAAAGCAGCTGAGTCTGTGACTTGGAGATTACCTCTTCTTCAGTCTTTCCCATTGTGAAGGTCTTTGTTGAAGAAACACAGGAAAGCTCAGACCTAGGTGAAGTAATGGAGATGATGAGTTCATGGAACCCCAGAAGGTCGTAAGAGGTCACCAGCTGTCTCAAAAGCAGGAAGGGACAAGATTAATGGTGGGCTTGTGCTCTCCTGTTTAACTGAAACCTATAGACATAAAGATACTTTTCTGAGCTTTGCTGCAGCTATTACAGTGGTAACAGTATGGTCAACGTAAGTCAATGGGGTTGCTCTGTAAAAAGAAGCTTTACAGAGACAAAACTTGCATAACATAGAATTCACCTAATTAAAAATGTACAGCCCAATACATTTTTTGAATACAAGAACCAATTTATTTCAGAAATCTGCTGATCACCATCAAAGAGCTCACCCAGGGGAGGGCAAGCCCTTATTCATATGACATTGTGATGTTCAAAACATGTTTGGATATTCCCAAGAACTCCCTTTAAAGCGTCTAGAAGACTCTTTTGACTCTTCCCTACGGTGCTGAATCCTCAAGCTTTAAAGGTGGAGTAGAGTCTCCAGAAACTGAGAAGTGTCATTCAGGATCTGTTCAGTTGAATAAAAGCCATGATCAAGCTGTATAATTATCTTTCAGGTCAAAAACCAAAGGGCAGATCTAAAGTCTTCATTTATTTTCTTGTGGTGCTTGGAAACTGATCCTAAGTAGAATGAAGAAATCATTTGTCTTTCATCTCCATAGGTAGCATCATTGGATTAATTAGCTAACTTTCCTATCAAAGGGATAAATGAATTTCTCTCATTTACAATCACATTCCTATGTGCAAATTATTGTTTCATTATAAAGAGATGTGGGACAGGACAGTGGGGCAGGAAATGAAAGGTCAGAGGAAAAGTCCAGTTCACACCACTTATTAACTGTTTGACTACATCTGTGTATATTGACTTCATCAGGTTTATATTTCTGCCCCATAATTTAGGTTAATATTCTCTACCTCAAATATTAGCTAAGATTATGCATATGACCCCGATTTGTAAACACTGAATTGAAAAATGCTGTATGCCTGAAAAGATCATTTAATAAAAAGCAAAAAATGTTCAGCGTTGCAACGTCAAGGAAAAAATACCTTACAGAGTTGAACACCAGGAGTTTTAAAAACAGGATGAAGATTTTGCTTGGAGGCCTTGATTTCTAATATGGCCAGGTCTGAGAAAGAGTTAACTCATAAATCTCTCACTTGGATTTAATAAGCTTGGTGAACCTGTTCTTATGGAGCTCTTACAGTTTGTGTAAGAGACACTAGTCAGTGTTTATTTCTTCCTACTCTTCAACCGGTTAACTCTCATTCAGCCTTCATATTTCAATTTCAATATCATTTTGTCACACATTTCTGTTTGACCACTCCTCCGATTACTAGTATTTCCCTGATACATGATACCCTAACATATACATTCCTCTTCCATGCAAATAATTTTCTAGTCACAAATAGTTATCAATATTTGTTAATGACTTTTCTCTTCACTAGGGGTCAGGAGTTGAGTCAGTTTAGGTCACCACCATATTTCTGATACCTACCACAGTACCTGGCATGAGTAGGTGTACAACACATATTTGTTGACTGACTGTGTAGAACTATACCATTCTTTCCCCAAATCCTAAGCCTGATGAGATCTTTTGCACAGTTGCTCGTAACACGTTTTTCTAAGAATTATACTAGGTAATAAATCTGAAGGGGAAACTTCATCGCATTGCCCATAATCTGTTGAAAGAAAAACTGAGGTGTAGAAACAGATGTGATTTGCTGAAGGTCCACAGATAACTAAAGCTAAAAGCTATACTAGAACTCTACTTTTGACTCTTGGTCCAGTGCTCATGTGGTTGAAGCATATTATCTGAAAAGCATTTCCAGAGGTTTGTGTATATTAACTCTGTGTAAATCAAGATTAGCCTCAACTATGTGTGAGGGAAGTTCCCAAAACAGGTTGCTTTTGTTTTTGCTTTTTGTTTTTAAGGTTAACATTTACTTCTGGCTCAGGTAAGTCCTGAAGGGGCCATATTTGGGGTCAGTCTTCCTATCTTTTGCTCTATCATAGGTGACATCCATTCCCACGTTTGTCTCATAATCTCAGATGGTCATTCCAGCCCTCTCTGAAGCAGAGAGGGAAAGGCAAAAACAGCTGCCTCCAGTGAGGACATTTCTAGAAAGCTGTAATCAACACTTCTGCTCACATTTAATTGGGCAGAACATATTGCATGGCCATGCCTAGTTTCACTGGAGGCAGAGGAGTGTAGTGCTTATCCTTGGCACCCATTTGTTCAACTGTACGAAGATGCTTCTGTTACTAAGGAGTAAGCTGTGAGCAGATCCTGCAGCGCAACTCCTACAAACTCAGATTTTACAGAATGGCCCGTTTCATTTATATGTATGCGTTGATGCATGTAAAAATGTCATAGGAGTAAAGTACTATGGAATTTTCCCCTTGGGTGGAATGGCTTGGGGATAGGTAGTTATGCTTCAACTTGAAAATCCACAGTACTTGTCTTATGAAATACTTCAGTTTTTTTTTTATACATTCATTTACTAATTCAATCCTTCAAGCACTGAATGCTTACTGAGGACCAGGCACAAATGCAAGTTCCAAGTGTCCTCAGCTCTGCAAATGCTGTGCTTCAATGATGCACTGACTGAGCCGTGCACAACCACCTGAAATGTTCCATCATCTCAGTGATCTTGTCTTCAACTGAAGAACTGACAGTATTTCCCAAGAGAGAATTGTGTTGCTTCTTTAGAGGTCACTCCTGCCAAATGGTATCTCTCTGTTTTGGTGTGGACCTTATTGCAGGGAAAGACTGTAGAGCTCTGTGTATTTAACCTGGGCCTGGCTCAAAGTAGTCTCATTTCCAAAACTAGTATGTTGTCTTATTTCTTTGAGTGCCAGCCAGGCACTTTGGCATATGGAACCTGTGGGCTGAGAATAGTGTCTGTGTCATTAGGGTAACATGATGAAGCTTGAGTCCCACTACCTCACACATCCCGTTTCTGTGGCCCTGTTCAAGTCACTTCAAGTAAATAAGCAATCCAATAAATTAATCGTGCTTATACTTGAACTTCAAAATTTAAAGGTTAAAGCAAATTCTCCAGGCCATCCTGCAATCAGATCAATATTTAATTCTTGTAGAGATCCTGGATCTATCACTGTCCTTGAAGGGTATGCTGCTGTGCAGTTACAGGTTCAGAGAGGTGACACAGCTGCCCCAAGGTTACACAGCGTGTAGGTGACAAAGCCAGATGCAAGTCTGCTACCACAGGTCCAGTTTTGTTTTGTCCTA
This sequence comes from Lepus europaeus, assembly GCF_033115175.1. NCBI lineage: Eukaryota > Metazoa > Chordata > Mammalia > Lagomorpha > Leporidae > Lepus > Lepus europaeus. Next base: position 15,949,950 of record NC_084830.1, on the reverse strand, counting down.
CTGTCTAGATGAGTAAGCAGGCTCTCAGAAAAGAATGTGTGAATGCTCAGATGGCACAATGTGAGTCCCCTTAGGAAGCTATGTCATTGTTTTTACAGAGTTCATTGTTCATGGGCAGGTACCCATTGCTAACACCTATGTACAGCCAAGTGCTGTGAAACTGGGGCCATTGAACATGTCGAACTTTAGAGTAAGACATTCTTTCAAGAATTTCCAAGTCCAGATCCTTTTCTGAGAAGTAAAGAGCTTCCCATGGCCTCACACTGGGCCAGTGACAGGAGTGAGACACTAGTTTAAGTTTACTAGTTACTGTGATTGAAGACTCACCACCAACTATAGAATGAATAATGATGGGGTTAGATTCCTAAGGTAATAGGGTGTACAATCATGGCATAGAAGCAGCTTGTGGTCAGTGCATTTAAAGGTAAACATTTGTGAACTGTGGAAAGCTGAAACGAGAGCTGACTGCTCAAAGATTCAAGGAAGATATGAATGGGGCTACTCACTCCATTCTCCCTGAAAGTAGTTCCCACCCTCCTTAACTATGCTATCCAGTAACCACTTAATAGGGATTAGTTGATAATCAGATGAGTTGTGGTAGATGATGTCAGAAGGAGGATCACGATTTCTCCTTACAGTTTCATACTCTTTCCACAGTGCTGGCCAGACTTCTCAATAAATGTTCTTTGTGCCAACATCATGTGGCGGAAAGAGCACCTAGATTAAAGTTCTGGCTCTATTGCATGCTATGGTCCTCTCAGGGTTTGGGGCATAAGGTAAACCCAACTTTAAAGGAAACTAACATTCACTATGTCACCTGGGACATAGGTGTGCTCTCTGTGTGCTCACAAGTGCATCCTCAACAGTGTGCCTACAATGGAAATCGTGAGTCTTCAAAAACTCCTTGTTAAATAAACTGCAACTTGAAAAAAATACTCAGAATTAACAAGAGAATGGGTATTGGGATGGGATTAGTTCCAAGCCGATTTCACAATTAGGTGAATGAGGAAGGAAGAGGTTCATCACTCAGGGAGAAGACAAATGTTAACTGATGACAGTGAGGAAACAGAATCGGGTAAGTCTTACAAAATGTCATCTCGGTCAAGGAAAATGATCTTCCACCTGGAAAGGAAAGAACACAGAGACAAGAATGCATGTGAGAATTTTGCAGTTCAGAGTTCAAGGTGCAAAAGTTCTATGGGAGGTCAAGAAGTGGAGATAAGGGAAGTAGATCCAGAGGGGGGAGGGACAGACATTTATTAAAGGACACATCAGACATTGCATTAGGTGTCTTAGGTATGATACTGATTTCCTTTCTCACAATAATTCTGGAAGACAAATATTACTTCATCAGTATTACAGCTGAGGAATCTATCGTGCAAATACAATAAATCATTTGCTCATGGTCACTACATTGAATAAATTACTTAATAGCAACAAGATTTGAAGCCACATCAAAATCTCACACTTTCCAAAGTAGGAATTTAAAAATATAACTGTGACTAATAAGAGTCCCTGAAGAATTTCAGAGGACAACTCCAGGGACTGAAGATAAGCAAATTATTCAATGTTAATAAGGGAAGGATATTAGAATTGACATCTAAATTTTGATGTCTACCCTCAGGAAATCATTCAATGTTAATGAAAGATGGATGCTATAATTGATTTAATGTCTAGCCTCAAGAATTGATAGCTATATTTATATTTTCTCAGTACGTAGAGAAGGCAGCTGTTGATATCAAGTTCACCTCTTTCCTTTTCTGACAGGGTTCCTGAACTAGCAAAGCCCTCAATCACTCTGATGCCAAGGGGGTTAACTTGCAGAGGACTTAGAGATTTCCTTCAGAATACTTGAGAAGAACAACTTGAGTAACAAAGACCAGAAGATAGTAAATTTCAGTAGCTCCACACTGGTTAAACAATGGGATAATCTTTACCTCCTCACCACATCTGCCTGTCTTTTGACATCTTGTAAACATTCAACTGATTGATTGAAATCAAGGACGAGTTTGATAAAATATGAAATGTAATGGGGTTGGGAAGGATCATTAGATAGGAACCTATAATTAAAACTTCAGTCCAGGAAGAAACAAGTATGATGGGAGTAGACCCAGTCACTACGAAGGGTAGTTTTAAAACAGGGACACATTTAAGACATGGCAGCAAGACTCAGTGATGGACAGAACTGCAAGTTGGGGAGCTGGGAACAGGGGTATGAAAGGAACACAGCTTTACTATTGATGAAGACATACATGCTGATGGACAATCAGCAAGTTTGATCTTAAAGTGAGTCTCCCGAGTAGTTCACACTATACCAAGGACCATATCAGTCATGGGGTTTTGAAGAGCTGCACCTGCCTATTGGCAGTCTGAGTTCAAGCATAAGGCTCTCTGGGGAAAAAGTTGTGTAACTCTGGACACGGAGGTGGAGCAAGGTAGGAGTGGTATTGAAGGTAAATGAGGAACAGAAGGATTAGAGGGATTTATTAACTGTCTTCAAACAATCAATGGCATCTTTATGTCAGGAAGAATTCATCTTTATTTTACTTTCATATGTTTATATGTTTGCTTTTCATGTCTTTCTTCCAAAAAGTTATTTGAAGTCACTGATTCTGAGTAGTTTCAAAAGTCAGAGCTTTGAAAAATTGTGAGTATTACTAGGAGCTCCTAACATCTGATTTGCAAAACATGGATTGGCCCACATAGGCAAATAGTGGTCTCACACTCCTGGAACTCTGAAAATGCACCATGGCCAGAAATCATGTACACGCACATTCATATTTTCTCTCCCCCCCTCCCTCCCTCTCTTTCTTCCTCTCCCTCTGCCTCTGCCTCTCCCTCTGCCTCTCCCTCTCCTCCTCCCTTTCTCTTTCTTACACCCCACACACACACTCACTCACTCTTGAAATGGTTTGAAGAGCTGATTCAGTTGGCTTGCTAAGATGTCATCTAGAACAGCTTCTGCACATATTTATTTACATGTGATCATTCTCTCATAGTTAATGCTTTCTTTTCCATTTTTTTATAACAAATACAATAGAGTTCCAACAAAATTTAGGCTATATTTACCAGTCATTAATATTCTGCACAGCTAAACTCAAGCCTGTGAGGGTAAGGCTACTTTTGGAAATGCTGCTACTCAACATATATTTTTGAAACACATGATGATCACCAGTTTGTTATTAAATAATCTTGTTTGGAAAGAAGACTCAAATTTGTGACAGAATACAAAATGTACAATAAAATTTTCTCTCTAATACCCCTACCCCATTGCTCTCTGGACAATACCATTCTGCATATTCAAGTATTTTATTTTGCCTATTCCCTGTTTGTTTCTAGGCAAAGTTGCTTTTAACTACTCTTCAGCTGCAGGGGGCGGGGGACAGTAGGACAGGATATTGACGTGACCAGAGGCATTTCATATTTCATCGAAGGGGTTTATGTTCAAAGGAAAGGAAGAAGAAATGGAATACAGCTCCCTGCTCTCTGCCCAACCAAAGACAAATCAAACAGGTATGAAATTACAGCCATCCAACTCTCTCTGTTGCCTTTAAAGTCATGGCCAGAATAAGAATTCTGCCACCAGGGGACTTAAAAATGTTCATGAAAAAGTGGAGTTAAAAGTGCTGGTTTATTTTGATACCAATTTTTTTTAAATCTATTCATAATTTTTCCATAATATATGTGTCCCATTTATTATGAAAAAATTTTTAAATTATTTTGCACCAGAATAAATTCATTATTTTAATTCCATTCATTCATTCCATCCATTGTTTAATATTTTAATTCCATCCATAGTTTGAAATATTTACTTATTTCTCCCAGGGTCAGGTCTGCAGTTGCCTTCCCTAGAGAACTATCTTTCTGTTTCTCTAATGTTTTCATAAACATCTTGTGTTGTCATTTATTTCCAAGCTCATCTGTAAGAGGCAACGTAACAGAATTCTTGGAGCATGCATTCAAGAATGAGACTACTTGGGTTCAAACTGTAGCTCTGCCACTAACTGTGGCCTTGACATAGTGGGGATAACAGTTGTCCTAAGAATCTGTGAGGTCACGATACAGGCAAAATCCTCAGGAGAAGTTTGTTAGTGACCAATGGTAGTGCTTGGTAAAATCTGTTCTGGAAGCCAATCTGCATGGCTCCAAGTTCCTTGTTACATAATAAGCCTCCACAGGCTCAACCTCCATGGGCTGTAAAAGGGGAATAATTATCTTCTCTGTCTCAAAGGAGTTGTTGTGAGGGTGACGCAGTTTATTTAGAAAGTGTGTTGCTCATGACACCCAGAGAAAGTTGCATGTTCTCTAGGGTTTCAGTGCCGGGACTTGGCTAATTTATTTTCATAGACTCACCTGGGCCTGGGATAGAGTAGAAACTCTTGAAGTTGAACTCTGACTTTCTTAGCTAATAACCCCCATCACACTATACTGCCTTCCACAGCATACATGACACACATAAACATCACACACACACACACGCACACACACCCACACACTGCAAACACAAGTACCTTATGCACCACGGCACACATGCACACACATACATGGATGGCTCTTAGCTGCTGTGTTGAGCTGAGGGGAGCTGTGTCAGTTTCAGGGCTATGATTCAGTTTCCAGTGCCTGTCACTGCAAGCAGCAGGTCTCTCATCAGCTGTGGCCACCTCCCTGGAAAGGCATGCCGGATGAGTTCCAAATCTGCATTTTGGCCTGAGGAAAAGGGTGTGGAGTTATGATTCTTTCCCCTTCAGCTTGTTGAATAACATATCTGCCCTGGCCAAGAAACCGTTTCTCCAAACAGAGGTGGAGGTGAGGCTGGTTATTCTTTCCAAAATTCCACACAGCTCGAATGAATTCCATGTGTGTCATAGTTCATGGGCATTTCTCCGCGATCTGTCAGCAGGGTAGGAGATAGCATCCTCAAACTCCACGTTTCAGGAGGCACTGGACATCACACTGGGAGGTTTACTGGGCAAAGAGTTAGTGTTCTCAGCCAGTGGCTCTTCAATTTTACTGGAGAGTAAGAACCTCTGACACTCAAACTCGTCACATCTATTGCCATGCTTCTAGCCTCAGAGTTTAGAGTTCAGCTGATCTGAGGTGGTGGATGAAAATCTTCCCTTTGTAAGTATCCTAAAGAAGTCCGATACAGATGGTAGTTGGAGAAACACTGGAATATCTTGCTGTCGTAGGTGGGAAGCACTTGAATCCAATCAGCAGAGAAATGATGCTCACAGTTAGCAGTAGCAAGACTGGCACTGGACTTCAGGTCTCCTTGCTTTGGGCCCCACACATGCTTTTCAAGTGTTTTATTTGTGTTCATTGATTTTCCTGCCTATAGATCTTTAGGCACTTTCAAGGCAGTTGGTGGCTGAAAAATCACATTTGTAGCAATAGTCTGCTTGCCGTGGCAGTCTCAGTTTCCCCAACACAAGTTCCTTCTTGGCTGTTAAGTCTCCTGTCTGTGCTTGTGATCCAAGCTGTATGGGCTCAATTTACAGTGTCACGAGGGGGAGGAGCTTACATTTCTGTTATTCCCCAGGGCAACACAGCCCACATCTTCACAGTCTTCAGGATCAACTAGATCAGCTGTGGGCAATGCCAGTCCACCAGCCAGTCACTGATTTTGTAAATAAAGTCTTGTAGGACAACTATCACGGACATAGACTTATGTATTGTCTGTGGCTACGTTTACACAAAACCATAGAGCTGCAACCAAGACCATATGGTCCGAAAATCCTGAAATATTCAGCATTTTTTTCTTTTACAGAAAAATATTGTTAATCTTTGGCTTATATTTTCACTTGGGACACTCCCAGGGATCAGGGGTCATGGGTCAAATAATTCAAAAATAAACCTGGAAACAAAATACAAGGAACTTCCAGTAAGTGCTCTGATACACTCTATAATGTTCCTCTCCAGCCCATAGTAAAGCCTTTATTGGTAAAATCACAACAACCTAAAGACTATCTGAACTGGCTTGGTCAAGTCAGAGACTTATTTAAGAGACTAATAAAGTTTTCACTAACTGGAAAGACTTTCTACATTGAGGAGTGTACCCTAAGTCAGGCTTGGTATGTCATGCCTGACTTCTTCATTGGGCACCAGACGTCCCGTCTCCCTCTACTGTTCCTCGTTCTCATCTATTACACAGGGTGAGGCAAATTGCCCTGTATTTTCATGAGTATACATCCTTCCTGGATCCACTGTCTATATGAAAATAGTCTGGCCTGGGATGGAGGAATACTCTCAGATGCAGATTCTTCCCCCTTCCTTAATGTTGTTGCCTAGCAACAAGCCAAGAGAGACTTAAGAGCTTCTAAAGGCCCAAGGACTTGGCATGCAATGACTTGTGAGCCGTTATTGAGAAATGATCCCTGAGTTATACTCTTCATTGCACCTCTCAATTTCATATATACTTGTGCATTGGCACACCCTTTGGCCATTGAAATGATTTGCACTATAGGATGCGATTTGGCATATAAACTGTTCACCCAAGAGTTTTTATTGGGAGACAAAAACAAAGTATGATAAAAGGCCATGACCGGAGTCATAACTTCAAACCTGCTTTTACAGGAAGACTGGCTTGACACTTAAGCCCATAGGGTTTGGAGTTGGCTTGACACATGACTGCCCTCTTCTTTAGAGGGTTGTTATGTAACTTAAAACTTTTTAATCATAGCTTATGCATAGTGGTTGGTGCTCCAGAAGGCTGTCATTTTTATTGATGATGATGATGGATATATTTCCAGAAATGATTAAATTAGGTAGGGAATTGCACCTGTACCTCTCTGAAGCATGAAAAATCCAAGAGAGTTTGGAAATTAGTAAATACATGACATTGATGTTACAAATTATTAGCTTCCTATTATTCCTACCCCATATCTCATAACATAGAGCTTCTCTAACCTGTGAATGTACATGTAGAGTGTGTTTACTTTGATCATTAGGATGCCAGTAAACCTGTCAAGTAGGGACTTGAAAAGCTCTTGAGTGTCTGCTTCTCCTCTGGCTTGAGCAGGATTGCTTGGATGTGGAATCTTGCCAACTTCGTGAGACCATAGCCTCCTTGAGACGAGAAATCAGGCAATGCTGAACTGTCACAGACATGATCATGCTTTGGACTAGTCCACCTTCGGACATGGGAGATGTGAGGTTAGCCAATTCAGCAGAGATATCATTTTTGAGTAGAGCACAAATGTGAGTCCTGCAAAGATCAACCAAGTCCAGTGCAGATCAGCAAAAGTTCATAGATGATCTATATGTTCATGATGTCAAATACATGATTGACTTAAACTTACGAAGTGATTTGTTAAATGGCACTAGTTCATGAAGTCAAATTAAGTTTAAACTGTTCTGAGGTTTTCAAATGTTTTCATTCCCTATGCATTTGATGGTTGTCTGAGCCTAGGACTGAAAATCCTGTTCAAATTAGCAGTTGCTTCCTTTGTCAAAATACCAGTGCAGCCCATAGAGATGGCTGATTAATAAATTGTGAATGCTAATAGTTAAAATTGAGGATGTATTCGGAAGTGTTTTCCACTGCTTACAGAAAGGAATTCTCCTGGAAAGGGATGAACCTACCTACTGTAGGCTAAATATAGTACAACAAATATCTGAGACAGAGGACAAGAGTTGGGAGAAAAATGTTCAGCCAAAAAAAAAAAAAAGTGGTTTATTTTTCTATAGACGTCACTGTCTTCCTAAATGTCTGTGTCAGCTTGTTGGTGACAGAGGAGGCTGAATGGGACACCATTATGGTTTAAGATGCAGTAAGAAACAAAATTGACTTACAAAAATAAAAAGAAAAGACATAGGTGAGAAGGTTGCTGTCACCAGCTTTGGTGTTATGCATTGTACATAATTCAGCTCTGAGTGACCTTTCTGGCAAAGTTTGACTGTTCTGGGCAATGAAAAATTAAAACAATGAGGAAGATCTGCAAGCTTTCCCCAAGAATAGACGTGCAACAAAACTTGGAGGTGCAAATGATTTAAGTTGGTAGCCCATATGTGAGAAGGAAGCAGAACTAATTATAAGGATTATGGAAGAATGATAAATTGGGGCTGGAGTTTTGGTGTAGCTGCTAAAACCACCACCTGCAATGGCATCCCATATGGGAGCTGATTCGTGACCTTGCTGCTCACTTCCCATTCGCTATCTGCTAATGGGCTAGGAAAAGTAGTAGAAGACAGCTCAAGGGTTTGGGCCCTGGACATCAACATGGAAGGCCAGATAAAGCTCCTAGATTCTGCCTGCTTCAGCATTAGCTGTTGTTGTTATCCCTGGAGTTAACCAGAAGATGAAAGATTCCCACTCGCTCTCTCTCTCTCTCTCTCTCTCTCTGTAACTATGACTTTCTTTTTTTTTAAACTTTTATTTAATGAATATAAATTTCCAATTTACAGCTTATGGATTACAATGGCTTCCCCCTCCCATAACTTCCCTCCCACCCACAACCCTCCCCTCTCCTGTTCCCTCTCCCCTTCCATTCACATCAAGATTCATTTTCAATTCTCTTTATATACAGAAGATCAATTTAGTATACATTAAGTAAAGATTTCAACAGTTTGCACCCACATAGAAACACAAAGTGAAACATACTGTTTGAGTACTAGTTATAGCATTAAATCAAAATGTACAGCACATTAAGGACAGAGATCCCACATGAGGAGCAAGTGCACAGTGACTCCTGTTGTTGACCCAACAAATTGACACTCTAGTTTATGGCAGCAGTAACCACCCTAGGCTGTTGTCATGAGTTGCCAAGGCTATGGAAGCCTTCCAAGTTCGCTGACTCTGATCATATTTAGACAAGGTCATAAAAGACAGGATGAGGGCTGGCTCCGCGGCTCACTAGGCTAATCCTCCGCCTTGTGGCGCCGGCACACCAGGTTCTAGTCCCGGTCGGGGCACCGGATTCTGTCCCGGTTGCCCCTCTTCCAGGCCAGCTCTCTGCTGTGGCCAGGGAGTGCAGTGGAGGATGGCCCAAGTACTTGGGCCCTGCACCCCATGGGAGACCAGGAGAAGCACCTGGATCCTGCCATCGGATCAGCGCGGTGCGCTGGCCGCAGCGCGCTACCGCGGCGGCCATTGGAGGGTGAACCAATGGCAAAAGGAAGACCTTTCTCTCTGTCTCTCTCTCACTGTCCACTCTGCCTGTCAAAAAAAAAAAAAAAAAAAAAAAAGACAGGGTGAGGATAGTAACCAATGATCCTAAGAGTGGCATTTACCAGGTTTGAACAATTATACAGCGTTAAGTGGGGAAGAGGACCATCAGTACACACAGGTTGGGAGTAGAGCCATTGGAGGTAGAGTAGAGGTTATAATTATGAAGGAATGAGGCCTAAGTGCGCTAGACAGGGTCTAGAACAAAGGACAGAGTCATTATTAGAGGAGCTAAGAAAAGTGCTGTCTAAGCTACAATTAAGTTTTCTGATTGAGAGGCAAATAGAACCTGATAGAAGGGTCTTGTTAATAATCTGTTGGGCTTTAGGCCTTGTAAGTTAAGAGGCCCAGACCTATCTATCTCTTCACATGGGGTACATTCTAAGGGAGGTGTGAACCTCCTAGTGGAAGGCACTCTGTTGACTTTCATTACTTGGCTGGCCTGGGAGGAGAGCTGGCCAGGTAAAGGCTGGGGGCATCTCTAACAAGAAATTTACAGTTCTGCTGCAATGTTGCTGACCCTGCTTGGCCGTCCCCTCAGCTGCAGTGGTCACTTTGGAAGCTGGGCTGCGTGAAGGGCTTTTCAGCTTAGAGCCAATAAGATCTGTGGCTCTGACCTGGGCATCCTTCGACTCCAGGGCAGGTCCATTTCCAGTGATCCAACTCTTGGCAGAGCTGCCAGGGCTCTTCACAAGCTGACTTCTGCTGAAGCCCAGGCTTACCACATTGAAAGCCACTGCAGTGGACTGGCCTATTGGGTCTCCTTGAGGGAAGATCACTGTACAGAACAGCCATTAATAGGCCTGCCACCCATTGCTTCTGATGCCTAGATTTTGTTAAAGCAGACCAGAGGATGCAAGTCAAGGGAGTGCCCGTGTCCCATCTCTAATCTTCGGTGGCCTGAACTACAAGTCTATAGTCACAGGCATGTTCTGTAGTAGTTTTTCTAAGGTAGACAATGCCCATGAGGAAAATTATATTCTCACTTAAAAACTTTCTTTCCCTTTGGTCTGAAAGGGAGGTTTTTTTCTACTTACTGTTTACTTCGCTGATGGTGAAGTAAATCTAGCTATGAGATTATTATTTAAGCTCTTATTTTGGCTATGCTATTACAGAAAAATGTTAGCCATCTCTTTTATAAGGTCTAAAGATTAATTTGTGCATCCTACAGATTCCTTCATAATAGAATTAGTTTCCTACCTTGAGGAGAATAGAGAAATGAAAGAACAAGTTGGGCTTAGAATAGAGAAATGAGGGAGCAAGTCCTAGATCGCTTACTGACAATAGCAATATTACATGAATACTTAGCAAACAGTTTCAACCATTAGATAACAACTTAAGAAAACATTTACCAGAAGGTCCAATGCCTTCTATAAATTTTAAGAATCATGTATTTGAAAACACCTCTTAAATATCTAACATGGTGTAGTTTGTTTAGCCAGCAAACTTAAGCGCAACCATATAAAATGTTTTTAGTTTCTTTCTACCAAGAAGTATAAAACATATGATGCAGAGATTCAGGTCACATGAATTAAAATGTATCTTTGATTATTTTTAGCAGCTTAAATTTATGGATAATCTTATCTATAAGCCAATTAAAATAAAACTCCTAATAAAATTTTCCTATGTGGACATACAATATGTACATACATATAACCTAACATAATAGACCAATATAGCAATTTTAATAATAGCTTTTAAAATCTTTAACTCTTTTTGTAGATTGCCAATTGATTTGAATTGCTTTTTGTTTTTAGTAACCTCAGTTAACCATACTTTCTCTCAGTTGGTACTGGTAATACTTTATTGGCTTCATCTGTTTACAGAGCCATCCCAAAGTACTGAATACAATAGAAGTGGCTGGAAAAAGTCCATAGGAACCTCTAGGAGGACAGCTAAACACAGAACCAACAACGCTTTAGTTTTATGAGCAGCACATCATATATAACTGTGGATGACAAAAGACTTTAAGTTGCCATGTTTAAAACTATAAACTCATCAACCAACAAGCGGCACTTGCTTACTTCACAGTATTTTTGAAAGCACCTGTAGGATTTTACAAGTATTTAACCCTTTAGGTCTCTGGGGCTTTCTCATTAAGATAACTATTATGTCTAGTAACACAAGATCATTAGACTTTTTAATTCTCAAACATTTGTATTAATAACATTTTCCATTATAGAAACTTAAAATTTGGTACCACGTCATATCTTGACAGTACTTCTAATATAATCCAAATAGCCTGATTGTAACTATGACTTTCAAAGTAAGTAGATAACTTCTTTACAAAAGAAAATGAATGAGAGATCTTCAAATAGCTCAAGGAGAATACATATTATGAAAAATTATAAAAATTATACAAAGACTTCAAAGAGATTTTGCATCAAAATAAACATCTTTTAAATCAATTTTCCATGAAGCTTTTGAAGTACCTTCATGTATATCATTTATTCATGCAATTTTAATCAGATATAAATATACTTTATAAGCCAGAGGTGTGATACCAAATTTTCATTCAATAGTCCAGTCATTCCCTCCATTTGTTTTATATATTTATTGAGCTAGATAATGTGTTAGACATTAAAGATACAAAATTGAGAAAGAACATGGTCTCTGTCTTCAGATAGTTTACAGGATAGAAGAAAAAGAGGAAAAAACTTGTATTGACAATATTGAAAGCCATCATGAAGGACCTATGGGTTACTGACTTTCCTCTATGTCCAGTACTGAGTTATTGAAGATGTGTAGGCAAGAAACACATGGTAGGAACATGTTAATTCTATTAGTGAAAAAATTGGGTTGGAATTAATAATCTTAGATTTGTTACCCAGAGGTCTTATTAACAACATGTTATTCCAGAATCGAACTTGCTCACACACTGGAATAGTAGGACAGTCAAAGCTCTCCCCACACCACCACCACAGATATCAGCATTTAACTCCTGGTGGGGGGTACACAAAAATGCATACCTCTCACAGACAACCAAGCTTCAGGAGTCAGAGGGGAAGTTTGGATATGGTTTGGCTCCCAACCCCATGCAGTTTAGTCCCCAAAGTCTTATGGTAATGGTACTCAGAGGGTAGAAATGTAGTTCAATTATGCTGTTTAGAGGTAGGGACTTTGGGAAACAATTAGATTGGACCAAGTCCTTGGAGTGGAGCTCCTATGATTGAATACTCATGGCTTTATGAGTGATTGTGAAGATACAGACAGACCCATGCACTTCTTGGCTCTATGTGTCACCATAGGACTCTGCCAACAAGAATGCCATCCCTAGAAGCTAAACCAGTGGAGTGCACCTGACCTTGGGACTGTGAGCCTCCAAAACTTTTCTTTAAAATAAGTCTCTTTTTGCTTATAAAGTTAGGTTGCTCAGGTATTTCATTAAAGAACAGACTACTCTTGGCAAAGAGAAGAAAAGAATTTGCAAACGTAAACTTGGTTAGCATGTTCTCCAAAACCTGCAAGTCAGTTACTTCAATCTTCTTTCCCTAAGAAAGAATAAATGACAAACAGAGACAGAGACTAGGTGTGCTGCTCACTGTGTTCTTATGAAAAGTAGGAGACCACGACCTGAAGGCTTTCCTTAAACTTTGGGATAACATTTCTATGAGAAGGAAGCTCAAGCTTTGGAAATCCCGGAATATTGCCCAGAGAAGACCATACGATATTAAGGTTTGAGGAGTTGCCTAAGTGAGGAAACAGCATATTGCAATTAGATTGCAGAGAAGACAGCAATCAAGAATTGGTTTACAAAGGAGGTAGCATCTAAAATGGATCTTGGCTGGTAGGAAGATGGCAATAAGTGAGTGGCTTGAAAAAAAATCACTCAAGACGGGAAAAAAAAAACACATTAGCTGCTATATGATGACAGAGAAGCCCATGTTTAAGGATTGTGTATGCCAAATTCAGCGGGTCTGTGGAGAATGTGAAAAGTCCAGGTGATCAAACAAGAATTCTGTTTGGGTTCAAGAATGGGAGCACCAAGGATAACATGAAACAAAGATAGAATGTCAATCCATTCCCTTTGTTCTCTAACCCGCCTACATGGACTCACTCCAGAACAATGAGATACTGTGAAATCCTAGTGTGAAGTAAATGGGGATGGATAGACGGATGCAGGTAAGACATCACCGAGACGAAGAAGTTATAATATACAGAAACCAACATGGCATGAGGAGGCAAATGAAGACCCCAAAATGAGAGAAAAATGTTTGAGGAAAGGGCGATTTTGACAAACACGAGAAAGCCAAGGCCAACTGAAGAATACACCCTTCTCCAAGTGCCTAGGGAGGAATCAGCAATTCCCTAAGGCAGAAATATCCAGCAGCTAGTTAGAAAACTTGGCGAAACAAAAAGGAAATGTGGAGTTTATATTTTAAAATTATAAGTGAGTTCTGGAAACAGAAGAAATCAGAAACACACACACATATACATAAATAAGTAAAAAGTACTGAAGTCAGGGGGAGAGAATGTGACCAAGAAAATAATGCTGGGAAACACCTGCTGTGTGAGTCAGCAAGCATCGCTCCTAGAAATAAATGAAGTCGAAGTTGGCCTGGAAGTCTCCTAAATGTGGTGCCACTTAAGCGATGTTTTCTTTGAGGGATTAATATATTGGGATTGATGTGCTCTCTATGTTATTTCTGACTTTTTTCAATTTGCTGTTTCTTCTTATCTGCAAAACGGGAAGCCAAGTTTCTGCTCCAGCATTCGGTGGCTGAGAATCGATATTTATGGATAAAGGAACAACATTCTTAGACACCTGTCAATTGATTTTACTTTAGTATTTCTGCCTCCTTACATCCCATTTGCCAGCACATCACAGGGAAAGAGGTGATTGTAGGGGAAGTTTGGGATACTTTTGGGAAGAAGGAAAGGCTCACTGGCCCTAAGCCCAGGAGGCAGAAAAGGAAGGCAGGGATGGGAGAGGAAGGCAGCCAAGGTTTAGCCCCCTATCCCACTCTGGAGAGAGAAGGCAATGTGCTAGCTATTTGGGGGGACTAAATGAGGAGAGGGTTATCACCTCCTTACTGACAACTATTTGAGGACATCCAAATGTGGAACAGCCATAAGCCAACAAATGGCATCACACCATGGTGTAGAGGGTGGCTGGCATGGAAAGAGGATTTCATCAATCCAGGCCTGAGATTCCCTAGGTTCTAGCATAGCAGAAGGACACTAGCTTTCGAGTCCTTGCGCCTATACAAGTGTCACTCTTCAATAGATGTCAAGGGATGGGCTTCCAGGTCAGAGCTTGGAGTGAGGAAGTGGCGCAGTCTCAGAGTGTCAGTGAGAACAGAAGAGGGCCTTGGTGGGGGCTCCAGGGAGTGGTGGAGGTATCTGACTCAATTAGTCTGAGAAAGATCTAGAGACAAAATCATTATTCACAGTTGCCAGTATCCGTGAGTGAACAGCTAGGGATGAAGTAAAATTAAGGGTGCTTGGTAGGATGATGTCCATGAGATACTCAATATCAGAGCAGGAACCTCCCTTCCATACAGGGACATGGGTTCATGTCAGCCATTCCTCTACTCACCCAGAGAGGAACAGGTGTGAGGAGTAGATCAAGGAAACTAGCAATGGCTTCATTGATGGCCTTAAATACAAACTAGTGATTTAATTATTGATGAGGTTCATTTTTTAATAGCATGGAATACATGATATTTTTCTGTAAATATTTGGCAAATTGAGGTGAGGGGGAATAAAATAATAGTAGAGCAATAAAAATGCCTCTTATTCCTTGTACATAAACATTTAATTTAATTCCGCTATGCATTTTCAAGCTCTCTGATTTGCCATAATTCACTTGCTGTTGGCCTAGCCTACAACAGTCTCATGTTTAGAACAGCAAGCCTTATTGAAGGCAGACAATTTTGTATTATTTACTGATTTACTACAGGTCTGCAAGACAGTTGGTGTTTCAAAAAATATAGTGGGAAAATAAATTTTTCCTCCTACTTTTTGGTGCATCCAAATTTTAATCAGGGGCCCTGGCAAAAGGAGAGAAATTGGTGATATTTGATTTAGGGTAATCTTACTGTCTCTCTACCCTCATCTCTAAAAGTTGGCATCGTAGTCTTTCTACAACCAACTTTAAATTGGACACAAGGATTAGGATCTCAATAGGTTAACATAAGCAGCACTTAACAAGGCAATTTGTTGTGTCTTCCAGAGACATTTGTTCATAAACTGAATCCAATCCATGACATCGGCATGCCATTCCTGCAGTGAAGTGAGACCTCTAGGAAAAAGTAGGTAGAGAGGCCTTAGGTCAAGCGATTCCTTAAATTATGTGATTATTTTGTTTTAGTCGATGCTCAAGCTTCAACAATAATCTTTGTCTATATTCACTAACCAGTAATGCAGAGATTTTCATAGGAGACACAACACTCCCTCTAAATTCCCAAGAAGGGAAATAAAATCTAATCTTAGAGTTTAAATTTCCACCCCAAATTGAGTTTTTTGGTTTTCTCCCTCCTTTCTCTAAAGCTCAATTTCACTGGTTCCTCCTTGTGAATGAAAGATCACACAGGCACGGGTTTCTGAAGGTTATCTACAGCTTTGCCTAAAATGGTTATAATTGGAGAAATGAAATAGTGCTAACTGCAAAGCCTGAATAACATTATAACATTATGCAAAATGAAGGCACTTTAGAAGAATAAAGGAAAGATGACAATGCAAATCAGAGCCAGTGAAGGTCAGACGTTTTGCATAAAGTGCCTTGCAGTCTAATTCATGTGAACTTCGCCTGAGGAGAGAAAAGTGACTTATTAAAGCACAATGCTTTTTCAAAGAGCATTACTGCGGAGCCCTGGATCTGCTTACAAGTCCCACAGGAGGTCGCAAGGATTCAGTGAGAAGCTGGGTATAGGCATAGCCAAGCTGAAATTATAGAACCTTTGTTCAGAAATAAGATATCCCAACCTCATGACCGCACTCAGCTGGGTTTCTTAACCCTTTGATGACTGAATGGAATGGGTGTTGCTTGGGGAACAGGATCCAGGGCCAGGCAGTTTTATACTGGCTAGCATGTTTATCAACTCATTGTATTCTCACAGTCCTCAGTTCTTGTTTTCTTCTGTTTACAGTGGTAGATATTGAGGCTCAGAAGTAAAAGGAGATAGTGTCTGGGGCCCATAATTGCAAGGGTTGTAACTGATAGACAAGTTCTGCTAGACACCAAGGCCCAAGGTCAGCCCACTGCTTCATCATGCGTGGCAACAACTCTTACCTGTGCCTTGTGAAAATTGGTATCCTTGTACTCAGAGTGGGGCTTATGCACACAGGATAGGAAGATTATTTTATCTGAAACCATAATATTGTAAGTAAGGGCCCTGAGGCCCCTTTCTCCTACTTGCTCGGTGACAGAGGCCTAGCCCAAACTCAAGCTCTAAATTCCCCTCATTTGTTTTGGGGCCAGGAGCACTAATATAGAGCTAAAATCAGAGGGCAAGACTTCTGGAATTAGGACTCCCTTCCTGCCCCTCACCAGTTACTGTGCAGCCTTAAGCAATTTTAGGCAATTTGCCTTGTCTCTAGAATGGAGTGACAGAACTTGTAGCTCAAATAGTAGTGTCTGAAAGAGCGCGATTAACCATTTAATGTTTGTAGCTTAGGGACTTGCATTGCTGGAGAGGTTCTCTTGGTGTTGGCTCTGCTGTGTTTCATAAAGGCTCCTAACACGCGGCTCGGCTGGTGCACACAAGCCTAGGACTAGAGTGGCTTTGCCATCATGACCAGAGCCAAGCAGGGATTTCTGCTACTCCCTCTAAAAGGTCATATGCTCCCCTGACCATTAGAGTCACCTGAACTTCTAGGTCATTGTACAAGATACACATCTCACCGTAGAACTGCAGAATGAGCTGCATTGAAAGAGGTTTCAAAAATCCTGATAGACATCCTGCCCACTTCCCTCCTCAGTGCAGCTAAATCAACCAGCGCTGAGACACACCTATCAAACTATTAATAAGTAGCCCTTATCGCTTGA
Source organism: Lepus europaeus (assembly GCF_033115175.1). NCBI lineage: Eukaryota > Metazoa > Chordata > Mammalia > Lagomorpha > Leporidae > Lepus > Lepus europaeus. Next base: position 15,932,797 of record NC_084830.1, on the reverse strand, counting down.
TAAGGTCAGGGAACTGGGTCAAGTCTTCACTTTAGGCCTTGGCTAGAAATCCTTTATAGAAACCTTGGATGGCTCCTTAGATCTGACTGCAGGTAAGTGATTGGGACAGCTAGAAGCTTTGCCTGCCCCTAGGAAGTAAAATTTTTGTATGATTTACCCAAATAAATGATTTGTGTAATAATACAAAAGAGGACAGAATCCTAGCAGCATTCTGCAGTCTACAGGAGTTCAGTAGAGAATAAAAGTACTTTTGTTACAAGTGAAAGAGAGGATTTAGACAGTCTCAAGTTCAAACCCATACTCCATTGCCTACCAATTGTGTGGCTCTGAAAAAAGTTATATATGATTGGGAATATTAACTATTTAGCAGGATTGCTGTGAAAATTATCAATACTAGTTCAAGTTTTGCAAAAACGGTTGGTTTACAGCACGCATTCAATCACCAGTAGCGATAGTTTTTGTTAGGTCTTCAGATGTGGCTTTCTGAAGGACATCAGTCAGGAAAACTCCAACTGAGTCTAAAGAATGAGAAGCCTTAAGATTCTGATTATGGTAAAGGCAGAGAAAGGGGAAGAAGAGACAGAGGACGAGGCACCGATGGCAGACAATGGCCATCTGGCAGGATGGAGCTGTTGATCCCGGCCTACCCTGTGCGTCCACCTTTGGCCTTGGCAGCGGCCACCTCTGCAACTGTCCATCCCCAGGAAGCAAATCACGATTGCAGAGTTCAGGCGTGAGCACCATTTCTCTCTTTGCAAAAGACAACTCTCTTACCCCCTGGCAGCTCCAGGAGATGAGATAACCCATTTCTGATCAACAAGAATTCAGGAGAAGATGGCTAGTGATCCGGGAGCTCTCTTTTTGTAAATAAAACTGGCAGATACCTCCTTCTCTCCTTCTTCCTACCTTCACTGGCGCTGTGGGGCTTGTTGCTAGAGGACTCATTATGTAACTGTGAGGAGACCATGAGGACGAAAGACCAATTTATTAATGAAAGTCAAGTGGGAAGATGGAAGGAGGAGGTGTTTCCTTGAGCTTCCCGGTTACTCAGGGATACCTGCATAATTCCTGATTCATGAGGAAGAAAAACCCCATGCCGATGTTAGATAAACTGTACCTTTTCTGTGCCTTATGGCATTCCTAACTAATTGTATATGGCCTATGCACTGAGAAATGGTGCTTCCTTCTCCTGTCTCAGAAACACAGCCCAGAGAATCATTTTCATACCATTACAGTCACAGATAGAGGAGAAGAAAGGCCCAGAAGGAGCTCTTTTTTGATGACAAAGTAGATAAGATCAAAAGAAGACCTTGATCACTTAGTCACTTAAGAGTTTTCCTCCAAGAAATCTCTCTCAAATGCTTCTTATCTATGACACACATTTCTTCTGCCACTTTTAGAAGAAGTCACCTGGAGTCTAGCCAAATTGGATGGCCACTACCTGCTCGAGACAAATGATTCATACAACTTCTGGAAATCACAACCACACCAGCCAGGAGAACAGAGCCAGTCTGCTGTTCAAACATTCTCGACAGCTGGCTCAGTACCTTCCACCAGAGTGTAAGGGTTAAATTCCTCCAGTGGAAACCTAAGTGAGATTGTGTACTCTGAGGGGAACAGGGTTTCTTTTTCCAGAGGTAGACGAATCCTTTGTCACTTCAGGTATAAGCCGTAGTACGTGAGTACTACTGTGTATGGCTGTTAGTGAAAAATCTACTTCTATCAAATTTCAGGGAATATAAGGATATGAATCATACCGAAATTGTATATTCTCATGAAACCACCGTGTCTAATCTTGTGTTTGGTGGAACACACTGCCCATATTTGCTCTTCAGACATCAGAGAGATTTTTTTCTCCTTTAACCTAAGTAAGGTTAGCCAAGACAATGTCTGCTGAAAGACGGGAGGTGTTAATGTTCACAAATATGCATATTCTACAGAACCTATGCATATAGCTGCACCCTACTATATCTCCCGTTATGATATTTTGCTTTTGTTCTTTCTTTGAACACATACTTTGCTATGAGAAGTGGCATATTAGTTATATTAAGGCATAAATGTTGATTTTGGCCTATTCTTTGGCTGGGTAGCCCAAGATACGCTAAGCCAGGAAGTTCTAGATACACTAGATTATTCCTTATTCCACAAATCTGCTCAGTTCTTTTTCATTCTGATTTCTTTGGTCACTGTACTTCTGCCTGAACTCTTTCCCTTTCATATGCAACTGCCAATATGATTGCTTTTTATCATCTAGTATTTAGCTCAAAGCTCTTTGCCTCCACAAAACTTCCAGGGTACCTGCTCAGAATTAATACTTCCATCACCATCTCCATGTTCCCTACCTCATGTATTGATTCACTCACTCACCCATTTACTTGCTCATTTCTTACCATCCCTGTCCTTGTTGAGTCTAGAAAGTACAATAGAAGTTACTCAAAGAGCCACACTATTCAGTATAAAATTTCCGCTCTGGAAAACGTGATAATGAAGAAGTCTGATGCAATGAGAGGGAGCACTGGGGGGATTCGACCTGCAAAGAGAAACCATGGTGGGCTTCCTTAAGAAAACAATTGGGGGCCGGCGCTGTGACTTAGCAGGTTAAAGTCCTGGCCTGAAGTGCTGGCATCCATATGGGCGCTGGTTCTAGTCCTGGCTGCTCCTCTTTTGATCCAGCTCTCTGCTATGGCCTGGAATAGCAGTAGAAGATGTCCCAAGTGCTTGGGCCCCTGCACCCACGTGGGAGACTGGGAAGAAGCTCCTGGCTCCTGGCTTTGTATTGGTGCAGCTCCAGCCATTGTGGCCATCTTGGGAGTGAACCAGTGGATGGAAGATCTCTCTCTGTTTCTACCTCTCTCTGCAGCTCTGTCTTTAAAATAAATAAGATGTATCATTTTTAAAAAAAGAAAACAATTGGTCTGTGACCTGGAGGAACAAAGGCAGGGCCTGTTAACTGTGGACTCACAGGATTGTGGATTGCTAGGAGATCAGATGGGGCTGCGAATGCCCTTAGTAGGCTTCCTGACACTGGAAACACACTCAATAAATGGCAATAGGAATGATTACTGGTATGACAGCCTTACCATTATGATAAAACGGAACCATATTCAGAGGTGTGACTTTTTACCCATTGGTAAAGTAGGCTAAAGTCATCTCTATACATAAAGGCTGCTTATGAAATCAATTCTGGAGAAAATTCCAATTTTATATGAGTTTGTGGGACTGAAAAGATAACTAGACTGATACACCAGGCAAAATATTGATCTTGTTTCTTGACCCTCCCCCCTATGATATGTATTTTTGGCTTCTGGCTTGTTGTATAATGAAAAGTAAAAATATTATTTCTGAGTTGATGTACATTTTACAAGTGTATATCATTTGACCATTCTAAGAATTTAACCTGTGAAAATGCATATATTCCTAAAAATGTAAACACTACATTAGCTCAACTCTACAATATTTATAATAGCAAAATATCCAAAATCATTTTAATACCCATCCATTAGGAAGTAGCTTGTACATTTCTCTAACCTGCCTATGAAAGACTTTGTAGGGGTTAAAAGCAATGAGGTAGAACGGTGTGTACTAACACATCAATAACTCCAAGGCATATTTCAAAGTGAAAATAAAATAAGTTACATGAGTATGGTCCCAGTTAGAAAAACACAAGCAAAGTAAAAACAATACATGAATCACAGATAATGGACAGTATGGAGGGCAACAGTGCGTGCTCCAAATTGAAGCTTTCTGAGTTCAAATCCCAGTTCCTGCAGGCCTTACTGAGTAAGTTTGGGCAAGTTATTTAAGCCCTCTCACATTGGTTTTTATAAATATAAACAGAGACGGCAGTCATACACACTTTAGAGGGATAGTGTGAGAGTTAAATGACTTAATACATACAAAGTGTTTATAATATTGCTATGTGCTGAGCAAGCACTCACACCTGCTCCTCTTCCTCTTTTTCCTTCACCCCCTCCTTCCAATTATCAATATCAATGACAGCTGCAAGTGCAAGGAAAGGAGACTACAGAGCTGGTACAGATTTCCAGTTGGTTATGGATTGATGAAAACAGATGACACCTACACATCTATCTGAAGGTCCCATCTTTAAATCCAAGGATAGAAAGCATATGGGAGGCAGGTTAATCCTCTGCCTGTGGCGTCAGCATCCCATATGGGCACTGGTTCTAGTCCCAGTTGCTCCTCTTCCAGTCCAGCTCTCTGCTGTGGCCTGGGAGGGCAGTGGAGGATGGCCCAAGTGCTTGGGCCCTGCACCCGCATTGGAGACCAGGAGGAAGCACCAGGCTCCTGGCTCCAGATCGGTATGGCTCTGGCCATTGTTGCCACTTGGGGAGTGAACCAACAGAAGGAAGACCTTTTCTCTCTCCCTCTTTCTCTCTCTCTCTCTTTCACTGTCTGTAACTCTGCCTGTCAAATAAAAAAAAATCTTTAAAAAAACACAAAGAAAACATATGGGAGCCAAGCATGGGCCAATGGGGATCATCTTGTCAGGCCTTTCGCGTTGGATCCTCAAATTGTCATCAGGGCCTGAAGATGAACATGCAGTCTCTCTCAGGACTGGCTCTGCAATGTTGAAATCACAGCACTGAGAATGTGTGCTGTGGGGGAAGACTTCATTGACACCCCTACCACCAGAAAAGGTCTTAACTTTAACTACCTCGGCATTCGGATAGGGAGAGTTTGCAAACTTTAGGCTATCTTGGATGACAGATGGAACTCCATGCTAGGCCAGACATATTCTCCTACTGGAAGGAAAGCAGAGGGGAAGAGTACCCGGGTACCATTTCACAAGTAAGACACCTGCTTTCAGCTTCCCAAAGATTCAGAACACCTGCTTCTTCTCATGATGCTGTCTAGTCCCCACTGTACACGGCACTGTACTTTCAGCACTATTTTGTAGTTGGTTTTGGTATTGAGTTTGGCCCAAGAATACAAATTCATATTCCTACTCACATCTACTAACTCATAAGTGTTGAAGAGAATAGAGGGACAGGAGCTGGGTGCTGGGGTTCCTGGACAGTTAGTGTATCCATCAAGATTAGCAGTAACTTTTAATAAACAGCCAAATTCAAATGTCCTCAATTGGCTCAGAAGCTTCTTTCACAAGCCAATTTGTTCAGACCACACTCTGCACTAGGAGTGTTTTCTGTCTTTCTGAAAGGCATGGGAATGGTCTTGACCATGAGGGCTGCCTTGAACCTCAGCTGGAAACAAGCACAGATGGAGAAAGGGCCTCACTTTCCCTGGGTGATGACTTCAAATGGCAAAGGCCAGGGCACCTGACATTCTTGCTTCATGACCAAGAACAGGAACAGGAACAAACCTGAGATTGGCATGAGTTTGGGATTAGGTGACCATATGAAAATCATATGCAAATCTGAGCAAACTTCTCTAACTTCCCTTAGAGGGGTCAATGAGAAGTGACAAGTATAAGGATTATTACATCCTTTAGGAAAGAGAATACATTCTTAATTTTGTTGAATTGGGACTTTGTTCATTTACAGCAGATTTAACTCCATTTTCCTTCTTCCAGGAAGGGAATTTAGTCATTTATCACCAGCTTTCTGCTTCAATGTTGAAAGTTAAATTATTTGTGCTTAGCAGCAAATTTCCTTAGCTGATCAGTGCTACTACTACTCTTTATGCTGCCCCCTGCTTGCCCCAGGAGTCTAAAATCAAGTCTTAATTCTGTGAATAACCCTATATGACCTTCACTTCAGCTTTAAAAATCACTCACATCCACTGGAAAATGAGGGGGTTGACCCAGTGCTCTTTAAGTTGATTTCCAGTTCTAAGGCACCAGGTATCCCTGAAAAGGTCTGACCTTTTTGACTCAAATTTCTCTGTCTTGTATTTGGTAGCAATTGAGGTCATACATATTCCTTTAGTGTGCACTGCTAGCAAAAAACTAAATTAAAAAAATGGGAGGTGGGGAGAACCAGAAAGAGTGATTCATTTTGCTCGCTATCTTCTTACATTGTATCACCCAATTGCAATTTTTGTTTGGTTGTGAAGAAGACAATTCATAACTCATTTACATGTATTCATTCAAATTGACATTGAGTTTTCTGTAGAACTTTTCTGAGAAAAGTTTCATGGATTTCTATGACAAAACTTGGTAACTTAGTACTGATTAAGACACTAGAAAAACCCATACACTTTCAGCAATGGCGGATGAGGAGGGAATCTGGGTGTTTGGACATTATATCCAAGTTCCCTGTACAACCTACCAGCTCCTCACATTGAACATGGGAAGATGAAGCAATCAACATTCCTTGAGTTCTGCCCATGGGCCAGGCCATATAGGCATGCCATTAATCCTCACTACAACTATAAAAACACCCACATACTTCAAAAATTTTGCAGGGAAATTGAATAAAATGTTAGTTTATTTTTGTACAAAATATTTTAAAATTCATGCATAGTTTTTTCATAATATGGATTTTTCATGAACTTTTTCAAGAATTCTCCTAGTTCTACTTGGCAGAGAGGGAAAATGGTTTATAAAGTAGGTTTAGAGGGGCTGGCACTGTGGCATAATGTATAAAGCTGCCGCCTGTAGTGCCTGCATCCTATATGGGTGCCAGTTTTAGTCCTGGCTGCTCCACTTCTGATTCAGCTCTCTGCTATGCTTGGGAAAGCAGTGGAAGATGACCCAAGTCCTTGGGCCCCTGCACACATGTGGGAGACCCGGAGGAAGCTCCTGGCTCCTGGCTTCGGGTCAGCCCAGCTCTGGATGTTGCAGTCATTTGGGGAGTGAACCAACAGATGGAAGACCGCTCGCTCGCGCGCTCTCTCTCTCTACCTCTCTGTAACTCTGCCCCTCAAATAAATAAATAGATCTTTAAACACAAAACAAAACAGAAGAAAGTAGATTTAGAATCTGCTCAAGATCATCAAGAAAGGAGCAGTCAGTGTTTCCCTACCCACATATGATGCCAAGGCCCACCTTCTTTCTCCTTCTCGTGGTTAGCTCCCTTATCTTTCACTTCTGTCTATAAAAATGACAGCTGGGCCACTATCTAGTACTAAGAATTGAGACTGTGTGGCTGACAAAGTGGAATATAAGCAATTTTATTTGCTGGTGTGTTGGTTGGTTCGTTGGTTTTCGAGAGCCGTAATCTTCTTCAGGAGTCAAGTACTTTTCTATCACGGAATATTAAATTAATGAAGCTCTCAGTTAATCACAGACGTTCAGCCCTGTGCTTACCCTTATTGACCTCGGTGCCGCCTCCTTGGCTTCCTTGATCCTTGGACTAACTCCAAGTTATTTGGTACGCACTCTAGTAGTACTTGATTTTGGTGACACTCTTCTAGTACTAGTACTTGGTACACACTCTACTAGTAGTCTGACCTTCTGTTTATGCATGTATTGATATACCAGGGTTCAAAAAACTCAAATAAAAATGAAATTAAATAAGTTTATTTTGCTGAAACTCTTGAAACATATGCATAGTCTTTTAATGATATACGTTCTCTACAGTTTTTGAAGACCTCATATTCACAAGTTTCAGTTTCCGTCTTTGCATAGAAATAAGCTTATCTTTTAATTCCATTTCTACAAATGTTTTGAAGTACCTTCCTTATTTACTTACCATTTATTATGAGGCAGCTGAACTCAGGGCTTCAGGAGGTGGACTCTAGAACTGACTAATTTGAACTCATAATGTAGACTTTCCTACTTAATTCTTGGCCAGGTTACTTAACCTCTAAGTGCCTCAGTTTCCTCATCTGTGGAATGGAGCTAATGATAGCACCTAATACCCGTAGGACGGCGGCGATGATGTCATCAGGTCATCTATGCAAAGTCTTTGGAACAGTGGTAGGCACAGAGCAGGCACTCAGTCACTGTTTTGTCAGACTTTCTCAGGGAACTATAGTTCTACTAGGGAAAATGCAATATCTGTCTCATTTACTGTAATATCCCCAGTGTCTACCCACATTGTTGATACTCAGAAAGTGTTTACTGCATGCTCTAATTACAACTTTTCTGAATCATGCTATAACTGAATATCTGCCTTGTGCTGAGATTTTTCATATATATTGTCTTTCACACCCTTCTAAGTTATTGACATAACCATTTTCTATTGAGCAAGTTTGGATCAGAGAAGTAAATGGCTCTACCTTGGGCCACACAGCTATTAAAAAATGCAGTAGTATGGAACCCCACATGAGCCCAGTGCCCTGTTTCCTTCTCTAGGCTGCCTCTTTGTGTCACAGAAAGAACAATGACCTTATGTAAACCCTATGTAAATAGGAGGTTCTGGTTTCATGAAACCAAAGCCAAAGCAAAGTAAGCAAAGTTAACAAAAAGACTCAGAGTCATCTGATATTTTAATTAAAGAAAAATCTCCTCCTTCTTTCCTAGATACCAAAATGGATGCTGATTCCTGAGAGACACAAATCATGACGGCCTCCAAATTGTAGAGGTCACAGATGTCTGTGTGAAAGACTGAAGAGCCACTTGCCAATTGCTCACTGATACGTGGCCATTGTGGACCCCACAGGGCCACTGAACCATGAGAATCCCCAGTGTCAGCTGCAAGACTGCTGGATAACTCACTATCTGCACCTCATGAAAAACCATGTATGTTATTGCTTCTCAATGTGCACATGAACACCTGGCGCCTTTATCACAAAGCTGATTCTGACTGTGTAGGTCTGGGGCAGGACCTGGGCTAGGCTGGGCCATTCTAACAAGTTTCTAGCACTGATGCTGGATCAAGCACCAGTTTATCAAGCATCAGTTAAAATGCTACTTTAAGTAGCATGTGCTGATGGGACTTCCTTTGCAGTACGGTGACCAAAGGCTGTGATTGTATTCAAGCATGGTCTTTGCATTCCAAAACAGAGAAGGAGTCTACTGGGAAGCCACCAGCATTCAAGTCCAGCTCTACCACTTAATAGGGAAAGTCCCCTGGGCCAGAATCTTCTCTGGGGATTCAGGTGTCCTCCGGTATACATGGGTGTGCAGGACACTGACAAGCGGCCATGGTTTGATGTAAATTATCTTTAAGGCCCCTTGTGCTTCTATGATTGCATGACTGCCTGATTCATTCGAAGGCAGCACCGAGGCTTAGATTTGGTTTTGTTCTGTTGCTGTTGTTGTTGTTAGAAGGAAGTGGGAAGGATTTAGAATCTTGTCAAAGTCTTCTTAGCAATAGCCTTGGAAGCCTGTTGATAGCCACAGACTAATGTTCATGATACAACTTTGCTTTGTTCTGCTCCTCTGTGGCCCATGCCCACTCCTCAAAGGGACTGAGAGTAGTTTGCATAAAATACCTTCACTTTTTTTCAGATTACCCATCTCTCTAACATCTTCACGGTTTTAGAAGCTTTTCATGTTATTATGAATATTGAAGTAAGGAAAGGAAGAAAAAAGAGACAGAGAGAGGAGGAAGGTCTCTCTCTTCCTGGGAGAAGGTTCTAGTGAGACATGGGCAGGAGGTAGGTTGGGAAAGCAGTTAATCAGAAAAGATAAAAGAGGCCTCCAAAACTTTCTAGCCTTTGTACTACACAGCCTGCTACTTCACAGTCTTGCCAAGAGGTATCAGATCTTGTTTCAGAACGTATTAATCATTCTGAGAATACAACAGAAAATGCAATGTGTAGCTATTGCCATTAAAAGAGCAAAAGTATGAATTAAATATTCAAATTACAACATAAAGAGCATGTATTATTAAGTACACCATGGGTTATCAGTACAATAAACAATAACAGAAGTTTTCAATTGCTTTAAGACTTAACTGCATGTGAAGCAATGAGCCAAGTACTTTATATGCAGATTATCTGTTTGAATTTCTAAACCAATTCTATAAAGTAATTACTATCAATATGCACATTTTAAAATAAGGAAATCCCTGCATTTGCCTGCAGAGGCTGTTGGTGCTACAAAAGCACACACAGGTGGTACAGAGGGAGGAGGAAGTTGAACCTTGGTTTGATTCCATGGCCCAACACAACCACTAGGACACATGGCCACTTTACCAGTTCAGTAGAGGGAGCCATCAGAGTGAGTTGTAAAGTTGGTGACACATGAGCAAACATTTTAAAACTGGTCAATGGGAATCCCCTTAAAATCAATCACAGAGGGAACCAGAGCTCATTTACTCTTCAGTGACCAGGGCTTGCCTGTGCAATGTGCACCTAAGAAATCTAAGAACCTTCTGCTTTTACTTCAATTTCCCTCACTTATGGGAAGCCAGTGGAAAGAGAAATCACCTTTGCCCTGCTTAGCTCTTGGATTGGCTTCTTCTCTGCAGCCCATGAGTAAACATTTCCCATCATGGCCGGTGGAGGGTGTGCTTAGCGGGGAACTGGGAAGGATGGGACGTGCTAAGAGTGCAGTGTGTGCCTGGGGTGCTCCAGGAGCACAGATTAACAGAGTGAAAATCACTTGATCTCACGAGTCATTCCTTCCTTCCTTATTAAGCATTCAGTCTGTATACACTAGATCTCACAAGTCAATCATTCATTCACTAACAAGCATTCATTTTTTATGTACAATGGATACAGGAATGAGCAAGACATGGCCCCTTCTTTGAATGGGACAGGAATCAAAAGGAGAAAATAAACAGAATACATTCTCTATGAACAAATTCAGATACAAGTATTAAGCACAAAGTATCAGATACATTAAATATTATCAGCCTCCCATGTCAATCCTATACTGCAGGTAATACCAGTCCCTTTTCAGGAATAAGGAACTAAGGCTGGAGAATTTTAGTACTTTCCCAAAGCCCCATAGCCTAGCAAGTAAATTAGATAGGCTGCCCCTTCATGGTCTTCTAGAACAGGGCTCAGGAAACTTCTTCCTAAAGGGAAAAACAGTAAATGTTTTAGGCTTTGTAGGTACAGAGGCAGATTGAGAATATTATATAGGTGCTTACATATCCATTTAAAATGAAACCAGTTAAAAATGTGAAAATTCTTTTCAGTTCACACACACACAGAAAAGCAGTAGGCTGGCCTCGGTTCTGGGGCAATTTCTCTGTTCTTTCTAGAACTTATTGTATAGATGTAGATACAGATTGAGATAGAGTTGGTGATAGAGATACCATACATATATGTGTGTTTATGTGTGTATGTATATGTGTGTATATACACACAGATAGTCCTCATCTTCAAAGAAATCACACCCTCTGTAGAAGTGGTATGGATACAAGTATATATTACACATAGTGGTTATATATTATAGGTCTTGTAATATGTGTGCTAAATGCATAATATAATCCATCTACAATGGGATTTTGGCATACACATTACACAGTATATCTGTAGCCACACTGCTTCTATGAGGGCTCGATTTCTTTGAAGACAAAGACTATGCGAGCCACCTTTGTTTTCCAGAAAGCACGACATGAATTCTTATCCTTAGTAAAGCCTAATAATGATAGCGTTGGAGCAGATGTAATCCATTATAATTTACCAAGGAGATGGCCATGCAAATTTCTTTCATTTTGCACCAAGTCATTAATTCTGTGACAGGAAAAGACATGGTGTTGCTCCTTGAAGTGGTTTTGGGAAGGGCCCTAGCATTTCAGAGGGAGATTGATTTTCAGGCCTCACCACTCTGGGGAATGCAAAGCAGGACAAACCTAGTGCTTAAGAGCCTGAGCTTCAGAGGCTGGGAGATCAGACTCTTGGAGGTGCTTCTGCCACTTTTCCTTTCTGGAAGGAAAAGTTTGCAGATTCCAGTCCACTCATGATAATAATGGTGATGTGTATGACAGTGGCAATGAGCAATTCCCAGTCACGGGTTCCTCACTATGGTCAGGGTTGGTTGCAGAGCTCACAAGAAATCATTTAGTTTTACCTCATCTCCCAAAAGTAGGTCATAGTATTATTCCCATTGATCAGATTGAAGCACTGAGGCACAGAGACTGAATAATTTGCTTATGGTCACATAGCTAGAAAGGGGCAGATAAGAATTCAAGGAATTCAAGCCACATGAGTTGTACTTTATTGTTATCAGAGATCCTGTGAAATTTGTGACTTTTCCAGGAGACTTTATGTGACAAACTATGATTTTGATTAAACTGAGATGATGTGTTTTTCAAACCTAGATTTGGAATTGACAGCAGCTCTATCTTTATCTTTTCTCTCTGCACAATGGCCACCGTTAAAGGAAAAGCCACATCATCTACTTAGACACCCATTTGGCTTCATTTTTGAATTCTCTGAGCAGCAAGTTAATGCTGCTAGAGAGAAGAATTCTTCCCCCTCCTCATCCTTCTCTGAGCTTTCAAGTCTCCCTCACTGTGGCTTCAAAGGGGTAGAAGGGGAGCTGTTAGGCATTTGTATCAGTCTGTTCTCCATTGCTTTAACAAAATACCCAAGGATGAGTCACTTATAAAAATTGATAGAAGGATGCATATTTAGCTCACAGGCCTGGGATGGGAAAGTCTAAACAACTGGTGCCAGCTCTGCTGGGAGCTTCATGGTGGATGGCATATATAGAGTGGGAACACACCAGGAAAGGATCACACAGCAAGGCAGGAAGCCACACAGTGGGGATGGCCAGTCTCACTCCATTTTAAATGCTTTTTAAATTTTATTTTATTATTATTTTTAGAGACTTATTTATTTATTTGAAAGGCATAATTACACAGAGGCAGAAGCAGAGACAGAGAGAAGTCTTCCATCCTCTGGCTCACTTCTCAAATGACCACAACGGCCGGAGCTGAGCCAATCCGAAGCCAGGAACCAAGAACCTCTTCCAGGTGTCCCATGCAGGTGCAGGGGTCCAAGGACTTGGCCCATCTTCTACTGCTTTTCCAGGCCATAGCATAGAGCTGGATCGGAAGTGGAGTAGCCTGGACTTGAACCAGCACCCATATGGGATGCCTGCACTGCAGGCAGTGGCTTTATTCATTATGCCACAGTGTCAGCCCCATGTTTATTTGTTTGTTTGTTTTTTCATTTTATTTGAAAGTAGGGAGCAGGGAGAGGGAGCTGGAGAGAGAGAGAGAGAGAGAGAGAGAGAGAGAGAGAGAGAGAGAGAGAGAGAATCTTCCATTTGCCTTCTCCCTTTCCAAATGGACAGCCAGGGCTGGACCAGGCTGAAACCTGGAGTCAGAAACTCAATGTGGTATTCCACATGGGTGGCAAGGACCCAAGAACTTGAGTCAGCATCCTCTGACCTCCAGGATGTGCATCAGCAGGAAGCTGGATTGGAAACAGTATCTGGGCCAGTATCCCAACTGGCCACTCCTATGTAAGATGCAGGCATCCAAAGTGGCAATTTCAGCACTGCAGAAATGCTGGCCCCTAATCTAATCTTTCCCTTTTGTAAAAACTCCCACCAGGGCCCCACAGAGCTCCATCAGGCCCTTCTGAGAGCAGCACCACCGCCCATGAGTCCCCACCTCTTAACGGTTCTACCATTTCAACAGCATCCCCATACTGGGATCAAGCTTCAAACAGAGGAACTGGTCAGGTTACAAACCACATCCAAAACACAGCAATGTGCAAAGAAGAACATCCATGCTGGCTCTTGACTGGAGACAGTGTTGAAGGGGCAGTCAAGCATCATGATTAACACCCTGACTATCCAAACCTGACTTCCCGGTCTAAGCTGTGTGTGTCACAAAAGCTAAAGCCTCATTGTGTCTGTTAGCAAAATGGAGTTAGTGATACAAATCCAAAGCCAATCATTTGCATATTTAAAATCTCTCAAATATGAGAACAGACATAATTTTCATAAGCCCACAGAAAATGCATTTGGGAATTAAAGCTGACCTGAACTGGCACAAGGCTTGAGACTTGCTAGGGTCTTTCTTTATCTCACTCTGTGTGAATATACACGAGTTTTGCTGCAAAATACTCATGAATTCAGCTGCAGCATGCTAACCTGGACATTGCTGATGGGGTAAAATGAGACACAATACATGCACTATGTTTCCTTTATTAAATAATAAAAACAGCTATGAATTTCAAAATTCATCATGACTCTAAGAGTTTTGGATAAGGGATAGTGGACCTGCACTAACTACCTCATTAAGTTTCTGTGTGGATTAAGTGGAATAAAATATGGAGAGAGCTTAGCAGGGGTACTGGCACGTGATAAATCAACAACAAATCTCCTATCCCCTAAGGAGTTATTGCATCCTATGAATTAGGAGTATTATTAGTTGAGCCATTTTGCTCAATTGTGACATCAGTTTGACTCTACAAGGACATCACAATATAACGGTGTTGGGGAGGGCCTCACTAGTCTCTAAGACTTCTTTCTAGATGCCTTTTGAACATTGATGCTGGTTGTCATGAAATCTCAACGGACAGTTTCCTTTAGGTCTCAAAAAGGATTTATCTTTCTTGTTCCAAAGACATTTAAAGGGTTTTGTGACTGCCATGTCAAGAGGTTGCAGTTATCATCACACTGCTAGGATCAGCCAAACTCCCACATGCACAAGTTACAACCATGCCACACCTGCCCCCTCCCCGCGACCCTGCGCAGGCACCATCAGGGGATGCTTTCAACTTCCTGTGGCTTAGCAGTCACACACATTGAGAGATAAAATGGAAACAAATATACATCTTAGAATTGGTGAGCTGCAGTCTGTCCTACGAAGAGTCGCAGGGAGATGAAAATGAGGGAGGCCACCTTCAGCATCCTTTGAGTAAATAAATGACCACAGCCTCCCTCTCTCACAAATAGATGTGCCCATAGGTGGAATGGGCCACCAATTCTCTGGCAGTGGGGACACTGAATCTGGACAAACGCTTACTTGAAGAAACAGCAAGGCTGCTATTTGGTCTCTCATTTAGCTACCACTGCACATGCTGACACTCGGTGATGAAAGGGGGTTATGGGGGCTTCTGAATTAGATAAGCACACTCTTAACCCTGTCAGAGCTCTGAATAACCAAGAGATGCAAGGGGTCTGCAACGTGGAGCTCCACATCCCAGGTTTGCTACTGGCAAAGCAAATACTGGGGACTTAAGCAACAAAGGGCTTTTTAAAATTATTTCCCCCCAAATTGGTCTGGCTTTTCCACTCAACCACTGAAAATGCTGAAAAATGAACAACAGAAAAAAATAAAAATATCTTTCCCTCCTGGCGTAAGACCTTTTCCACTTGGGAGAAGAACACAATTGTTCTTTGCAAGAAGCTATGGCCTATAAAAGGGAACTCAAGAATGAGCTATGCAGAGCATAGAACAGGGGAAATCTTTCTTCATGGAGACTTTCTCTATCTGATTAGTCTTCCTCTCCTATGAGGCTTTTTTTTTTTGCAAGAGGGGTTGCTATATGCTTTATGGTTTGTCAAAGCATTCCCTTTCCCTAAGTAGACCTCCAGGTTTGCACAGTTTCGCACACACAAATGTGATCAATAAACCCTGTTCTGTTCAGAAAACCAGATGTGGTGCACACCCAGAAGCAGGCCCCCATTGAATGGCATAAGGATGCTATGGTGAAGCATTCCTAGAGAAGTTTTCTTTTAGCCTCGTTTGTGCAGAATGAAGGAGCTGTGTGCACTTGGCGGAGGGACACTGCCCCTGTGGGCCTTGTTTCCCTCGGGGGTTAAACCCAGTGGTGCGCTGGATGGCTGCCTTGGCCTCTTCCAGCCCTTAATTCTCATACTTGACTCTCCTATTTCCAAGAACAATAAGCACTGCAGAAAATATCATCTTGCCTGAGATTGTGATCTTCATGACTTCATCTGTGCGAACAGACAAACATCAAAAAACAGCTGAAGCATAACACAGGATCTAAGGCAATGTCAAGGGGCCCTTCCTTAAAACCTCCAGTGCAGATAAACTTTCAAACAAACAGCACTTGTGTGTCAGGAGGGAGGCGGGAGAAGGTGGTACAGTTGGAAGCAGGCTTTATCCAGGGCGCAAGCTCTCGTTTCCTGGGACAGTGAGAACTTTGTGCTTTCGGAAATCTTGCCTGAAGTGTTTGCTTGTGTTGTAGCTCAAGGACAGGGAAGAAGAGCAGGACGTGTCCAAGCTGCTTCCTCCCGAAGCTCTTCTATCTCTCCTCCACCCAAATCTGCAGCTGCTATGGTTTCCAGCTAGGCTGCTGCCCAGGGGAACCAAGTCAACTTGCACACACGCATGTGCACCTAGACGAGCATGCACACACCTTTCTACCCTCTCCTGGGATCCCTCTCTCTTAATCAGGGGGGCAGACTTAGCTGCTTGTCCTTGAAACTGTTACAGTCCTACACATGTGTGTCTATTCCACTGACTTCCTCTTCACCTGGATCTAGCCTTCTGGACTGTGAGCTCTGTGAAGGGGGAACTGCTGTTTGCTCTTGATTCCCCAGCCACAAGGCCTAGCATATACTGAGCAATCAATCAATAATTGTTGAATGAATTCTTAATGGAGGAACATAGTAAATACCCTTTGAGGTCTCTGTCCACCTCACAACCACCCGCATTACACTGAGGCCAGTCGCAGCTCACTAAGAGGGGCAGATGCCCCGCAGCTGTGTGATATGACCCCAGACCTCTCCCGGGCAACTGTGGAGGAGACCTTGAGTCTGTCTGGGCCAATGAGATTCACTCTAGCAGGTTGCAAGAGTGTGCCTAGCCTCTCCCTCTGCAGGAACACAGATATGAGGTCCCTCTCTTCTTTCAGGTATACAGAGAAACAACATAGGCTCTGCAAGAGTCGCAGAGTTGAAGACCTTGTAGTAACAAAGCCCATCAATGCTTGCTTCCCATAACAGTTCTGGCAAGACCTGCTTATATGATGTAGATGCTAATGTTCAAGGATGGCGAAGAATATTGTGCAAACAAAGAACAGTCAGGGGTATGTGCTTTTTCTACGCAATTAAAAACTATAAGGTCATGAAGTACAAATGTGGTGCTGGAACCAATCAGATCCAGCTGCCTGCGTGTGCTTAGTGATAAATGTGTCCTCTCGGGTCAGTGGGGAGAGGACACATGACTTGTTTAATGGCTCGAGACAATTGATGCCACGTTTGGATGACGAGCATGTTAGCTTCCTTTAAATGGTGCACAAGGATAATCACATGGAGGAACCAGAAGCGTAAACATGACAGAATTCTTACTGAAAGGTAATATTAGGGGCTATTTTTATACTGTGAATAGGAGGAGGGCTTCCTAAGCAACACAGGAAATGCAGAGTCTGTAAAGGAAAAGCAAAATGATCCGTTTCCGTTATCTTAGAAAACAATAATAGGCATTTTAAAAACTGCGAATGAAAAGACGTCTCTTAAGGAAAGAAGGCAGAAAAGTGATGAGCAAGAATTTGCAACTGACACAGCAAAGGGATGGTGTGCTGGCTGCAGAAAGCTCCCACAAATTAAGAATTAGGAGGAAGACAAAGCACAATGAATGAGTGCGCCTTTTTAAGGCCTTGTTTTTTAATTCAAAGCAAAAGTATAGTTTGTCCCATGCACTCAACAGATAAAAGTTGAAGAAATTCTGTGAGGAATCCTCCCTTCTCAAAGCTCCATTTCAACCTTGAATTCACATGACATATCTTAACAACAGATGAATCAAAACGTGTTCAGTCCCATTCATATTTCTTTAGACTATTTGCCCATCACTCCCCAGCCACTGCAGCCAGGCTTCTGTGAGGGGTCATGGTGAAACACAGGGAGACCCCTCAGGAACTGGGCTGGGCAAAGAGGAGAGACTGACTCAATTGTTTCTCATCCACTTTTCTTCTACTTCAAAGCATAAGGTGTTTCAAAGGAAAGGAAAGAGAAAAGAAGAGAGGAAGGCAGGCAGGAAGGAAGAGAGAGAAGGAGGAGGGAGGGAGGGAGGGAGGGAGGGAGGGAGGGAGAGGAGAGAGGCCAGACTGGGTCCTGTGGAATTTGGCAGACCCTCCCTGGTGCTGTTCCTCATCTAGCCACTTGATGGCGGCATGAGCATGGCGGCGCTGCCTGGCTCTCAGCCCCGCACTTTAAATTCCCAGCTTTAAAGCCAGGGGCGCCTGGGTGTGTTTGTGTTTGCGCCTGAGAGTCAAACTGTGCCCAGCCCCAGCCCTCTCCGCTGATCCCTAATGCAGGTCGACAAGAAAATCGACAAGGGTTTCACGATCTTTCTTCTCATGAAAATCCCAACAGGACTTTGATAGTGTAAAGGACATGGTAGAATTTCCTTAAAGACGCAGCGTCTGCTCCTCCGGGTGTGCAATCTGTGTGCAGGTACAGCAGTTAATGAGCCGCAGGCTGGCGGCTCCCAAGGCCGGGCTGGAGCAGTCAGCTGCTGCGGTGATGGGAACTGCCATCAGCAGCTCTGCACCAACACGCCCAGGGCTGGAAAATGTGATTTGTGACACAGCAGCTTGGGAATAATAATGGAAACATAAGTGCTCCGGGCTGACGGCTCTTTCGGTTGCAAAGCTGCTTCGGCTTTGAGGACAGGAGCTGTACTTCTTAGCTTCCATTTCTTTGGGGCAACCTGAGGCACGCCCTGCAACTGTCCTGCCCCTGGAGACTAGGATGTTTCCTTGAACCCCAGGCAAGGCTGTCCCTTAAACCCTGCAAGGACCTGCCTGGGCTGCGCAGGCTCCCTGTGGTTGCCTGTCTCTGCCAGCGGCACCGCCCAAGTCATGGCTCTGGCTTTGGAACCTGTTCTTCTCTTCTGATGCTGCCCAAGACATGCTGTCGTATTGATAGGGTTTTGTTTTCCGGTTTTGCCTTCTGAAAAAAAAAATTAAATCCTCGCCTATGCGCTTCCTTTTATAGTTTACACTCATATCTCTTTTGGGCTTCAGCACAGTATAGACAGGAGGCAAAACTACTGACATGGTTGTCAGACTGGGACACAGGGAATCAGACAGCTGGAACGACATGCCCAGGGTCTCCACTCGCTGCTAAGTGGTGGGCAGCAGGGAACAAGAAGGTGGTTTTCCCAGGTTGGAGTTGCCATTTGCTTGCTTTCAGTTGCCTGCTGTCTCTGAGGTCCAGCTTCCTGTTGTGTATGACCAGGAGAAAGATGCCAGTCTCCTGGACATCTCTGGGGGCTCTGGGAGGACTGACTGAACTCATACACTTGAAATGCTTAGCGAGGGGCCCCTGGGTGTCTGAGGCCAGGCGAGTGGGAGGGCAGACTGGATGGAACAGTGCCTGAACAAGTTCCTGTTGTCCCAGCCCAGGGTCTCGGCAAACATTTCCATGCGGATCAGCACTTGTGCAAGCTACGCCTGCTGCAGCTGAACTTCTCTGGCTGACAGTAGAACTTTGCTAAGCTTTGAAGGGTGGACTCTCCAAAGGATGAGTGGACAATGGGCCATGGGCACTGTTGGGGGAAATGTAGCCCTTTCTCTTTCCCTGAGGCTATGGGTTCTGAGACACATCTCAAACATGAGCTACCATCACTCCCCATCATAGCTAATTTAACAGCACATTTTAATACTCATGCCCCATCTTTCTGCCTACCTCTTGTTCCTTGGAGTCACCTGCCTTATGCTGCTGTACCAGCTCTGATTCATGCTGTGCATCTGGGAACACAGGTCAGGACAAGTTCAGACAGGACCCAGATTCCAAGGTCAGAATCTTTGGATATTCAGAAACAATCACTCCCAAGCTTTTCTTGATGTCCAGGGCAGGCAGCTTGAGCCAAGGGCAAGTCTGGCCAGGTCAAAGTCTTTCCAGAGCACCTCACAAGTTTTTGGGGGTATCCACAGGGCAGGGATATGTTTTATCGGGTTCCTAAAAGATGTGGGCTCCTGGATATTCATGGGTATAGCATTCAAGCCCAGATTCCCAACAGAGCAAATCCCTTAGACCTCAGGCTGGCAATAGGTGGAGCCAGAAGCTGTCTCTACGATGTGATTTAAGGGCACCATAGATTCTGTGTTGCAAGTATATTATGTGGGTGAGGTGTTACTTTCACCTTAGGCTATTTGTCACACTGGGGTAAGTTGGGGCTTGTAGTAGAGTAGGCGGCATAGGTGAGTGCCATGTTGCCCCCTGCCCTGCACCCTGTAGGCTATCATTTATTGATGAACAATTCTGAGTCAGCACCATGCTAACACTTCTGAACACACCAGTGGTTTCTTAACCCAAGCTACATAATAGAATCACCTGGAGTACCTTTAAAAATGCCAGTGTTAATACTACTCTTGTCCAGTCCTATCCATTCTGTTTTAATTTGACTTCAGGTGGGGATTGGGCACCCAGAATGCTCCTCAGGTGGTTTTTCTTGGGTAGTCAGGGTTTGGGCACCATTGATTTGCATTCCCTTTTCATTCTCAACTTGACCTTCCTAGGAAGATAACTTTACCCTCCACCTTGCAGAATGGGAAGCAGTGAACATTTGGGGTAGGTAAGACACACAGATGGTTAGCAATAATCAGACTTTCATATGCAGGTCTGATTCCAAAATATCAAACATCGCCAAAGAGAATATTTGTACTTGTACTTGCCAAGTTCCCTTTCTAAAAATCCAAAGACAGGTGAAGGTAAATGTGTTCCTCCAACAGAAGATACTAGGATGACTAAAAGAAGGCAGGGTTTCTTTGAAGCCTCATGCTTTATTTTAAAAACACCGCATTTGTTTTTGTCAAAGGACTTTACATTAGTATTTTTAAAAATTGTTACTCCAGGAAGGTAGAATAGGTTGGTTTATTCCACACTGAGATTGCAAGGCATGGCATAAGCTGGGTGTGAGCAGCTCAACCTTGGTCCATGTTGGACCACATATCACAGGAAGGAATCACGGTCCATGTTCCAACGGACAGGAGCCCTGGTGCGTGTCGCAGTGGATAGGGGCTCTCATCTCCCAGTCATGAGACATTGGAGGATTCCTAGGACAAGAAGGCCATGGAAGGTGAAGAAGGAAAAATGTAGGGAGAAATGATGACCAAAGCCTGGAGTTACCCCAAGATCAATTCTACTAATATGAGTATTTCTCAACACAGTTGGATTCTTAGCCCTGGAAGATGCATTTATTAAAGGTGGCTGCAAGAACGTGAGCTCAGAATGTGAATTTCACTTATCGTCTCTTTTAGGGATCAACAAACATATTCTATATAGGGTCAGAGAGTAAATATTTTAGTCTTGTAGTCCATATGGTATCTGTCTTAGCTACTCAGCTCTGTTGCTGTTGCACAAAAGTCACCATAGACACTACATAAATGAGCGGGCGTGGCTATGATCCAATAAAACTTCACTTACTAAAGCAGGCAATCAGGCCAGATTTGGTCTGTGGGCCAGTTTGCTGAACCCTGCTTCATTCTGCTTACTTATAAGCATATGTTAGGCAATTAGCTTAACTTCTGCCATCTTCAGTTGATTTATCTATAAAATCTCAAAGTAAATGCTGGACTAGATACTCATGACAGCTTCTGTTTTTGCTCTCTGAGCACACACCACGCACACACACACACGCACGACATGTTTGCTGGTAATCCTCCCAATATGGATTTGGTTTCAAAGTGAGGGCACTGACCAATTGTTAAATCAACAACGGGAGTCACTGGGTACACGTAGTATCTCTGTCCTTATTGTGTTTTACTATGAAACTTAAAAACACTACTAGTCGAACAATACCCTATACCTTGTGCGGTTGTGTGAATGCAGCCTGTTGAAATCCTTGCTTAGTATATACTAAGTTGATCTTCAGTATATGAAGGTAATTGAAAATGAAACTCAATAAAGGGCAGGATGGGAGAGGGAGAGGGAAGGGCCACGGGAGGGAGGGAGGTTGGGGGGGAAGCCACAACAATACAAAAGTTGCACTTTGTAAATTCACATTTATGAAATAAAAAATAAAAAAAATTTTTAAAAAAGTGAGGACACTGAGGCTTGAAAAATTCAGTTTAATGCTTTACATCTACTATGTTGAAGGGCAGAAAGGACACCCAGGCCTTTCAGAAATTAAAACCCAGATTATTTTTCAGAATATAGTAATACTTCTAAGAAATTATTTGAACATACTTTTAGCCTAGAGATCTAGGAGATTGAGTTCATGTACATTCTCAGGGTGGTTCTTTTCCCAACATGCAAACAATGCTAAATTCTACCAAGCAAGCTGCTTTACAATAATATTAATGATGTACCTAAGGTTAAATCTATTCAGTTGAGCTCATTGACCTGGCATCCTGTAGGCAAATGCAGGAGACCAATTTCCATCAGGCCCTGAATTCTTCCACCAAGGAAATTCTTGGCAATGCATCTGAAGCATCTCCTTATTTCTGATCTCCCAGCTGTTTCCATTATCACAGGATCCTGGAAGAACTTAGAGTGTAGTCCCAATGACATTGGACTGCCAAATGCAATGGATTTACTCTGCCTGTGTCACTGGCCTTAATAGGCCTCTGTGGAAATATCCACAGGATCAAAAATGTTGCTGGCCCAGATACCCATTCACTTTGTCATCTATTTCCTCTCTTCTAAAATTTTAGCCCACTGTGGATCTATGTGTGCAATCATGCCAGACTTCTAAATGGAGAAGTCCAAAGTTCTCTTTGCAATGCCCTCTAAGGCCCAGGCTTTGTGTTCAACTTTGTATCTATACTATGACATTTAATCCTTATGGCAGCCTGAAGGGGTAGAGATTACAATCCTCATTTTACAAGTACAGAATATGGTTGCTAGGATGGTACCTTGTCCATACAGAAAGGTGGATTGATCAAATCTCCACTCATTAGTGGAAACTGCATTAAGCCCTCGCCCAAGTTGCTAAGAGGACACTGGTGGGTGTAGCCTTTATGCTTCCTCTGTGATATACATAACTATATATTTAAATGGATGAATAAAAGAGGAGTGACCCTGGAGTTAAGTACAGTGGCTTTCTATTCTTTGGAGTCACAGATTGTTTTGAATCTGTTTTAAGGTTCAGCAGATTTTCTCTAAAACTTATTTACATTTTGTACAACATTTCAGAGAGCTCAAGAATAAAAGCAAGGGTCTGCCATTGTGGCATGGCAAGTAAAAGTCGCTGTCTGCAATGCTGCCATCCTATGTGGGCATCGGTTTGAGTCCAGGCTGCTCCACTTCTATCCAGCTCCTTCCTAATGGCCTAGGAAAGTCATCAGAGGTAGCAGGATGCTTGGGCCCTTGCTACCAGTGTGGGAGCCCCAGAGGAGGCTCCCGGCTCCTGGATCCTGGCTGTTGCCTGGAAAAAACAGCCCTGGTTGTTATGGCCATCTGGAGAGTAAATCAGCAGATTGATGATCTCTCTCTCTCTCTCTCTCTCTCTCTCTCTCTCTCTCTCCCCCATCTGACTTTCAAATGAATAAATAAATCTTACATAAAAAGAACAAAACCAGTATCTGTTAAAGGTAGGTTACTGTGCTAGACACTGGCAGTGTACACCCAGTGGACCCTTGAAACAGGTGCCCTGAACCCTCCACTAGCATCTTGCTCCTTGCTCTTACATCATAGTGCTTGCCAGTCCCCCTCCCAGTAGCATCTCCTGTTTTTGCCTACCTAAAAACTTTGTCTTATGGGCATATTTGCCACCATTATGTCAGCCTGAAATATCAGGGAACTAATGCCCTCTGGGAGTAAACTTTAATCAATGATGGGCAAGTATATAACTATGACAACTTCCCTTCTTTATTATGGTGACACTGCTGGGTGTGTGTCTCCCAGTGTGCTCAACGGGATGAAGATCCAGTGCTCACACTGATGGCTGGCTCAGGAACACACCTTTTACCAGCTCCTTTCCTCTTCCCTCTCCTCTACCAATGTACCCTTCATTGCCAAATAAATCAGCTGCACCGGCATCCCTGCTTCAGAATCTATATCTAGAGATCCCACCCTAACACAACACTCAGTAACTATACTTGGAATGTGCAATTCATTGTGTGATATGAGGTGGATCCTAGCAGCTATTAGTTTTGTGTGACATAGAGATAGGTTCAGTAACTAACTCAGAGGTCTGTGGGAAGGGAATGCAAGGATCAGCCTGGACCAAAGTCTTTTTGTTCAGAGATGTAACCTCTTTTCACTTATTTTGACAACAAAACTTCTACGTGCCAGCCACTGGATGAGGAATAAACACAGGGCATAAGCCAGTTAAGGCCCCTCTTTACTCAGAGCTCTGAGGAGAGCAGAGAGAAAATAAACACAGAGAACAATGGAAAAAAATTGTGATTAGGAAATCAAGAAAATATATAGGATGATCTAATAGGCAAAGATTAAAGTGAGAGTCAAAGTCAGTGCTGTAGGGAAGGCCAACCTTTGAGAGCGATTGAGAGAAATTCTTATCTTCCCAGGTTCCCCATCTTGGTTCATTGTACTTCTACTCAAAAGTATCCCAGCAAAGAACATGGCCATAGTCTTCACTCTAGGTAGTTTGTAATCTAGGCAGAAGAGCGACAGAATAAATAAGCAAATGAAGGGAGAGATGCCAGATAAGAACCACTACTTTAAAAAGATTAATAGTAGCCAATGACTGAGCATGTTTTACCTTTTTCAACTGAGGTTCCCTGAGAAATCAGTCCAACTGCTCTGAAGCATATGCACGATATAATTATTTTATTTCTCTTCTGTGCATCTAGAAAAGTATTCATGGTGTACAATCATTGAAAGAATTGAAAACAAAGGCAAAAAAAACCTCAAAACCTCAAAGTGTTTGTTGTGTTCTGTAATTCAGATGAGGGCCTCCATCTAAGAAGGACTCCTTAAGGAAGTATCACGCAGGAAGAGCCCCAGATCTCAAGGAGCCAGCCATTGAGGATCAGAGAAAGCAAGGTGAGGAGAAGGGTCATGCAAAGCCCTGGGGGTCTAGCTTGGCACAGGTGCACAAGGAACAAGAAGGTTAGTGGGAGATAGGAGGAGGAGATTAGAAGAACGGAGGAAGGCAATGGTACCAAGGCAGTAAGAGAGGGACAGTCATAGAGAAGTATGTGCATTAATGTTAGGAACATGCATTTTTTTTCAAAGTATGGGCAGTAATTTAGAAAGAGCCGATAATCAAAGGAAGGCCAGCCCACATAGTATTGCATATCTAGTTGAAAAGTAGTGGTATCTTTACCCACCATGGTAGTGGATCAGCAGGATTTGCTAAGTCAGATATGAGGGAAAAAAGAAGAAATCAGAGGAAGTGCCTGGCATACAAGTGGCAGGTGATGATAAAGCTATTTCCTAGGATAGGGAAGGTTAGAAAAGGAGAGGTTTGCAAAAATAAAATCAAGAATCCTATTTTGATTATGTAACAATGAGACACCCTTTTGAAACAACAATGCCAAGTTGACCAATGAGAGTATGAGTAGAGAACATGCAGAGAAGACCTGAGAATCTTTGCTGGGTAGATGGTGTGGTCACCTAGAATCACATCTGTAGTCCTACAGTTCTTATTATCTGGTTTATCATCTCTGTACTCTCAAGATGATCCTAGTTTGTAGGATAAATTACATCATGATCGTCTGTGGAGAAAGTATCAATGGAGAAATAAAGAGAACCCAGGAAAGATGCCAAGACACTTGAGCACGTACAGGTGAGGAGAAGAGGAAGAGTTAGCACAAG
Source organism: Lepus europaeus (assembly GCF_033115175.1). Taxonomy (NCBI): domain Eukaryota; kingdom Metazoa; phylum Chordata; class Mammalia; order Lagomorpha; family Leporidae; genus Lepus; species Lepus europaeus. Next base: position 15,907,377 of record NC_084830.1, on the reverse strand, counting down.
AGATTGAAACATGATAGTCAGTCAGATGGGAAGAAGAACAGGAAATGGCAGTATCAGAAAAACAAAAGGAAATGTGTTTCATGAAGGTGAGAGGGTCCCTTATGGCAAATACAGCTGGAAGACACAGCAAGCAAAGAACATCCATGGGATCCTCATATTTCATCTGATTGAAGTCATGATTGCAGGGGGTAAGACAGTCACTCTCTCTTGGTCATGGAACTGCCTTTCTCCTGGAGAAATCCAGTTCATAGTACCACAGATGATTGAAGGACAAAGTGCAGTGTATTTGGAAAGATTGTCCATAGAACACCTTAGACAGATTGAAATTTCTTTTGGTGAAAGAACAAGGTCATGCCTACGACAAAACAGACATTTGTTTCAGAAAACAGAATGTCCAGAAGTTCTGACTTACTAATAACTCTTCTATTATTATTACTGTTGGTTAAGACTACCACTAGTGTTTCTATCACATCATCTAATTTCCAGCCCAGAGCTGTTTTCCAGTAGATCATGCTGTCTCAGCAAAGCTTCCTGGCTGGTTATATAAAAAGCAATGTGGGAAAGAGTTAATTGGCAAACAGAGTGACTACCTTTGCAACCCAAGAAGGCCTGCTGTGACTTGTTATCTGCAGAGCTAAGCAGCTTGCTGTACAAGCGATATTGGAAGCTCATTGCTGTTAATGCCAATGGGGCCACTCAACACCTCCCTGTAAGTGGTCTCAAGATTGGTATCTTGCCATTCATTTTATGTTAATTTTTTCCCTTTGGAGAACAACTTCCTCATCTTTTGCCTCCAAGACCTAGAGCTGAAGGAAGGTCAAACCTGGCAGAAACCTAGAGTGAGATGCTAACTTGATGGTTCTTTCCTAACTTCTCACTGTACTGCATGAGTCATGGAGCTAGAGAATTACTCAGCAGAATGCAAAGAGTATAGGCTTTGAGATCAAAGAACTGCGTTCAAGTTCTTAGTAACTAAATAAAGGAGTCATTTAATTCATCTCAGCGTTACTTGTTTTTCATTTGTTAAAATAAAAACACATAATGGATCCTACATCACAGGTTTTTATTGAACAATCCACTCTCATTCAGCTTCTGCCCTCTCCTCTTATTGAAGCTCTTGTTTCAGCTGTGTGTTCATCACAATGGACCACTATCCACCCTGAACTGCTCTTCTCTTAGTTCCTGTGACAGCGTGCATTGCTGACTTTCTTTCTACCGCTCTGGTTGCACCTGTTCAGGCTCTTGTGCTGGCTTCTCCTCCTCTTTCTGATCTTGGAGCCTGATAACACTCCTTCATTCTACTTACACTGTGTCTCTAGATAATGGCCAATCTTATCCTGCCAAATACTATGCATATGCTGACAATGCTCAGATTCATCTCTGCAGTATAGCTGTATCTTCTGAGATAAGACCTAGTTCACGTGCCCACCTGATGTGGCCACTTGGGTGCTCTTTAAACATCTTACACCAACACACCCATGATTTTGAGCCTTTCCTTAAGATTCCATTCTACCTCAACTTTATCACATCTCAAGAAGTGGCACCATGGCCAATTTTGTGATTCTAATTAGTAACCTTAAGTTTCCTAGTTAACACTCTCTCTCTCCTCTGTTTTCCATCCAGACTAATCTGCTTTTCTTTTTTTTTCTTTTTTTAACTTTTATTTAGTAAATATAAATTTCCAAAGTACAGTTTATGGATACAATGGCTTCCCCCCCCCCCATAACTTCCCTCCACTCACACCCCTCCCATCTCCCACTCCCTCTCCCATTCCATTCACATCAAGATTCATTTTCAATTATCTTTATATACAGAAGATCGATTTAGTATATATTAAGTAAAGATTTCATCAGTTTGCACCCACACAGAACATAAAGTGTAAAATACTGTTTCCATACTAGTTATAGCATTAATTCACATTGGACAACACATTAAGGACAGATCCCACATGAGGAGTAAGTACACAGTGACTCCTGTTGTTGACTTAACAATTTGACACTCTTGTTTAGGCATCAGAAATCTCCCTAGGCTCTTGTCATGAGTAGACTAATCTGCTTTTCATGGGAATTGTTTATCTAAGAACATCTTGTATTCATCCATTCTGTATTTTCTTTATCATCCTGGGTGGCGTATTTTCCATCCATATCCATTCTTCATCCTTCTCCAAGCTGCATGATTCCTTTGCAGGCAGATCTATATAAAGTACTTCAATAAATGTATAGTCCTTGGATTTCTGGTTAGATTTAGCTATTGGAAAGCACTATCAGAAAATCAGAGGTGGGGAGAAGAGTGAGTTTGGGTTATGAAAGATCATAGGATCTTTACAGGACTGCCATGGATTTGCAGGGATTCTCAAAAGAAAGTCCAATTTTCTCCAAGGAATCAGCCCTTTGTCTCCATGCTCCTGTTTCCTTCTTTCCATTCACGCCTTTTCACCTGGTATAGTCATGACTCTGAACTCTGCCTTATCTCCAAGAAACTATACAGTCCTCTAATGTTTTATTTATAAGCTACCTTAGATGGTCCCTATATTAAACCCTCCAAAAATATCCTGGCTTGAAAATTCTATATGTTCCCTGCCACAAACATGATTGTTTCTTTTTTGAAAATTTAATTGTTTTATTTTCAGAGAGAGAGGGGGGTGGAGAGAAAATCTCATCCACTGGTTCTGTACGAAAATGCCTGCAACATCTGGAGTTGGACCATACTGAAACTAGGAAGTGGAAACTCAATCCAGTTTTCCCATGTGGGCAACAGGGACCCCCCAAGCACTTAAATCATCACCTACTTCCTCCCAGGGTGTGCATTAGCAAGAAGTTGGAATCAAGAACAGAGCCAGGACTGAAACCCAGACATTCTGAAATGGGGTGTGTTTTCCCCACTATGCCAAATGCCCTCCCCTTCAAGCCTTATTTATTACTTGTTTGAGTAACAACAATGGCAAGAAACCAAGTAAACAAGTCCATTTGCCTATTTTATCTCCTAATCTTACTGAAAGCAACTCCCTCTATTCCCTCTGCACCGCATTGAGCAATCACTGTAAGATATGTACTGTTTCACTCCTCTGCTAAAACACATTCAGAAGCTTCCTTTGGCATTTGCAATGACTACTTCAACTGCTTACTAAAGAACAAGTTCCTTCATGCTGTTTTCTTCACCTATCTCTCCAAGCACATCTTGTACTCTTCTATGGTTTAATTCTTGCACTCACTCATTCAGCTACTGTTAAATTCTCTAAAACACTACACATTCTCTTCCAACTTACTCCTCACAGAGCACGGGCACAATTGCCTTCTTCTCATCGCTGAAATCCCAGCTCGGTTGTCACATCCTCAGATGTGCCTTTTCTGCCACCCGTCTGAACGCAGTTCCAAACCCAGATGCTCTGATACAATACAAAAGTTATATAATCAGTATCTCAATCACTAGACTAAATTACCACCCCTATTTTCTTTTTATTTATTTATTTATTTATTTATTTATATTTATTTATTTATTTATTTTTTTGACAGGCAGAGTGGACAGTGAGAGAGAGAGAGAGAGAGAAAGGTGTTCCTTTTGCCGTTGGTTCACCCTCCAATGGCCGCCACGGCCAGTGCCCTGCGGCCGGCGCACCGCGCTGATCCAATGGCAGGAGCCAGGTGCTTCTCCTGGTCTCCCATGGGGTGCAGAGCCCAAATACTTGGGCCATCCTCCACTGCACTCCCTGGCCACAGCAGAGAGCTGGCCTGGAAGAGGGGCAACCGGGACAGGATCCGGCACCCCGACCAGGACTAGAACCCGGTGTGCCGGCACCGCAAGGCGGAGGATTAGCCTATTGAGCAGCGGCGCTGGCCAACCCCTATTTTCTTTTAAAAACAAAGCTTTGTTATTTGTTTTTAAGAGAATTGCAGCATAAAGAACTTAGTCTCTTGGATGGGCTTTACATGATCTGAGACTTCTCCAGGTAGTGGTAATTATGCATATTACAGGCATAGCACAGGGAAGAAACCTACCAGCTTCTAGGATGCTGCTATCCTCTTACATCTGAGCCAAGGCAGATGATCTGCATTTATTTATATAATGAATAAGTAGCATCACAAAATGTTTGATCCATTTGGGTGAGGAGTCAAAGATTATAAAGATTTAGAGGTACTTTTCCTATATAATAATAAATGTTATTTATTTTTTATTTATTTATTTGACAGGTAGAGACAGAGAGAAAGGTCTTCCCTCCGGTGGTTCACTCCACAGATGGCCGTAATGGCCGGAGCTGCGCCAATCTGAAGCCAGGAGCCAGTTGCCTCCTCCAGGTCTTCCCCACACGTGGAGGGGCCCAAGCACCTGGACCATCCTCCACTGCTTTCCCAGGCCATAGCAGAGAGAGAGCTGGACCAGAAGAGGGGCAGCTGGGACTAGAACCGGTGGCCATATTGGATGCTAGCACGGCAGGCGGAGGATTAACCCACTGCTCCATGGAACCACCCCCCCCCTTGTGTTTTTTGTTTATATATTTGACAGGTAGAGTTACAGGAAGTGAGAGGGAGAGACAGAGAGAAAGGAATAATACATTTTAGATGTAAGAGACAACTTCAAATGCTTGTCTTCATGAATCCAAGGCACAAACGGAGACAAATGAAGTACTGGTAGCACCATTCCATAAAGGAGGTAGCTGTAGGTCATGAATGCTATGCCTAGTCCACAATCAATGTAACTCTTGTGAGTTGGAGATGAGAGTTCTGCACCTGAGTGGTACCTCCTGGTGCCATGAAGGTACAGTGTTCCATAAGTCCTCATTAGGTCCCTGTCTTAGTTCTCTTCATTCATTCAGCCTTTATTTATCACTGTGTGTGGCAAATTTAACAAAGTGAACAGTTAAAATCATGAGTCCCTTTGGATTCCTATTCTTAGTCTAGCCTTGTACCAATTTGATGAAGTGGGAATTTTGGTTAAAGTGAAACTTTAAAAAGGAAAGCACCAGCTGTCCTGTGGTTACCCAAGTAAAGAGTCACAGAATAGGGACTGAGTGTGCTGACTCCCCATCCTATCACCTTTCTGCTTTGGGGTATGAAACCAGTAAAAATAAGATTGGTTTCCTTCCTTTTTTGTTTTGAGGCAACAATTGCCTTCTAACACTTGTATCACAAATTTGAGATGTTATTTTTTCCAGGAGACCAGAGGACTACATCTTCCTCTGATGGTTGCTAAGGACAGTTATCTGTTATATCTGTTATCACCTGCTTCAATGCACAACCATCTACAGGATCGTGGATAGAGAATTCAGCCCAAAGGACCTTGCTCAATAAAGGTGCCAAGAATAGGGACATGGAGGAGAAGGTTTCTCCCTTTCGTCTTTATAATTACATTTTATAGGTGATGTTCTTAGCAGTGTATAATTACAGTCATGTAATAATATCTCTTGTTCTCAGGCCCAGAATTGAGGCTATGAGGTTTTGCATAAATGAAATCTATCCATCAGTGCTGTGTGGTGTGAAGGAATTAGAACAAGTTCTCAGGGACATGGTCTTGGGTTCAAAGCAGAACCTCATTACTTGCTGGCTTTGTGCCCTTGAACAAGACACTTAACCTCTTTGACTCTGGCTTCTTTACATCCCAAAGGTAAAACATTTACTTCAATAAGCTTTTTTAAAAAAGATTTATTTTTTTTTATTTGAAAGGCAAAGATAGAAAGTGAGGGAGAGACACAGTGAGAGAGATCTTCTGGCCACTGGTAAACTCGCCAAATGGCCACAAGTCCGAAGCCAGGAGCAAGGAGCTTCTTCTGAGTCTCTCACATGGTGTAGGGGGCCCAAGGACTTAGTCCATCTTTTGCGGCTTTTCCAGGTGCATTATCAGGGAGCTAGATCTGAAGTGGAGCATCCAGGTCTCGAGCCAGTGACCATATGGGATGCTGGTGCTACGGCAGTGGCTTAATCAGCCACACCACAGGCTGGCCACTCTCAATAAGCTTTCAGAAGTTTAACACATAAAGTAATATAGAGAGTATATCATAGGTGCTGGTGCTGTGGCATAGCAGGTAAAGCCTCCACCTGCAGTGCCAGCATCCCATGTGGGCGCCAGTTTGAGTTCTGGCTGTTCCACTTCTGATCCAACTCTCTGCTATAGCCTGGGAAAGCAGTAGAAGATGGCCCAAGTCCTTGGACTCCTGAAGCCATGTGGGAGACCAGGAAGAAGTTCCTGGCTCCTGGCTTCAGATTGGCACAGCCGGGACTCGAACCGGCACCCATATGTGCTGCTGGCACCGCAGGTGGTAGCTTTACCTTCTATGCCATGGTGCCAGCCACAATAAATAAATCTAAAAAGAGAAAAAAAGAGAAAGATAAAAAAGTAAGTATACCATATAGTACCTGAAATCAAAGGCCCTCTAAAAACGCTGATTTCTCTCTGCCTCTCTATTGAGGATAGAATAAAGTCTGCCATATCACCTGCCTGAAACAACGCAAATGAATGCTGTTTCTTGTTGAGTGACCACAGATGTCCATGTAGAGTATGCTCACTGTTGGACTGCTATCAACCTAACAGGAACAACGCAGGCCACGTAGTCAATGATCCCAGCCTCAGTTACCCTACAGTACACAGAATAAAATCAGGACCTTCTGTATGGCTTTGAACCTAGAGGTTCCAGCTAAAAGAATTTATATAAATTGGCCAATGTATACCCTGAATAGTATATGAGTTACGTTAGATCACAGAACTGTAATCTAGACAATGCTTTTTTCCCCAAGAAAACAATTATACTGGAAGAATTTCTTTTGCTGTTAGAAACCATTTTCTAAAGATGTGAAATCCTTCCCCAAGACCAAACCTTAGTTCCCCCTCATTGTCCTTTCCAGCTTGTAAAATTCCCATTTTCTTTAGGCATCTCTCAAGAACACAATTTTTGTTCATGTGTAATAATGATCCTCTTCCTCCTATTACTATTGAAAATAAGAACAGTATTAAAAAAGCAATCCATATATAGGCATTTATATTAATTATTCCACTGAGCCCACTCATTAAACTGTAAGCATAAAATAGCATTCCCACTTTACAGCAAACAAAACCTTAGAGGTAAGGTACCTGGGCCAAAGGCACTGGAGTTAACAGGTGGCAGGGCCTGCTCTTCTAATCTAATGTGTACGGCCCATTGCGAAATCCATGTTCTTACATAAACTGCTCTTCCTTTCTGATTGTGTATCTATTAAATGTCTCACCTCTTTCTAAGCATTTGGAAGTCAATAATATATGTTTTTAAAATTTATTGAAATCAGCCCCTTACAAATAGCAGCCATTTTATAATTTATGAAAAGGTTGCTGAAAGAACAGCTCCCAAGTTGACATCTCCACTTGATACCTCCAAGCACCTCAAACTTGACACATCCATGACAACTTGGCCTTCTTTTCCAAACATGTTCATCCACAAATCATCAATTCACATCTAAGGACAGCATGAGTAACTAATTCACTTCAGTGAGAAATTTGGGATTTCCTTAGCACAGGTACTCATATCTCTTTCACACATTACGTACCATAGATCAATAAAGCTTGAACATTCAACCTCCAAAACGACCTTAATCCACATTTCCCCGTTTGCATTACTGCTGACTCAGCATAAGCTGGACCAGTGCTGATAGAATTGGATGTGAAGTATGAATTTGTGGGTCCTGAATTCCCTTAACCATGTGAGGCTGCATGAATTTGTCTTCCCCTACATCTCCCACTATTGATCTAAACCTCAAAAGCAAGTATCTAGGAGATTCCAAGATGGCAAAATAGGAAAGGGTGCACTGATCTAGGGCAAAATAGTAAAAAAAAAAAAGTGGAGGTAGTACATTCTCAGAGGAGAGTTAGAGAAAGCTGCAATGGAAATTCTACGGAAGGAAGAGTGATGCAGGCTGTGGAACCGTGTGGACGGTGTGGATGCACAGAATTGAGCATGGACACAACAAATTACCCAAGCAGTCAAGAGCTGGAGAGAGTGCCAGCTTTGAGCAGTGAGGTGAGATCAGACTACAGCAGCCTGTGCCTCTGGCGACATAGCTAGAGGACGAGCATGGCATAAGTCTGACTTGGAGCCCTAAGAGGAACAGTATACTTGCTAAACCAGTGGGAAAAAAGGAGCATGTTTCTCTCTAGTTCTTGTGGGCATACCTGGCAACTGCCAGGATAAGACACAATCTTGTTGGCAGTAGAGGGACTGTAACTAGTGGCTCTTGTGCACACATGTTATCCAGGGATTTTACCAGAGGAAACAATCTACATTCCCACAAACTTAGAATTTGGCAAGGAATAGTGACAGGTGGCTTGATACCCACATAGGACTGTGAGGCGACACCAGCCTCTCAACATATCACGGTCTCCAGGGCTCAAACCACCTAGGAAGATCACTTGGAGTTAGCTGGTTCTGGGGATGGCTCTGCCTCTCTGTGGATGGGACAGGTTCCATGGTAGAGTGGATATTCTGTTCCTGGTGAATGTAGGAGCCTTGTATGCTAAGCTCTGTGACTCTATGAGAGGACACAGGTTGTAGATGGGTCTCTGGGCAATCATTGAACGGCTCCACATGCTTAGTTCTCCCTGATTTCCTGGGGTTGGTCAATGCAGTGGGATCTGTGCTTACACTGAGGACTGAACAGATGTGTGGTTCATGCAGCAGCGCCAATGTGTATTATACCCGCTTAGGGCTAACACCCAGGCATTGATCACCTTGGAAGAGAGGAGGTGAGAGTGTGATCATACCAACAGAGGTGATCATAACCACCTCTCTGCTACCAGGAGATACATCATGACCAACTTGGGTATAATACTGGATACTCACCCTACCTGGAGCACTGACCAGAACTCTGGCCACACCCAGAACGTGCATCTGGGCATTCACTGAAAGAGTAGGCACTCTACTAAGTCACAGAGGCACAGTACAAAGATCAAAGATATCAGAGGAAAAAATAAATAAGTATTTCCACTAATGCTTAAAAATAAATGCAGAAATTAAGGAAATAAGAATAAGGCGGACAGTACTATCTCCCTACCAAAGGAATACAACAAAACTTTAATATTAGAATATGAAGATAAAGAGATTGATGAAATGCCTGATACAGAATTCAAAAGATTAGTCATGTGATTACTCAGAAGCAATGAGAAGCAAATTCACGAGTTAAAGAAATACATACACTCTATGAATAAAAAATTTTCCCCATGAAATTGAGATTTTGAAGAAAAATCAAAATGAAATATTAGGGATGAAGAATTCAGTATGTTAAATAAAAATACAATGGAAAGCCTTACCAACAGACTTGGTTAAGCAGAACAAAGAATATCTGAACTGGAAGATAAATTATAGGAAATCTTTAACTCAGAGAAAGAAGGAGAAGGAGAAGAAGAAGAAGAAGAAAAGAGGAAATTAGACAACTTAAAAAGGTGTTAGAGTTTTATGGAATACTATCAAATGACTGAACATACAGGTGTTAGGAATTCCTGAAGGTCTGGAAAGAGCGAATGCGCTAGAAGGCCTTTCAGTGAAATAATTATAGAAAACTTCCTTTATATAGAGAAAGAAAGGGACATACAAGTACGGGAAGCACACAGGACTCCTAATACACATGACCAGAAAATATCTTCACCAAAGCACATTGTAGTCAAACTTTTAGCAGTCAAACATAAAGAAAAGATTCTAAAATCTGCACAAGAGAAACACCAGATTATTTTCAGTGATTTTTCAATTAGACTTCTAGCTGACTTGTCATCAGAGGTTCTATAAACTAGGAGGGAATGGAGAGAAATAGTCCAAATATTTTTTTTAAAGATTTATTTTACTTATTTGAAAGAGTTACAGAGAGAGGTAGAGACAGAGAGAGATCTTCCATCCTCTGATTCACTCCCCAGATGGCCACAACAGCCAGAGCTGCACTGATCCAAAGCCAGGAGCCAGGAACTTCTTCTGGGTCTTTCATGTGGGTGCAGGGGCCCAAGGACTTGGGCCATCTTCTACTGCTATCCCAGGCCATAGCAGAGAGCTGGATTGGAAGAGGAGCAGCTGGGACTAGAACCAGTGCTTCAGGCCAGGGCATTAACCTGCTGAGCCACAGCTCTGGCCCCAGTCCAAATCTTAAGAGAAAAAACTGCAAACCCAGAATAGTGTACCTGAAAAGCTCTCATTTGTGAACAAAGGTGAAATAAAGGCCTTCCATTATAAACAGAAATTGAATTTGTCACCACTTTTCCAGTCTTACAAAAGATGCCTAACAATGTGCTACATACATAAACAGAACTATAGTCATCATTATGAAAGAATGTGAAGGTGGAAAATCTCCCAGTAAAATACAAGGGGAATCCAAAGTAAACAATAGGAATATTTATGGAAAAATGGCAGGGCAAATTTGTTACTTATCAATAGTAACTTTGAATGTAAATGGCCTAAGTGTCCAATTAAAAGATAGAGAATTTATTAAAAAATAAAACCCATCTATTTTCTGCCTACAAGAAACATACCTCACCAATGAAGATATACAAAGACTGAAAGTGAAATAATGGAAAAATATATTATGCTAATGGAAAGCAGAAACAAGCAGGTGTTGCCATTTGAATAACAGACAAAACAGACTTTAACACAAAAACTGTTATAAGAGACAAAGAAGGGCAAAGGATCAAAATGACTGAGAGAGCAATCAACAGGAAGATGTGACTATAATAAATGTATAGTGCACTTGACTATTTAAAAATAATATTAATTATGTCTAAATAAATAAATAATTATATTATTTATATTATATAATTATAAAACAATTATGTCTAAATAATAAAATAGTATTAATATGTCTAAAGGCAGACATAGACTCCAATACAATAGTATGGAGACTTCAACACTCTCCTTTCATCAGTGGACAGATCAACCAGCCAGAAAATCAACAAAGAAACAACAGAATTAATCTACAATATGGATCAAATAGACCCAACTCATATGCAGAATCTTTCATCTCACAGTTGCATCAGTGCATGGAACTTTCTCTACGATAGACCACATGCTAGGACATAAAGCAAGTATCAGAAAATTATTAAAAAATCAAAATCATAACATGCATCTTTTCTGGTCACAATGAGTCATGAAGACATAGAAAACAAAACAGACCAATAACCAAAGTGGAGATTGAGTCTGTATTAAAGACCCTCCCAACAAAGAGAAACCCAGGACCAAACGGCTTTACTCCTGAATTCTACTAGACATTTAAAGAAAAACTAATTCCAGTTCTTCTCAAGCTATTCAGAACAATTGAAAGGGAGGCAATTCTCCCAAACTCATTCTATGAAGTCAGTGTCACCTCAATTCTTAAACCACAAAAAGATACAATACAGAAAGAGAACCATAGACTTATATCCCTGATGAGCACAGATGCAAAAATCCTCCCTTCACCCCCAATCTAATCCAAATGCACAACCAAGAGCTATTGGAGTCTTACCTGTGACTCAGTTACACATTCCAGCTCTGCCCAAGAATGCTCATGTGTCACCTCGGAACATTTAACCTCTCTGACATAATTTGCTCATCTGTCGAAAGGGTTAATCACTGCCTGATACAGAGTTGGTGAGCAGATAAAACTAGAGCATGCTGCTGACGGTCATAAAGATGAGATCACATGTTCTATGTTTATTTTACTTTTTTTCAAGAGCATGAAGAGTCAGGCTTATTAGGCAATGAGAATGGAGAGAACAAGAGAGACACAGTTCCTGTCATCAGAGAACTTACATTCACAGGGAAGCCAGACATTAAATAATCATACAAATAAGCAGGTAATTCTGTAGTAACAGTCAAGGCTCATCTGAAGCCTTTGCCCTGTTAGGCAGTAAATGAATCCCTTTTCCAAAATATCCGAGCTGGTTAGTGGCTGAGTTCAGATTAGTTTGGCTCTTCACAATCCCACCCTGAACTATGAGGCACTGTGAAAATATACAGGTAGTACTAACAAAGACTGAGGTACCTAGAAAGCCTGTTCCAATGAAGTGACTTTTAAGATGAAATTTTAAGGAAGAGTAAGAGCTGGGGAAGAAGAGGGATAAGAGACTTGGGATCCAATACATTGGTGAGCATTGAACAGAGATCAGGAGGGTGGAAACTTGAGGCAGAGATAGAACCAGCAGAAGAGGCTGGAGAGGTCACAAGAGCCCAGATATGGTAGAACCTTGGAAGCCATGCCAAAGACTATGGATCTTATCCAAAGAGGTGAGAAGTCATTACAGATTTTAAGCAGGATAATGACCTGGTTTGATTTTCTGAGAGTTCGTTGGTATTAGCTGTTGCAATCTTCATAACAACTTAAGGGGGTGCAGTAGAGTAGACTGACATCTATTTAGATGAACTAAGTTCTTAAGGTCTCACAAGTAGTATATGGCTATTGCAAGATTTACTTTGAGACTAAGTTCTTTCCACAGTCTTAATCTTAATCATGGTGTATCATGTTGTGCACAGTGCCCCTCTGTGTGACACTCTGTGTGACAAATCCTTAATTTTGTTATAATTCCATTCAGTTTCATTTCTTTCTCTCCATGTTTGATATTTTTTAAAGATTTATTTATTTAAAAGGCAGAGTGACAAAGAGGAGTTCGGTGTAGAGAAGCGAGAGCGAGCGAGAGAGAGAGAGAGATCTTCCCTCTGCTGGTTCACTCCCTAAATGGTTTCAACATCCAGGCTGAGCCAGATGCAAGCTAGGAGCCAGGAATTCCATCACAGAAGTGGCAGGGATCCAAGTACTTGTGCCATCTTCCATCGCCTTCCCAGATCCATTAGTAGGGAGCTAGATGGGAAGCAGTTTAACTGGGACTACAACCAACACTCCCATATGGGATGTGGCATGGTTTTGTTTCGTTCTCACTCTCATGCCAGTGACTTCCACAATGCTGCATCCAGTTCTAACATTTTCTAGGAATTCCAATCTCACCTGGTGACTTGGCCTCTCCATTTGGGTGCTTACTGGCATCTCAAACCTAACATATTGAAGTGCAGACTGCTTTCTGCCCAAAAGTTCTTGACTCCTCCCCCCGCCAACTTTTCACATTTCCAACCAGTGTCAGCCTCAATGTGCTCACTGTCCACCGACAGCCATCCCCTACCCCCTCTTTCACACCCAACTCCAGTCTCACAGGAGCTGATGTCAGCCCTATTTTTAAAGAGGTCCTCCTCTCCCCTACAAACCAGCATCTCTCCACCCACTGTTGTAAAGTCTCTTTGTGATACTTCTGACTTCCAACGTGAAACCTCCAGCAGCTTCCTGTCTTACTCAGAGTCAAGGCCAAAGTCTTTGCCACAGTCTTTAAAACTGTGCCTGCTTTGTTTTATGGTTCATTTGTTTACATTTTGTCTATATCTACTTCCATGTTCCTACAGCAGAGATGAGTGGTTGCAACAGAGACCATATGGCCAACAAATATAAAACATTTATTATCTGGACCTTGACAAAAATGTTTTCTTTCTTCTGACGCACATTGCATGTAGCACTCACATTCCCCCTAAGATGTGTGCACGTGCACACACACACTCCCTTCTTTGGCCTCATATTCTGCTACTCTGTTCTAGCCTTACTAGCTTCCACACAATTTCCAGAACGTTCTAAGCGTAAGTGTGACTTACCCCAGGGGATTGTACCTGCTGTTCTTACTGACCAGATTAGCCTTTTCTGTCCTTGTGCAAAACTTGCAGCCTGCCTTCAATGTTCTCAAATTTTATGATTTAGAAACTATTTCCAAACTTCCTTAGGTTAAAAAACACCATTCCCCAATTACTGTCCTTCCTTCCTACCTTGTCTCTTTGTTTTCTTTCTTAGTCCTCATCTACACTGGTGTTATATTGTTTTTTCTATGTTCTCTCTCCCCCAACTAGAATGTAAGCACAATAAATACAGAGACTTTATTTTATGCATTACACTATCATTTGTGACTTAAAAGCCCTAGTACATAAAAGATGCTCAGTTATTATTTTTAAATAACTGAATACATGTGAAAATACTTGGAATATAGCCAGTACAGCAGTCATTCTATAAGATTCCTTGGTTGACTGCTATGTGCTAGCCCTTAGCCAATCACTTTCATATACACTGACTTCATGTTTACCCTCTCCTTAACCTTTGTAGGAAGGGGCCCATGTTTCTCTTCTAACCTTTCCGTAAAAAGATAAGGATGTCCCTGAAACAATGTGCTGTGAAAGCTGTTGCGTACCGGGGGCAGGAAGGGGCTGTGTCTCCGGTGGGCTCACCAGCAACCATTCCTGAGGTCTGAGCCACTTCTTCCCTCCAGGTGGCAGCTTAGAAAAGCACTATCTCTTTAAAATAGCACACATCATTAAGACACTAATAATAAATCATAGTTATGAGATTTTTCCTAAAAAGATTAAATCCAGGGTCCTTCCAGAAATCCAGTTCCCATCACAATAGGCATCCTGTTTACTGTGCTCTCAATAACAGAGGCCAAACTGGAAGATGTTAGAATGCAACTAAAGGCCAAAGCACAGATGGGTGTAGCATTTTGAATTTTCTTCTTTTTTAGATACTGTGTACATATATACATCTCAAGACACTGCCTACAATTAATATTTGCTTTTATTGTAGCCAAATATGTGTAACATAAAATTTATCATTTTTATTATTTTGAAACATACAGTTCAGTTACATTGAGTACAATCACACTGTTGTGAAATCATCACCAGCATCCATTTCCTGAAATTTTTTCATCTTGCAAAACAGAAACTCTGTACCCAATCTCCAAAAACTCTCCATGCTTCTTGGGCCTGGCCTCTGGAAACCACCATTCTATTTCTTCTTTCCTTGAATTGGACTACACTGCATACCTCAGCGGAATCATAGTATTTGTCCTTTTGACATTTGCTAACTCACATAGCATTTTGTGTTCAAGGTTCATCCACACTGGGGCATGTATCAGGATTTCCTTCCTTTTTAAGGCTAAATAATATTCCTCTGTGTGTGTGTGTATGTGTGTATGTGTATACCATATTTTGTTGTTCTTCCATTGATAAATCCTTGAGTTGCTTCTGTCTTTTGATTATTGTGAATAATAATATACAATGAACTTGAGTGTGTCTATATTCTTCAAGACCTTATTTTCAATTCTGAGTTTATATTCAGAAGTTGAATTGTTGGAGCATGAGGTAATTCTGTTTTATGGTTTGAGGAACTACTACACTGTTTTCCAGCCCAACATTATTATATTTTCTGTAGGTAACATTTAAAAATCTTGATTGTGGGACCAGTGTTTGGTCCAGCAGTTAAGACATCCCTTATTAGAGTGTCTGGGTTCAAATCCTGGCTCCACTACCGATTCTAGCTTCCTGATAAATGTGCATCTGGGGAGGCAGCAGGTTAAGTTCCAATTACTTAGATCCTTGAAACCCACAGTAGAGACCTAGATTGTGTTCCATGCTCCTGGGTTTGGTCTGGCCCAGCCCGAGCTGTCATGGGCATTTGAGGAGTGAACCTTCAGATGGGAGATCACTCTATTTCTCTTTCTCTCTCTTGTTCTGTCTCTCTGTCTTTCAAATAAGTAAACATTAAAAATAATAAATACATAAAATCTAGATAGAAGATTGGTTTTGAGAGATGTTACAAAATACCAAAAATGCTAGTCTTTAGTCTTGGAATCAATTCCAAAATTCTCATTACTTAGTCACTGCCTGCCCAGGCTGTTTTAATGTCCGCTGTATTATTATAAGGTACAAGCATTCTGTCTTTTGTTCCTGTGTTTTGTTCTCTAAGTGAGTCAACTTAGGAAGCTGAAAAGACTGAGGGAACAATGCCAAACATTTTGCATTTCGTCCTTTCCTGTTCCCTTAAGTCCACCAACTCAATATCATCTGATTCCAGCTAGGGAGCCAAGCATAAAACTATTTCCTTGAAACCCATCTGTGACCTTATGGACCTCCGAATCAGCCTTATGAGCCCCTGGCAGCCTAAGGCTGAAAGGTAGAAGTCATGCAGTAATACTAACACTCACTCATAACCTGGGTTGGAGTTTTGAACCTTGTGAATGCCTGCATTTCACATTCACCAAGAGAGCCCCGGGAATGAGCTACCCTGATCCTACTCTGTGCTCTGTTTCCAATCCATTTTTGTGATCTTGGGTATGCTACTTAACTCGGGGAGTGAATCAATCTTTCTCACACTTCTATTTTTTTAGTAATAGATTCCTAAAAGCAAATAAAATATTACAATCTCAACATATGATATGAGTAATCAATTCAATATATAATATGAACAATAGTAAAGCTGCTTTGCTTAAAAAAAAGAGATGAAGTGTCAGAACCTCATCAAGGTATTATTATTTACCTGCTTTGTCTTCCCTATTTCTATTCTTAAAAAAAACTTCTGAAACTCTGGAGATGCTCTAGTGGTCAGCAGAACTTAGTCTGGAGTCCAGTGACATACATATCTTACTACTGATGTCAGGCTTGTAGCTCATACATTGAGACTCTCTAAAGATACAATAATGCATCACTGATGATCCCTGTCATCTGCTGGTTGTGGAAATGCCACTCAAACTCCTGGTTTTGTTTGTAGCTAAGTAGGTTTGTCAATATTTTAGAGATGGGAAATCTGAAACTTTGAGAGGCTATGATTTTCCCAATGCTACATGGCCAATAGTTGGAGAAGCCAGGATCTGTACCTAGGAAATTTGATTCTTGAAATGTTTACTTTAAAAAAATTCCACATTATGTGGTGGATGTTTAGCCCAGCAGTTAGGATACCCACATCTTACAAAACCTGGCTCTCTCTTTATACTCCAGTTTCCTGCTATTGCAGGCCCTGGAAGGCAGTGGTAATTGCCCAAGGAATTGGGTTCCTGCTACCGCTCATGACAGAGAGCCAGACTGAATTCCTGTATCCCAGCTTCAGCATCCACCACTCCCAGCTGTTGCACATACTGGGGAGAGTGCTCTTTATCTCTTGCTCTCTGTCTCTAAAAAAAGTCCACATTATGCCTCCTTTTAGATACCAGAAGGTGCTAAGTACAGAAGCTCTGTACACAGCAACTGTGAGAATTCCAGATACTCACGCGCTGGACTGCCTGATGTTGTTGTCTTAGCGCCACTCTGAAAAGTACCTGACCCTGGCTAAAGTCACCTACCTTATTCCAGAGACCAAATCCCTATGCCAGCCCAGTGGCGCCCACACACACTTTGGCAGAACTCTTGAGCAAGTCCAAGCAGTTAAAATGATACACTTACAGGTTCAGTTACAAAACATTTCATTTGGTCTAAGATTGGGTCTTTGGGATTGAATTCTCCGTCAATTCCCACACCTCTTTCACTCCATTTTGCTTCTAAAGGTGCTAGGGTGGAATAGAGGACTTGTCCTTGTTAATTACGCAGGTGCTTCCTCATGGTTCTTAATTTCTTCCTCAGGACTCCCTGTAGAGAATGTACTAAAGTTGGTTGATAAGAAGGCATTGATTCCCAGGACAGAGTTTCGAAATATTCTTATAAATTGATCATGTTGTTAATTAAGGGTTGCCTCAAAAAGGGACTGTAGATAGAGGTATAGCTGAAATCAGTGCTCTCAGTAATGGTGACAAGAGAGGTAAAATATCCCAATGATCCATGCTCAAGAAGGGGAATTAAAGGGATGGGATCAGAATTATCATTTATCAAACAATTCTGAAATGCTACACTCGGCTGTACAAACTTTATGACCTTGGGCAAGTTTCTTAACATCTCCAAATGTCAGCTTCCTCACCTTTAAACTGATGTCAATAACATTTTCAAAGGATGTTGCCTGGTTTAATAATGCATATAAAGTGTCTTGCACAGCTATTGCCTTGTAAGAAGCACCATTGAGTTGGTTGTTTCTACAGCTGTTATTACCGTTATCATTTGTCCTTTTGTTTAGCCCTCACCAGCATCCCAAATGATAGCTATCAGCTAGAATTCTGGGTTTCAAAATCATAGAGCAAACGTGTTGCACATCTCTTGCTCACTTGGTGATGGGATAGTGCTTGTCTTTATGACTTGTCTATGAAAATCAGACCAAAGGATGGTTGTTGGGCCAGGGCACAATGTAGAAAAATTAATCCAATTTAGGGGCAGAACGTGTAAATTTCGCAACTGCTCTCAGTTTAGTGTTTGGCATTCTATCCTCATTTGTGATTTTATATTATTTCACAATAAATTCTGATTTTGGTGTGAATGAAGATTTATACAAGGCTAAATTGAACAAATTGTGAAGAATTGATTTAGCGGACCTCAAAAGTCCTACTAATAAATAACCCAGAATGTTATATTCCAGCAGTAATTTAGTTTTCTCAGTATCCTGATTCCTACCAGTATTCTCTACAGATACTCAGTGCTTTATGACTTTCCTACACAGAAAAAAATAAGATCATGAGATCTATTGTTCCCGTATCATCCTGACATTTTCTAAATCAAGTATGGTTCACATAACAAACTCTCTGAAGAATGTCCTCTGATTTCAGAATATAGTTTAGTTTCTACTTAGCAGAGCCTGAGATATATTTGATTGGGTTTAAGAATTACTGTTTTTCAGTCTTATAGCATCATCTTTAGAATAGAATAATTATAAAATAAACCACAGTATACCATTGTTTACAATACACTTGCTGACATCAAAGTAAAACATATGCCATCTTAAAATGCATTAGAATAGGAAGCATCTATTTCTTTCCAAACTTAGTATCCCAAGGAATGATATAGATGAATATATATGAACTTTTCTTTTGCATCTCCATACCAAGGCTGTACAAGCTCATAGATGGCTTATTAAACAAGTTACAGAAGCAAGTGTGGACATGGTAGGAGACATTTTATAGTATTCCAGAATCATGGAATAATTAAATTGAATGTGTCCTTGGAGATCATTGGGGTTAACCTCCTGATTATATTTTAAATTTCATTCAATTAGCATGCAATGAGTTCCTAAAATGTGATAAGCATTAGGTTGGGATTAGATGGTGGCAGGGTGTACTTAGAAGGGCAATGAAAAAGTAAAAGAAGCAATGTATATTCCACGAAGGACTCTGTATGCTGGTAGAAGATATATTGGGGTACACATGGACTGAGACAAGTGCCATGAGAACAGTGTAAATATTATAAAAGCAGTTTAAGAAGAGAAATCAAGTTCATATTTGTAGCCTGGGTGGCAGAATGTTTTTAAAAATGATCTTCCCTTCATTTTACTCATTCAACAAAGATGCATTGAATATCTTTTATTTGATAAAACTCTGTACCAGGTATGTGGTGATACAGACTCCAATATTGAACCATGATCTTGGCTTTGTCATGGGTCCAGAATCTAATAAAGATGGCTGACAATTGAACATGAAATTGTGGTGCTGTGAGTATTTTGAAATATCCTTGTGTCTCTTCCTGCAGCCAGAATTACAGGCAGCTGATCTGAAATAACAAGCATGAGATGAACCAACACAGGCAAGATAATTGCTAAGTTTGTTACTTCCTCCTGATCACCTCCTGGGAAAGGTGAGGTACAGTTAGTTTGTCTTTTTTATTAAAGATTTGTTTATTTATTTGAAATTCAGAGTTACACACAGAGAGAAGGAGTGGTAGAGAGAGAGAGAGAGAGGTCTTCCATCTGCTGGTTCACTCCCCAATTGGCCATAATGGCCAGAGCTGCTCCAATGCAAAGCCAGGAACCAGGAGCTTCCTCTGGAACTCCCATGCGGGTGCAGGACCCCAAGGACTTGGGCCATATGTTTACTGCTTTCCCAGACCATAGTAGAGAGCTAGATCGGAAGTGGAGCAGCCAGGACTCGAACAGGCGCCCATATGGGATGCCGGCACTGCAGGCAGCAGCTTTACCCACTATGCCACAGTGCCGGCCCCTAGTTAGCTTGTCTTTACTTAAAAATAGACCTCAAATAAACATGAGTTGTATTAGTTTTGCTAGACAAACATGTGGAACCAATGAGCCCCAGAGATCAGAATGAATTCTTGTCATGATTTTTCCTCTGGCCACCTTGCATATTGAAAATTATTGTATTTACATTCAGGTATCACTTTTTCCATGGAAGTAGGTGTATATCCATGTTGGTAGGTTATTATTTGGTTATGTTGTACTTCAGTTTTCTTGGATGCAAAGTGAAGGCGTTATGCCAGCTAAACTCTGTGTCTGTCCTTTTGATAATCAGCTAACTTTACTGCAAACTGAACTCCAGAAGTGAGTTCACGCATGACAAGACAGGTCTTTGGCATTGTGGTGCAATTCAGCTGAAAATATTTCAGAGGCAAAATCTGTTTCACACAGTCAGTTGTATTGTCTACAAGGGTCACATCACTGGCATCCTGTTAAAATCAATAATATGGCAAATCCTAGTTTGGGAGCTTCATAGATTAAAACCAGCAATATTGGAAACACAAATGTTTGACACACATTACAATCTGAGAATATTTTTAATGACCAGTGAGAAAATGACTATGGCAATATGTGCAGGGAGTATATATATCATTGGAAGCTATGTGACATTGAAGATCTATATGACTTTCCTGTGTCTCATCTCCTAAAAATAAGGCTAATTACTCTATCATCCCCACTGGGCACTTAATGTAGATATGATGTAGAGTGTAATGAATACAGTGTCAGACATGTAACTTCTTAATGATTGTAGCTCCTTCACTTACCATCTGATGGTGGTGTCCCCTCTCTGGAGTTCCTTTGTGACGGGATGGTTTCTACTCACAGAGAAAGCAAATGGCAAAGTTAGGCCTTGGACCCAGTCTGATGTCATTACTGTATTCCACTTCCTATACCATCACCCTAATTAGAGTCTATGACTTCTAAACATTGAGAGTCAATGACAATATGAGTCTATGTAATTCTTCCTTCCTGGCTGGCTCTACACACCTGATTTTTAAATTTGTCATTCATCCAATGAACAGTAGTAGTTGTTATTCACGCAATTCTTCTGCTTTGTTTTCAGACCAAAATTATAATCCACATACATTTTGATTATGAACAGTATTAAAATTCCAGAGTACTTGTGAGAAAAATCATTAACAAGATTAAGTTTTAGAAAACGTTTCTATGCTTGGAGCTATAGTTTTCATCTCTTACATAATCACCATTTTTTTATTTTTATTTTTTTGACAGGCAGAGTGGACAGTGAGAGAGAGAGACAGAGAGAAAGGTCTTCCTTTGCCGTTGGTTCACCCTCCAATGGCTGCCATGGCCGTCATGCTGCGGCCGGCTCACTGCGCTGATCCGAAGCCAGGAGCCAGGTGCTTATCCTGGTATCCCATGGGGTGCAGGGCCCAAGCACTTGGGCCATCCTCCACTGCACTCCCAGGCCATAGCAGAGAGCTGGCCTGGAAGAGGGGCAACCGGGACAGAATCAGGCACCCCAACCGGGACTAGAACCCAGTGTGCCAGCGCCACAAGGCAGAGGATTAGCCTATTGAGCCGCGGCGCAGGCCCACATAATCGGTATTATATACATGATATGTAATGAGTAAGATTTTTAAAGAGTGTAGTGGTCATATTAATAATAGAAACTCTTATTTGTTGAGCACATATTCTGAGCCAGGGAATTTCCATGTTTTATTTCTGATTTTATAATAACCTTCCAAGCCAGTTATCATTATACCCATTTCACAGACTTAGAAATGCAGGCTTGTAGAGCTTAAATATCATATCCGTAATTACCTAGCATTGGAACCCAGATTGCAACCAAGATAGCTAAGCTTCATGGCTCAGCAGTTTTCACTTCCTCTGTGGCTGCCCAGGATGGAAAGTAATGATATTCACAAGATAAATTGGAAGAGGAATCCTTGCTGTAACTAATTGAACACCTCTGTGTGTCTGTGTGTGCTTGTGTGTGCCTAGGCCTGTGACTTGTGCATGAGGGATCTTCAGAAAGCTCATGAAAAATCTGTATTATGAAAAATGGTGCCTGGATTTCAAAATTGTTGTGCACCAACAGAAATTTATCTTTTAATTCCTTTTTTAGTACAAACTTTTTGAAATATCATGTAAATGTGGCATGAATTTTGTTTTTTGTTGTTGTGAACAAACTATTGCATACATCGGTAAGAACCTACTCCTCAAATGGACCAAGAAATGATACTTAAGCAAAATAAAAAAATATTTTTGTGTAGGTAATGATTTCCCTATAATAATTCTTGTGTGAAATCTTCATTTTGATCTAATGGACTTACTTACATGCACTAGGTACACATGTATTTTTTCTCATGCTCCTCTGCGTTTTCCCATCAAGAGTAATGATCAGAGAAGGTAAAAACACATATAGTATAGGGAGTTGCTGCTCTTTAAAAATAACCAAAATTTACAGACTTTCTTGAAAAACTTTAATGCTCTTTTTTGACTTGAAAAACAGAATGAGAGAGAGAGGGAGGGAGAGAAAGACAGCACATGCGAAAGAGGTCTTCCATCTGCTGATTCACTTCCCCAGATGGCTATAACAGCTGGGGATGAACCAGGTCGATGTCAGGAACTTGGAACTCCATCCAGGTTTCCCACATGAGTGGCAGGGGCCCCATTATGTGGGCCATCTTCTGCTGCCTTCTCAGACCCATTGGCAGAGAGTTGGATGAGAAGTAGACCAGCTGGCACCAAAATTGACACTCAGGTAAGGGATACTGGTGTCACAAGCAGTGTTTTACCTGCTGCACCACAATGCTGGGACAAAACTTTATTTTTATTAGTTCAACTGCACTGTCACGCTGTGAAGTGGTCATCTTATTATTGTCCCTGTTTAACAGATGAGAAAAACAAAGAGAAGTTAAGAGCTGAACAGATTTCCTGCAGAAATAGATAGATGAAGCAGAATCAGGATTTATACCTCAGTACTTTGTTACCAAACAGAATGTTTTCTTATGTAGCCTTCAGAATGTTTGATCGTTTGATGAAGTGAATGACGGAGAGGTACTTTAAGAGTTCTGTAGTAGCAATAACCAACACATGCAATCATTTCAAATCCAATAGCTAGCACAAGCTGTTTTTTTTTTATATTATCAGTTTTTAACCATGTACTCATTATGGTTGCTTGAAAACAAAATGTAAACTGCCAGTCACATTTATCTAAATTTGTGATCAGATTATTGCTATGGTTCTTATAAAAACTACTTCAGAAGATTAGAAGTAAATAAAATTTAACCAAAATTCATTGAACACATATCACATGAAAAGAGTTTATACTCTGCAAGGACAAAGATAAGTATATAAGTGATTGTGATTGAATGGTAGTACATTTTAGAATAGATAAATGCTTTACTATAGACAACATGAAAGACTTACTCTTGAGGGCTGAGTTGAATCTTTAAAGATATGGCAATACTAGGAATTCATGAGAAAAACTGGAACTGATTGAGGCTGAGGGAAATACATGTGAAATAACACTAAGCCATGAAAAGTCACAAGATTTTTTTTTTTTTTAATTTTTGACAGGCAGAGTGGGTAGTGAGAGAGAGAGACAGAAAGGTCTTCCTTTGCCGTTGGTTCACCCTCCAATGGCCGCCACAGCCGGCGTACTGCAGCCGGCGCACCGCGCTGATCCGAAGCCAGGAGGCAGGTGCTTATCCTGGTCTCCCATGGGGTGCAGGGCCCAAAGACTTGGGCCATCCTCCACTGCACTCCCTGGCCACAGCAGAGAGCTGGCCTGGAAGAGGGGCAACTGGGACAGGATCGGTGCCCCAACCGGGACTAGAACCCGGTGTGCCGGTGCCACTAGGAGATGTTTTAAAAATGTGTAATGGCAAACAATTCAATATGTCTGGAGCATGGACTAAGAAGAGGAAATGAGATAAAGCAGAATAACAAAATTGTAGCTTCGTAATGATGACTGTAACTTTCCCTTCTGAAGAGTGTAGACTTTCCTTTGAGCATTGGGAAGCCACCGAAGGCTCTCAAGCAAGGGGGTGACATGACCAGATTGGAGTGTGAGAAATGTTTTCTTGGTAGCAACATGGAAAACACAAGGTTGCCTGAAAACCATGAGCAAAGGTCAGAGGATGATGCACCAAAACTGGCATTAGGTGGGGAGCCGCCAGCCCTGCAGTGGGGATAGAGAATATGCCCTCAAAGGAAGAGAAACCTAGCTTCATGGGACAGTTTTCTGATAGCTTTTGTCGAGTGGTTCTTTAATTTCCACATTTATTTATTTTTGAAAAGAATAGCTAATAATATGCCCTCACACCATCTCTTGTCCATAGGAAGCCTGTATGAACAACTTGATGGGTACCTTTGCATCCAGGGACAATACATAGATATAAATTCACCTTTTTATAGGACTGAATAATGTTCCTGGCATGGATGTGCCATAATGTATGCTATCAATTAACCTCTAAACATCTGTGGAGGCCTTATCTCATTTACTCTTTTACATGCACAGCCTCCACTCCCCTGAGAGTAGGTAGACCAAGCCAAAACAGAAGGGCTCAATGTTTCTGTCATGAAATGCTAGGAAGACTGGTGACCTTTGTCTCTAGTAATTTCCAGACCTGCTTAATGTTTAGAATTACCCAGAGAACTTATTTGCAATACATATTATTGATGCCAAACACAACTTTCCAGGGGAAACTCCAATATGTGTATTTATATATATATGTATGTATATATATTATTTAAAAAGTACATACACACACTAAATATCTTCCTTCTGAGTTCCCTGGAATGCAATGATTAGCACAATTAGTGACCTTTGGATTATGCCCAACATTTACATTTTCCTAATAAGAATAAGCTAAAGTCTAGAAACGTTCTCCCACTTGCCTAACCCATTCAACAATGGTCCTGTAGCTAATGTGCCTCCACTTTCAGTTTCCCATTTCCCAGCTCCAAGTTCTTCCACTGAATGTGTACATATACATCCCTTTTAAAACAAGGAGATATTTATCTTTGTCAAAATGTCACAGTGAGAGGATGTAAGAAAGAAGACAAACCAGACAAGTGCCCATGTTTTCACAGTGCTGCACAGAGCCGTGTGTCTACACCGTCCGATGGTGTGCAGGGAGTTCATGCAGAGAGTTAGGTAACCAGAGTCCCAGGGATGCTGGGGGCCGGGAGGTCTCCCTGCTGCTGTATTTCAAAGGCTGGTGAATAGAGAACACCCTGGTAGTGGAGGCCAGTCCCATTCATCTCTTAACCATGTGAAAGACATTTAGAGGCTGAATGGTTTTCAGTCCTTCTTGGTTTGGGAATTAAAGGTAAATATTGTGCGGAAAATGCTTTAAAGGCTTGTGTGAAATGCTTCCCGACGGGCAACCTAGGGGTCACTAAAAGGTTGCTTCTCTTAATGCTCTTGATTGGTTGTTGGTGCGCAGCTCCCTCTGAAGTGGCAATCAGTTGGAGTGACCACTGCCCTTTTGCTGCAATTATCAATGGTCTGGCAATTTCCCTCAATTTTAATCAATTTGGTTTCTGAATAGCTCTTTTCTTTGTTTTAGACAAAAGAGGCAAGTGTTCTTGGTCAGGATGCCTCCCTTCTCCTGGGCAGCTCCTGTTTTCTTTAGGAAGCCCTTTGGAGACCTTGTCCACTTTTGGGCCATGCAAAAGGCCTGGATCTCCTTTCATTACAGCCCAGTTCCTTCTGGCTGACATTCCAACCCAGCCAGTGTGATTAGTGCTAGGAGTGTGAGAGGTGCAAAGGGACAGAGATCAGGGAAGGGGAGAGGGTGGGGAGAACTGTGGCATGCAGATAGAGTTAAATGATTGAGGCTGCTGGTATACATTAAAGCTGCCAATCAAAATGCAAAGATCTGGAGCCAGCACTGTGGCATAACAGAGCTGCCGCCTGCAGTGCCAGAATCCCATATGGACACTGGTGCTTCGAATTCTAGCTGCTCCACTTCTGATCCAGCTCTCTGAGAAAGCAGCAAAGGATGGCCCAAGGCCTTGGGCCTCTGCACCCATGTGGGAGACCTCAAGGAAGCTCTAAGCTTCTGGCTTTATATCAGCACAGTTCCAGCCATTGTGGCCATCTGGGGAGTGAACCAGTGGATGGGAGAACTCTCTCTCTCTCTCTCTCTCTCTCTCTCTCTCTCTCTCTCTAACTCTGTTTTTCAAGTAAATAAATAAATCTTTAAAAAAATGCAAATATTTTAGTTAAATTTGAATTGTAGATAAAGAATGCATTCACATGGAACATACTTACACTAATTTTTAATTGATTATCTAAAATTCCAATTTATTTGTGTGTCCCATATTTGTATTAGCTAAGTCTGGCAACTTGAGCATGAGTAGATGAAGAAGAAGCTGATAGAGCCCAACTCCAGAAACTAGGAAGATAAAGGGTATGGTGGACAGTAATAGTAATGGTGACTTCCATTCATTCATTTGTCAGTGCATTGTGTCTTTGAAGATTCATTGATTTAGTAAACATTTATTAAAACTTGCTCCACAGCTGACATTACGGTGTATAGTGGAACCGAGCAGATTTGTACAAATCCACAATGTGATGAGTACAACAAATGTTGCTAAGATTGTTGTTTTGGGTGCTTGTACTTTTTCCATCCATTACACTCGAGGGGTGTGGCCAACAAGAGCTGAGAGCTCACACCAGTAATGCTTCAGCTTATGCCAATCTTTTCTTACCATCTATCTTTTCCATTTTGGCATCTTTATAATCTTTCTATACTCCAGATAATTATTGAGGGAGTAAGCTGAATATCCAACACCTGTGTGTTTTATTATCACACGAATGGGCTTCAACTGAATTGTACCCATGTCTAGAAACTGGACTACCATCATCAACATATTCCAAAGATGTGT
The DNA here is from genome assembly GCF_033115175.1 of Lepus europaeus. Lineage (NCBI taxonomy): Eukaryota > Metazoa > Chordata > Mammalia > Lagomorpha > Leporidae > Lepus > Lepus europaeus. The sequence goes on along the minus strand of NC_084830.1, from coordinate 15,880,651 downwards.
AAGAAAAAAAAGAAAAGGAACACGTGGTGTGTCCACTTCAAGTTTTCTCTAGATGGGACACCCTAATTATATTATTAAAATTTGTTTCCAAATTGCATCCAGACCTCTTTCCTATCCTTGTATTTTCTATAAACAATTATCTATCAGTTTTCCCTTACACATCATAGAGAAATCCCGAGGCGAAGAGTGAATGTCTGAAACTACAGATAGCAGCAGACCCTTTAAATAACTGTTCCTTTATATGTGTAGTCTGAAGCATGACAGCTAAGCTATGCAAATATATTTTAATTTCTTCACAATTCCATGCACAGAAGATTCACTTGCACCATAGATCTTAGCAATCTCAGCACTTGAATTTTTTTTTTCTCTCCTTATTGAGGACTTCCACTTTTTCACTTAAAGGAAGAACTTCATGATTTCTACTTGGCATATTCAAATTGCCAGTATCAATGTTCTTCTGCTATAGGGCCATTGGTAAGTAAAATGAGGGCTATTTGAGCTCAAGCACTGATAATCATGATGGCTACTGAGTGGCTAACCAAGACAGCACTAAGTGACTAATGGGCAGGTGGCCTACATATAATGCACATGCTAAAGAAATAGATAATCCATGTCCCAAGAGGGACAGAGGCAGACTGGGCAGGATTTCATCACACTGCTCAGAATGGCACTCAATTTAAAAGCTGCATGTCCTTTATTTTTGGAAATTTTTATATAATATTTTCAGGCCATGGTTGACTGTATATAGCTGATACCAGGGAACGTGAAGCCACAGAAAAGGGGGAGCTACTGTACAAACTTTGTGTTAGTTTGCTCTTTGTGACAATATGGACTTGATTAAGTATTATGTGTTGCAGCAGACGCTTGAACAGATCATCATCAAACAAGAAATTTGAAATGCATTATTGGCATGAATTGGTAGAGGACCCACAGGGAGAAAATAATGGGGAGCCAAGCCTTCCTGAAATGTGTTTCATGCTCTCAATGGCACACACAAACATGCACAAGCACACACACACATGCACACATACACACACATACACCATATATACAAGTACACCCTTATCTAACCACAGTAAAAATTAATGAATTTAGAGATAAATCAACTTAGTTGGATTTAAAAGTGTTTATCTGGTACCTATTAATAGCTATAAGGGATGCAAAGATGAAGAAAAAATTTGCTTATCTAGTAAAAGGAATTTAAAGACAGTAAAGTAGATAGTTCAATGGAGAGTCCTTGCTACATCATGGCTGCCTTTGTGTTCCCAAACCTACATAATGCACTCCCATGACAAATTCTGCTAGTGACAAAGGTGAGCCCCACACTCTGCCTATGGATAACTTGCATGGAATGGACAGAAAATCAGTCATTAGCATGGGAAGGCTGGCCAGTGGGTGGTCTGGTGGTCACCTTGACAGTCAGATATTCTCTATTGGAAGTGAGCAGCAGTAGAGAAGGAAAAGCACAGACATGGGTAAGAATTTGAGTTAAAATGAAAGGAATCCAGGCACAAAGACTCCACAGGAAAGGCATATGCATCTGCTGGACTGTGAGGCTGCTCAAATGCTGGCATTGCTTCTGTGTGAAGGATGTCCTCTGGATTTCTGCAGTGAGCTGGCTGGAACGCCAGGTGACCTTCCAGGTCCAAAAGGTGTTTTCATCTCTCTGAGGCCTAGATGTGTGACCATTTCTTGTCTAGACTACAGGGATGTTGCTTGTTCCCAGACATGGCTATGATCCACGTTATTCTGAAAGCCCTGGCTTTTCTTTCAATAACTTTTCATGATCTTAGGCAATCCAATGAAGGCTTGTGTAAAAAAAAAAAAAATCAGAATCATAATCCCAGACTCAACAAGACAATTAGGTCACAAGGTGGCCTGAGATCTATGCTTACAGCAGAGGGAAAGGAAACAGAAATACAGAGGAAGGCCAGGCTGGTTTCTGTTGGGAGAAGTAGACACAGACTCCTAACAAATGCAGCATCTAAAATGGGCTCTCAAGGAGGGGTCAAGAGTTCTCTAACCTAGCTTGGTGCCTTCTAGGAAAGTAAAGAAAACCATGTGGTTATAATAAAAGCTTTCCTCTGTCTATTGAGCTAAAATCAGATGTCCATATTTCAACTTGCTAATACACTCATGCATGTGCACACATGTACACACACACATGGCATTTATTAGTCCCACTGTTTTCATTACAACACAGCTTCATGTCTTTCTATTCCCTTCTTACAGAGGAGAATTACAACAGAGAAAAGAAGTTAAGAAAACAGGCAAATGGTCATTATGCTATAACTCATCCCAAGTGCATTTTACTTCACTTAAAACTCACAAGAATTTGCTGAAATATTGCTTCCTATGTTGGGGTAAGTTAACTGAATCAGAATGGCTCAGTGACTTGCCCAATATTATACAAGCATTTAGGATATGTGTTTCTTTTTTCTTCAGTGACAAATACCAAAAGCCACAATAGTGTTGTCATATAGGACCTGTACTCAAATGCCCATTTATGCGCTGGACCAAGGTATATCATTTCTGCCTGGTAGCTCTGTACCTATCAGAACCACTCAGCCACTGCTTCCTTTTAGTAACCCAGGTTCTATAAAAATTCTCTCTGCCAACCCAATCTCAAAATTTACCTGTCCTGTGTCAGTTTCTTGCTAAAGAATTGATTACGAAATAAGCACATCAAACACTGAAACATTAATGAATGATAATGATCAAAATGCAATATCCTCTTAAGCCTATGACACTGTATTCTGAAGAAATTGCTTAAGAACTCAGCATATACGTAGAAATAGAATTCACTTTATTAGCTAATAGTGTTTTACAAATAGGTCAGCCTTGACCTTTCCCTCAGAAAGGGCTGTGTTCAGACAGAATCTCAGAATCCCTAATGACCAGACCCAAAGACTCTAATGAGGGGTTTTGAAGCTAGTATTACCAATCGGCTTTAAGTACAGTACCTTTTTTAAATAGGTGGAAATTAAAATTTGTGAACTTAATTTGGATTAAAATTATTTTGAATTCATTATTGCCATAGGCCAATTAATCAATGTTTATTTTCTCAACATCTGTGACCTTTCTTTCATTTTTTTTTAAAGACATTTATTTATTTGAAAGTCAGAGTTACACAGAAAGAGAAGGAAAGACAGAGAGAGAGAGAGGTCTTCCATCCGATGGTTCACTCCTCAGTTGGCCACAAAGGTAGGAGCTATGCCAATCCGAAGCCAAGAGCTAGGACTTCCTCTGGGTCTTCCCACATGGGTACAGGAGCCCAAGGACTTGGGCCATCTTCTATTGATTTCCCAGACCATAGCAGAGAGCTGGATTGGAAGTAGAGCAGCTGGGACTCGAACCAGCACCCATATGGGAAGCTGGCCCTGCAGGCAGCGGCTTTACCCACTACACCACAGCGGCGGCCCAACATCTGTGACCTTTCAAAGCCTTCCTCAGCGGTGTTCAAGTTGCACACCACACCAACCAGCCGTAGTTCATTGATAGTTCACTGATATATTGATATATTGATAGTTCACTGATATATTGTATTAAGCCTTGGTGGGAGTGTTTACACCACAGAAACTGGCAACCTGACATATCCAGGGTTTCCTCATTTATTTGTTTCCCCAGGAGCCAGCTGTTAAATCGTTTGTACACATCTTCCAGCATACCGCCGCCTACCTTCCTGCCTTTCTTTCCTCCCTGCTTTGCTTCCTGTTTTCCTCTTTCTCAGACACTTCCTCGTGTTCTCTATTACCATTTTGTCTTTCATTTTCTCTGTTTTCTATCATTTCTAATATATATTGGGAATTTTGGTAGGCCTTTTAGAAAAAGGCCTATTTTATCATCACCACAGCCTACTCTTTTAACTCAATTTTTACAAATAAGAAAACAGAGGCTTTGCGAGTTGATGTGAAGTCCCTGGAAAACATGAGCAGTGAATAGCAGAACTGAAACACAGATCTGTCATGTTTGAAAACTCATGCTCATACCCCAAGCCTGTACTACAGACACACAAACACACAATACACATTATAAAAAACAAACAAACAAACAAAAAAACCCCAAACACATAAACATACAAAAGAACACATGAAGAAACTGGGTTGGCACCTCCCAGATTTACTCTGCTTCCAGATTTGTCTTGAGAGATCTGCAACTGAATGACAACCTGTATTCTGCTCCAAAACAGTGTTGCAAGCAAAGTTAATAATGAGAGTGGAGGATGGCAACCTGCCCTGGCGTTGTCTGAAGGCAGAAATGCCAGGAGAAGTTTTCACGACCCACTGGAAAATGTGAGAGTTTGTAGTGGTGCAGTGCATAAGAGATTACCCTGGCTTTGGCAGAGAAAACCAAGGGTAGGGGTTAGTAGGTACCAGGACGCCCCTCAGTGAATCCTGTCAAAACGTCACTTGCAAATGCAATTTAGAAATGTTTGCACTCTCTTTTTTTAATCTCTGGGGGTTGTGTATTTCCATCTCTGGGCACTGATTTACTAAAGGAAATCTCCATAACTCAGCTCTTACAACACCACACTGATGAATTCAGGGCAGATGATACAGAAACATCTGGATTTAATTTCCTTCATAAGAGACATGGGATTAGAAATTAAGGGGAAAGTTTTTGGCAAAGGGTATGTGGGGGGATTATCAAGCCCCAAACTAAATACCAAACCTAAAATAAAGGAGTGGGCATTTAATCTAGTGATTGTGACATCCATGTCCCACAACTTAGTACCTGGGTTCAATCACTGGCTCTGGCTCCTAACTCCAGCTTCCTGCTAACGCAGCTCCTGGGAGGCAGTGGTAATTGCTCAAGTAGCTGGGTTCCTGACTCCCACAAGGGAGACCTGGATACAGTTCCTGGCTCCCAGTGTTAACCCCGCTCAGCCATTTACGAAGATTTGGGAAATGAACCAGTAGATGGGAGTTTCTCTCACCCCCAGCTCTCTGCTTCCCAAATAAGTAAACTAAATGTAAAAGAAAGCCTGGAATGTCAAAGGATTAATTCCTTTCCTTATCCATTCAGCAGACATGCACTTGACAGATGCCTCCCATGTAGCTGACACCGTTATATGCCCAGGAAGAGTAAGCTGCTCAGCTGAAGCTCCCGAGTCCGAAGAGTAGGAAAGAAAATGGTTTTGTGAGCCTGTAAGTAAGCAGGATGCTTTCAGATTGGGAAAAGCCCTGTGAAGATAATAAATAAATAAATAAATAAATAAGTGCCCTTGTAAGTAGGTTATGAATGCTGTTGCCATTGTTTACAGGGGGTTTAGTGAGGGCCTCTTCCAGGAGGGTGGATTGAAAATGAGACTGAGGAACCAAAGCTCTGTGAGATGTTTGAAACTGAATGAGTGAATCTGTTCAGCCCTTTTGTTGTCCCTTCCACCCTCTGCCGCACGCTGATTCAGCCTACCCTGGTTCTGTTAATTTCCATTCAGCTACTTTTTCACTATTTCATTCTTTCTTCTGCATGCTGAACTGTCACTCAGACAGCAAACAGTAGTTCAAATGAGGCAAACTATTGGTCAAAATTATGACTTGTTATAATGTTTGCTTTACCTTTCAATCATGTTACTGTGTTACCTATACTGCATGAGATTATACTATTTGACACTTGTAAAACCATTAAAAAATGAAGATACTGATCATAGCCATCACTCCCCAAAATCTCTTCACGTGCCTTTAAAGTACCTCCCTTTCACCTTTCTTACCACATCCCAGACACAGATCTAAGAGTCTACCCCTATACTACATTTACCAAGATGCTGCCAGACAAGGACTGCTTGCTCCTCCTCTATGATGCCATGATGAGGAAAAGGAGAGCAAGAAGGTGGACCCAGTGCTTATCTTCTGGGCCCCTAAGTATTCACCACTTGAAAACAAGAGGATCTCTGCCAGCTCCTAGGATGTCCTCAACAAGGAGCTGACAGGGATCAGGAACGAGTCACAAGCAAACTCCTCCGAGGTCAAGACTGCTGCACTCTGGCAGAGGAGCTGGGGGGCAGTGCCATCGTCTCTCTGGAGGGCAAATCTTTGTGAGCCCCCTCCGGTGTCCGGCCTGGAGAGCTGAACGCCCCAACTCTGTCCTCAGGAATTGCAGGCTGCCCCCTTCCTGCTAGACTGAGGGGTTGGGGGGAATGCCGTGGGGGTCAGTCTCTTCACACCAGGTGCCAACCAGCTCCCCCAGCCCTTGACCTTCTTCCTCCTTTCATCCCTGACAGTTCTGGCCTTCCCAACCTCCTTCTGATCTCCTGATTCCTCTTGGGCTGAAGCAGAGCAGGTTCTCCCTGGGGCTCCAGTCTGGGAGACCTCCACTCCCTACCTGTTCCTCTCCCTTCCCACGCTGCTCTGTGCTTGTCTGGTTAGTTCTGGAATGTTCTAGAGACGATCTCTCCCTGCACCAGCTGGTTCCCCTCCCTTTTCCCTGGCCTTGGCCATTTACAGAATCAAGACCAGTAAGGGACCTTCAATTAAAAAAAAAAAGACAAATATTTATTTATTGGTTTAAAGCAAGACTATTTCATTCCTTTTATCTACATTGTTTTCTTGTTTTTATTCATCTTTTTCTAACTTCTTAAGTGAGAGCTATCAATGACTTCTTTTTTAGGTTTCTAATATAGACTTTTTGGTGTTATAAATAACCATCTAAGTTCTGCTTTAGCTGTATTCCACACAGTTCATAGGCTTAAAACATTTTTTTCTTTTTCTTTTCTTTTTTTTTTATTTTGGTGACAGGCAGAGTGGATAGTGAGAGAGAGACAGAGAGAAAGGTCTTCCTTTTTGCCATTGGTTCACTCTCCAATGGCCGCTGCGGCCCGCGCAGCGCGCCGATCCGAAGCCAGGAGCCAGGTGCTTCTTTCTCCTGGTCTCCCATGCGGGTGCAGGGCCCAAGCACCTGGGCCATCCTCCACTGCCTTCCCGGGCCATGACAGAGAGCTGGCCTGGAAGAGGGGCAACCGGGATAGAATCCGGCGCCCTGACCGGGACTAGAACCCGGTGTGCCGGCGCCCACAAGGCGGAGGATTAGCCTGTTAAGCCACGGCGCCGACCAAAACATTTTTTTTTTCATTTTTCTCAAAGGAATATTTTAAAATGCATCCCAGGGTCTGCATTAGCAGGAAGCTAGGAGCTGGAGCTGGGTTTCAAATCCAGGCTCTCTGATGTGAGCCACAGGCATCTTAACTGCCAGGCCAAACACCTTCCTCCTCTTCAACTTGTATACACTCAGGAGTGTGTTTCAGTTAATTCAAACAGGACTCAGACTAACAAACTGGAAATCAGAGCAATCATTCCCTACCTCTTCAAGAAAATCATTTTGCCAGGGGAAGGGTCCTTCAGTGATTTCCACTGCCTTTCAAGAAGTGAACATTCATTAATTTATTTGGTTGATGGCAGATAAATACAAAGGGGATTTGAACTCTAAGGGTATTACAAGGTCACACTTCAAAAACCAATGAAAACTAGGGACAGAGAGAGAATATTGGTTATAAATGAGCAGTGTAGATGCAATAATGACCAGATGTTTCCTGAATTTAAGAAGGAAAGTGGCTACACTTTTCCAACTTGAAATCCAAAATTTAGGATCCAGCAGAGTCTTTTTAGGAAATACAGCAGGAGAAAAGAAACCTGCATTTAGGTGCCAGGTTTAATGTTAAGGATTGCATTCCTTAATCCTGCTGGGTACTGTTCTGTGATGCGTCTTCCACTTTCAGATGTGACTGGTGAAACACAGACTGGATAAAGTCCTTGAAAACATCACAGAGCTGGCAAGTGGCAAAGCCAGAAAACCTAGAAAGCACTGACTGTGTGTCAGTCCTTGTGTAACAATCTTGTACCCCATGGCTTTGTTTCATTTTCACAATGGAGGCACACAGAGGCAGAGCACCTTGAACAGTGTCCCCTAGCGGGCGCAAGTCAGCAGCAGGACTCTCACTCAGCCCTGTTTGATTCTGAAGTCCAGCTTCTGTAATTCTGTGATGAGTTGTGGTCTCAGGAAAGGGTGACGTCTACCGGAGAAGCCTCATGAAAACTCACAAGCTACCAGGACCCCAAGAAAAATCTGGCATCATTCCCCAGATCTGCAGAGTGGGTCCTTGAGCAGAAGGGAGAAGGACGGGAAATCACAGAGGAAATTGCCATACGATGCCCTGACAAATGGTCAAAGGGTGTCTCCAAAATGCTGTCAGGGGAAGGAATCGTAAAGTATTTTGCTAGAGTGAAGAGATCCTGCTTCTTCGTGATCTACAGGACAGTTTTGTTTCCAAACTCTGGATTTAAATAAACGTACTTTTAAGTCCTTCCTTTGCCACTTATTACAACTTATTTAAGCCTTCTGAGCCTTGAGTTTTCACCTAGAAAATGGTATTAATATATTTACTTATCATCTCAGATCTGTTGGGAGGAAGTTGGAGCAGTCAGGGACTGGAGAAAAATAAAACCTTTGGTTCTGGGTGATCTTTTTTGCTAATTAGTGACCTTTCAATTCTAAGCTTTTCTCATGCTAAATTTGACAAATTAATGAGTTTATAATAATAACACCTGGGGCTAAAGGTACTTTTCTTAGGTATAGTGCCAAGCACCTCGCAGAAAGTTTAATTTCCAGGTAACTGTATCTAAGACAGATCCATTTTTTTTTTATTATTCAAAAGAAAAAAGAAAGACATCTAAAATAATTGAACGTTTACTACCAGATAATATCCCCTCCACTTTATATTCATTATGGCATTGAATAATGCAAAACTGCATGTGGCAAGTATCACTCCTGTCACTTTTCATGTGAGAGAAATCGGCCTATGTAGCAGACAAACCCTTTCTCATTGCAAAGTTGGCAACTTGAGGACTTAGGATTTGAACCCACATCTGTCCCACTGAGTGTGGGCTCATTTTCCTGTGCCGTGCCCTACACTGGAAGCAAGAGGCTGGGGATGAAAGGTCTACTCTAAAAATAGACCGACTTCCCTCCCCGCACCCTGCCTGACCAGACCACAGTCTGAACTTGGAGGAGCAGTGGCCTTGCAGGGGGCGCTGGGTATTGTTCCTCAGCATTCCAGAGACTGTTTTCTAACCTGCCGGGCATCCTGTCACTGCAGCTTCCTTCCCTGGGCTGATAGCTGGGCAGACTGCGAGCTGCAGGCCTGCTGCACACAGCACTTACCTCTGCCCGCTGGATACAGGGATTCTCCTTGGTCAAGACCCAGGGCACTCCCACACTGAAGAGGAAGTGCACGCCAGACACGGAGTGAAGTTTACCGAGCCTCTCTTTGAAAACAATTTTTAAAGTGAAAGGAAATACTTAACAAGAAGAATCAAGAGCAGCTGAAGAGGATCGTCCACACCCTGGAGCCCAGACATTGAATGTCCCTCAGGCTTTGGTTTTGAGCGACTTCCCTTTTCCTTTCTGCTTATCACTTCCCTTTAAAGTGTGCGTGGAAACGTCGCAAAGGGAAAGTATAAACAGGGTCGGTGGTGCAGTAAAGGAACGTGAGGCCTTGTATCCTGTCTTTTTCTCAAATGAACGCATGAGAAGATGGACGAGTGAACTCGCAAGAAGCCCTGCCCATTTTGTGCCCTTCCCTTTTGTGCCAGCTTTTTTAGAGAACCAGTTGGTTTTCAAACAATCTTAGAGCTAGCTCTCTGACTTTCGCATTTGAAATGGAAAGCATCCAATCCCAGCCTTCCACTCTTACCTCTCATCCCTCTAACAACTGTGTTTTTTATAATCCCCCAAATTTCTTCTTTAACACTCTCAAAAGGGAAGGAAATAAGATTTTATACATGTTTTGTTCCACTGTAATGATTTTTTTTTTTTTTGAAAGTCAGAGTTCCAGAAAGAGAGGGAGACAGAGAGGGATCTTCCATCCTCTGGTTCATTCTCTGTTACCATCAGAATTGGCCAAGTTGAAGCCAGAAGCCAAGAGCTTCTCCTGGGGTTCCCATGTGGGTGGTACGGACCCAAACACTTGGGGCCATTTTCCGCTGCTTTTCCCAGGCCATTAGCAGGGAGCTGGGTCAGGAATGTAGCAGCAGGGACACGAACTGGAACCCATGTTGGATGGTATCATCACAGGCTATAGCTTTACCCAATATGCCACAATGCTGGCTGCCATGTTCCACATTAATACTTTGTTTAAGATTTATTTTTATTCATTTCTTTGAAAGGCAGAGTTACAGAGAGACAGAGGCAAAGAGAGAGAGAGAGAGAGAGAGAGAGAGAGAGAGAAAGTCTTCCATCTGCTGGTTCATTCTCTAAATGGCAACAGTGACAGAGCTGGGCAGATCCAAGCCAGGAGCCAGGAGCTTCTTCCGGTTCAGGGGCCCAAGGACTTCTGCTATCTTCTACTGTTTTCCCAGGCCATAGCAGAGAGCTGGATCAGAAGTGGAACAGCTGGGACTTGAACCAGTGTCCATATGTGATTTTGGTACTACAGGCAGTGGCTTTAGCCTCTATGCCACAGCACTAGCCCCTAGTGATATTTTTTCTTCATGCTATTGTGACCATTTTACTTAGTGAAGGGTTAATCTTATGAGTATAAAATTAGTTAAAAACAGATCTTTGTAAAAATTAGGAGTGGGGATATGAAAGGGAAGAGGAAGAAGAGTGGGAGCATGGGTGGAAGGGAGGGTGGGTGAGAAGTATCACTGTGTTCCTAAATTTGTATATAGGAAATACATGAAATTCGTATACCTTAAATAAAATTTTATAAAGGTTTAATAATTAATTGGTTTCACAGGAAGAATATGACTTTTGGATTATTTGAAAAAAAAAATGGAATGTGTGGTTATGCTAGGTTCATGATTTCACCTGAAGAAGCTAAACAATACTGCCCCCTGTGGGTGGGTGGGTTGCTCCTCTTTCTGTTCCACTCCTCTGGGTCACCAACATGGTGACTATGCTCAGTCATCTATTACACCATTATAGTTATTGCCTTGGCACTGCTAGTTTATTGAAGATAATTATTTTTCTATACCTATTATGGATGAGATTCATAAGAACTGATCCAAAAGGCTATTTGAGATTTTCTTTATACCTTAGTTACCCTTTTATTTATGTTACCTGCTTCTCCTACTGGTATTGATCTCAGCTATCCTTGATCTAGGCTAGCATCTTCAGTCAGAAGACTGGGAAACTGAGGCTTGATTGTAGATGATGACTTGTCCAAGATCAGGCTCATCGGCAAAAATGGAAAGATAAAAATTCACATTTTACGATTTTAATATCACGTGGTCCTACTTGTAAGAGATATTCTGGATCTTGTGGGAACATTTTTACATTGTGAAGTAGTTGCTCTGGAGAGAAAGTGTAGGTGTGTTTACACTGAGAACCTTGAAATCACATTTCCTACCCATGGCCTAATTGTCATCACTGACATCTGCAGGGCTTTAAAGTACTATTTTTGTTAATTCCCTGTCTGACTTTCAAACAGTATTTGGAGAAGGTCAGTTTTATTCGTAAACAGACTTGGGGTCATATTACCTCCTTCACATGACTGAGTCAAAGCTTTCGAGAAGGGTAACACCTGCTAATTGGCACTTTCCAAAATGGACAAAGAACCACATCCAGAGAGAAAAGGAAAGCATGGCAGAGATTTTGGTTACTGCTGAATACTACCTGGATTTGTGATTCAAAGTTGAATAAGAAGTCATCTGATCATTCATATGCCAAGATGCCTAGTCACATCAAAGGCTATTTTATTCCAAATATAGTGATAAAATATTGGAGGGTTTTGAACAAATAGTTGACTGGAATAGTGTTCTTAAAATAATCACTGCTGTGTGGCACATAAACTTCAAGAGGGAAGGTGGACCAAGAGAAGAAACTAGAAGTTCAAGCAAGAGATATTATCTCAGGCAAGAGGTGAAACTACAGGAGTAGGAGTGATGTTGATGAGATTCCATCCAATGGAAGATAGGTATGTGTTGAAGGATGAATAAAATGTATACTGATGTATTCAATGTGTGATATGGGTGAGAAACATCAAAGCCAACTCTGTGAATCAAGCAACAATGCTGCAGGTGGTACTGTTGGCTTAGATGGAGAACATGGAAAAAGAAGCAGGCTTGGGCATGTTGGATAAAAGGTCCCATTTTGATCATGGCATATTTCATCAGGTCACTAGTATCTGAGTGGAAATGCTCAGACAGCCAAGTACATGAGTCCAGACTTTCTAGAGAAGTCGGAACTAGAAGTATGATTTGAGAGGCATCATTATGTTGATGCATTTTAAACCATGTGCTTGGTTAAGATCACAAAAGCCCACGAATGCTGAAAGGTTTGAGAACATAAGGAGAAAATAGCAAGGGAGAAAGAAGAGAAAGAGATGCAGATAGGACCAAAAACCTGACAGTGTGAGGCCTTGGAACAAACATGTTTCAAGAAAAGAAGTAACTAATGGTGTCAAGTGCAACCAAAAGTCGGGAAAAATGATCATTGGGAATTCATTATTGGATTTGGCAAAATGGTTTTTTAACTCTTCCAGGTGTCTTAAAATTTTCATTATTACATGATTGAGGTTGAGATTGTAAGAAACTTTTAAAAATGATTTATTTTATCTGTTTGAAAAGCATACTGACACAGAGAGAGAGAGAGAGAGAGAGAGAGAGAGAGAGAGGGAGGGAGAGGGAGAGACAGAGAAAGAAATCTTCCATCCACAGGTTCACTTCCCAAATGCCTGAAATCTTTGGGGCTGGGCCAGGAGGAAGTCAGAAGCCAGGAACTCAATCTGGGTCTCCCACATGGATGGCAATGATGAAAATACATGAGCCATCCTCAGCTGGTTTCCCAGGGCTCATTAACAGGGAGCTGGATTGGATCTGGAGAAGTCAGCACTCCAAACTGGTACTCTGATATGGGTTGCTGGCATTAGAAGCAGCAGCTTAACCCATTGCACTATGATGACAGCCTCAACTTTAGACAATTTTGTGCTGAGTTAAGGTTTTTAATCTGGAGATCTTCTGTTCTGAGAACATTTCTCAATTTCTCATATTATTTCATGAAGTTTTTTTCCCTTCCATATTTTCAGGCCATACTTCCTGGAATTCTTATTAGATATTCACCTTTTTGGATTGATTTCCTAATTGTATTTTAGCTCCTCTTCTCCATGGTAGTGTGTTTAGTTCTATTTCAGAAAGATTTGTTGAACTCAACTTTTGAGAGAGGAGAAACCAGAATGAGACTGCTAGCAAGGTGCCATCTGCGTCATTTACAGATTTTAAACTGATCCCTTTCAACCTTCTCCCTTGTATCTGGGGTATTACATAAGAGGGCGTGCACATCCTTTAGCAATCTTCAGTAGGATTTCTCAAGCTTAGAAGGAAGAGAAAGCATACCTTGAGGGGAAGGAAGAGTGCCGGAGAGATTTACATTTCTTGTGGCCACAAGTTAAAGAAAACTTCCACCAATACTGTGCTAAATCCCAGAAGTTCCTGTTGGTCTCAGAAGAATTTGAAAGATGAAAGACAGCATTTTCCTGAGGGTTACTCACCTGCTGATAAGGAAGACAGACTTAATGCAATTGAATCCTCACATTCCCTGAGGCTTTGATACTCAGAGAACCTCGGCCTCTAGCTTGTTGGAACCATGCCTGTTCCCTGTATTCATCCCTTTGACTCACACTTGTCAGGTTTCTTTTCCTAGATTTAAATTTTTGTCATTCTATGATCTTACAGTGTCTGAAAGTGCTGCAATCTTATTTTAGTTCCTACTTTTTGCATAACACTCTACACCATGTGCTAGATACCCTTATGAACATAAGAATAATGGCATGATCTCTATTTTTCAACCTCTTGAATAAAGTAAAAGAATAGGGAAAGTAAAAGGTAAAATGTAACAAATGAGATTATACTCCAAAAATAAGCATGTGGGGTGGTGCGGTAGGCTGAGCTGCTTCTCGGGATACTGGATCTCATAACAGAGTGCCTGTGATCGATCTTACCTCTGTCTCAACTTGTGATCCAGCTTCCTGCTAATACACTTGGGCGGCAGCCCGTGATGGCTCAAGTATTAAGTCCCTGCCACCAACATGGGAGACCCTGATAGAGTTTCCGGATCCTAACTTCAACTTGGCCCAACCCTGGTTGTTGTGAGCATGAGGGGAATGAATCATTGGATGGAAGATACCTTTCTTTCTGTTAGTCTATTTTTCAAAAAATTTTAACAACAAATGATAACATTTAAATTTAATATGGCAAATGCTATTTTTTTCTTACTTCTGAATGCAATAGGATTTATAGAGGCTATTTTGATGCATGAAGGACATTCCAAGAGAGGAGAATAGGAGCATTAATAGAACTCTTGACTGTTCATGCCAAGGCTTCATTAACATAGCCATCAGCATCCAGGTGTTCTGACTTCTGTTCCCAGTTTCACCATTCATCATCTATGAGCCCTAATACAAATCATTTTTTCTTTCTCAGTCAGTATTTTCATTGGTCAATGATGATATCATTTCAGTATTTTCATTTATAAAATGAGAAGAAAGTAACACAATGATGATGGTGTATTCCCCAAAGACTATTCAATGGGAATCTATAGTCATGTTAATGAATGTTAGCTGAGAAACACTTTGTGATCAAGTAAACTTCCAAAATACTTTTTGAGAGCTATTCAGAAAGTTCATGGGAAATACTTTTTTTTTTTTTTTATTTGACAGGTAGCGTTATAGACAGCAAGAGAGAGAGACAGAGAGAAAGGTCTTCCCTCCGTTGGTTCACTCCCCAAATGGCTGCCACGGCCAGCGCGCCGATCCGAATCCAGGAACCAGGTACCTCTTCCTGGTCTCCCATGCGGGTGCAGGAGCCCAAACACTTGGGCCATCCTCCATTGCCCTCCCAGGCCACAGCAGAGAGCTGGACTGGAAGAGGAGCAACTGAGACCACATGGGATGCTGGCACCACAAGGCGGAGGACCAACCAAGTGAGCCACAGTGCCGGCCCCATGGGAAATACTTATGAGGATACTTTAAAAAGTGTGGTAGGGCAGATGTTTAGCCTACCAGTTAAGATCTTCCTTAACACATCTGCATCTCACATCAGAATAACTGCCTTTGATGCCTGACTCTCACTTCTGTCCAGCATGCTGTTAATGTAGACCCTGGGAGACTGTGGTGATGGTTCAAGTAGTTGGTCTCCTGACAGCAATGGGAGACCTTTATTGAGTTCCTAGCTCCATGCTTCAGCTTGACCCAGTCCAGGCCTGGCTACTGTGGCCATGGGAGTTTTCTCTCTGTGCTTTTCAAATAAATAAAATTAAATAAGTAAATAAAAAAGTGGTGGGAAATAGAATTAAAAGTTTATCTTTGTGCAAACATGAGTAGTATTTTCATAATGCATGTTTTCCATGAACTTTTTGAAGACCCCTTGAATTTCAAATTTGATTTGCACCAAAATAAACTTAATTCCACTTTTTCATGAACTTTTTGAAGTATTCTTTATTATGAATCTTTTTATATACACCATCATGAGTTTCTGGAAGTGTTGATATGCTGCTGATCTTAGTAATCATTTTCCTGACACTCAGCATTGTGCAAGACATTGTCAAGGGGTGTAAAAGGAGTTGATAATATATAGGGATGGGCACTCTGCAATGGTTTTGTCAAAACTCAATATACCTTTATCCTATATGGGAGTACCTGGTTTGCATCTGCGCTCTGCTGCTTCCAATCCTGCTTCCTGCTAGTGTGTATTCTAAGAGGCAGCAGATGATGGCTCAAGTATTTGCATCCCTGTCATCCATGTGGGAGAGCCTGATTGAGATTGAGACTCCTGGCTTTCATCTGGCAAGCCTCTGGCTGTTGCAGATTTTTGAGGAGTGGATCAGCAGATGGAAAATTTTTTCTCTTTTTCTAAAATGTAAAAAAAATAGATAATGTACTGACGAGATGTGAATGGTAAGTCATAAGGTCCTGGCTTTTGATCTTAGGGTTGTCAACTACTTTGATCTTGGAAAAGCTTACCAACCTTTTCCATGCAACAGGTTAACAAAATCTGCTCTGTATTTTATTGTTAGAACACTGTGAAACAGAAAATGTATGACCTAATACAAAATTCTTGCCACTAAGTAGGTGCTCAATAAATATTAAGTCTTTTACTTCATTCCTACTGTATAATTTAGTGAAGCACACTTGCTGTTCAGTTGCAAATGGAATGTGAGATTGGTCAGCATCACGTTTTTAAATGTTGTGTGTAAAGGGGTAGGGAAAGGAAGCTATTTCTGTCTCTATAGCTCTACAGTTCTCTCTCTTGTTGTCTCTTATTCACACATCTTTCTCTCTGTCTCTTTTTCTCTTTTATTTTTCTGTATTTCTGGCTGTTATTGGCCCTTGTGATTTCAGTGAGTTCCTACTTCTTAGCTGGGAGGAAGGTCTGGGCTTCGTTAATTTCTCCATCTTGGAATTTCTACTCTATTCTTTACAGAAATCTTCCTCCCAGCCAAGATTTGGGAAGAAGTTGAAGGATTTCATTTCTCATTTCTTTTTAACATGTGCAGTTTAGCTCTTGTTCTCTCAGGCCCCAAGTGAGAAGTAGTCTCTGATGTGATTAGCTGGGTATGTTTATTTCAAAGTGATTGAAAGATGAAGATCAACGTGAGTTCATACAGATCCAGGCGTGCCAAGCTTGGGTGGACTTTCTTTGCTTTGCTTGTCAACAGCTTTGATGATGTGCCAGCTGAAGATGTCTGAGGCCATTAGCTACTTTGATGACATCAGACACACACTACCTGGAAACCTCAGGCCTGCATTCCTGTGGAAATTCAGGTTAATGCTGATAGATTGCCTGAAACATTCCTTTTGTATATTTTGGGAACTTCATTAAGAATTGTTGGCCAAATATTTGTCTTTAAGATGAGGTCAATAACTATATATTAATCCTTTCATCTTTTGCAAAGACGCAGATTCTCTGAGCTAAAGAATAATGCCAGCAATCTAGTGCTGCACGTGTTGGTGGCTGTGGAACTGAGAGGAATGGGCTGTGGGCTCGGTTGATGGAACTCAGGCTTGAACCCCACTCTGCCTCTATCTCCAGCATTTTGGGCAAAAAGCTTCTGCAAAAATCATGGTACCCAAATGACTTCACTTTACAATTGAGAAAACAGGCTATGTGTCATGAGTACTTCTAAAGATGTAAGTATGCTCATGTGTAAATTTTTGCCACTAAGCCTTCAGTTCACATTCTTTTTTGTAAGAGGACTCTTGTTTTCTTTGGAGAACTCCCATTTCATTCATACTTTATATGTTACAAAGGACTGCCCTCAGTCCCAACTCTGGGGGTGAATAGAAGGTATAAGCATATGCAACGTGCAAGTTTTATATGTTCACAATTCCTCAGACTTAGTGACTTTTTGAGGGAGGGGGCATAACTCTAGTCAGGTCAGTAAAAGCCAATGAAATGCAATTAGGAACCTTTGCATGAATATCTATTGATAAGTGAGGCATGGTACAGTTGAGAGTAAAGGTGGATGAATGAAAGCCATGACTGAATCATGAGAGGCATCCCTGTTGAAAAAGGAGCCCAAGAACAAGTGCGAGAACATGTTATGAGAAGACTGGGTCCTTTTAAATACAATTTGAATCATTGGATCCAACTTAAGCTAAATGTTGGTACCAAATCACCTTAATTTTAATTATAAGGCTCAGAGTCAACATTTGCCCCAGAGTCAACATCTGGCTAGGATGACTGTACCCCATACCAAGGTACCTGGGCTTGAGTCTCAGAATTGCTCTTGATTTCAGCTTCTTGTTAACATAGACCATGGGATGCAGGAGTGATGGTATAAGTACTTGAGTTCCTGTCATCCACAAGGAGACCTGGATTGAATTCACAGCTCCTGGATTTTTTTAATGCACAATATATATCTATATTTAAATAATCCAGTTGAAACCTTTTTGTGTGTATGTGTGTGTCATCAATGAAAAAAAAGGCGTACACCATAGACGTTTCCCCTACACTGAGAAGAATAGAATCATGGAGGGAGGTGGGGAGAAGAGAAGCAGGGCCACTGAGTCAGTGCTTTGCAAGATTCCTATGTACAGCACCAGGGTCCTATGAGATCAGCACCCCTTGAGTCTGCAGAGTTTGTGAGAAATGAACCTGTGAGAATTTGGTGCTTGTGAGAATTTGGTGAGTGAATCAGCAGATGAATGAACCAGTGGATGAAAGCTTTCTCTCTCTCTCTTTTTCTCTTTTGTCTCTCTCACTCCCCCTGCCTTTCAACTGAATAATTTTTAATATTACAGTTCTGCCATTAACAAGCAATTTGACTTTCTTGGGCAAGTCATCAAACTGTATCTCAGTTACTTCACATCAGGAATGGAAATTTATATCACAGAGGTGTCATGATGCATAAGTTATGCCTGGATTCAGAATTTATATGAGTAAATTCCATATTTTGCTTAAGCCAATTGGATTTTGGAAAACATGTTAATTATGAAATGATGGAGGAGATGTACAATTCGGCACATGCTCAATCGGACTTGCCCCAAATGGTGGAGTTAGAAATGTGCCAGGGGATTCCAATACAATCCCATCAAGGTGGCATGCACCAATGCCATCTCACTAGTCCAAGTGATCAGTTCATAATTCATCATAATGATAGGATTAAGAGTCAAAGGGATCACATAAACAAGACTAGTGTCTGCTAATACTAACTGATAGAATAAAAAAGGGAGAGAACTATTCAACATGGAAAGCAGGATACACAGCAGACTCATAGAATGGCAGATGTCCTAAACAGCACTCTGGCCTCAGAATCAGCCCTTAAGTCATTTGGATCCAGCTAAAAACCCCATAAGAGTATTTCAGGCATGGAAAGCCAAGACACTCTGGCAAAAAAAAAAAAAAAAAAAAATTGGCCGGCTCCATGGCTCAACAGGCTAATCCTCTGCATAGCGGCGCCAGCACACCAGGTTCTAGTCCCGGTTGGGGCGCCGGATTCTATCCCGGTTGCCCCTCTTCCAGGCCAGCTCTCTGTCATGGCCCGGGAAGGCAGTGGAGGATGGCCCAAGTGCTTGGGCCCTGCACCCGCATGGGAGACCAGGAGAAGCACCTGGCTCCAAGTTTCGGATCAGTGCAATGCGTTGGTCGCAGTGGCCATTGGAGGGTGAACCAACGGCAAAATGGAAGACCTTTCTCTCTCTCTCTCTCACTATCCACTCTGACTGTCAAAAAAAAAAAAATTGACCTAAATGAAAGATCTCTGCGAGTGAGATCCCAGCAGAAAGAATGGGCCATCAAAGAAGGAGGTACCTTTCTCTGAAGGGAGGAGAGAACTTCCACTTTGACTATGACCTTGTCTAAATAAGATTGGAGTTGGCAAACTCAAAAGGCTTCCATAGCCTTGGCAACTCATGACAAGAGCCTAAAGTGATTATTGATGCCATAAACAATAGTGTCAATTGTTAAATCAACAACAGGAGTCACTGTGCACTTACTCCCTATGTAGGATCTCTGTCCTCAATGTGTTGTACTATGTGAATTAACGGCATAACTAGTACTCAAATAGTACTTTATACTTTGTGTTTCTGTGTGGGTGCAAACTGTTGAAATCTTTACTTATATATACTAAATTGTATATACTAAATTGATCTTCTGTATGTAAAGATAATTGAAAATGAATCTTGATGTGAATGGGATGGGAGAGGGAGTGGGAGATGGGATGTTTGCGGGTGGGAGAGAGGTTATGGGGGAAAAACCCAGTGTAATCCAAAAGCTGTACTTTGGATATTTATATTTATTAAATAAAGGTTAAAAAATAACAGCAAATAAAAAAAGAAATGAAAGATAGATCTTAAAACTAGTTCTCTTGACCTTAATTTTAGATAAATTAATTCTTCATCATTATAGCCCTACATAAAATTAAGGCATTGAACTGGACAGAGGGCCAATGCATATGTTCTCTGAGTTTATTCAATTACATGCCAATTGTTAAAGACTCAATACTGAATATCAGAAATTGTTGATTTTATTAAGAGTAATAATATTACTTACTAAAAGGTAAATCCTTTTCCCTCCTCTCTCCCTCTCTCTTTCCACCCTCACTCTTTGCTTCCCTTCTTTCCCTCCTTCTTTCTTCCTTCCCTCCTTTGGTTCCTTTTTTAGACACACACTAAAGTACAGAGCAGTTCATGTCACAAGTATCTAATTTACTTTAAATATTTAAGAAAATCTATAAAGCAAGGCAAAACAAATATAACAAATGCTAGCAACTGCTGTTCAACTGAATAATGAATAATTGTGAGTTTAATCCTCTGAAATCTCTTGTCTGAAAAAATTATAAAGTGTGATTTCACTTTCTATCTTAAATATGTCTTTCTCACTTCCTAAAGAATAACGAACATCTCCCTTGCTTACCGTTGTAGTCCCAGTGCCTGTGGTATTGTACCTGAGGAATAAACATATAGTCAAAGGGAACAGGCTAGCCTTTTCAGTTAAGAAGGAGGAGCTTTAGGGCAGACAAAGCTGAAAAGGGCTGCTGCCATGTCTTCTCATCATCGCTCATTCCCTTGTATCCTGACAGCTTTCATGTATAAGCATCTGGGACTCATCTTATGAGGGCTATCCTTTGGGCATTCAGAGTTTGCCAGGTACTAGCCAGAGGTATTGGAATGTTGGTGTCCTCAATGTGTATGTTTGGAACGATGAGTGATGGATGACGTAAGATTCATATTTTAGCTTCCTTGTTCCTCTTGTGAAAGAACTCCAGAGGCTTAGTTCACATTGTCTTTCAGATATTCCCACCAAAATTGCTATGGCTTGGATATTAATTTGGTTGTTGAAGGTCCACCAAAGGTCCATGTCATAAAGGTTCAGTTCTAAAGGTGGTGCTACTGGAATCAGGTGGAAGCTTTAGAAGTGAGGCTTAGTAGGAGATCCTGGGTCACTAGGAACATTCCGTTGGAAGGTAGTTCTTACTGAGTTTGGGCCCAAATGATTTCTCTACTTCCTGGCTTGCCATGGGATCCTTCTTCTGCCCATGCTTCACTATAATCATCTACCACCCTCACAAGAAGCCAAACCAATGGGGCCTCCCAATCTTGGTCTTGAACTTCCAAAACCATAAGCTCATAAACCTCTTCTCTTTATAAGTTAGCTGCCTCAGGCCTTGTGTTATAGCAATGAAGAGCTCCTAGTAGAGTAACTGATACCCGATGGCTCTCAATAGTGAGCTGCTCATGAACATACCCTGTGTTGGCATACGTGTACTCCATTACATCATGGAGTTCATCGCTTCTGAAAAAAACTGATTGCCTTCAAATCCTTGCCTAAGTTTCAACTTCTAGTGACAACTGAAGACAGTAATGTAAAGACAATCAAGGTTGAACAAAGTTGCTAACCGTAGATACAGAGGAGGGATTGGATGGGGGAAACTTAATGGATATACTGAACAGAAGCATGGTCTCCTTTTATGGAATGATTAAGAGGCAAATATTTCTCTCTGAGGACATATCAAGGTCTGCGGACATTTGAACAGGTTACTTGGTTGCCTCTGCTGGACATTGGATATCCCTTGTGCCCAGCACCAGCACTACCACTTCTAGAATGAAATCTCTCAGCTGTTTCTCTTGCAAACTTCCCTTTCCCCTCCTTCTTTCTCCACAGAGATAATTCTTGCTGCTGATCTTTGAATCACCAGCCAAATATTCTTTTTCTCCCCGCATAGTGACTTTGCAGTATAGTAAAGACATATGCTCTTTCCTGAGAGCCAAAGCCAAATTCCATCCTGGCTTCTTCAAATGCTCTTGGATAGAAACAGACATTCCTTTCTTCTGCAGTCTTTTTGTGCTCTCCTCACTTAGACATGCTATGTTAAGTCCATTAATGGAGCAGTTATGTCTCTGAAGCTCCTAAGTTGTACCCAACTCAAAACAAAGCATTTGAGAAATGAAGAACAAAGCTGAGAAAAATAAACTTGCTTTAGCTATCTGTTATCTGTGGGGTACAACATCATCTGCTCGGCAGGAAAGTCAAGGACCTCAATGACTCATAACTCCTAAAGCAGTGAGAAAGATCTAACCAATCTCAATTTAGTTTGTGACTGCTTCCCCACACTCCGTGTAGTTTTGACTCTATGTCATCTATCTAGTCATCTCTCCTAGCAAACAACAACATACACTATCTGTAGTAGTACAACTCTTAGTCACCCAGGCAAAGTCCTATTCCCAATAAGATGATAATGAAGGAATGAACATGTCTACTCAGAGGCCTGTGTCTTCTTCATGTTTCCAGTTTCTTCTCCTGAATGATCACTTGAAATGTTCTAGTCACCTGTGCTCAAAAATCTCCCTAAATCCTATTAGCTGTATAATTTCAAAGGTTTTTAAACTTATCTTCCATTTCCAACATACCACCCCACTCAGTTTCTCAATTTTTATATCTTTTTTTTTAACAAGCTGTCAATATGATTGTCCTAAGTGGGACTTATCTGGTATCAATCTCTGGTTTCCAAACATTCAGTAGCCCCTCTGCAGAGTTCTAGTTCCTTTTCTTGCCAACTAGAACCAGTTTTATTTCTTCATTTAGTATTTTGAATCCTGTACTTCATCCTTACAAGTTCAGCAATGTTCCCTCAATTTTCCTGCTACCATGCCTTTTCCCAGACAGTTATGTTCCCTGGAAGCCCTCATCAAATACACGTTTTTCAAAGCCCTATGTAAACTTAGGGTGTCGCTCAAATTTTATGCTATTTCCAAATTGTCATGAATTTTCTTATACCCATAATACCAGAATCGATGGTTTCTCTCTAGGAATTTTTTTTCTCAGAAAATATATAACCTTGTTTCAAAATGATTTTTGTTGTTGCTCTATCATTTGCTGGTGAGCTTTTAGAAAGTAGTTACTGTTTCATTCACTTCAAATTTGCCCTTACAACTGTGCTCTACACATAGCAGGGAGAAAATAATGAAATCCTTAAATATGTTACAGGGGTTGGGAGAGTATGGCTTAGAAATGTAAATGAGAAGAAAGTAATACTAACACTTTTAATGTTGGGAGTTTCTCCTCTGAGAATCAACAATTACATTTGACTTTGAAGAAAGAAAACTACCAGGCATCTACTGTGCTGAATAGCTTCAGATTGCACCCAGTGATCACAACCTCCTGGTGGCCATGTGCTTAGAAAATCCTCTATTCTAGTGTGAACTAGGTCTCGCAACTCACATTTAATGAATAAAATATGGCTGAAGCAATGGAATGTCACTTCCACAATAGGTCACCAAAGGTGATATGGATCCTGCTGACACTGTCTTTTGTTGGTGTTTTCTTTTGTCCTCTTGCTTATTTGCTTCTATGTTGTCAGATGTTATAAGGAGAGGCTCACACGGCAAGGAACCCCAGGAAGCTTCCAACTAAACACTTTCAAGTAAAGAAGCCTCCCTCTGTAAGAAGCTGAATCCATGCAGCTATGCAGCAAGTTCTTCTTGGTTGAAATGTTAGATGATTGCAGCCTTGTGAGAGATTCAGAACCATAGCATTGTTGGTGTGAATAACTGAGAAATTAGCTGCTGTTGTTTCAAGTCACTATGTTTTGGGGTAATCTGTTCTGTAGCAATATATAACCTAGAAACCTACAGCTGAAACTTCCACCCACCTTGCCAGGTCATCAGGGCATGCTTACTTATTTTTCAGATTGTGAGTCTATTTACCTAATCCTTCTATCTCCCTCATGTCTTTCCATTTGGGGCTTTGCATAATGATAGTTAGCTCCTGAGAGTTTACTCTATACATTTATCATCATAAAGAAAGTACATAATTTTGTGAAAGTGGGACCTTAAAACATAAGATCTTATAATGAATCTTAATGAAAAGAAGTGCATAACTAAATTAGCTATAGATCTTATAGGACTTATGTTTAGGCATTTATGTAGTGATAACTATTCTTTAAATTTATAAATAGGGGCAGGCACTGTGGTTAAGCAGGTAAAGCTGACACCTGCAGTGCCAGCATCCCATAAGGGTCAAGTCACAGCTGCTCCACTTCCAATCCAGCTCTCTGCTATGGCCTGGGAAAACAGTGAAAGATGGCCCAAGTGCTTGGGCCTTTCCACCTAAGTGGGAGGCCTGGAAGAAGTCATAGCTCCTGGCTTCGGATCCACACAACTCCAGTCCTTGCGGCATCTGGAGAGTGAACCAGCGGATGGAAGATATCTCTCTGTCTCTGCCTCTTTGTAACTCTGCCTTTCAAATAAATAAATATTTAAAAAATAAATTTTATGAATAAAGAAAATGAGAATCAAGTTAAGACATTTGTGGAAGAACACACATCCTGGAAGTATTTTACACTGCAAAGATCAAGCTTTTTACCCTAAACCAAAGCTCTTGACTGTAGCAATCCATTTCCATTAACTAAGGAGGATTAAATAAACACTGAGAGATTCTGATTTAACTTGGAGGTGATGTAGCCTGAGTGTTTTAAAATTTGCTAATTGGCCGGCGCCGCGGCTCACTAAGCTAATCCTCCACCTTGCGGCGCCAGCACACTGGGTTCTAGTCCCGGTCAGGGCGCCGGATTCTGTCCCGGTTGCCCCTCTTCCAGGCCAGCTCTCTGCTGTGGCCAGGAAGTGCAGTGGAGGATGGCCCAAGTGCTTGGGCCCTGCACCCCATGGGAGACCAGGATAAGCACCTGGCTCCTGCCATCGGAACAGCGCGGTGCGCCGGCTGCAGTGCACCAGCTGCTGCGGCCATTGGAGGGTGAAACAACGGCAAAAAGGAAGACCTTTCTCTCTGTCTCCCTCTACTGTCCACTCTGCCTGTCAAAAATTAAAAAAAAAATTTTGCTAATTAATCTTTCCTTTATTCAAAAGGCAGAGAGACAGACAAAGCAAAATGAAATCTTTCATCCCCTGGTTCATTCTCTAAATGCCTGTACCGATAAAAGCCAGAGTAGGCTTAACTCAGAAGCCAGGAACTCCATCTGGATCTGCCATGTGGGTGATAGGGACTCAAGTACTTGAGCCATCATCTGCTGCCTTCCAAGATGCACGTTATTAGAAAGCTAAGACTTGAACCAGTCACTCTGATATGGGATGTAATTTTCCCAAGCCACTATTTAAGCATCTGTGTTAAATTCCTGTCCCACCCTGAGCATTTTTAAAAGCTGTCCAAGTGATTCTAACATATAGCTACATTTCAAAACTAACGATTATGCCAGAGACCCTCCCAAACTATGTTCCTTGTTGGCAGAATTTATCCACACTTTGTAATTGAATCAAATTCTGGAGTTCGAAATCATGATGCTTCAATCTTTGTTGAAAAGGACAAGATTTCAACAAGGAAGCATTAGTTGAATACAAGCTATGTGGAAAGCATTGTAGGTGAGGAAGAAATAGAGGGGAAAATGATCAACTCTGACCTTGAGTTACACAGTCATTGGATGGAGGAGATTTTATTACAGACCAGGAAATAGGTCAGCAGTTTTCTTCACATCTTATATGGCCAGACTATTTACTCAGATTTCTCTTGTCCTTGAGTGCTGGTCAATTCCTTTGAAGAATAGTATTTTAGATCTGGGAAGAAACTTAGAATTCAATCACTTTACACACAAGGTGAATTAATCTTAAAGAGGAGAAATTATTTCTAATGGCCATACAACAAATTAGTGGCTGAACTGGGTCTTCTTTAGATATTGAAACTAATAGATTAAGGATGTTTCCACACCATAGAATTGAATTCTATGCATGTGAGTGTATGCTACATTTCCTAAAGAATAGACCTGACGAAGAATCAGCCCTTTCCAAACCATTGTCTGTTTTCTTCTGCAGAGGCAGATTTCAGGTACTTAATTTGCTGTTCCTTGTACCTAGAGACTCTTCTTTTAGAGATATTACAGTCAATTCTATTACTTTTTTCAATCTTTAATCAAATCTTTCCTTACCAAAGGGACTCACTCTGAACACTCTATGTAAAATAGCCATGCCCTGGTATTCTTTATTCTCTTTGATCTATTTCCTTCAACCACATTTTTATCAACCAAAACATTTTGGTCAATTATTTATTTCTGTCTCCACATCTTACTAGGATGTAACCTGCAGGTGCTAAGGGTCCTTGTTTTGTTATTGTCCTGAATCCCTAATGCCCAGTGGCCTAAAGGAAGCACTCAGTCAGCATTAGCTGGTTACATGCAGAATGAGTGGCCAAATCTTCAAAAAGCCCTGCTGAAAAGGAATAAACTCAGCATCAAGAGATGCATTCAGATATAGATTGGGTAACTACTTAATAAGAATACAAAAAGTGGTTTTCAGGCAGAAATGGGAAATTTAATCTGATCACTTCTAAAATCCCTTCTGAAAAACCAAGATACTACATTGTAAAAAATTACTTCTCAAAACAGAAGGCTCAGAGCTGTTGGAATTTTCATGTATTCTTTACGTAAATATTTAATTCATTCAATATTTTCATTCATTCAAGCCATTTTTAGCAAGAGTCTGCTTTTTCCATTTTGGATCTAGTTTCATGAAGATGTGGGATAGAAATGGCTGCTCTCTTATTATAATGAAACTATTTCTCCATTCCTTATTGCCATCTTCCTCAAGTATCCCCACACATTTACTTGTGGCTTTATTACCTTTAGAAAGTCAGAGTTAGCCTAAATAATGATCATTGGAAAAGGTAAGTGTAGACTTGTGGCAGAATTATATAGTGCATAAGGTTCTGATCATTTCAAAGCAACATAAAAAAGGCAGTTGAGTAACGTCATTCTCTAAGACTTATCCTTTCTAAAAAAAATAAGGAAAGAAATATCTGAGTTTTTATTTATTTCCATTGGATGACTTATAGCTATACTACTGCTTGGTAAGTCATTAAGACCAGAGGAGATTCTTGCCATTTGAAGAACAAAGCTCTTCTTGAAGAAGATTTAATTCAATTGCAGCCATTCTCCATTGTCTACTCAAGACGAAGGACTAGAAATACATATTTATTTTCTTAAAAATTTATTTATTTGAAAGATAGAATTCCAGACAGAGAGAGAGAGAGAGAATCTTCCATCCCTGGTTCACTCCTGAAATGACCTCAACAACCAGGGCTGAGCCAGCATGATGCCAGGAGCCAGGAGCTTCTTCCAGGTGTCCCACATGAGTGCAGGGGCCCAAGAACGTGGTCTATTCTCAACTGTTTTCCCAGGCACATTAGCAGAGATTTGAATAGGAAGTGGAACAGCCAGGACTATAACCAATGGCCATATGGGATGCCAGAACTGCAGGTCAGAACTTTAACCCATTGCACCACAGCACCAGCCCCTAGATAGCTGTTTTAAACTACTGAATCTGACCTCCATGGGTAGCTTCTTAGACATTAACATCAAGCGTTCTTCCAGGATCCTTTTCTTTTTAATTAGCTTAAATAGTCAATGTTCTGAAGACAGTGAATTGGAATTTGCAATTGTAAGTAATATGTTTTAAAATTTTTAATATTTATTTTTTAGGGAATACAAATTTCAAAAGTACAACTTTAGGAATATACTTATTCTCCCTACCATACTCTCCCTCCCACCCCCACTCCATCCCCTCCTCCTCCTTCTCTCCTTCCCAGTCCCATTTGCTCTTAAGATTCATTTCAATTAACTTTGTACACAAAAGACCAATTCTATACTAAGTAAATATTTCAACAATGCAACACACACACACACACAAACTGAGAACAAGTTTTACAGTTAACTATCATAAAACAACTCATGGAGGACAGAGGTCCTGCATGAGGAGTTAGTGCATAGTGACTCCTGTTGTTAATTTAACAATTAACTCTCTTATGTATGATGTCAGTGAGCACCCAGGACTCTTGACATGAGCTGCCTAGCCTATGGAAGCCTTTGCATCTATAAACTCCATCAGTATTTAGACAAGGCCATAAGCAAAGAGGAAGTTCTATCCTTCCTTTATAGAAAAGTACATCATTCTTTGCTGGCTGCTTTTTTTCTGCTGTGGTCTCACTCACAGCGATCCTTCATGTAGAATATTTTCTGCCATAATGTTTTGGCTTTCCATGCCTGAAATGCTCTCACGGCTTTTTCAGCAAGGTCAGTAAGCATTAAGTGCTGATTCTGAGATCAGAGTGTTACTTAAACCAATGTCATTCTATGAGTCTGCTGTGTGGACTGCTTCCCATGTTGTAAAATTCTCTCCTTTTTCTCTGTGGATTTCCCCATGATGGATATTTCATATAAATGGAATCATAGACTATGTGACCTTTTTTTGTCTAGTTTCTGTCACTTAGTATGATTTCTCAAGATTGATTCATGTTAAAGAATGCATCAGTACTTCAATTCTTTTTATAGCTAAATACTATACCATTGTATAGATATAACATGTTATTTCTCAACTCATCAGCTGACTCATATTTGCATTTTTTTCTGCTTTGTGGCTATGCTGAGTAAGGCTGAAATGAACATTCCATACAAGTTTTCATATGGACATGTGTCTTTAATTCTCTTTGGTATATACCTATGAATGCAAATGTGGGGTGCATAATAAAATCTGTTTAACACTTCAAGGAATAGCCAAATTGTTATACAAAGATATGGAGCATTTTACATTATTTCCAGCAATACATGAAGGTTCCAAATTTTTCACATCTTTATCCACACTTGTTGTTGTCCACAGGAGTAGGCATAATCTTGGATATGAAGTAATCTCTCTTTCTGGTTTTGACTTCCATTTTCTCTAAAAATAGATGATATCAAACATATTTCTCTATTTGTACACATGTGTTTACTGGAAATTCACATACTTTATTTGGAAAAATTTCTATTCAGATCTATTAGCCAGTTTTAATTGAGTCTTTTTTTATGTGATTCTTTTATATATTTTTAAAATAAATCACTTTTCAAATAGATAATATGAAGAATGTTTCACATTCCATGGGTTATGTTTTCACTTTCTTCATGGTGTCTTTGAAGAATAAAATTTTTAATTTTAATAAAGTGTAGTTTCTCTAATTTTTCATTTGATGTTTGTTCTTTTGGTGTTATATCTAAAAAGTTATTGCCTAATTCATGATAATCTATATTTTATAGCCTCTTCAAAATGTTTTGTAGTTTTATTAGTTACACTAAAGTTTATTATCCATTTTGATTTACTTTTTGCATATGGTGTGAGATGGGGCTCAAGTTCACTCTTTTTTTTATGAATATTTGATTTTCTTCATATCACTTGTTGAAAAGACTATTATTTGAGGCCAGTGCTGTGGCATAACTGGTAAAGCTGCTGCCCGTGGTACCAACATTCCATATGGGCGCCGGTTCAAGACCTGGCTGCTCCTCTTCTGATTCAGCTCTCTGCTATGGCCTGGGAAAGCAGCAGAAGATGGCCCAAGGCCTTGGGCCCCTGCACCTGCATGGGAGACCTGGAAGAAGCTCCTGGATCCTGGCTTCGGATAGGTGCAGCTCCAGCCGTTGTGGCTATATGGGGAGTGAACCAGCAGATGGAAGACCTCTCTCTTTGTCTCTCTTTCTCTCTGTGTAACTCTGACTTTCAAATAAATAAATAAATAAATCTTAAAAAAAGAGAAAAGACTATTATTTCCCTATTGGTTCATCTTGATATTCTTGTTGAAAAATCAATAGATTATAAGGGCTTGTTTTTGGACCCTGGGTTCTATTCCAGTTTTTTATACTTCTTTATTGACACCAGTAACACTTTATTTTTATCACTACATATAGTTTTATAGTAAGTTTTGAAATTCAGACATGTGAGCTTTCCAAATTTGTTTTTATTTATTTTTTTGACAGGCAGAGTGGACAGTGAGAGAGAGAGAGAGACGAGAGAAAGGTCTTCCTTCTGTTGGTTCACCCCACAAATGGTCTCTATGGCCAGCGCTCTGCACCGATCCGAAGCCAGGAGCCAGGTGCTTCCTCCTGGTCTCCCATGCAGGTGCAGGGTCCAAGCACTTGGGCCATCCTCCACTGCACTCCCGGGCCATAACAGAGAGCTGGCCTGGAAGAGGGGCAACTGGGACAGAATCCGGTGCCCCAACCGGGACTAGAATCTGGTGTGCCGGCGCCACAGGCAGAGGATTAGCCAAGTGAGCTGCGCCGCCGGCCTGTTTTTATTTTTTAATATTATTTTGGCAAATCAGTATTCTTTAAATTCCATGTGAATTTTGCAATTAACATATCAACTTTATTAAAAGTACAGCTGGAATTTTGATAGGAATTGCATGGAATTCATGAAACAACTTGAGTATACCACCACTGAAATGATATTATGTCTTCTAATTGATAAAAATGTAGCCATTTGTTTTTTAAATTTTAGTTTTATTTATTTGAAATTTTGAAATCTGAAAGGCAGAGTGTTACAGAAAAAAAAGGAGAGACACAGAGAGAAAGATCTTCCATCCACTGGCACACTCCCCAAATTGCCTTGATTACCTGGGCTGGGGCAAGCTGAAGCCAAGAGTCTGGAACTCCATCTGGATTCTTATGTGGGTGGCAGGAGCCCAGGTACTTGGACCATCTTTCATCTTGCCAGGCATATTATCAGGAACCTGGATGGGAAGTGGCTCTTCAGGGACTCAAATCAGCACTTAAAAGGATGCCAGCCTTGGAGGCATTGACTTAACCTGCTGTTCTACAACACTCTCCAAAATGGTGGCTTTCAATGATATTTATCTGACTTTTTTTGTAAAATTTCTTTTTTTTTTTTTTTGACAGAGTGGACAGTGAGAGAGAGAGAGAGAGAGAGACAGAGAGAAAGGTCTTCCTTCTGTTGGTCCACCCCCCAATGGCTGCCTCGGCTGGCGTGCTGCGGCCTGCGCACTGCGCTGATCAGAAGCCAGGAGCCAGGTGCTTCTCCTGGTCTTCCATGGGGTGCAGGGCCCAAGCACTTGGGCCATCCTCCACTGCCTTCCCGGGCCACAGCAGAGAGCTGGACTGGAAGAGGAGCAACTGGGACAGAATCCGGTGCCCCGACCAGGACTAGAACCCGGAGTGCTGGTGCCGCAGGCAGAGGATTAGCCTATTGAGCCGCGGCGCCGGCCATTGTAAAATTTATTTCTAAGCATTTTTCCTTTGTGATTTTGTTGCCAGTGAAATGGTTTCCCTTTTATAGTATTCGTTATTATTCTATAACAATATAATTGATTTTATATGTTAGTCTTATATTCTGAAACCTAGCTGAACTCAGTAGTTAGTTATAATAGTTTTTGTAGGTTCTATAGAATGTTCTTTATAAAACATTGTGTCACTGGGGCTGGCACTGTGGCACAGCGGGTTAACGTCCTGCCTGAAGCACTAGCATCCCATATGGGCACCGGTTCGAGACTTCGATGCTCCTCTTCCAATACAGCTCTCTGCTGTGGCCTGGGAAAGCAGTGGAAGATAGCCTGAGATCTTGGGCCCCTGCACCCATGTGGGAGACCCAGAAGAAGTTCCTGGCTCCCAGCTTCAGATTGGCACAGCTCCGGCCATTGCTGCCAATTGGGGAGTGAACCATCGGATGAAAGACTTTCTCTCTCTCTCTCTCTCTCTCTCTCTCTCTCTCTCTCTCCCTCTCTCTCTCTCTTTCTCTCTGCCTCTCCTCTATCTCTGTGTAACCCTGACTTTCAAATAAATAAATAAATATTAAAAAAAACATTTTGTCACCTGCAAATAGAGGTTATTTAAAACTTCTACTTATTTATTGTTTTTCATTTTATCTGAAAGAGTCTGTTGATTCACACCTCAAATACATGAAACAGCTGAGACTAAGTCGGGCCAAAGCCAGGAGCCTGGAACTCAATTTCAATCTTCCCACAGGGGTGGCAGAAACCCATCACTTGAGGAATCTTCTGCTTCTTCCCAGGGTGTGCCTTAGCAGGAGGCTGGAATCAGAAGCAGAGCTGGGACTTAACACAGACACTGTGTAATGGGATGTGGCATCCCAAGTGGAGACTAAATTGTTGTGCCAAATGCCAGACCCTAGAGATTATTTTAATTCTTCCTTTCATTTTTTAGATTTATTTTATTTATTTGAAAGGCAAAGTTACAGAGAGAGGTAGAGACAGAGAGAGAGGTCCTCCATCCGCTGGTTCTCTCCCCAGATGGCCGCAACGGCCGGAGCTGTGCCGATTAATTCTTCCTTTCTAATCAGACTAGCTTTACCTTAATTACCTCACAATAGTTCTGCCTTGGGCCTTCAGGAAAATGTTCAACAGAGGAGTCAGAGAGAAAAATCTTGCCTTATTCCTTGTCTTATGGAGAAAACACAGCTTTTTTTTCACTATTAAGTAAGATAGTAGCTACAGGTTGAAAAAAATTTTCTGCCGCTTTTACTTTTTTGAGCATTGTGTCATGAAAAAGAGTTGTTTCTGTCAAACAAATTTTCTGTTTCCAACAAGATGATCAGTGTGTTTGCCATTTGTTCTATTAATTGCTATATTACATGGATTGATCCTCATACGTTAAAACCAAATTTGCATTTCTAGGGTCAGTCCTATTTTGTCATGCATACTCTCTCAGATGTTATTGGTTTGTTATTAATTGGCTGTGGATTTTTATTTCTACATGTATAAAAATGCTGTCGGTCTTTGGTATTTTTTCCTTGTTGTGTCTTTGTTTGATTTTTATAGCAGTATAATATCAGCTTTATACAATGGATTAGCAGAAAAACAGAAGTGGTCTTCTATTTTTCTGGTGAGTCGTGTAAAGAATCACAGTTCAGTCAGTTGAGAATGTCCCATCTAAGGAGTAGGAAGAAAAGTAAATGAAAGAATGAAGGATAAAAGAGCCTCAGAGCCCGGTGAGATGCCATCAACTGCAACAGCCCCCCTGCACTGCATTTCACTGGGCAGTAATTAGCAGCAGATAAGTAATAAACAGCTGTAGAAAACGTGCATTCCCCTTCCTGCACCTCTCCATTCTTTTATATCAAACAGTGCTTTCCAATATTATGCTACCTATGTAGCTCCCATAGGGCCGGAATTTGCAGCTTCTGAAGACATCAGAGCATCAGAGACAAAAGGAAGGACATTTTTGGAAGTGAAAACAGGAAACAAAGAGTAAGAAGTAGATTGTGTTGCATGATTGGAAAGTGTATAGTAGGCTATGACAGAGGAGGGACTGTTGTGGGAAGACAAGACTAGACATACCTGAAAATAATGGTTGGAGCTAGATTGTGGGTGCATGTAGCTCTTAATGTTTTCTAGAGGATGGACATTCCAAGCATCCTTTAAAAAAACTTTTTAGAGTTTTATTTATTTATTTGAATGGCAGAGTTACAAAGAGGCAGAAAGCGAGAGAGAGAGAGAGAGAGAGAGAGAGAGAGGTCTTCCATCCATTGGTTCACCCCCCAAATGGCCACAATGGCCGAGCTGTGCTGATCCGAAGCCAGGAGTCAAGAGATTCTTCTGGTCTCCCACATGGGTGCAGGTGCCCAAGTGCTTGGGCCGCCTCCTTTGCTTTCCCAGGTGCATTAGCAGAGAGCTAGATCAGAATTGGAGCAGCCAGGATGCCAGCACTGTAGGTGGTGGCTTTATCGGCTGTGCCACGGAGCCGGTGCCCACTCCAAGCATCTTGTTTCATACTTGTAAATGGAGATTACAGTTATTTATCTATATAAATGGAGATTAAACATGAGAGCTATATAGGCTGTTAACAGTATAGACAAGACTGGAACCAGAATCTCAGATCTCTCAGTTAATGGCCCACTGACCATAAACAAAGTGGCCATAACAAATAAGCCATTCGTGTGCCAGAACCTCATTTGTCTTGATCTCTTTTTTGTTCTTGGCACCGAGAACAAAATTTAGCATTTGGGTAAAAAAAAAAAAAGAATCGAATACTGCCAACCACAATCTGCTTTTTCTGTGTCAAATACCACTCGCCTTTGCAGGGGATTCCAGCACAGGTAGCTCCTGGAAGGTAGGTAGGTTCAAGCGTGACCACATGTACGACTTCAGCTCCTAGGTCCTTATGATAAGCTTCTTTGTTGGAAATATTCTATTTCCTAAGACACTGGAGACTGCACTTATCACAGGACTCCTTATAATGAGGAAATAGGCTGGGCCATGAATAGGGATTGGGAGCCATGGTGTCAGGCACTTGGTTTTCACTTGAAAAAATATATTTTCTTTCCAGTTCACTCCAAATAGCTTTGAAACATGCAATTACTATTTGCTTAGAACATAAAATTTGTGCTGAAACGTGTGCACTCTGAAGAAGCTTTCTAGAGACCCTATATCAATGTATCAATTTCCCATCTTTGTTTCCGTGAATTGTTCTTGAATTATGGGATTTATTGTGACCATACTAAGTTTTCAAAGTTTTCTCCACCCAAAATATAAATTATATTGTATTTTTTCACTCATGAATTAGTAGAGGTCTATTCTAAATTTAGCTTTGTTTATTATGAAGGGAACAGACAGGGATTAGAGGGGCCTGTGTCTTACACGTTTCAATATGGTGACCCTTAGTGGATCCCATGATATGTGTGAGTTTGAACCTTTCCCTGTAAAAGCATGGATGGACAACGCCTAAGAACTTCCAGGTTTACAGTTCATTTATCTGAGTTTTACAAAATTTTCTGAGAAGCTTCAAGTGTTGTGATTGATTTTGTTGTTATTGTTGTTCTTAATTCCAATTGAAAGGACAGAGGGCTTAGTTACACTTATGGCATATTTTTACACTGATCTCAAAAAGTTCCAACCAAATTAAATATTTGCTCTAGCAATATTTTTTATTTGTATAGCATCTTGTAATTTTAAAAAATAACTTGGATTACTTAATTTGCTTTACTTTTTTCTATGGTAACTCTTAAGGAATCTGGGTATGTAGCAGAGGTTAAGGAGTCATTCTCATTTTATACATAAGGAAACAACTTCAAATGATTGTAGTACACTATCTGAAATAATATGACTAATGGAAGAGATGGAAGTAGAACCTAGGTGATCTGATGCATGGCCTAGAGCTTTTCAAAGTATTATTAAACAAACAGTTTATCTTCCAGTCATTGGGTAGGACACTGGTCACACTTCTGAAATAAGCAAAGTTCCGGCTCTTTAGGAGATTCTAATTTGGTACCTTTGCAATCAAATAATTTGGGAAAGTTTTGCAAGGATAATAACTGCAGTGAAAACATGAGTTAAGGGAACACAGACCAGAGATGACCCTAGTCCAATCCAGGGTGTCCATGAAAGGCTCAAGTAGGATATGACATCTGACTTCAGTTTTAAAGAACAGATGTGTTTGGCTGACGCTGTGGCTCACTAGGCTAATCCTCCGCCTGCAGAGCCAGCACCCGGTTCTAGTCCCAATTGGGGTGCCTGATTCTGTCCCGGTTGTTCCTCCTCCAGTCCAGCTCTCTGCTGTGGCCCGGGAAGGCAGTGGAGCATGGGCCCTGCACCCACATGGGAGACCAGGAGGAAGCACCTGGCTCCTGGCTTCGGATCGGGCGCAGTGCACTGGCCGTAGCGGCCATTTGGGAAGTGAACCAATGGAAGGAAGACCTTTCTCTCTGTCTCTCTCTCTCCCTCTCTCTCTCACTGTCTAACTCTGCCTGTCAAACAAAAAAAAAAAAAAAAGAAAGAAAGAAAGAAAGAAAGAAAGAAAGGAAAAGAACAGATGTGTTAGCCAAGCATAGGATGGAGGAAAGTCTTTCCTGGTGCAGAGAACAACACAAACAAGGTATAAAAGTAGGAAGTGCATAGGGCAAGATGAGCTTTTTTTCTGGAGCATAGAATAGAAAGCAGGAATTGTGCTATAATAAAGCTAGAATGACATCTGAGGTCAGATCACAGTGATTGTATTTCCCTAATTAAGGATCTTCTAGCTTTCCCAGGAGGACCTGGCAGGAAACCATTTATGGGTTGTGTGGGGCCAGAGCTTGGTCCCATTTGCAGATGACCTGCTGTTGTGGCTGAATGAGGATTGTGAGATGGGGACAAGATAGGGGGCGGAGGTTTTAACATAGGGTTTTAACATAGGATGGGAAATTTTCAGGTGTATGTGTGTGTGTGTGTGTGTGTTTGCACAAAAGCAAGCAGTTGAGTAGAAAGTGTTTATCTTTCTAGAAGAAAGGGATTGTTTTGGCTCAGCACTTGGTAGATCAAAGTTATGCACCCCAATTCTCTTACAGTTGTGAATGACATTCAGACTTTGCATTGTAATAAGTTATAAATATGCTATAAATAATCTGAAGCTAATGCTACTACTAATAAATAAGACTGATTGGTTACCGTCGTCAATGCTATGAGCAAAGTTGTTTGTTCTATATGATTCAATATTCCAAGCAGCCTTATGAAACAGGTATACTCTTCACATCTGGAGAAATTGAAGCACAAAACCATTGTTACCTGCTAGTGGTCACAGAACTAGCAGGTGATCAAGATAGAATGCAAATAAAGGTTGGGCTACTTCCTCAAATGTATCTCTTCATTGCTACAGAATGTTGGGGCAAGAGTAATACATAACATCAAGAAGAAAGGATAGAATCATGTATATTTCTTAAATGCAGCTCAGTGGTGGCAGTGAAGCCCTGGTTCTCACAGGTGTCAAAGATCCCAAGGTCCTCACTAGGAAATAGAAAGAATATATGGACAGGTTACTCTCAGGATCCTACAGAGATGATGCAGAATTAATTCCAGGCTGGATAACAGGCCAGTGAATAGAACTGAGGGATTCTCTAACTCCACTTGCTGTGCTGTATTTTTTATTTTATGTTTTATATTGTCCCTATATTCTAAGCCCTACTGGTTTACTGTTATTTGAAACTGGATATGGATAATATTTCTTAAGTTCTTGATTCTGGTTCATTTTTATGACTATATCCTTTGCTATGTGTTAAAAAAATACTCTGCTTTGAAACTACACCCTCAACTTGTTTTCCTTCTGGGTTAATTTCTGTCATCTGTCCTTAACCTCTAACTTTGAATAAGGGAAGGTAGGGAAAGGAATTTACAATATAAAAAAAACATGTCTTAGATCATAATTCAGAATATTATACCACTAAATTACGTCTTCATGCTTGTAAAACACAGGAAAAATCTCAAGTGTCACTGTTACATCTCAATAGAATTTGTTATGTGAGAAGTCCCTGAAGGCAAGTCATGTGTCTGTCTCAAACACATTGGTTGAATCAATGAACTAATAAACTGTTTTAAACACTTTTTGTCCTACATTTGCTTAATAGTTTGTTCTACTAATTTTCAGAAGTGTATCAAGTACTTCTGCTATTTAGTTAGGGATATAGATGTGCAGAAACATAGAAATGGTCTGAAATAATGGGAAGGCTGCCTTCAAAAGACAGATCAGGGTGTTTTAGTGATGTTCCAAAAGTCAGATCAGGGTCCAAATGATGCAAACTAGAAACAGGCAGCTTTCAATTCTGTAAAGTAAATGTTTGGAACACTGGAGCAGAGCGACCATGACATTAAAAACTCTTCAGGAAAGGCTTCCATAGCCCTGGCAACTCATGACTAGAGCCTAGGGAGATTACTGACGCCATGAACAGGAGTGTCAAATTGTTAAGTCAGCAACAGGAGTCACTGTGTACTTACACCCCATGCGGGATCTGTCCCTAATGTGTCGTCTAAAGCCAAGTGATGCTATGACTGGTACTGAAACAGTATTTTTATACTTTGCGTTTCTGTGTGGGCGCAGACTGATGAGGTCTTTGCTAATTATATACTGAAGTGATCTTCTGTATATAAAGAGAATTGGAAATGAAAAAAAAAACATCCTGGTGTTAAAATGGAAATGGCATAGAAAATTAATTATTTTGAAAAAAAAATTATGTAGGATCTCTGTCTTTAATGTGCTGTACATTGCTATTTAATGCTATAATTAGTAATCCAATGGTAGTTTTTTCACTTGATGTTGCTATATGGGCAAAATGTTGAAATCTTTACCTAATATATACTAAACTGATCTTCTGTATACAAAGAGAATTGAAAATGAATCTTTACATGAATGGAAGGGGAAAGGGAGCGGGAGGGGGGAGGGTTGCGGGCGGGAGGGAAGTTATGGGAGGAGGGAAGCCATTGTAACCCATAAGCTATACTTTGGAAATTTATATTCATTAAATAAAAGTTTAATAAAAAAATAAATAAAAACTCTTCAGGAGTTCATGAGTAGCAAGTTAACTCACAGATTAAGTTAGATGAAGACTGAGCATCATTCCTTGGATTTGGAATCATGGAGCTCACTGTTGACTTCGGCAAGGTGGTTTCAATGTGGTAAAAGCCTAGTGGGAGTGATTGTGAGACAGCATGGAAGGAAAGGAATTGTACAGCATTTAGAAGTTTACCATGAAAGAGAACAGAGAAATATGGAATAACTGGAGGGGAAGGATGGGTCTCAGAGAGGGAGAGTCTTTGTGGATCTGATTATTTTGAATTTGGGAGGAAGAATGGCATCATTGCATTCTGGTGAGAATAAGCCAACGCAGAAGAAAGCTTGATGATAGAAGAGAAGTGCTGAATTGCTGATGTAAGGTCTTTGGGTAAGTGATGGAGTACACAATCTGCACAGGTATCAGGGTTGGTCTATGGGGCACAGGACAGTTCATCTGTCATGACTGTAGGGACAGGAAGGTAAAAGTCCAACATCAAAACTGATGTTGATTGATAGGCAGATATACCAGTGGGAGACTGTAGAAGTTCTCTACTATGCTTGTTACATATTATTTTGCTATTTTGCTTATGTGATATTTTTTTCTCTCATGTTA
Organism: Lepus europaeus; assembly: GCF_033115175.1. Taxonomy (NCBI): domain Eukaryota; kingdom Metazoa; phylum Chordata; class Mammalia; order Lagomorpha; family Leporidae; genus Lepus; species Lepus europaeus. Next base: position 15,842,034 of record NC_084830.1, on the reverse strand, counting down.
GGCCATACAGTCCCTTGGGACAATATCTTAGGCTTGGTTGACCCAGTTTTTCTTGCAGTTGTTAGCTACTTGGCACATTGCAGGTGTGTTTAAATGGATAAATTCATGACTACAAAATACAACTGCATTTTCCAAATACTAGTGTAACACTGGAAGTCTCCAGGAAATAAAGGTGTTTGGGAAGGGTGGGGGTCAGTTAAAACCTAATTACAACAGTGTTTAATGAAAAGAAGGAATGTGTTACAGTGGAGGAAAGGCTGTGAAGTGAGCATTAATCAGGTGGGTGGAGTGAAGATTTTATGGACTCCATCAGCAAGTTTTATGAAGACCCTCCCAGGACCCAGCCCTGCATTCTGTACTGTTGGGACTTGAAGAATAAAACGATGTGGATGGCTCTTGAAGACTATAATCTGGTTGTTGAGTCAAGATCTTATATAACCAGATGAAAAATTGTTTGGTCTTGACATTGCTTATTAGTCAATGGTGCAGGCTTTGAAGTAAAGAAAAAAGAAGCTTGTGTTTAGATCCAGACTTTCACAAATTGTTGTTGAATAAACTTGGATTGAATAAAAATATATTTTAAAATATTTTGAATAAACTTGGATTGAATAAAAGTGTATTTTAAAATATTAATTTGTTTCTTTTAAAGGTAGAGTAACAGAAAGAGAAAAAGAGGGAGAGAGAGAGAGAGAGAGAGAGAGAGAGAGAGAGAGAGAGAGGAGAAACCTTCCATCTGTTGATTCACTTCCCAAATGACTGCAACAGCCAGTGCTGGGCCAGACCAAAGCAAGGTACCAGGAACTCCATCCTAGTCTCTCATATGAGTGGCAGGGTCCCAGGCACTCGGGACATCTGCTAATTTCCCAGGCACATTAGTTGATTTGGATGGAAGCAGAGCAGCTAAAATGAGAGTTGGCACTCTCATAAGGGATAGTGGTGTAGAAAGCGGCAACTTAACCCGCTGCAGTAAAACACTATCCCTAGGTATTATTTATCTGTATGTCACTTTCTTTTTTATCAAAATGGTGAAATATTTTTGCCATATTGTTGGCTGGAGGATAAAATGAGTCAATGCTTGTAAAACAAGTGCTTGGTCTATAGAATAACTAGAAGAGTATGTGGAGGATGCACTGAGCAGTCAGGGTGTAGGATGGAGAAGGCGCATTCTAGTGTGGATCCCGTCTTCACTTAATTCCTCCCAATTCTGTCCCTCTTATCTCATGACCTGTGACTAGGTTGAGCTGAAGAAAAGGATTTGTTGACCAAAGCTGAAACAATTCACTTGACAATTTAAAACTGAAATGAAAGACAAAGGAATTGAGACTTATAGGAGCTGAGTCACGTTTGTAGTGTCAGACTAGCAAAAAGGCACAGAAACTCAGAGTATTACAGTTTTTGTAGCATCCCTTGTTGTTTTGCCTGAATTCAGTGTTCAGTTTCTTATGGGAATCTGTGACTATTCCATTATCTTTCCTATGCATTCCATTTTCACTCAATGAGCCAAAGTTGTTGCTCTATGTGATTTGCAAACAAACAAATTTTGGATTTATAGATAGATTCATAGTTCAATGGAACTCCCCCAAGGATGATCATGTATCATGGAGTTTCCAGGTCAGGTAGTTCATTCATTTATAAACCAGTGTTTAGTGAGATTATTTTGTTTTAACATTGTTAAGTATTAGAATTACACAGAAGACCCAGACATGATCCCTGTCATCAAGGACCATGATTCTTACAGGCAAGAGATTTGTGTGCTAAATCCTAAGAGGACGATATTGGGTTAACTGGAAAGGGTTAGGTAAAGTGACTGAGTGAATGACAGCACCATCGAGTATTATTGCATTTAGACAAGAAGATGAGTCTTTAGAGAAATAATCCAGTTCCCTTTTAGTGAGGGCTTGTGCTTCTACTGTCATGCCTCTCTGGTTAAGGATGCCCAAATGATTTAAAATTAGCTTCAAACAAAATTTGGGAATAGAATTCTTTGATGTTGGTGAAAGCTATGTTGTTTTATTCATTTGTTAATGAGGAACATAATACACTTCTTCCAGTTCTATTGTTTAGCTTCAACAGTTAGCAAGGTATTGTCCTTTCAAGTACAAAGAATTTGTTCATTTTGTGCACTTCTTTTAGGTGGTGGTGGCTCTGTCGATACATTTAGTGTATGTGATCTTCTCAATTTTGTTTCTCAGTATTCTTCTACAAATACTTTATACTCTTGACATCATGCTGGCTTCTCTAATATGCTCCATATTTCCCCATCTCTTTACTTTAGTCCATACTGTATCTTTCTCAATCCCTGCAAACTGCTTCCTTCTCAAGGGTTGATGCATATATCATATTTGACTTTAAAAGTTTAGCTGTAATGTTGCTTACCTTGTGAAAAATACTTTATCATCTCTTGACAGTCAATTTCTCACTTTCAAATTGCCAAATAAGCTCCTTGTACCTTTCTTCTTCTACTACATAAATATCTCATGTTATAATTATAATTCCATTACTTCATTGTTCATGTTATAGCTCTATTACTTGACACCTCATGTTATAATTATATTTTTACTTGATACCTCATGTTATAGTTACGATGTCCACCAGTTATCTTCCACTCTAGAGCTGATTTAGAGTTCATCTCATCTCTTACAGTAGCCCTTGCCTAAGGAGTCTTCAGGCACCTTTCTCTAGATTATGAGATTAACAAATAGTCCAAAATCTTATAGATTCTCATATAAAATGGAGGTTCTCCAAATAACTTGATTTATGAAATAGAAAAGCAATACATTTCTGGGAAAGAGCGAGGCCATAACAAGTGCTTTGGGCAGAGACAATAGGAAGGACTACAGAGAACACAGCATGTCATTTGGGATAATTCAGCAAAGATACTTCAATGATTATGCCAACATTGGGAAGAAAGATGAGGTAGAAGGGAAGGCTGGATTCTAGAGGTGCAGAAGATGCATAATGCATGGGGTTTCCCAGGAAATAGTCCGACGTGAAGTTTAGCATGTAGGTGGTTTCTGAAGGGAAGAGGCATGAATGATATAGGACTGGAAAATGGAAGAAAAATGCTACACAGTCTCAGCAGAATCCTCAAATGAGCCTGAAAATGAGATGATGCTCAAAATTGTCCTGAGTTGGGCCAAGATGGGGTAAGCCTTTGTCCTCAAGCATCTGGAAGCACTGGATGAACGTCGTCTACTCTCGGAAGGGGCATGGTCTCTGGCATGATGACTCTTCTCAATATACAGAGGTTTATCTGCCAGCAACACCTCTGGCAGTTGGGACAAGAAGTCTTTGTGTGTGAAAGGTGGATATAGGCAATAGAACACAAAGGGTTTGTGTGCCATGCATGAAACTAGAAGACAAAGTGATACAGTTACAAAATTTCTTCAGCTCTGAACCAAGGTTTTGATCAGAGGTGATAGGGCTTAGTTTCCATCAAAATACTGGTGACAAAGATTCCATGGTGAGCAGTGATCTCTATTCAATCATGAAAATGTAGATTACTTGGTGGCCTGTTTCTGATGGGAACAATGTCAGACAACCTAGCAATATGTGTTGACATGTCTTGTATATATTAATCAGCAAATGACTATTGAATAAATAAATGATGAACTAAACCCGCTGAACTGCTAGGGAGATAAGCATTCTGTTTATTTAGGAAAGTCTCCTCTCTGCCACTTGCATCTTCCTCACCATTTCAATCCCAGTTTCTAGCAGGACTTCCCATATTCATGGTTTTATGCTTTGGTAATTTTTTTTCTTTCATTTTCCATCCATGGTCTCCTCTTTGGCACTAAAGAAACCTTTGCCCCTTTGTTCTTTTTGCACCTGAGGGGTGTGTCTATCTGTGTTTGATCTGCAGCACACCTTTCTGCTGGCCTGGAATGAAAGTGTCTCATTTACAACATCCCATCTTCAACACCCAGGTACAGAAGGTCCTCATGAAAACTCAAATAAAACTGAATAGAAAAGAGAGGCAGTCTCATAGCCATGTCCTTTGGCCAACTGCCTGGATCTTATTTAAACCCTTGCTGCTAGAGCTAAACCTTGGGTTGTCTAGGGCTTGTTTCCTGGCTTTGGCAAAATTTAGATGGAGTCAGAAATACATGGATGCTAAAGATCAAGAGGATCCAAACAAAAAGTCCCAGGAAACCACGATTCCAGGAAGAGTGAAATGGATAGGTTAGTAATTAATTAATTAACTAAAGAAGTCTAATCATCAGCTTCTTCATCTACCAATGAAACAGAAAGTTTCCTAATTAATGTCTGCTAATATGGTTAAAATAAATTATACAGGCTGACGCCGCGGCTCACGAGGCTAATACTCCGCCTTGCGGAGCCGGCACACCGGGTTCTAGTCCCGGTCGTGGCACCGGAGTCTATCCCGGTTGCCCCTCTTCCAGGCCAGCTCTCTGCTGTGGCCAGGGAGTGCAATGGAGGATGGCCCAAGTCCTTGGGCCCTGCACCCCATGGGAGACCAGGAGAAGCACCTGGCTCCTGCCATTAGATCAGCGCGGTGTGCCGGCCGCGGCGGCCATTGGAGGGTGAACCAGCAGCAAAAGGAAGACCTTTCTCTCTGTCTCTCTCTCTCTCTCTCTCACTGTCCACTCTGCCTGTCAAAAAATTTTTTTAAAAAAATAAAAAATAAAAATAAATTATACAGAAAAACTTAATATAAGATCTGATTTGTTGTCAGTCTTCAATAAATTGACATTTACTATTTACTATTTATTATTATTATAATTCAAGGATGCAGAATAGAGCAATACATTTAATAAAATCATAATCTTCTTAGAAGCAGTTAAAAATCTGAAAAGAGGAGCAGACTATAGTGGTGATGACAAAGTGGGTTTTAAGTCAGCAGAAAACAAATATTTATAATATGTTTGTAAGATGAAGAGAAGAGACATCTGGCATCCAGGCAAACCTCTTCTCATGGAGATATTGAGTAGACACTTCAACATACCAAGAATTTATAGAATCATATCAAAAGTCACAAAAACAGACAAACGTCTCCCACAGTGATCTTGAATAGACACTTCAACAGAGCAAGGAATCATAAGTCATATTGAAAGTCATAGCATGGAATAGGTAGTTATAGCTCTCCTCACATTTCATGCACTGCCTGGGTTCTTCAGCTTCCATTCTAGTTCAGTTGTGAAATAGTCTCACATAGCTGTGTCCCCAAGTGATATACCTACTGAACAGTCTTCAGACTTTTTTCTTCTTTTTTCTTTTTCTTTTTAAATATTCATTTATTTGAAAGAGTTATGGAGAGAAGAGGAGGGAGGGAGGGAGGGAGGGAGGGGGAGAGAGAGGTAGAGAGAGAGAGAGAGAGAGAGAGAGAGAGAGAGAGAGGTTTTCATCCACTGGTTTACTCCTTAAAAGGCTCTAGTAGCCAGGGCTGAGCCAGGCCGAAGCCAGGAGCCAGAAGCTTCATCCAGGTCTTCCACATGGGAGCAGGGGCCCAATCATCTGAGCCATCTTTTTCTGCTTTCCCAGGTTCATTGCAGGGAGCTTGATATGAAGTAGGGCAACTGGGATTTTAACTGGTACCCAAATGGGATGTAGAGGCTTAATCTACAGCACTTTAGTGCTGGCCCCCAGACCTTGTCTTGCCTTGTTGCACTGATAGCTGCTGAAGGAAAGCTGATTGAAATACCGGAATTGCCACATGGAAGAAAATTGCTCTAAGTTGCTACTGAACTTTCAGCATGAGCAATCTATTATGAGTACAGTATATAAAAAGTGAGCCATCGAGATTGTGTATGTGTTTGTTAATGGGACATAATATATCCTATTCTGACTGACAAACGGTATAGGATTCAATGACATATAAGATTTATTTATCCTCTAATGGTTGTTATTCAGGCAATTAGGATGAGCAGGGGATATGGACACAATAAGTGAACATGGTTGTCTCTTGTCTGACCACAATGGAACATTAGAGCTACTTTATAAAGATTTTTCATCATAAGCATTGTGATTAGGGACAATGACAGTACTCTTGATCTTTTCCATTTTTTACATCGTGTGTGTGTGGTTTATATTTACATGAATAATAATTTCTATTTCTGCTTTTAACAGTTTGTGATTCTGTACACAATAACTCAGAACAAGATTAATAATACATAGCCTAGTGTACCTCTTCATTTAGAAATACTGATCTAGAGATAGGAAATATAGAAGAAAGCTATTACATTAAGTTTCAGTAAGGTAAGACATTTAATAACATATCTTTATTTGCATTGAAGCTCAAAAATATATTACTATATACAGTTAGAGTATTATGCCTAAAACGGAGACCTTATAAAATGCTACAGAGTTGCAATGAATAAGAAGTTAATCTGAATCAACAGTACATATTTCACCATTAAAAGCACAACAGCTCACATGCAACTTCTAGCCACAAATTTATGCAAATATTCAGTATATTAAATAATACAGCTGAGTAACAAACAGCTTGTGTTCTGAAGAAAGGCATATCTAACTATTTGGATGAACTTACAAGTGATTTAGCTTCACTTTTCTAAAATGTAAAAAGGAAATAACAGTAGTGTAATAGTAGTTCCCATTTCATGAGGGTTACTCTGAGGAGTAATCAATAATAATGTGTGGAAAATGCCTAACATAATGCTTGGCATAGAGGAAGCACTAATAAAAGTTAGCTCTCAACATAATTAAATTACCTCAAAGAAAAGAGTAGCCTTCATGTAACAGAAGACTGTTTACCCTTCTGGCTGGCAAGACCATGTGCTCACAATGATGTAGTTACTGCTGTATTGATGTGGTATTTTGTACCAGATTACTTTCAAATTGAAGATTATTTGATAATCTGTTTCCTTGAGACCTTTCATAAAGGGGCTGTTCCATAAACTTAAATATCTTGCCACAGTCTTAAAATGAGCAATGGTTTCTGCTTTTCTCCTCCCGGCCCATCAGAGTCATCAATTCTCACTTCTCAAAAAGGCCAAGTTAAACGTCGGATCCACAGAAGACAGAGAATGCAGGTGCTGACTGCATCATCAATTGGGGTTTTCCCTTTTGTAATTTTTAAAACTCATATTTAGGAACATAGTGATACTTCCCACCCTGCACTCTCTCCTGCCCACACTCCTACTCTCCCTCCTCCATACTTTCTTATAATTCCCTTTGATTTTTACAATAACATATTTCAGTTAATTTTATAATCATAAGCTTAACCCTCCACTAAATAAAGAATTCAACAATTAGTGTGGAGAAAAAAAAACTGTTCCTCAACAGTTAGAAACAAAGCCTTTAAACAATAATAAAATCTCAAAATGTCAATTATGTTCATATACATTTCATTTTTGTACTCTATTAGTTATCACAGATCAAGGAAAATATGATATTTGTCTTTTGGGGAATGGCTTATTTCACTACGTGTGATGGTTTCCGGTTGCACTCCTTTTGTTGCAAAGACAGGATTTCATTCTTTTCATGGCTAAGTAGTACTCAGTAGCATATATACATCACATTTTCTTTTTCCATTCATTGGTGGACATCTGGGTTGATTCCATATCTTAGCTGTTGTGAATTGAGCTGCAATAAACATGGAGGAACAGATAACTCATATGCTGATTTAATTTCTTCTTTTTTTTTTAAAGATTTATTTATTTATTTATTTATTTGAAAGTCAGAGTTACAAAGAGAGAGGAGAGGCAAGAGAGAGAGAGAGAGAGAGAGGTATTCCATCCGCTGGTTCACTCCCCAACTAGCCACAATGGCCAGAGCTGTTCCTATCTGAAGCCAGGAGCCAGGAGCTTCTTCCAGCTCTCCCATGCAGGTGCAGGAGCCCAATATTTGGGCCATCTTCTACTGCTATCCCAGGCCATAGCAGAGAGCTGGATCAGAAGAGGAGCAGCCAGGTGGGTCTCAAACCAGCGCCCACATGGGATGCCGGCGCTTCAGGCCAGGGCGTTAAACCACTGCGCCACAGGGCCGGCCCCGCTGATTTCATTTCATTTGAGTAAATTCCCAGGGATGGGATGCCTGGGTCATATGGTAGACACAGTGTCAGATTTCTGAGGATTTTCCCTACTGTCTTCCATAATGGCTGTATGAGTTTACATTTCCACCAATAGTGTATGAATTTATAGTGCACGAGGGCAGGGGCATGGTGCAGTGTTTAAGCTACTGCTTGGGATGCCCACATCCCAAACGCAAGTGCCTGGGTTTCAGTCCTGGAATGTGCACCCTGGAAGGGAGCAGGTGATGACTCACATATGTATGTTTGTTTCTTGCCATCCATATGGGAGACCCAGACTGAGCTCTGGACTCCTAGCTTTGGCCTGGTCTAATCTCCACTTATTGTAGATACTTGAAGAGTACATTTGGATGGGAAATCTCTCTCTCTCTCTCTCTCTCTCTCTTTCTCTCATCTGTCTTTCTTCATTTCAAATATATATGATATGTAGTAAATCATCTACTGCACATAGTAATTAGAAGACTTACTTAAATTAGGCTTATATCATTAAAATGAACATTAATCAAAGGAAAGGTGAAATGGTTTCATTAATGTTAGACACAGCAAAATTGAAAATAAGAAATATTTCCAGATGTCAAGCAAAATATTTCAATATGATGAAGGGCTCAATTCACCAAGAAAATATAATTCTAAATATATATGAACCTCAAACAAATATTGAATGCAAGAAGAAAAATCTTATAGAAATGAAAAGAGAAATAAACAAATACATAATTATATTTGGAGATTATTACATTCCCACATTAATAATTGGTAGAAAAGGTATATAAGTAACTTATATGAGATTAAGAATTTAACAAATTGTTCCAAAATAAATGAAAATTTATACATCTCTCTTCACACAAAAATGAATTACACAGAGATATTACAGATGTAAATATGTAGGTGAGAACCATAAACATGTTAGAAGAAAACATGGAAGAAAACCGTGGGTTAAGCATACATTTATTAGACATCAAAAGGTATTCCTACAAAACAAACATTTTTATTATATTAAGCTATATAAAATTTATGAAAATCTGAACAAAATATGTCACAAAGTAAATGAATGTCCAAGTCACAGACTATAAAAATATACTTTCAAAACACTGTACTGACTATAGATTCATATAAAGGGTCAATAAAGAGCCCATAGGAACCAATAATAAAAAAAGCATTCCTTGGGGATGGCGCCGTGGCTCACTTGGTTAATCCTCCGCTTGCAGCGCAGGCATCCTATATGGGCGCCGGTTCTAGTCCTGGTTGCTCCTCTTCCAGTCCAGCTCTCTGCTGTGGCCCAGGAAGGCAGTGGAGGATGGCCCAAGTGCTTGGGTCCCTGTACCTGCATAGGAGACCAGGAAGAAGCACCTGGCTCCTGGCTTCGGATCGGCACAGTGCCGGCCGCAGCGGACATTTGGGGAGTGAACCAACGGAAGGAAGACCTTTCTCTCTGTCTCTCTCTCTGTGTGTCTATAACTCTACCTATCAAATAAAAAAAACAAAGCATTCCGATAAAAACAGGCAAAATTTTTGCACTGACTCTTCTTAAAGCCAAATATACTAATCATTAATAAGCACATGAATCTTGACATCATTACTTATCAAAAACATGTAGATGAAACTCACAACTAAATGCGTCTTCATGTTCACTATGGGGCTAACATTAGAAACGCTGATTGCTCTAAAAGATGGCCAGGATGTGAAACAAGTGGGATTCTCATATATTGCTGATAGAAACATGTCACAATTCTCATCATGCAGTCTATCTACTCCCAAGCGTTTACCCAAGATAAATGAAAAAATGACTAAAAATATTGCATACATTGTCCATAGAAGCCTGATTTTTTTTATTTTTTATTTTTTCAATTTATTTATTTATTTTTTTGATAGGCAGTGTTAGACAGTGAGAAGGAGAGAGACAGAGAGAATGGTCTTCCTTCCATTGGTTCACCCCCCAAATGGCAGCTACAGCTGACGCTGCACCCAATCCAAAGCCAGGAGCCAGGTGCTTCCTCCTGGACTCCCATGCAGGTGCAGGGGCCCAAGCACTTGGGCCATCCTCAACTGCCTTCCCCGGGCCACAGCAGAGAACTGGACTGGAAGAGGGGCAACTGGGACAGAACCAGCGCCCCAACTGGGACTAGAACCCAGGGTGCCAGCTCCGCAGGCGGAGGACTAGCCTAGTGAGCCACGGCGCGGGCCTAGAAGCCTGATTTGTAATAGCTCAAGTGCCCATCAACAGGAAAATAAGTAAATTGTGATATATTCAAACAAAAGAATATTACTAAATGATAAATAAGAACAATTTGCTGGTACACAGACAATTGAAATGAATTACCAAAGCATTGAATTGAATGAAAGGAGTCTGATGGAGAGAAAACATGGAGTAAATTTCATTTGTATATAAAATTACATAGCAGGCAAAGCTAATCTAGGTTGACAGAAATTGTTAGTTGACAAGGAGTTTGTTCATTTAGGGTGTTACTAAACAATCGGCCACCAGTAGGAGCTGCTCAGTCCCCTTTTTCTGTGATAAGAATGGAGACAGTAGGAAAGTAAGGTTCCTTAAAGAAACTCCCTCTGCAAGATAGAGTTTGCAGGAACTTTGTTCACCATGGTTAGGGGACCATCAGGATGTTGACATGGGGTAGTGGGAGGGCTATTTCTGCTCTAGTACCAGACATACTCATACGTTGTATATTCGATCGTCTGATCCAGGCTTTCGTGCACCTTCTCTTGTTTGTGGTGGTCTGGCCCTGCTGTAAGTACAGTGTTGAAAGATAAGCTTTTCTAGAACATCCTCTGAAAAGCAAGCTATTTTATATTCCCTGCCTGTTTTCCTATGCCCTCCTGTTGCCCAAATCCTGTACTCCTGGTTATAAAATCAGAAAATAGTTGCCTCTTTTAGCAAAGGGATGAGATGGTGAATGGAAATGTCCATGAGGCATTGTTATATGATTGTTTTGTAACCATTTTATGTCTAACTTTGAGTGATATATTCCTGGATTCACTCAATCAAATGAACTTACATGATTTTATAATTATATCATATATAAATTATTTCTAAATTTTTATTTATATGAAAGAGAGACAGAAATAAAGATGTGCCATTTGTTGGTTCACAAATGCCCAGAATTGACAGGACTGGCCCAGCCTGAAGGCAGGATCCAGGAACTCACTTCAGAACTCCCATAAGAGTTTCAGGGCACATGTACTTGAGTAATCATCTATTGCCTTCCAGAATGCACATTGGAAAGAAGCTAGAACCAGGAATAGAACCAGGACTCAAACCCAAGCACTTTAATATGGTGTGCAATTGTTCCAAGTGGTGTCTTCAAGACTATGTCAAACACCTACCTGCCCTTCTCACTGTTTTTTTTTTTTTCTTGGACAGGCAGAGTTAGACAGTGAGAGAGAGAGAGAGAGAGACAGAGAGAGAGAGAGACAGAGAGAAAGGTCTTCCTTCCATTGGTTCACCCCCCCAAATGTCCGCTACTGCCGGCGCACCGCGCTGATCTGAAGCCAGGAGCCAGGTGCTTCTCCTGGTCTCCCATGCAGGTGCAGGGTCCAAGCACTTGGGCCATCCTCCACTGCCTTCCCGTGCCACAGCAGAGAGCTGGACTGGAAGAGGAGCAACCGTTAAGAACTGGCGCCCCAACCGGGATTAGAACCTGGGGTGCCGGTGCCGCAGGTGGAGGATTAGCCTAGTGAGCTGAGGCGCTGGCCCTTCTCACTTTTAAAATACAAGTAATTTTTAAAAAGTGAAACATGAAGGAAGGATTGGGGGACGGGGTTGAGCAGAAGAGAAACAGTAAGAGAGAAAGAGACAGAGTGAGAGATTGTGCATCTGCTTTTGTTTTGCTTCCAGTTTAGAAAAAAACCTATGGGCACAACTTTACGCAATTTGCATGTAAACACATGCATATGTCCCCAAATAGTCCCTAGAACTTAAATAATTATTTATTTATTTATTAGAGAGAGAGAATTTTTTCCATCCTCTGGTTCATCCCCCAAAAGACCATAAGAGTCAGAGATGAACCAGGCTGAAGCCAGGAGTATGGAACTTTTATCTGGTGTCTCTCACATATGTGACAGGAAGTCAAGTACTGGAGCATCCTCTGCTGCTTACCCAGTGCATTATAGGGAGCTGAATCAGAAGCAAAGCAGCCAGGACTCCAACCAGCACCCCAATGTGGGACACAAGAGTCACAAGTGGAAGCCTAACTCGCTGCACCATAACACCTACCCCTCCCTGGAACTTTTTGTTTTGGAAAATATTGATCTGCGCACTTGCTTTCTCAGAAGTGACTGAAATACATACCCCAAGTCTTTGGGAACTAAGGAAGGCAGAAAAAGGTAGAAATACCACATTCCATGAAGTTCTTCCTGCCTTTGATGTTGGCTGGCTAGGTCCAAGTTCTTTTCTCTGTGGCAAGTAGGTATTCAAGGAGAATATGGAGATAAAAGCCAAGAAGCAAGATTTATTTATGTGCAAAGCAAAAGTTCACGCTCAGGAAGGAGTGCAAGCAAGCTGAGGCGACAGCTGTGCTCAACATTGCTTGGGCTGTACCATTGCGTGATCAGGAGTTATGGGGGGTGGTCTCTGGGGCAGGGCTCGCTTGAATATTCACTGGGGGCAGTTTGGGCAGGTCTTGAGTACTGCCCATTTCCTTGCCCATTTTTGGATATCCTGGAAGTGTCATGATGTCAGGTGCATGATAAGAATGGAAGTGTCAGTCATGAGAATTTTATTGCTATCACATTATAATGAACTAAAGGTCATCTTGGGACTCAGCCTGCAGCCATATTTGATATTTGTGGCTAACACTGTTTCTTTTTTTTTTTTTTTTAGATTTTTATTATTTATTTGACAGGCAGAGTTACAGACAGTGTGAGAGAGAGACAGAGAGAAAGGTCTTCCTTCCTTTGGTTCACTCCCCAAGAGGCTGTGACGTCCAGAGCTCTGCCCAAAGCCAGGAGCCAGATGCTTCCTCCCAGTTTCCCATGTGGATGCAGGGGCCCAAGCACTTAGGCCATCTTCTACGGCTTTCCCAGACCATAGGCAGAGAGCTGGACTGGAAGAGGAGCAACTGGGACTAGAACCGGCACCCATATGGGATGCCAGCACTGTAGGTGGAGGATTAGCCTACTGCACCATGGTGCTGGTCCTCTGATACTGGTTCTAATTGATAAAACTACAGAAGTTGCAGTTTTCTACTCCTGGGAAGATAAAGAGGTTGGCAATGCAGGGAAGGCCTGTTTGGGCAGTGAGTGAAAAGAGGGGGTGGGGTGGGCAGTACACAGGGGTGGGGCAGTTTTGGAAAAGACTTTGGGTGTGAGGGGAAGGAGGGTGATGCTGTTCTGGGCCCTGTGCTGTTAACTTCAGCTCCTTCTTGTTGGTGCTACCTCCATGTCTATGTCACTTCCTCTCACCTTGGTCTATGTGATAACTCAAAATAAGGATGTAAACAGAAATTTTGACTTTGTCAAATTATATCTATGTTCTCTATTTTATAATTATTGAAAAAAATTACCCCAAAAAAGATGAAAAGATTACTTGTAGCAGGAAATCCTTGAGGAAAGTCATTGAGATGGATCTAGAAAGATTACAGCAGTGCCCTCTCACAAACATTTGGAAACTGGAAATGATTCTGTTTCATCTTTGCTAGAGTCACAAATCCCATGACTTTACCCAGGATCCATGACAGTGGGAGACAGGAACTCTTTATTATGCAGGGACAAGATGTAGATGGACAGCAGGCACAAGAGTAGACACTTTACCTAAGATATTCTTTCACTTAATCTTTACATTAACCATACAAGGGGGGTATTTTCATTAAAATTTTACTGATCAGAATGTTAAGAATCTGGAAGTGTCTTATTTTAGATTCTTCCAAAGTCAGATCCAGAGGCAAATGTTCATAAATACACAGTCTATTTGGGTGATAGATTAAAGATCGATCCGGGGGGTGGGGGGGAGGGTGGGTGTGGTGCCGTGGCTCACTTGGCTAATCCTCTGCCTGTGGCGCCGGTATCCCATATGGGCGCTGGTTCTAATCCTGGTTGCTCCTCTTCCAGTCCAGCTCTCTGCTGTGGCCCGGGAGGGCAGTGGAGGATGGCCCAAGTGCTTGGGCCCCTGAACCCACATGGGAGACCAGGAGGAAGCACCTGGCTCCTGGCTTCGGATCAGCACAGCACCGGCCGTAGTAGCCACTTGGGGAGTGAACCAACGGAAGGAAGACCCTCCTCTGTCTCTCTCTCTCACTGTCTAGCTCTATCTGTCAAATAAATTAAAAAAAAAAAAAAAGATCAATGGGGATGTGAGAAATTAACACAGGAAAGGAAAGCAGCAATTATCAGAACTGCTATGGTTTGGTGTATTTGGGATTTCATACTGTGGTAATACATGAAACTTATTCCTCAATGTAATCTACCTATATGTGAAGGAGTTGGTTGTATGAGCTCATGAAAAAATGCGTATTATAGAAAAAACTATGAATGGATTTCAAAAACTTTTTGCAGTAAAATGAAATTCAACCTCCATTTTCTGTGAAATTTTTGAAGTCATTCCACACAGTTCAACAAATTTTGAAAAACATATAGAGTTGTGGGAATACATCACAATAAATATGTAGAAAATTTCCATCACTGCTATTAAACTTTTTTTGTTTACATTATCTTCCTACAATGTTAGCCCTGGATAATCATTCATATGCTTGTTGTTTTGTTTTTATTTTATCCTTATTGTTGTTTTTACTAGAATTTGTTACAAATGCAATTATTCTGTGTTACACCCCCTGCCCCCAACCTTTGGTCCAGTATCTTTAAATTGCATAGTAAATTTAAGATTTACCCTCATTGCTATGTATATTCACCATTTATTTCTTTATATTGTTGCCTAGTGTTTTCTTTATATGGATGCACCACTAAAATTGATGTACCAGTAACTAGTTTCTAGATATTTGGATTCTTCCAACTTTTTAATAATTACGGCTAAATATGCTTAGAATAATTGAATACAAGTTTTTTCATCGGCTTTTTTTTTTTTCATTTTCCTTGAGTGAACTCTTTTAAAAAAATATTTATCTATATGAGAGGTAGAGTTACAGACAGAAAGAGGAAGAGACAGAGAGAAAGGTCTTCCATCCACTGGCTCACTCCCCAAATGGCTGCAATGGCGAGAGCTGCCTCAATCTAAAGCCAGGAGCTAGGAGCTTCTTCTGGTCTCCCATGTGGGTGCAGGGGCCCAAGCTTCTGGGCCATCTTCCACTGCTTTCCCAAGCCTTTGTAGAGGAGCATCTGGGACACCAACCTGCACCCATATGGGGTGCTGGAGCTGCAGACGGACGCGCGTGCCAGTCTACTCAATATTCTTATAACTGATTTCCAAGTCTTCAAAAAGATATGGAAGGGTAGCTCACTGTGTCTTTCACTTCATATCCTCTGAGACCAATATTGTTAATAATGTTGTCATGAACTTATTTGCCATTTGTACATCTTATTTGCTGAAATATCTGTTTAAATATTTCTCCAATATTAAATTGAATTGTTCCCTTATTATTGAATTGTAAGAATTCTCCTTCTTTTTTGTATTTTAGTTCATGGTTGTACTTATGGTTTACAAATATATTCTCCCATTCTCTGACTTGGCTTCTTTTTCTTTTTGTAACAATGCTGTTTAGTGAGCAAATGGTTTCAACTTTGATTTGTGCACAACTTATCAAATCATTTAATGCTCTGTGCTTTTTTTTTATCTAAAATATTTTTCTAATCCAATGCCATGAAGATTTTATCCTTTAGAGTCTTTTAGAAATTTTATAGTTGTACATCTGTGATCCATTTTATGTTAAATGGTGGGAAGTAAAGATTTTGTTCAAATATTTGCATATAAATGTTCAAACGTTCCAATGTCATGTGGTGAAAAGACTTTTTCTCTATTTTATTAGCTTGGCACCTTGTTGAAAAACCATTTGTCCATGTATGAGTACACATGGATCTATGAAAGTACTTTAAAAATTTCATGGACCCGGAATTTAAAAATAAGTTTAAATTACTTGTAGTATGTTTTGCGAATGGCTGGAAGGGAATTAAAAATATATTTTAAAAGATGTTTATTTTGGTGCAAAATTGTGAAATCCTTGATATGCAATTTCATGATATGCAATTTCCATGAACTTGTTGAAAATCCTTTGTGTGTGTGTGTGTGTGTGTAATTAAAAAAATTTTGCATTAAAATAAACATAATTAATCCTATTTTCCATAAACTTTTTAAAGTTTCCTCATATTTTCTTCTCTATTATGATCCATTGATCTACATTTTTATTCTGAACTCGATATCACACTTTAAAAATATTATACCTTTATAAAGACTCTTTCAATAAAATACTCTAAGTCCTTCAGCTTTCTTTTTCAAAAATTTGTTGGCTATTCTGAGGGTCTGCATTTCTACATAAGTTTTCATTGTTTATTTATCCAAATCAAATTAGATTAAGCTTATCAATTTCTACAGAAAAATTTTGCTGGAGGTTTTGATTGAAAATGTACTGAATATATTGCTCAATTTTTGGAAAATTTACACCAAAGCATAAATATAACATACTTCAAGATTTCATGTATTTGCTGGTATTCCTCTTTAAGTGCTTGCCACCCCTTTCTGTTAATGTGGGTTCCTACCCAGCGTTGGTTTCCTTCACACAAAACAACTTTTTTTAGTATTTCTTATAGGAAAGACCTATTGGAGATAAACTCCCTTATCTTCTGTCTTAAGATGTCTGTATTTCATCTTTATTTGGGAGGTTAGTGTTGCTGGATATAGAACCATGGGCTAGTAATTTTTGTTGTTGTCAAGATAGACTCTTTTTTATAAAAATTTATGTAAAGGGGACGAATTTCATGTATTTCACAGTACAGTTTTAAGAGCATAACGATGCCTGCCACCATATCCTCCCTCCCTTGTTTCTCATGCTTTCTCCTTTCTATTGTTTAATGTCTCCCATTGTTTCATAGAGTCCATTGTTTCGCTAGTGGAAAATCAGTCATCAATCTTATCTTTGAATAGATGGGATTACGGTGCATAATGTGTTTCTTTTATTTCATTTGTTACTACCAGGATTTTCTCTTCATCTCTAGGTATAGTCCTCCCACTGTCTCCAAACTATGTGAAGTATCTCTCTGAACTGTAGTCGGATATATTTAGGAATTCCCAGGGAGTTCTCTTTGCTTTCAAAGATGTCCCTGGATTTCTGTGTTTATGGGGCTTATTCTCTTGTCTGCTGCCCTCTTACTAGAGGCTTCGTTCAGAGCTGTCATGCTGTTCGAAGGCATGAAAATCCCCAGAAGGAATTTTTCTCCACCTTCAGCTTAGCACCACCTGCCTTGCACTCTGCCCCAGTCTTTGTCATCTGTTGCCTAAAACTTTGTGTGGGCTTGAAAATCCTCAGAGTGCTATCTCTTTCTCACCCTAAATGTTAGTACATAGGAGCAGACCCATTTTGCAGGCAGGTTCCTTAGGACTCCGCTCTTCACATCAGCTCACTCAACCATGAAAAATCTATTAAATGTTGAGTTGGTTGTGGATTCTTCTTTCTCTCTCAAGTCATTCTTCCCAGTTAGAGTACTTGGAACTTCCTGGAATTTAGTTCATTTTCATTTTATCATCCTTAGAATTCTAGTGGGTTCATTGACTTTAACAATTATAATATTGTTTATCCAGTTTGTTCTTAAAGTTACAGTAGAAGTAAGAGATTCTTATCACATTTTATATCCTAATCAAGAATCTACAATTTTATTTTGCCATATAATTTTTTACTTCAGAAGTTAGATTTAATTAAAAATAAATGAAAAAAAAAAAAAAACCAACAAAGCCTGTGGGGCTGGCATTGTGATACAGTGGGTTAAGCCTCCACTTATGAATTAATCTGGTATCCCATTTTGGAGTACCTGTTTGGGTCCTGCTGCTCTGCTTCTGATTCAGGTTCCTGCTAATGTTCCTGGGAAGATGGTAGAAGATGGCCAAAGCACTTTAATCCCTGCTACTCATGTGGGAGAGCAGAATGGAACTTCTGGCTACTGGCTTTGAATTTGCCCTGTTTTGGATGTTTGTGGCCATTTAAGGAGTGAGCCAATGGAATAAATAAATTAAAATTTTTAAAATGACCTGCATGCCAAATCCAACTATCTATATGTTTCTACATCCTATGAGCTAAGATCATGTTTTATAATATTTTTAAAGAGTTGGAGGAGGAGAGAGAAACAAGGAGAGAAAGAGAAGTTGTCACAGATTATATGTGGCCCCAAAGCCTAAAATATTTATGTCTGGCCCTTTCTCAGAAATATCTGATCTCTGATTTGGACTGCCAAGTTATATGCTGTGGGATGTTTTCACTTTTGGTGGGAAAGAAGGATACCCGATGGGAATGTGGTTGCAGACATGGAGCAGAGAAAGATGTAAAGATGTTGGGAGTAGAATCTAAGAGATGTTGGTATGAGAAGAGTGGATGGTGCAGACCACACACACTGACCTTGCAACAACTTTCCCAGGGTTTCAATTTAGAGAGGCAAGAAAGAGATATAAAAATCTCTTTGACATGACTATCTGGAACAGTCGTCTTTGGCATCTGGACAAGGGATTTAATATTGGCCCACTAATGTTCTATTTTGAGGGCATTTTATCTATACCATGAGGAATCTTAGTTCTGTAAACCCTTTCATAGTAACAATGGTGTTACAAACAGGATTAACTCAGTGAACTCTGTCTGTCAAGAGAAGTCCCTGGATCAGCATCCCAGTTTTATGACCTCATGTCTGGTTTACCAGGAAGGCCCATTGTGATAGCTACACTGTAGGGATGAGATCCTGACAGAAATATTGTCCCTTTATCTAAAGATTTCCAAATCCTTGTACTTGTCTTTTCCCTTCCTTGGTTATCTCTGCTGCAGATAGTCAGGTGATGTCTGCTGGAAACATAAAAAATAGATGAGATCACTTGTCTGCTGGTTAGGGCACTCATTAAAAAGATTACAGAGAAGTTTGACATTTGTCATTCCATTTTCCTCAACACTCTTGCTTTCTTATACTTATATTTGCTTCAAATTCAAAAGTGTTATACACTTATTAAACACTGGGATTTGGGGGAAATGTTTGCTTTCACATACTCTAATGCTTTTATCTTTCTAATGACAGTTCCTCTGATGAAATGTATAAGATACTGCTAGGAATGCCCACATCCTGTTATGGAGTACATAGGTTTGAGTCCTGACACTGCTTCCTATCAAGACTCTTGCTAATATGCAATCTGGAAGATTACAGATGGTGACTCAAATCCTTGGGTCCCTGCCAGCCATCTAGGAGACTCAGATTGAGATTTGGAACCTCTGGTTTTGACCCAGGTTTTGGTCAAGTTTGCTGAGGAAGTCTGGGGAGTGAACCAGTGGATGGAATATCTCTCCCTATTTCTCTGTCTCCCTCTGTCTCTCAGGTTTTCAAGTAAAATTAAAATAAATAAACATATTGGGTCATGTTGGCTCATATACCTCTTTTAAAATATGCTGTCTGCAAGCCTATGTTTCATTTATCTTTATTAACTTACCAACTTGATAGTGATCATTGTTAATTCCATTTTATATATTAGGAAGCAAGGATTGTTAGATAGTAGACTGCCATGTATCATATACTAGGTGTGTAGAACTGGAACTCAAACCAGACCATCAAAATATAAATCCTGTATTCTGGATTCCAGGCTCTGGACTGTGCACTGCAGCTGATTTCCAAACTCATAGCTATCCTTAAGTCACATTTTGATGATTCAAATGATAGCATTCTCATCATCATTTTTATAAGCTATTAATACACTAACGATTTTAGAATAGATTTATTCTAGCCATACATGAAGAAACCAGTTATCTAACATCTGTCCCTTGGAATTTCAAGAATTGTTCTTTATCAATGCCAATGGATGTGCATCCTTGGAATTTAGAACCCAAATCAATTCTGGGAATCCTGTGGAAAGGACATTTGTCCTATAATTCTCAGTATAACTCTCAGTCTAATATAGCACACAAGTCAAAGATTGCTAGAAGATGGCCAAGGACAATCTTTATGAAAATAGGAGCAACTCATTGAATACCAGGCATGGCAGTCTCCATTGGTATCAATTCATCATACTCCACTACTTTATGGATAAAGGATCTGAGGTTCAGGGTACATAAGCACTATTGAGAAAAGCATTTACCTATTGATGATAAGACTTATGACTTACGATGAAACAATTGAGAAATTTTGAAAAGGAATGGATATCTCAAATCTGGAAGCTGAGCCTGAGAGGTTCAGAGGCTGCCACTAACCAAACTGTGTGTAAAGGTGGGTCCTTATGCCTTGTACTGGCCTAGCTGCTTCTAATTCATCTGTTAGGGGTCTGCATTACTGATGCTCACAGAGTGGGAGATCAGGCAGGCCGTTGTACAAGATATATTTCCTCTGCCTGGGACATCTTGTCCAGGCATTTTTCATTCATTGAGACAAAGGTAAAATGTCAACCCTTCTGAGGGAAAATCCTCAACCAAAATGAGGCTTTCCCCCCATTAACATCACACTCTATGCTTAGTAAGTATGCACCACTACCCATAACAACCATGCTGGTTAATATCTGTCTCACTGTCCTTTTTTCCCACTGAAATGACCACCCTTGAATGATAGAGAATGTGTTCCTTTAATGTCTTAGTTGCCAACTACAGCAGGAATTTAACTTAATGAATTGAGTTCTTCCTTTTACCGCATGAATTCCTTCTCATGAACACCTAAGGGAGAAAAAACGATTGGGACCTTCAATTTGCTCACAAGACACTCCGCTGGTATGTGGGATTTAATTTTGTGCAGCTCAGAGATTTTGTTTAAGATAGGCATTTTTTTTCCTACTGCTGTATCTTTCTCTATCTTGGTGAGGGAAAATCAAAGAAACCAACAATTTTTTTTTCAGGTTTTGCCTTGTGAAGTTCTGGAGGTTCTGTCCATAGCAAGCTTATCAATTAAGTCACCTCTAAAGCCCTAATGAGTTAGTTAAGTTGGTTCTCTCTCTGATGCAGGATTTATGATCATCAAATTGCTCGTTTGGCCTGAATCACAGAAGAACCCCTAAGGCATTAGCTTTGGGCATAGCAGGGAACGGTGAGAGCCCTTTGTACACCCTGCAGGATTCCGAGAAACACACTGAGACTGGCCTGTGGTCTTCTGTTGATGCCCAGGAAAATTACCCAATCCCAACAATCTGAAGTCAAAGGAAGCTTCGTTGAGGGGTCACAAGATTCCAAGGACCTATAACTTTGGAATGCTGGAGCAACAAAGAGCTTTAGAAACCTTATCACTTCTCCAAGCCCCGGGCTTTAAAATTGTATTATTTACCCCTGTTTTACCAACCTCTCAGGGCTACATCAGAATGTCATTTCAGTAAGCTCTCTCTTCCCTAGTTCCTTATCATCCTTTTCCCTATCTTTATTGTCCACACTGTGTGTTAACTTCCTAACTACACTCCTTGTCTCTGGTATCTTCCTATATTTCTTTCCAATCTATACTCCATGCATTTGCCATTTGGTTTCTCAAACTACAGCAGAATATTGAGCAAAGGAGAAATAGTATCAGACAAAAATGATCCAGAACATTTGCTTTCCTAGGTACAAGCCCCTTGACCTCTGCACTTCTCTAGTAAAATCAGTTTCTCTATTCTCTTTTAAAAAAACGAATATAGGGGTGTAGCTGGTAAAGCTACCACCTGCAAAGCTAGCATCCCACATGAGTGACATTTCAAATCCTGGCTGCTCCACTTTCAATCCAGTTCCCTGCTAGAGGCTGGGAAAAGCATCAAAAGATGGCCCATGTGTTTGGGCCCCTGACACACATGTGGGAGACCAGGATGAAGCTCCTGGCTCCTGACTTTGGCCTGGTCCAGCTCTGGTCATTGTGGCCATTTGGGGAGTGAACCAGCAGATGGAAGATTTCTCTGTGTTGCTCTCTCTCTCTCTCTCTGCTCTTTGTATAACTCGGACTTTCAAAAAAATAAATACATACACTTTTAAAAAGGAATATATATATTTCCTAGTAAATGTATTTTAAGCAACTAACACTATGTTTCAAACAAAGTGGATCCTCTATTCCATTATTATGTTATAATTTTTTTGTGGTAATAGTTATACTCCCTTCCTCAAAAACTACAATGTCTCTCTACACCTGGAGACACACACACAATACACACAAAGGTATCACATATGTGTGTGTGTGTGTATGATCCATGTATATGCACACATACACACACTGAACTATCATGGTTTCTATATTGCTTATGGAATAAAATACAAACTCGTAAAATAAAGAGAAAAATATAGAGAGAATTGATCCATGAATCTCTCTAGTGATTCTTTCCACTCTACCTCTTCAGTACTGGATACCTAAATAAAATAATAGAACCCACTGTGCCACAGGCTGTCTTTTTTCCTTGTTTAATTCTTGCTGTATTCTCCCCTTAGAAAGACACATTTTGTGTCTCCAAGCATTAAAATCTTCCCCATTCTTCAAGGCTCCTTGCAAATTCTGCCTCCTCCTCTACAAGCTCAAAACTAATCACTCATTTGATGAATGACAGCCATATATTCTCTAACTTTTCAGATATTTATCATTTTCTCCTTGCATTTTTAATAATGTGCACACATATCAATTCTCTCCTTCAGAGTAGGTGTTATGCCTGATTTATCTTTATGCCACCAGAGGCAAGTATGGTGAATGGAAGATCATATATACCAATACATATTTGTTGGATTGAATTGAACTGAATTGAATTGGATAATTAGACCTTGAGCAATTAGAAGGCAGGGCTCCCACCTTTCAAAAAATATTTATTTTGGAAATCAGAATTACAGAGAGAGAGAGGGAGAGACAAAGAGAGACAGAGATCTTCCATCTGCTGGTTCACTTCCCAAATGGCCACAATGGCCAGTGCTAGTCCAGGTAGAAGCTGGGGCCAGGAGCACACATGTGGGTGGCAGAGATCCAAACACTTGCGCCATGATCCACAGTTTTTCCCAGGCCATTAACAGGAACCTGGGCCAGAAATGGAGCAGCCAGTACATGAAGCAGTGTCCATAAGGGACGCTGGCATCACAGGTGACACCTTTATCTGCTATGACACATGCTGGCCCCAGGACTCTCATTTTTAATTTTGATATTATTGATTTCTATTACTGATAATTTCTACATTCAGAACCTATGAGAGACTTGCAAGTGTCTTGTGGCTATCTGAAATTTTTGGAATACTGTAGCTACTCCTCTTCATGGTACCCATAGACCATGCTGAACACCCCATGGTGGGCTGAAGATGCCAATTTTTTGTTCCAGTCTATTGTGTTTAGGGTCAGAACCATAGACTCATCAACAATTCCACCATGGTTGCAAACAAATGAACACTTGTTCTTGTTTGGTGTAATAAAACCACAGCACCCTTCTCAAAATTGATTTGCTACTTATTGAAAACTTAACAATACATTAAGAAACAAAGCATATTCTCTTGTGTTATCTTCATTCATAATTGTTTTAGCTTTTATTTAATGAATATAAATCTCCAAAGTACAGTTTATAGATCACAATGGCTTCCCCCTCCCCACAACCTCCCTCCCACCCGCAAACTTCCCCTTTCCCGCTCCCTCTCCTCTTCCATTCACATCAAGATTCATTTTCAGTTCTCTATATATACAGAAGATCAGTTTAGCACAAATTAAGCAAAGATTTCAACAGTTTGCCCCCACATAGCAACACAAAGTAAAAAAATACTGTTGGAGTACTAGTCATAGCATCAAATAACAGTGTACAACACATTAAAGACAGAGATGCCACATGATATTTTTTTAAAAATTGATTAATTTTCTATGCAATTTCCAATTCAACACCAGGTTGTTTTTTTTTTCCATTTTCAATTATCTTTATATAGAGAAGATCGATTCAGTATATACTAAGTAAAGATTTCATCAGTTTGCACCCACACAGAAACATGAAGCGCAAAAATACTGTTTCAGTACCAGTTATAGCATCACTTCATATTGGACAACACACTAAGGACAGATCCCACATGAGACATAAGCACACAGTGACTCCTGTTGTTGATTTAGCAATTCAACACTCATAATTTTTTAACGTTTATCTACCTGATGTGACTGCCATTATTATATAGATATAGGAATGGACTAGGAAATCTGTCAGTCCTTATATGTCAGGATGAGGTTGTAATTACATATTGCAATATCAAAGCCACAAAAAAAACCTGGTGTTAAATTGGAAATGACATAGAAAATTAATTAATTTTTTAAAAAAATATCATGTAGAATCTCTATCTTTAATGTGCTGTACACTGTTATTTAATGCTATAACTAGTACTCCAACAGTATTTTTTCACTTGGTGTTGCTATGTGAGGGCAAACTGTTGAAATCTTTACTTAATATATACTAAACTGATCTTCTATATATAAAGAGAATTTAAAATGAATCTTGATGTGAATGGAAGGGGAGAGGGAGCGGGAAAGGGGAGGGTTGCGGGTGGGAGGGAAGCTATGGGAGGGGGGAAGCCATTGTAATCCATAAGCTGTACTTTGGAAATTTATATTCATTAAATAAAAGTTTAATAAAAAGAAAAAGAAAAAAAATGGAGTTGATAAAGCCAACTAAGGTTGGCTGGAGGTGTAATAAAAGTGCAAAGCACTCAATGTACTCTTAGGGGTTTTGTTAGCGCTTAAGAAGTCATAGATGAAGATGGAGAAGGATATAGAAGAATAGAATAGGAGAAATGCAAGGAGGAACAGAAGTTGGCTCCAAATGTAAGTTGTTTTCTCTTTTTTCTATTTTTTTGTTAGCATTTTTTAATTTGTTTGAAAGGCAGACAGAATTATAGAAACAGAAGACACACAACACACAGAGAAAGAGAGAGAGAGAGAGAGAGAGAGAGAGAGAGAGAGAGAGAGAGAGAGAGAGAGAACCTCCCGTCTGTTGGTTCACTCCCCAAAGGCCTGCATCAGCCAGGGTTGGGCCAGACCAAAGCCAGGAGCCCAGAGCTTCTTCCAGGTATCTCACATGGGGTCAGGGGCCTTGGGCCATCCTCTCTTGATTTCCCAGGTGCTTTAGTGGGGAGCTGGATTGGAAATGGAGCAGCTGAGACTCAAATCAGCATCCATGGAATACTGGCATCACAGCCGGAGGCTTAACGTGATATGCCATAACACCGATCCCAATACATTGTTTTCTAAGGAAGGTAACTGGGGTATCCTGTGGGTATTGTAAGAATCTGAAGCAAAATACATGGCTGAATCAGACTCTGAACTTACTGGCCATATTATCTGAGAAAGTTCCCAAATTTCTTTGGACTTTGCTTTACTTCATCCTTAATTTCGGAACGACATTACATATCTTACAAGATTGTTAGGAAAATTCAGTGATAAATCAGTAAAAAAAGTAAAATAAAATCCTGTCATTTGCAACAAAGTGGATGCAACTAGAAAAATTCAACAAAATGAAATAAGCCAATACCCAAAACACAAATGCCATATGTTCTCTCTGATCTGTGTTAAATAATAGAGAACCTAAAAGGTAATATTTAGAAGTGAAATTAACCCTTTGAGATGCTATGACTTTAAACAGCCTTGTCTCAACTGTTGAGTAAAACTTTTTTTTCCCAAGGAAATCTTTTATTTCAGGAATACAAATTTCATAAGTAAAATTTTAGGAATATAATGATCCTGCTCACCCCACTCATTCTCCCACCCACAGTCCCACCACTCCTCCTCCTCCTTCTCCCCTTCCAAGTCCCATTCTCCATTAAGATTAATTTTTTAATTAACTTTATACATAGAAGACCAACTTTATGGTAAATCAAAATTTCAAAAATTTCCACACGCACACACACAACTGTTTGAGAACAAGTTTTACAGTTAACTCTCATAATACAACTCATTGAGGACACAGGTCCTACATGGGAAGTTAGTGAATAGTGACTCCTGTTGTTAATATAACAATTAACACTCTTATGTATGATGTCAGTGAGTACCTGATGCTCTTGACATGAGCTGTCTAGACTATGGAAGTCATTTGAATACATAAACTCCATCAGTATTTAGACAAGGCCATAAGAAAAGTAGAGGTTCTCTCCACCCTTCAGAGAAAAGTGCATCCTTCTTTGATGGCCACTTCTTAAGCTGAGGTCTCACTCACAGAGATCCTTCATGTAGAATATTTTTTGCCACAATGTCATGGCTTTCCATTCCTGAAACTCTCTCATGGGATTTTCAGCCAGTCCAGTATGCCTTAAGGGCTGATTCTGAGGTCAGAGTGCTACTTAAAGTGATTGTCATTCTATGAGTCTGCAGTGTGCACTATTTCTCATGTTGGAACATTCTCTTTATAATTCTATTATTACTGGACACTTGATTCTATTTATATGATCACTTTAACATTTAATCCTATTTATATGTTCACTTTAACACTTAACATGATTAGTTTAACACTGAAGAGACATTTTTACAACACAGCTTAATGGGATTTGGGGTCCCATGGCAAGTTTTTAAACTGTATGATTAGAAGTAAACCCATAGAAATGTATGCAGAACTATACAGCTTTATAGTTACAAGTTTCCTTCTCCCTCTCCTATTCCCACTTTTATTTTTTACTGAGATCTATTTCAATTGATTTTATACACTTATGATTAGCTCTATGTTAAGTAAAGAGTTCAACAAATAGTGTGAAGAAAAAAAAAACTGTTCCTAAACAGTCAAGACAATGACTGTACAAGTCATTGCTTCTGGATCTATCAATTTCACTTCTACAGATTTCTTCTAGGTGCTGTATTAGTTCTCACAGATTAGGGAGAACATATGGTATTGATGCCTTTGGGACTAGCATATTTCACTAAGTATGATGTTTTCCAGATTCATTCTTTTTTTTTTTTTGCAATTGATTGGATTTCAATTTTTTAACCACTGTGTAGAATTCCATAGTGTACATATCCCAAATTGTCTTTATCCAGTTTTCAGTTGATGGGCATTTAGGTTGATTCCATTTCTTTGCTCTTGTGAATTGAATTGCAATAAACATGTGGCAGCAGATAACTCTTTATTTGCGAATTTCATTTCCCTTGGTAAATTCCCATGTGTGGGATGGCTGGGTTATATGTTAGGTCTATATTCAGATTTCTGAGATATCTCCATGTTGTATTCCATAGTGGCTTTACCAGTTTACATTTCCACCAACAGTGGATTAGCGTACATTTTCCCCACATCCTCGCCAGCAATTGTTGTTTGTTGATTTCTGTGTGAAAGCCATTCTAACTGGGGTAAGGTGAAACCTCATTGTGGCTTTTGTTTGCATTTCCCTGACAGTTAGTGATCCAGAACATTTTTCATGTGTCTATTGGCCATTTGGATTTACTTTTGAAAAACGTCTGTTTAGGCTGACACCACGGCTCACTAGGCTAATCCTCCACCTGCGGCACTGGCATCCCGGGTTTTAGTCCCAGTTGGGGCACCGGTTCTGTCCCGGTTGCTCCTCTTCCAGTCCAACTCTCTGCTGTGGCCCAGGAAGGCAGTGGAGGATGGCCCAAGTGCTTGGGCCTTGCACCCACATAGGAGACCAGAAGGAAGCACCTGGCTCCTGGCTTCAGATTGGCGCAGCACACCAGCTGTAGTGGCCATTTGGGGGGTGAACCAACGGAAGGAAGACCTTTCTCTCTGTCTCTCTCTCACTGTCTAACTCTGCCTGTCAAAAAAAAAAGAAAAGAAAAATGTCTGTTTAAAACTTTTGCCCATTTCTTAACTGGGTTATTTGTTTTGCAGTTTCTTAAATGCTTTGTATAATCTGGTTATTAATCCTTTATCAGTCACATTGTATGCAAATAATTTTTCCCATTCTGTCAGTTGTCTCTTCGCTTTCCTGAATGCTTCTTTTGTAGTACAGAAACTTCTCAAATTGATGTAATCCCATTTGTAATTAACAAATGGGATTTGATTGCCTGAGCCTCTGGGGTCTTTTCTAAGAACTCTTTGCCAGTGCCAATATCTTGCAGGGTTTCCCCAATGTTCTCTAATAATTTGGTGTGTTCAGATCATACATTCAGATCTTTAGTCCATGTTGAGTGAATTTTTGTGTAAGTTGTAAGGAAGAGGTCTTATTTCA
The DNA here is from genome assembly GCF_033115175.1 of Lepus europaeus. Lineage (NCBI taxonomy): Eukaryota > Metazoa > Chordata > Mammalia > Lagomorpha > Leporidae > Lepus > Lepus europaeus. Next base: position 15,813,856 of record NC_084830.1, on the reverse strand, counting down.
TACTTCTGAATATTGAAAGCACCATTTGTTGAAGAGACTGTCCTTGTTCCAGGGATTGGTTTTAGCACCTTGGTCAAATATAAGTTGATTGTAGATGCTTGGGTTGATTTCTGGTATTTCTATTCTGTTCCATTGGTCTATCCACCTATTTTTTTTTAACAGAATAAGGCTATTTTGATTACCGCTGTTTGTAGTATGTCTTGACATATGGTATTGTGATGCCTCTGGCTTTTGTTATATAAGTATATAAGATTGTTTTAGCTATTCAAGGTCTCCTGTGTTTCCATATGAATTTCAGCATCATTTTTTCTTGATTTGATAAGAATTTCTTCGGTATTTTGATTAGTACTGAAATGAATCTGTAAATTACTTTCAGAAGAATGGGCATTTTGATGATATTGATTCTACCAACCCATGAACATCAAATATTTTTCCATTTTTTCAGTATCTTCTATTTTTTTCTTTAATGTTTTGTAGTTCTCATCATAGAGATCTTTGATATCCTTGGTTAAATTTATTCCAAAGTTTTGATTTTTTATAGTTTTTTGAATGGGATTGCTCTTAGAAGTTCATTCTCAGCTTTGACACTGTCCGTGTATTCAAAGGCTATTCGTTATGTATTGATTTTATATCCTGCTGTTTTCTTTGTGCTATTCCTCTGTAGTTTAGTGGAGTTTCTGCTTTTAGTGAATATCTAGAGGTGTGTGATGGGTGTGGCCAGGGAGTTTTGTTCAGTTCTCCAGGGTAAAGGGCATGTCTAAGGTGATCCACCCAGGTTTGGCATGGTAAATCTCTTTTACTTCTTTGTCAGAGGGGAGGTTAATTCTGCTTAGCTGAGCTCCACTCTTCAAAAGATACCAGTGCCTGAGCACTATCCCCAGTGGTTATAATATTCATCCACTCTGCCCTAAGGACCATACACAGGATCTGTGCAGATTCCAAAGCAATGTCCCTCACCAGGTAACTAGGGAGCCTGAGCATGTGGAGCCTTCCACGGTGACTGCCCAAAGTCCCAGCCAAACTGTGATCCCTCCCACATAGCCACAGTTTTTCACAGTCCCAGCACACAAGTCTCCCACTATCATGAGTACCCAGCCCCCTGTAAGTTTCCCCCTCTGACTCAGGAGTCTCTACTTGGCTGGTTGCTGGGTGAGGACAGGAGCTGGCACAGCTGTTACATATGTCCAAAATGGTACCCACTGTCAGCTTGCTATTATGCACTACTGCAGGGTAATCAGGAGAAAGGAATGTGCTCTTCCTTTTTTTCCTCCTCTAATTTGGCAGGTATACTATCCCCCACAGGGCTCCAAGCTGGATTTCCTCCAGACTCTTCCTGCAGTTTTTTTTTTGCCAGTGGCTTGGGCTTCTGTGATTCTGGTCTCATCTCACTTTCCAACACTGGTGGAGAGAGTCTCTTGGCTGCTGGAGTCCTGAGTTGTGGGTGTCCATGGGCTCTTCGTAGGAAAATTGTCTCTTCAATTTGCACAGAGTTTCTTCTGCTGTTTTCTCCATAACTCTTCCCTGAGGCTGCATTCTCTCTACTTTTTATAAACTATCTCTGCATAGACTAGAGCAGTAAGCTCCCTTCCTACTCCACCATTTTAGTCCCCTCAGTTTTTTTTTTAAATGATATTGTTTGAACTCTTTATTTAATGTAGGGTTGATCTTATGTGTATAAAGTTAATTGAAAATAGATCTTAGTAAAAAATAAGAATGGGAATTGGAGAAGGAGGAATTATGGGAGTGGGAGTGGTATGGAGGGTAGGATGGGAAGAATCACTATGTTCTAAAATTTGTATCTATGAAGTGCATGAAATTTGTATACCTTAAATAAAAGGTTTTTAGGTAAAAATGTATCCTACAAAAAACAAAACAAAAAGAAAAGAAAATACAGTGATAGAGTGCACCAAAGTATATAGCACAAGCTTGGTATGAAAACTCAGTGATAGTGGTTGGGAGCATATACCACAGATTTGTTATCCTTTAAGCATTTCCAAGTTGGAATTAGATGAAGGATCAGAATATGAAATCCAATGTTCATACCAATAAGTAAATAAAATGATAAATATAGCAAACAACACAAACTCATTTGTTCCACTAGTATGCTAAGACACAGGACCAGCCTACATCTGGAACAAGTCACCAGTGACTTCATGGTGTATTTTAAAAATACCAGGAAAATGTTTTCATGTCATGCTGAAACTTCACTAATAGAATGTTTCTGTATTTCATTGACTCTCCATAACTATTTGGGAGGTAGAAAGACACAGAAAGAGCAAGAAACAGAGGCAGAGACAAAAGAAAGGAGAACTAGATCCACTCATTCAGTCCTCAAATACACAGATGGGTGAGAACTGGATCAGGTTGAAGCGAGAGCCAAGAACCCAATTCAGGCCTCCTATAAGGATTGTAGGAACCTGAGTAATTGAGCTATTACCTACTGACTCTGAGGGTCTGCAATAGCAGGAAGCTGAATTTAGGAGCCGGAACTGGCAATGGAACCCAGGTAATCCAATGTAGAGTGAGCATATTTTAAATGGTAGACTAAATGCCCATACCTCCATGACCTTTTAAATAAATTGAACATTCTTTAACTTGAGTTAGCATATCACATTCTTAGTGCTTTATAAAGGAGAGGAGAATTACTTCAATGAGCAATTCTTAATCATGTCTCTGTATGTTCCAAACCCTAAACCAGGGAGGAATTCCTGGTTGCTTTCAAGAGTCAGAGATTATATGGTTGTTTCAGGGAAGTTAAAAGAGATAGAGGCACTGAAAATGGAGTTGGTTGAACTCAATGGTACAATACTCCTGTATATTAAATGAGGAACCATAGCTTTAGATGAAACTGAAGAATTGGAATACTGAGGTCACCTGGAGACTCCTAATGTCTACAGGAAAACAATCCACTTATTGCTTACTATTCCATTACACAACATTTTATGTTGGATAAAGTAATCTAACTTTATTAGAACTTAAAGTAATTGTCCCCCAATTTCAGATGTTATTAAAAGTGCTGAGAAAGCTAGGATATACTATTAAATAATAATTCATGAATCTAACAGGCCAGAGGGAATTTTAAACGGGTACATATGTAGAAGCACTTCTTACAATGCATGGCAGGCAGTAGGCAGTCATTGAACTTGTGGTTATAGAGGTATTGAGATGTCCTTGCATACCTATTTGCTATCCAAGCTGAACTTTATTCTCTCCCTGACCTTTGATTCATGTGCAGTGACCCACCCACAGGAAGCTTCAGAACTTCAGATCCTGTCTCTTGCTGGCAGTTGTGACAAAGCAATATTTGTCTTCTCACTCTTCTCCTTTTTACAACTCACTCCCCTACCCACCCACTCCACAGCAATTAACCTGCTCTATCAAGGCTAGGGAGAGGAGATTAAAGAGAAAATATAAAAGAAAGAAACAAAAGGGCAATACTTGTGCCCAGATTGTAGCTTTTGTTCTCATTGGAAGCTTGACCAAACCACTCCATTAACATCAAGTAATTGGATACAGCAGAATAGAGTTGGTGCTTGTTGATGTTATCAAGAACTTTCCTGCCAAAGATAGCTCTTAGGGTCTGACTTCCTCATAATGATCTTCTATTTAGGCCAACCACACCAGAAGAGCCAGCCACAGTGTGCAGACAAGGTGGGATTCTTCGTATATTCATAGTGGGCACTTATGACAAAGATCAGGTCATTCCATCAGTCACCAAATGGTTTCCCTCCTTCCAATCAGCAATCTGGTGAGACATCAGAGACTTGTGCAGGCTCCCCAAAGCTGATTGTGAACAAACATCTCTTTGCAACCTTGTTCTAACCCACATTGAGGAGGTATTGATACTATACCAGACCACAAACATAAATGTCTATGTTATTTATAATTTAATATTTGTTTTTATGTCCAAATACTATTAAATGGTGACTGACCTTCTTCAATTAGAGACTTCACCTTAGCTAAGAGAAGTGAAAGTGCTCAGAAATATTTGGGCGTTGGACCCGCTGTTGTGAGCTAGTGGAGGTCATCTCTGATGGTTAATTTAACATGTCAATTTGAATGGGATAAGGCATGTCCAGATAGCTGGTAAAAAATCATTTCAGAGTGAGTCCACAAGTTGTTTCAGGAAGAGGTTAGTGTTTATTTCAGTAGACTAAAAAAAGACAACCACCCTAAGCAATGTGTGCGTGTGTCACCCAACTCCTTGAGGTTTCTGAGCAGAACAAAAAGATGGAGGAAAAATGGATTCTTCCTCACTCTTCTTGATCTGGGATATTCATTTTCTCTTGGACAATGGGGTTTCTGATTCTAGGGTCTCCAGACTCCAGAATTTACACAAGCTCCCTGCTCTTTATTCTCAGAGTTGAGATGCAGATTGAGTTCCATGACTGGCTTCCAGGTTCTCCAGTTGCACACAGCGGATCATAGGATTTCTCAGCCTCTGTTGTTGGGTTGGCCAGACCCTTACTACATCTCCCCCTATATATTCATAGCTCTATATCTATCTATCTATCTATCTATCTATCTACCTATCTATCTTCTATCTATCCATCCATCCATCCATCCATCCTACTAGTTTTGTCTTTGTGAGATCTCTAACATATCATTAAATTTTCTGAATTTCCATTTCCTCATAAAGAGTGATGGGGAGAAAATAAGATCCATCTTCCCTGTCGAGATGTCTGAAATAGGAAAGTGAAAGTACAGCAAGACTGCACAGATCTCTAGAATAAATGGATATTTCCTCCAAAGGTTCTGTTAATCAGATTTAATCCCCAATTTTAGCCTTCCTCTCATAGAATTGCTGGGGTATAAAAGAGCCATTTTCTACAAGAACCCCAGCCTGGACTGGGACTCAGACACACACAGAGCCTCTCAGACCATCAACAAGTCAGAGAGAGTGATTGACTCCCGGTGAATTTGCAGCTCACCATGACCCACAGGTCTTTCAATTTCCCTGGAGGTTGACGCCATGCCAGTCACTCTGCCACTCACTCATCGCTGGTGATTCATTCTGTGGCCTTGAACATACTTTCTCCAATTGACCCCGGTTCATCTCTACCTGTTTATCCTGCCATTCATCACTTTCTTTTCACCCTTCCTACCTCGCATCTCTGCAATGAAACAAGGCAGTGGCAAAAAACAGCAGAAGGATTTCCAGATGATGAAGGTATGGAATGGCTTCTCTTCTGTCAGTGTCTTGAGCAATTTCACCTTCCTTTGTGACTTTTGTCTGTTTGCATACACACACACACACACATACACACAAAACAAAAGTAGAAAATGTCTTTAATGCAGGATTAGAGGAACTGTTTGTATCAAAACAATAAAAAGAAAAAAAAAAGTGCCCGACTACTAGTTTTCTAGGATATTAATGTCATCAAAAATCTTACTGAAAGCAAAGGCAGAGGCTTTGGGGTTAGATGGACATGAGTTAAAAACTAGGCTTTGCCACCAGGGAACTCTGTGGTCTTTGATAAAATGTCTCACAATGTCTGTGATCATAGATCCTTCGTCTATAAATATGCAGTCATTGAACTTTCTTTATAGTTCCTTATATACATGGCTGCTGAATTGTAGGCTCTCAATAAATGTTTGTGGAATGAATGATGGGATCAATAAATGAGGTAGGTATGCAAAACACTGTGCATGTGGCAAAATAAGCTGTGAAGGTATAATATCTGTTACTAACTATTACTTGCAGTACTTATCTTGGCCTGTCTGTACTGCTATAACAAAACTGGGTATTTTGCAAACTGCAAAGTTAACGTTCCTATTTACGAAGACTTAGAAGTCTAAGATCAAGCTGCTAGTAGGTTCACGTTTTGCTGCAAGCCCAGGCACAGCTTCCAAGAGGGTTCATTGTTGCTATGCTCTCTAGAATAGACCAACACTGTGCCCTCGCAAGACAGAAGAGATAGTTATCCTCAGGTCTTTTATCAGCCATTAATACCATTCATGAGGGTGAGGCCCACATAGCTTAATCACTTCTTAAAAACCTCACTGCTGAACACTAATGGTTGCTTTGGAAATTGGGTTTCAACATGAATTTTGAAGTGGACACAAGCTTCACGCAATAGCAACACTGCTTCAATCCAAGTGGCTGACCAAGTCTCTCTCTGTGCTTCCTCTCCCCTTCTCTGTAGTAAGAACTTTGCAGAGTGATTAAGAGCTTAGGCATGGCCAGCACTGTGGCGCAGTGCACTAAAGCCCCAGCCTATAGCACCGGAATCCCGCATGGGCACAGGCTAAAGTTGGGGCTGCTCCACTTCCAATCTACTCCATGCTAATGTGCCTGGGAAAGCAGCAGAGGATGGCCCAAGTACCCCTGCACCTGTTTGGGAGTCCTGGAAGAAGCTGCTGGCTCCTGGCTTCAGATCAGCCCAGCTCTGGCCACTGTGACCATTTGGGGAATGAACCAGTGGAGAGAAGACCTCTCTCTCTCTCTCTCTCTCTCTTTCAAATAAATCTTTAAAAAAGAAAGAGCTTAGGCACCTGCACTGAATCCTGAATAAACCAGCTGTGTGCCCTTGGGCTCATCATTTACTCCACCCTGTCTTTGTTTCCTCACATGCATAAATGGAATAATAATATGCATTTCACACAATAAAGAAGACTAAATGAGCTTATGCATTATTATGTGTAAAATTGTTCCTTACAGGTGTTAAATACTCAATGAAATTAATTTCTACTCATTAATCATTATTAGAATCTGCCTAGCTTGTCTTTTAGAAAGTCCAGACATAATAAAGATTACTCCAAATACATTCTCCTTAGCTCTTAACTGTGTATCACATTGAGTCATCACATTGATCTCTTTATAAATCTATGTTGTGTTGTCTCACTGGACTATGACTCACTTCAACAACTAGGCTCCTGCTTCCACCATCTTAACCTGCAAGATCCTAGCATACTACTGAAAAATTTAATCATCTCATTTACTTTCAAATAGTGTGTATTGTGGAATTGGCATAAGATAAAATATTTTAACTATAAAATTTTACATTCCAGACAGTCTTTGCTATACTCCTGTCTATCTTTTCTCATTTTACAGGTGAAAAAAAAATGTGTCCCAGAGAGGTTGAAACTTGCCCAGAGACACCTGGTTAGTTAGTAGCTGAGTTTCGAAACCAGGTCTCTACTTCGAACATTGCACTCCTTTTCCAACCATTCATTAAACTGATATTTAGAAAAGAAAATAAAATGATTTGCAGCATATGGGTTCTAAAACTTTCTTCAAAACCATAAAACTGGAATCCTGTGCTATAGATTTACCAGTCTTGGTCGCTGAAGGGTGAAAGCTGCCTTCTGCTGAGCATTGACCTGATCAAATAAAATAGGAATGTGCCTGATGACCTGAGATGGCCTTCTGCTTGTATTCTCTGTTTGGTCAAGAACAAGGATAAAAGGCAGTGAAAAGAGAATCTACCATCATAAAATGATACAGGTGCTATTGTAACATGCATCTTGAATGAGGCAAGAATTTTGCTGGGACTCCTCACCTTCCTTTGGCCCTTGTCTAGTCCCTTTCCCTCTCGGAGTCTCGATTTCTCATTCTGTTAAAGACAGCAACAATAACAACAACAACGTTTGGAACTAGTTGGGTTCTAAATCCTCTTCCCCTTCTAGAATCTAGGAGGCTGGCTGTGAATACATGCGAAGTAGATCATCTGGGCACAAGTATTTCATTTATTATTACCTCATGCTCCAGCCTGGAGGTTCTGTGTAGCCAAAATTCTTTTCATACAATGCATCCCTTTGAATGACACATGGGTAACTGTTAAGCATGACTGTAATGTGAGAGTTATGCATTAAATTAGTGTAAAAACTGTATGTCTCACAATTTCCAGATGTCAGGATCTCGTAATGTTGTCATTTCTCTTTTTTCTATTCAGATATTCATACAAATGGAAGGCAAATGGCTGCAGGAATCATCTCCTGACAACACATTCCTTTGGACTTTTTCCTACCAATTTCTTCCTAGGGATTTACGTATTCTCTGAGGGCTCGCCAAAGTGAAACTGTCTTTTAGACAATCACGGCATAGTGGTAATGCATAATGGCCCTTATGTGATTTTGAACACTTGAAAGCACAGCCTGGTGGTAGGTAGTATTTATACAAATTAGAGAAACTAAACTCTGCACTGTTCAGGTTTCAAGCTATCAGTTCCAGTTGGTACACATTCAGCTCCAACCATAGACATCTGAAGAGAAAAAGTGATTTGGCAGTGAAAGCTGCTAGTAGCAGTTTAAATTCCAATCAATATAAAATGAATGCAAATGCCAAAGCTGAATATTGATCAGAAGGCTTTCCTTTGCCTGGTTTATATCAGCTGAAATACCTGTTTCTTTTATTGGAGGAGAGGGAAAAATGTAAATTATTTGAAGAAGAGATTAAATCTCCTTTTTATGGTACAAGGATGTTATACTGCCATGGTGGAAAAGATATAAATTAGTGTACATTTAAAATAATTGTTGCCTTCATCTTTTTATTAATGATGTTATCACATTCTTTTGTGATGGCCACTTGGAAGACAATGTGCTTTTTCTTAGAAGCTATTTCATGTAGTGGTCTGAGCTACAGAACTCCAAGGAGCCATGGTCCACATTGTCTCTGGACAAGTATTCATCAGATAGAATGGGGTGGTGCCCTCTGGAGGTGTACAATGGACCAGCCCTGACCAAATTTCAGTGTGAACCTGGGATGAAAGAGGATGGATATCAACATAGAACATATGTGTTTGTAGACATGCTTTCAATCATTAGGAGAGCAATAGGAAATACAATGCAATTGAGAAAACAGAAGTTCAAAGTTAAGCAACTTGCTGTACTTAGCAATCTGGAATAACTTCTGTTTTGAACCACCACCATAGGTAAGTGCCTCAACATGATAAAATATCTGTTCCTCACTTACATTACAAAGTGATTGAATATTGAGCAGGTGGCATTCCAAAAGGAAAGTTGGGCACCCAGTTTCTTCTATATCTAATATCTCTGACATGTTCTATGGCCTCAGAGGTCTGCTGAGGTTCCTTTGCTACTGCAGATAGGGAAGAAAATGAGATCCTGGGGAGCTTGAAAAATTGTTTGCAGGGCCAGGCTGGAAGTGGCTGGCCTGTATCCTTTGTCTCCACTTCTCAGCTGAAGGGCTGAAATACAGCTGCCTTACATGATCCCACTGTCAACATCTGTAACATTGAGTTTTTTTTTTTTCCTCACAAAACATGCCTTAACTTTTTTCATTTTATTTTTATAATATTATGTTCCATTTATATTTACTTAAGAAAAACTACATATATATTTATGTTGTATGTATTTATTTATTTATCATGCTGCTTGAAAGGTAGAGAGACAGACACACAGGCCTGGAGAAATCTCCCATACACTAGTTCACTCCCCAACTTCCTATATCAGCCATGCCAGGCCAGGCCAAAGCTAGAAGTTGGGAACTCATTCCAAGTCTCCCCCATGGGTCGCCAGGGACAAACTACTTGAGCCTTCACCTGCTGCCTCCCCAGGGTGCACATTAGCAGTAGACTGGAATCTGGATCAGTGCTCAGATTTGAACACAAGTACTCTGATGTGGTATAGGGCATCCCAATAAGCATCCTAACTGCTGTGCCAAACACCTGTCCCTATGGTGTATAATTTTCTATATATATATATATATATATATATATGCATCCATTGTGGAGTCACTAAATAAGGCTAATCAACATACTTATTATCATACACTTATCTCTGTGGTGAACATATTGGAAATCTACTCTGTTAGCATTTTTTAAGTAGACAATACTTATTAAGTATAGTAGCCATGTTGTAAACTAGATCTGAGTTTATTTCTCCTGTGTAACTAGGATGTTGCATCCTTTGAGCAATGTTTCCTCAGTTTCCACGCCACTCTTCACTCTCCACCATTAATCACCTTTCTCCTATCCAATTCTATGAGTTTTAGCTTCTACAGATAAGTGAGACCACATAGTATTTGTTTTTCTGTGCCTAGATTTTTCACTTATTATTATGTCCTCTGAGTTCATCCATGTTGTTAACAATAACAAAATATGCGTCTTTTAAAAGCCCACATTTTCCTTCCATTCATCAGTTGGTAGGTGTTTTGGTTCATTGTATATCATGGATATTGTGAATAATGCTGTAATGAACACAGGAAATCAGATATCTGTTTGACATATCAATTTTCTTTCATTTGGATATATGCTCAGAAGTGGAATTGCTAAATCATATAGTAGTTCTAATATTATACTTTCATAATGACTGTGGACTTACATTTCCATCAACAACCTATAAGGGTTTCCTTTTCTTTATATCTTCACCATTTCTTGTTATCTCTTGCACTTTTTATAGAAATTGTCCTGGTAGATGTGGGGTCATATATCATCGTGATTTTAATTTGCATTACACCTGTTAATTAGTAAATCTGAGCACTTTTTTCATATGTCTGTTGGCAATTTATATACGTTCTTTTGAGAAAGGTGTTTTCAGGTCATTTGCCAACTTTTTAATTGGGTTGTCTTGTTGCCTTTGAATTCCTTACATGTTTGTATATCCTTATATATTTTGGATATAAACCTCTTATCAGATGTATGATTTGTTGGTATTTTCTTATATTCTGTAACTGTCTCTTCACTCTTTGTTTCATTTGTTTAACTTAGCTTTTTAATTTGATATCATTTCATTGATCTATTTTTTGTTTTTATGCTTTTGGGGTCATATCCAAAATATCTATAACCAGATCAGTATAAGGAAGCTTTTCTCCAATGTTTTTGTTAGTAGTTTTATAGTTTAAATACTTAGATGGAAATGCATAAATCATTTTGAATTGATTTTTGTATGTAGTATGAGATAAGGGTCCAATTTAATTATTCTTCGTGTGCCCATTCACTTTTCACCATAGCATTGGCTAACGTCACTGTCCTTTCTTCACTGTGTTTTCTTGGCACCTATGTCAAATAACAACTGACCAGAAATGTATGGATTTATTTCTTGGCTCTCTATTATTTTTTAAAAACATTTATGTTTATTTGAAAGGCACAATCAGAGAGAGGTGGGGGAGAGGGGGAGAGAGAGAGAGAGATAGAGAGAGAGAGAGAGAGAGAGAAAGAGGGAGAGAGAGAGAGAGATCTTTCATCTGCTGGTTCACTCCCAGCATGGCCTCAAAGGCTGGGGCTGAGACAGGCCAGAGTCATGTGTCAGGAGCTTCTTATGGGCCTCCCACGTGGGCAGGGGCTTAAGCACTTGAGTCATCTTCTGTTGCTTTCTCAGGCACATTAGGAGGGAGCTGAATCATAAGTAGAGCAGCCAAGATACAATTCAATGCTCATCTGGGATGCCAGCATCACAGGCAGCAGCTTAACTCACTAAACCACAACACTGGTCCCTTGGCTCGCTAGTCTGTCCCATTGATCTATGTGTCTGTTTTTGTGCCAGAACCATGCTGTTCTGATTACTATAGTTTTGTTCTGGATTTTGAGATCAAATAATGTGATGCCTCCAGCTTCCTGCTTTTTGTTTTGGATATTCAAATGTTTTTGTTTTTCCTTACTAATTTTAGCATTTTTTTCTATTTCTATGAAAAATATTTGGAATTTTAATAGGGATCACATTGAATTTGTAGATTACTTTCGATAGCACATACATTTTAACAATATTTATTTTTCCAATCTATGAACACAAGACATTTTGCCATTTATTTGTGCCTTCTTAAATTTCTTTTATCAGTTATTTAAACTTTTCAGAGTATATGTATTTTGCTTTGTTGGTTACATTTATTCCTGAGTATTTAAATTTTTTATGCTTTTTGGGATTAAATCATTCTTTCTTTTTGGGATAAAATCATTATCAGTACATAGAAATGGTACTAATTTTTTCTTGCCGATTTTGTTTCTTGCAATTTACTGAATTCATTTTTTAATTCTATTTTTTTTATTTTGGTTAAGTCTTCAGAATTTTCTGTATAAACATAAAATCAGGTCATCTATAAACATTGATAACTTTATTTTGCTCTTTCCAATTTGGATGCCTTTTTATCTTGCCTAATTTTTTCCTAGGACCACCAAGGCTATATTGAGTAGAAGCAATGAGAGTAAACATTTTGTCTTACCCCTGCTCCTAGAAGAATGGTCTTCCATTTTTCACCACTGTATACAATGTTAGCTGTAAGCTCACCACATTATTGCTTTTGTCAGGGAATATTCCTCCCATCAATAATGTATTGGAAACTTTTATTATGAAAGAATATTGAGTTATGTCAAGTACTTTTTCTTCATCAATTGCAATGATCATATGATTTTTGTCTTTCATTCTGTTAATACAATGTATCACATTTATTGATCTGTCTATGTTAAGCCATCTAAAATCTTATGGCTTGATGGCTGAATTCTATCAAATCTTTAAAGAAGCAAACATCTAAATTTAAAATCATTTTTTCTCAAGCTCTTTCAAAAATATTAAAGGAGATGAACTATTTCCAAACTCTTTTTATGAGGTCAGCAATACCTTTATACCAGAGGAGTCAAGGACCATACAAGAAAGAAAACTACAGGACATTATCCCTGATGAACACAGATACCAAAATCCTCAACCAAATTCAAAAGCACATTGAAAGGATCATTCAGCATAATCAATAGAGATTTAATGCTTGCAAATTAGGTCTTCTTTTTTAAAGATGCATTTATTTATTTGAAAGGCAGAGTTACAGAGAAGGGGGTGATATAGATAAGAGAAAGGAGGGGGAGGGGAGAGAGAGAGAGAGAGATGCAATGGCTAGGGCTGGGCATGTTCAAAACCAGGAGCCAGGAGCTTAATCTGGGTCTCCCATGTGGGTACAGCGTGGGCCATCCTCCACTGCTTTCCCAGGCACATTAGCAGGGAGCTGGATTGGAAGTGGAGCAGCTGGGTCTCAAGCCAGCATCTATATGCACCATAAGTGTAACAGTGCCAGCCCCTGCAAAAAGGTCTTTATTTTCATATTTCTAACCATGAGGTTATCAACTAGTAACTTTTCTAAATAGGTAGATTCAAATTTTGTGGCCAAAAAGTCTTCTATAATTAAAAAAATAATAATAATGTGAAATTATATAGACAATTTTAATTCAAAGTAAATTTTGGAATGAGAAAAGAAATTCAAATAAATTTACATATTTAGAAACCTGACAAATGCCATAGTCACACAATTTAAGAAAATAATGCATAGTTTTATTAACTGTCTGACACAATGCCATAGATTTTTTTCTTACACGGTTTCAAGATATAAAGACAAAAGCAGAGATATTTTAGTCTTTTTTCTAGTACTTACCATAGCAATTTGTTTTATTGATAGTTTATCTGAGTCCTTTTAGCATATTTATTCATGGAATATGTCATATAAATTTTCAGATTGTTTTGTCAAATTTGAGAAACTTATTAAGTTTCCTTCACTGCATTTCATATTTTCTTCTGAAATGAATAATTTTAAAATATCCTTTGGATTGAACACACTCATTAACACTTGTCGGGCCCCTATCAGTACTTAGAAAATTTCTATACAAGTGCTGGACTCTGAAACATACACTTCATTACCTTCATGGTATCTCTACCCTTTTTCATTCAGGCTCACCCTCTCTCTTTGCCTACAAGTAATTTGCTGGCAAACTACTTTCAATGCTTTCTTTATGATGGGTTTCTGTTTCCCTTCTACTGACTTTTAAGACTTTATTACCTTAGAATATGAACTGTTGCAAACTTCTAAACTTTCCACCTGAAGTCTTTTCCCTCTTCCTGTCATTCTGAAAAATAATTCCAAAGCGATTGTTTCCAATTTTAAAAACTGATTTGTGGCAGGCACCATGGCTCACTTGGCTAATCCTCCACCTGCGGTGCTGGCATCCTGGGTTCTAGTCCCTGTTGGGGCGCCGGATTCTGTCCTGGTTGCTCCTCTTCCAGTCCAGCTCTCTGCTGTGGCCCAGGAAGGTAGTGGAGGATGGCCCAAGTGCTTGGGTCCTGACCCGCATGGGAGACCAGGAGGAAGCACCTGGCTCCTGGCTTCGGATCAGCGCAGCATGCCGGCCACAGCAAGCCGGCCATAGAGGCCATTTGAGGGGTGAACCAACAGAAAAGGAAGACCTTTCTCTTTCTCTCTCTCTCTCACTTGTCTAACTCTGCCTGAAAAAAAAAAAAAAAAAAAAAAAAGAAAGAAAAGAAAAGAAAAAAAACTGATTTGCTTTCTAACGAATATCCAAAAAAACCAATCCCTGATTTTTCAGGTCCTGTGTGATCTGGCCCAGACTCATCTTTCAATATGATCTCCTTACTATTTCACTGTAGTCTAGGGACTTGAAATTTACTGCAACCAGGCTTACCAACATGCCATCAATTCCATCTTGAACATGATGATTCCACCTTATATTAGAGGAATAAAATCTTGCAAGTACTTTGACATTCCAGAAGCAAGTGGGCGGCATACACAGAGCTGGGGAGTTCATAAGCAGCTTACTGATTCCTGATCCTTTGGCTTTGTTTTTCTCTATGGCCCTTATGTCCACAGAATTCTAAGTATTATACTTTGCTTGTTTTATTTATCTCACTTTCTTTATTACAACGCTGTGGATACTCAGAGTGTTTGGACTGCTTGCTCATTACTGTATCTCCACTATCTGACTTAAAAATATTTTGTGAAAATGTTGAAACATGGGCTGCAAATTTCCTGTAATACCTTGAGTAATCACTTAGTCCCTCAAAGCCTGAATTGCTCTGTAAATTAGCAATTATCATAGTAAAAATGTCATACATTTTTGGAAAGAGTTAGTAATGAAAATCACTGAAACTCTTAGTAGAATTCCTGATATATACTAAGTAGTCAGTATGTATTATCTATTATTGAATTAGAGCCTCCACATAGCAGTGCCCAGAAAGCGGCAGCAGGAGATAGGTATCAGAAAGCACTCTGGAGTTTGGGTCCCTGACCAGCTCTGTGGACTTGAGTAACATACTTGGATTTTATAAGACTCCATTTGACTTATCTGCTTAATGGGAAAAATGGGAGTACTTGTGTTCAACATTATGATAAAGATTAAATGGGGTATTTATAAAAATCTATGCAGTTCTGTAAAATACCCTTATTAGAATAGGAACTGAAGTAAGAAGTTTTCCTGGGCCCCATACAGGCTGTTGTCTGAATGCCTGTTGTACTATTTATGCAACACAGAGAGGCCACTGAGGATCCCCTAGTGAAATCTGCTAGTGAAGCAAAAAGTATTATTGTTTTCATTGTAAACTCTAAAATGTTCTTACAGAGTAACAGCAATGATTAACATTTCTAATTTTGGAGATAAAAAAGAAATATGAAGATAATCATTTGAACTAATTTCACTAGACAAGAATTATATTTTAAATCTGTTTTAGTCCCAGCCAACTCTGGTCCTATTAGAGTCTACAGAGACCTTTCTCCCCTTCTCATTTGCTTATTTTTAAGAAATAAGTCGAGAGCCAGTTCTCTCTGGGGAGGATGCGTGCTTGTGCCAGAAGGTGAATGAAGCCAGCTCCTCTAGAGGCTTAGTGCCTTTGAAACATAGCCAAGGCCAGATCAGAACTGGAATGAGAATTTCTTGAAGTTGCAACAAACAATACAAATCCAAAATAGAAACTACCATTGTGAGGCAAGAGGGAAGCAAACATAATTAACACAGAGTCATTCTGGAGGGAGAATGATGAAGTGCTGAAATGATTTGCAGGGGGAGGGTTGCACTGATTCCATGTTTAGGCAGCAAGGTTAGTCTGTTGTAGCAGCCAAGAGTCACAGCAAGACCCCAAGAATTGGTGCTGGTCTCCAATCACTGTTCAAATCCTTCTTCTTTGAAAATGCCCACCCTTACTAAGACACATTGAACATGATGGCTATGTGCAGAGCTCCGAAGGTGGGAAGTCTAGAGTGAATTCTGTTATGTAGGAGTCATGTGATTTTTAGAAAGTTATTTAACTTCTGAGCCTTAGTTTCCCTAAGAAATAAAGATAATTATTGCAAAACCTCTCAGTGCTATTGAGAGGGTTAATCAATCATTGAAGGCACTTAGAACATCAAGTCCCTGTACTAGGTTATTTGCCTAAAATACCTTCTTCAATCGTCACAATATTTTTAAAAAAATTTATTTATTTATTTGAAAGACAGAGAGTTATAGAGAAGCAGAAGCAGATGGAAAAGGAGAGAGAGAGAGAAAGAGAGAGTCTTCCATCCGCTGGTTCACTTCCCAAATGGCCACAATGGCTGAATCTAGGCAGATCTGAATCCAGGAGCCAGGAGATTCTTGTGGGTCTCCCATGCAGGTGCAGGGGCCCAAGGACTTGGGCCATCTTGTATTACTTTTCCAGGCCATAGCAGCGAGCTGAATCAGAAGTGGAGCAACTGGGACTCAAACCAGTGCCTATATGGGATGCCAGCATTGCAGGCTGTGGCTTTACCCACTATGCCAGCACTATGCCACAGCACCAGCTCCACAACATTTCTATAAGTTGGTTTTACTACCCTCATTCCATGGATGAGATAATTAAATCTCTTAACTCTTTATTAACACTACACGTTGCCCCAAATCTCAAGAGGATGCCAGAGAATGAATTTTTTTTAAAATTATTTTCCAGAGAATATGGATAGTCTTAAACTGGAAAAAAGAGCATTAAAAAAGAGGCTTCTTTTTTTCAATTCTACCCCACTCTTAGATTTCCTCTCTGAAGAAAATTTAGGACTTCCTTCCCTATAGACTGCTACTGTCCCTCCGCCAACTCTCCAAGACCACTCTATCACAACGATGGCTTAGCCATTTAGACCAAGAATTGTACAAAATTCCCTTGGTCAGTAGGGAATTCAGTGCCTTCACATGAACATACCCTATTTTATGAGCAGCTAACCATTTCTAGACAAGCCCTAGTGTCTGTTTTCATCAAATAACACCTTGATTTAAATCATTGCTATCAGAAACTCCTGGTGATGTATGCATTGGCCCAGCCTCACCTACATTTCAATTCTGAAGTAAAGAAGAAAGGATGCTCCTTGGTTCTTCGAATGACAAAACAGTAATAGGCTGTTGCATTTTGATTTTTTACTTTACTTTAATTTTGATTTCCTTTTTTGACTGTGCCCTCTCTCTTGTAGTCTCATTAGCTCAATAGGTCAAAGTTGAAATACCTATCTAGACAGTAAAATTGTAGAACTCTGAGCCCATGACAAAAGTGAGGTAAAGTATTAATTGTAGAGTAAGCTTTATAGGTCTTTGAATCATTCATCCCTCTGACAGTGGTAATAGGAATCCTGAGTGCCATTATATTTCTTTCATGGCAAAGATTATAAAAAGTGAGAGAAATTGTACATACTTCTACCCCATCTTATCAGCACTCACACAAGGCCTGCTAGTGTGCACAATCACAATTATTTCTGAAAGGTCCCACCTTGGCACTTTTACTAATTTAATTCAACATAACAGACATTTGGTGAGCCTTTGGCAAGTACCAGGCATTATGCCTGGAGCTGGGAGAGAGAAGCGAGTAGGTAGTTATGGTGTCTGACTATATAAAGAAGCAATAGAGGCATCTGTTTTAAGTTAAATTTGCACTCTTCCTAGGACGATTCAGACAGAGGTCCAGTTCAATTTTACTTCTCATATTTTTGTGACTTTAAGAAAGTCATTTCTCTGCTCTAAGTTTTATATCCTCCCCTACAAGTACAGTACATAGGAACACAAATATTTCATATATTGCCAATATTTCTGTGTCTTAGGATTTGAAGTTTATTCTGTTGAAAATGTAGCTGCTAAGGATGAATCTCTCTTGCAGTCTGGGATGAAAGGGTCTGAAGACAGAGTAGTGCGTATGTTGAAAGTTGTTTCTTTAGATGTCAAGGAAAGCAGTGTCTTATATGTTATCACAAGGAGAATCTTACAGTAAGCATATGTCAAAGATTTTACTGCTTTCTTTGAAACCTTATTTAGGGAGGAGAACAAATCAAATACAACATGTGAGTATCTCAAGAAATCATCCCTCCTCTCTTCATGGATGGTTTCCCCCAGTGTAAAAGGACAATAGGGTAAATTTTAGAACAGTTAAATGCCAGATTTTTCCTTAGTATGCACCAACTACATCCTTATAATTAATGGTTTTATTTTGCAATGGTTTTAGAAAATCACATTGAACACTCTTAACTACTAATTAGAGATGATTAGATTCTATAGATGAGAGACTGCAAGTTTAGCACTTACAACTTATTATTAAGAACCTATGTATGATGCTTACACATCTGATTACACTTTGGTGATTAAAGTTATGAGATAAATATAGTGGTTGTATGACTATCTAGCCATCACACTGATATGTTCATGGGTCTTATGTCAAGGCTTTGTGGGGGGCGGTTTGTTCCTGCTTGCTGAAAAAGAGCACATTCCCTTGTGTTCCCCGTGTACTTAGATTCTCTAAGTACTGGGAAAGAACAGCCAGAGAAATATGGGGTTAGGTGGCCAATGAAGGGGTTGGGGAACCTGCCAGGCTTGGGTATGAATGCCGGATGAACTCCCATTAGTCAATAGATGCAGTAAGTCAGTTAACATCTCGGAATCAGTTCTCTCTTCTGAAGGGTAAGGACAATGCTAATACCTACATCACTGAGATTTTAGGAAGGTTAAATAGAATACTATCAATGAAGGATAAAAAATAATAGAAATATAGACAATTATTAGCAGAAGAAAGTTTACAAATGAGCTAAAAGTGCCATATATATCCTCACAAAGTGATAATACATTCTTTTATGGTATTGATAATATGGAACAATTGCAGACATTCACTCTTGAACTTACCCTCCAAGACTCCATTCTTTCTTAGCAGTGGTTTCGATCCTGATTTGCTTTGTTTTGTTTTTGCCCAAATGGAGAGCAAAGCCTAAGGACAGAATGGCTGACACTTCACTCTTTACCTTGGTGCTTCTTTTGAGAAACTGGTACCCATCTGGTCTCCAGTGGATTCTTCCCCCATCAGAATTCCCATTTTTAGTCCCTATTAAGATGCTTTCACTTCTGTATAAATGGAAAGATGTGTTCCTCCAAGCTTGGCCCAAGGATGCTGGTTGTTATGGCCTGTGATAACAGTCCATAAAATTGTCCAGAAATTGAGAGTTAACTTTATAGCATTTTGTTACTATTGAATCTAATAATACAAATTTTGAGTTTGCATTTTGATATCTCTGACATTTAATTTTCAGCAATTTTTTAATACTTTACAAAATCATTGAATCAAAACAGACTGGAAAGGAATTTAAAAACTCTTATCCTTCAATAAAAACAATTAGAAAATCTTTACTATAAAACAACATAGGGGCCAATGTTGCGGTGTAGAGGGTAAAGCCGCCTCTGATGCTGGCATCTCATGTGGGTACAGATTCATGTCCTAGCTGCTCTACTGCCATTCCACCTCCCTCATAGTGGCTTGGGAAAAACAGCAGAGAATGGCCCAAGTGTTTGGGCCCTCCCACCCACATGGGAGACCTGGATGAAGCTCCTGTGTCCTGGCTTCAGCCTGATCCAGTACTGACCAGTGTAGCCATCTAGGGACTGAATCAGTAGATGGAAGATCTCTCTCCCTCTCTGTCTTTCCTTATCTCTGTGTGACTCTGCCTTTCAAATAAATAAAAATTTTTTGAAAACAACATAGACACATTATTTGTTATTCAAACTTTCTACTACATAGTTTCTCAAATTATTTGTTTACATCTTAAAAATTTTTGTGTGGACTGCAAGTATAAATTTGACAAAATTTTGTGATTTTATATTTCAATATCAACTAAAATAGGCTGGGCATGTCAATACTGTATCCATTAGTGCTGACACTGGGCTGAGTATCCTGGGATATACCAGCCTTGATAAGGAGGTGGAAGATACTCTTTAGAGTCGTTGGAAAGGTAAGATCTACCCATCAATAACCATCACAAGAACTGAGGATGAGACAACAATGAAATTGAGGTGTGGATTGTCCTGAGTGAGGTCAAATATGAGAGTTCTTCCAGTTGGAGAGAGAGAATGAAGAAATATCATGAAAATGTAATGACATCCCAGAATCAGCAGTCAAAGGAGGGGTTCCAGCCTCAAAAAACAAACGATGTATGGGGCAGGCATTTGGTACACTGCTTAAGATGCCACTTGGGATGTCCACACCCAACCCCACTGGAGTGCCTGTTTGAGTTATGGCACCACTTCTGATCCAATTTCCTACTAACGTGCCTGTGGAAGGCAGAAGCTGATGGCTCAATTACTGCAGCCCCTGACACCCATGTAGGGGGCCAAGATTGAGCTGTGTGTACTGACTTAGCCTGTCTAGCATTCACTGTTTCAGGCATTTGGGGAGTAAACCAGCAGATGTAAGATCTCTCTGTCTTTCAAAAAAAGTGAAAACAAGTAAACATTAGAACAAATGTTGCAGACTCTAAACATCTATGTATATATACATGTGTGAAATACGTCACTGTACTGGCTACTTTTCATTTTAGAATTTGAGAGTTAAGACAAATCTAAAAAATCACAGGATTATATTTCGTATTTCACAGAAATGAAAAACAGGATACATCTCAGTGAGATTTACCCACAGTCAAATCAGAAAATGTATCTGAAGGCACCCAGTAGGTGGAGGGTATGCTACATTTGCCTTTACTGGTATGTGGACCATACTCAGTGCTCTAGGATATTTTTATCTGTTAAAAGAATAACAAAAAGAGGTAAGCATCGCAAGATATTTGAGAGGCAGAATGAGACAGTAGAGGGACTGGTGCTGTGGTGTAGTGGATAAAGCTGCCGCCAGCACTGCCGGCATCCCATATGGGTACCGGTCCAAGTCCTGGCTCCACTCCCAATCCAGCTCTCTGCTATGACCTGGAAAGCAGTACAAGATGACCCAAGTACTTGGGCCCCTGCACCCACGTGGAAGGCCCAGAAGAAGCTCCTGGCTCCTGATTTTGTATCAGCACAGCTCCAGCTATTGCGGCCATCTGTGGAGTGAACCAGAGGATGGAAGACCTCTCTCTCTCTCTCTCTCTTCCCACCCCCCTGTCTGCCTCTGCCTCTCTGTACCTCTGCTTTTCAAATAAATAAATGAATAAATATTAAAAAAATGATACAGTCTAAAGAACATGGAACATGGAACATGGAATGTGAACATTAAAAATAGGATCCACCAAATTTTGAATGAGGACACATTACTCAATCAATCAAAATCTCAATGTTCTTATATCTGGAATGGTTATTATAATTAGTGTTGGTAATATTTTAAAGGTATTATTTAAGCATATATCATGGACCTAAAGGGGACCCCAAATGAACAGTCTCCTTTTTTTTCCTTAAGATCTTAATTTATGATATTTATTTGCTTATATATTTATTTGAAAGCAAGATACAGGAAAAAACAGAGACATGTGATAGAGATACATATAAACAGATGATAGATTTTGATAGATAGATATAAAGAAATAGAGATATGGATAATAGAGATCTCCTATCTGAAGATTCAATTTGCCAAACATATACTACAGTGGGGCTGGGAGAGGCTCAAGTCAGATGGCAGGAACTCAGCCTGGAAATACCACGTATGTGATGGGAATCAATTGTTTGAGTTATCACCTGCACATTAGGGTGCACATTAGTAGGAAGCTGGAATCAGGACCAGAGCTAGAATTCAAAACCAGGTACTTCCATATTGGATGTTGGCAACCCAAGCAACTTCTAAATTGCTAGGGCAAACACCCAACCCAACCACTAGGCTGCCTACAAAGATCATCCTCCAAATTAGCACAATACTCAGGTTAAAAAAATGACCCATGTCTCACATTTCCAATTTGGCATTCTTTCTGTAGAATCATTCTACTTATATCTGACCACTGCCTCGTTGGCTGGAATTCCCACTTTGCATTTTTGTTGCTGGGACTGTGGTAACAACCACAGATAGGTTAGGGATTTGGGGGACAGGCATACATAAATCCATGGACTAACTTATTTTCTGGAAGGAAATTGTTTAGGTTTCCAGTCTTTGGTCATCAGAAATACAATGAAAGATTTTTATAGCATGAAATCAGTGTTTTATCTGATTGACCAGCTATCAGAATGTCAAATCAGGCATCAGGCAAGAAAGTAGATCAAAACCATGGAACTGAAGGGTCACACCACTGTCTGAAAATATAAGGTAGGCTTTCAGCAGCCTAGGAGACATTACATTAGCTTAGTCTATTATTTTGATTCAGATTTTTTTTTTCTTTTCTTTTCTTTTCTTTTCTTTTTTTTTTTTTTTTTTTTTTTTTGACAGGCAGAGTGGACAGTGAGAGAGAGACAGAGAGAAAGGTCTTCCTTTGCCATTGGTTCACCCTCCAATGGCCGCCGCGGTAGGTGTGCTGCGGCCGGCGCACCACGCTGATCCGATGGCAGGAGCCAGGTGCTTCTCCTGGTCTCCCATGAGGTGCAGGGCCCAAGCACTTGGGCCATCCTCCACTGCACTCCCTGGCCACAGCAGAGAGCTGGCCTGGAAGAGGGGCAACCGGGACAGGATCGGTGCCCCGACCGGGACTAGAACCCGGTGTGCCGGGGCCGCAAGGCGGAGGATTAGCCTAGTGAGCCGCGGCGCCGGCCCAGATTTTTTAAAGATTTATTTTGTCTTTGAAAGGCAGAGTTTACAGAGAGAGAGAGACAGAGACAGATAAGCATAGAGATCTTCCTTCCACGCTGCTGATTCACTCCCCAAATTGCCACAATGGCCGGAGCTGGGCTGGCCTGAAGCTAGGAACCAGGAGCTTCTTTCAGGTCTCCAATGTGGGTGACAGAGGCCCCAAGACTTGTACCATCTTCCGCTGCTTTCCAAATGGGATGCCAGCATTGCAGGCAGTGGGTTTACACGCTATGCCTCAATGCCAGCTCCTTGATTCTGATAGTTACCTGGAGAAGTTTTACTTGCCAATAGTAGCCACAATATGTAGATGTTTTTCAGAGACGCTATAGCAGGAATGAACTGATAAAAGCCTCAAGACTTTAATGTACTCCTGGGGCGTTCACGCTACTATTCAGGAAGTTTATGCTGCCTTTTGGAGTCCCCATTCCAGGGAGGATAGGGTAGAAAGAAGGTGGACTTGATGTTGTCATTGGCACACGCTCTGCATTACTGTGAAGCCCTATTAACATTTCACTCAGTGCTGGTCTCCAGATCACTTGCCTTTCACACAGCCACCTTGCCTTTAGGAATGTTTGTTGATTAAGCACCACAGCTGGGAATATTGTAGGGTTGTTCACGATGTCATTTAATGTTCAAAGTCATCCTTTGAACCTTGCATTGAACCCTGGAGGGTGAAACCTTGAGAAGGTTCCTTTATGTGGCTGCTTCCTCTCATTCTCTTCACTATTGTTGGCAACACCATCTATTACCCTGGGAAGCCATTCCTACTCGTGTAGGATTTCCTGTTATGTGCTCAAATACAGCCTTTATATTGAGCACAGGCCACAAATAGAAGGGGAAGGAAGTGGATGTTTATTGAGAGATTACTTAGCATCAGACATTTAGTGGACATTATCTCATTTAATCTCTCCAATAGTAGTACAAAATGGAAATTTTATTGTCATTTCATTTATAAGGAAATTAAATATAAATGACAAATACAATTTGCTTAAGGTCATACACCTAATAAATGACTGAGTCAAGAATAGATTCTGCATTGTTAACGCAGCTAGTCTTTCTCTTCCATAATGCTAAATCCTAAGAGAATAATTCCTGCTTAGTAGCAAAAAGTTTGAAAGCACCAGTCTTTTCCAATATCACTATATATTTACATTTATGTAAATAAGCACATATTTACATGTGCTTATACTGATTTAAAAACTGAAGATATAGCAGTGAAATAAATAGATACAATTTATGTTTTCAAGGATTTTACAAGTGAACTTTTTTATAGTCAGACATATAAATACTCAATTACACTTCAGGATGAAAAAGTAATGTAATGGGGGAAACTTGGGGTGGTAGAACACATGGAAGTAGTGCTTGACTCGGGATGACTAAATGCTTTAGGAAGGACTGATATCTTTGGAGATCCTGAAGACAGATGGGCATTATCTAGGAGATAAAATGGAGATGTGGCTTAGGCAGAGAGCTTGGAGACAGCAGAGCACTCTGTACTTTGGGAAAAGTGAATGTTGTTCTACATAAATTGTATGGGAAGAATTGTTTACCATGACTCTGGTGCACCAACCCACAACCAGATAACAGGTGCTGAGGAAAGAAAGATGAGTAAGCCATAGTATCCGTTTGGCAGTTTACACTTGTCTAAATGAAGTAGGCACGCAGAAAATGATTGAATTAGCACATGAGAACATGTGACAGTTTAAACTGTCTAAACGGCAGGGATGTTAAGGTGGAAAAAGAAGCTAATTCATAAAGTTCATAGAGGGAGAGGAGGAGTTCAACACCAAAGAAGGTTTTCAAAGTGTTCTTAAAACTGAGCAGAAGTTTGAAGTTCAAAAAATTATTCACTGGGGCTGGCGCTGTGGCTTAGTGGGTAAAGCTGTTATCTGCAGTGTCAGCATTCCATATGGGCGCTGCTTCGAGTCCTGGCTGCTCCTCTTCTGATCCAGCTCTCTGCTATGACCTGGGAAAGCAGTAGAAGATGGCCCAAGTCCTTGGGCCCCTGCACCTGCACGGGAGACCTGGAAGAAGCTCCTGGCTCCTGGCTTAGGATAGGCTCAGCTCCAGCCATTGTGGCCAATTGGGGAGTGAACCAATGGATGGAAGACTCTTTCTCTTTCTCTCTCTCTCTCTCTCTCTCTCTCTCTCTCTCTCTCTCTCTGCCTCTCCTCTCTCTGTGTAACTCTGACCTTCAAATAAATATATCTTAAAAAAAAAAAAGAATTTGCAAGTTTGGAAAGGACTTTCCAAAGACAGGACACATAGTTTTCTTTTTTTTTTCTTTTTTGACAAGTAGAGTTAGACAGTAAGAGAGACAGAGAGAAAGGTCTTCCTTTTTCCGTTGATTTACCCCAAATTGGCTGTTATGGCCAATGCGTTGCAGCCGTCGTGCTGTGCCGATCCGAAGCCAGGAGCCAGGTGCTTCCTCCTGGTCTCCCACGCGGGTGCAGGGCCCAAGGACCTGGGCCATCCTCCACTGCACTCCCGGGCCACAGCAGAGAGCTGGCCTGGAAGAGGGGCAACCAGGACAGAATCCGGCGCCCCAACAGGGACTAGAACCTGGGGTGCCAGCGCTGCAGGAGGAGGATTAGCCTAGTGAGCCGCAGCGCTGGCCAGGACACATAATTTTCAAAGGGAGGACATATAGGATGTTGTTCCTGGACATTAGAAGTTGTTTTTTTTTAATATTTAATTATTTATTTGAAAAATAGAATTACAGAGAGGCAGAAACAGAGGCAGAGAGAGAGAGAGGAGAGAGAAAGAACGAATCTTCCATCTGCTAGTTCATTCCCCAGATGGCCATAACTGGTCAGGGCTGAAGCCAGGAGCCAGGAGCTTCATCAGGTCTCCCAGGTAGGGGCAGGGGCCCAGGCACTTGGGCCATCTCCTGCTGCTTTACCAGGGAGCTGGGTTGGAAGTGGAGCAGTTGGCACTTGAACCAGTTCTTAAATGGAATGCTGGCATCATAGACAGCAGCTTAATCCACTGTGCTACAATGGCAGACCCAAGCATTTTATTTTTCTTTTACACATCTATGTCTCAAAACCTAGCTCAATGTCTTTCCAATAGTCGATATTCTAAATAGTTGGTGAATAAGTGAAAAAGTTAGAGGTATTTTGATCTTATTGATGTTTGGTTTTCTCATCTCAAAAAATTTGGGATAATATTGTATGGCGAAGCACGGTCCTCCACTCAACCTGACTTTCAATCCTGCTCCCTCAAAACCACTTGTTTTCCTCTGGGTCAATTGCCCAACTTCTAGTTCAAGCTGGATTCTCTTTTGGAAAATGGAGTTATTGTTATTTCCTCAAAAAGATGGTAGATATAAGGCACATAAATGACTTGGAATAAGGTTAGGCAAATAGCAAATTCTTAGTAAATTTTTGTTAACACTGATTATTAAATAATTTTCAAAAATGTAAAATCATAACTTTCATACAAATACAAAAGTGAGTACATGTTCAAGATTGCATTTAATATATTAATGAGAGGATACAACCAGTTCAAAGGAGATTCCAAAGAATAGACACATTTTTAAATAAGAAAATGAATGTGGAAATGGAAGAAAAATGATCCCCTTTTGCAGTAGAGAGGGAAATAATTTGAATCTTAACCGGACAGAATTAATAGAACTCACATGTCTATGGACAAAATAACTACTCTTTGTTTTCAGATGTCTATACTGTTGAGTTGTAAAACAGTTCTCATAGAAGCTGAATTAGATAACTCAGAATAACAGAATAGCCTGCTTATAGATACTGCATAGTTTTCCACTGAGGTAGAAATTTTTCACTACCCATCTGAATCATTGTTATATACCAAACACTATTAATATAGGAATAATGTGAGATAATACAAAGGTATTTTATAAAGAGCTGTGATTCATTTTCATTTTTTGCTTTTGACACTGGGCTTTTTAAATATTTTAAAAATCATTCTTTTTAATATAGGTTTAGAAATTATTCATATACTTCAGTTTTTAAAAATGGTAGTATGTTTATTACAGGATATTGCCTGCCCAACGTAAAAAAGAAGTCAATACTGAAGAGTACAAAGAAAAAAGTAAAGGCATCAGTAAATCACCATCATTTAAAGATTTTTATTTATTTATTTGAAAGCCAGAGAAACACAGACAGACATCACTAGTTTACACGTAGTTGACATCTTCCATCTACTAGTTCACTCCCCAAGGTCTGTAAAAGTTCGGTCTGAGCTAGGCCAAAAATAGTCTCTGGGAACTCAATCCAGGTCTACCGTGTGGGTGACAGAGAGCCATTTCTTAAGCCATCACCACTGCCTCCAAGAGTGCACATTAGCAGGGAGCTGGAATCAGAAACAGAGCCAGGAGTCAAATTCAGAGATTCTGATTTGAGAAGTGATTACCCAAAGTGGCATCTTAAATGCTGCCCCAAACACCTGCCTCAGGCATCCATTTTTAATACCCTCTTATATGTACACCATTACAGAATCTACCTTCAAAACTGATTTTTTAGTCTACTGTTTACCATGGTTATTTTCTCATACTAACAAATGCCAACACCATTTTGATAAATAGTATTCTAAAGCACATGGAGTATTTCGCTAAAGATTTTTTTAAGATTTGGACTCAGTAGTTATATTTTTGTTGTTCTTTACTGTATCCCATTCTATTTGTTTCTAACTCTAGCACACATATAAGAATCTGCAGTTTGCCAGAGACTTATGCCATGAGACTGTGAAAATTCCTTCCTTCTTTTCCACCTACTCATTTCCTTAAGGAGTGAGGGAGAACTTAGTGTAGTAAAAAAACAAAATAAATTTCTGACATGTGGAATGAAGAAAAGCTCACAGATGTGAGATCCAATTGGTGTTCTTGTAAAAGCTGAGAAATCCGTGAGCACCTGATGCCCTTGCCATCTGTCAGCAGGCAATGACCTCTCCTCTGAAAACTTGAGAGGAAGTGTTGGCTAGAGAGGAGGGGTTGGGTCAACACCAAGGGACAAAATGCAACCAGCATCACACTCAGTCCTGAGAGCACTCACGCAGAGTGCTCCCTCTCATTATGCATCTTCTTACTTCCATAGATCTTTCCCTCATTATCCCGAAAGTTCCTTCAGGGAAAGAACAACATCTGAGTCATCTCTCTTTCTCTTGTGACCATGAAAATAGATACACAGTAGACACTTCACTAACATTTTCTGTATGAATAAGTGACTGGATGAATCCCTGTGGTGAGACACATATCCTGATGAGACTACTTGAAGCTTTGTAATTTTTCATTGAAGGAACCTCTCTGCCTCCCTCTGCAGCCATGAAAGGCTATACTTTGAGCTGAATCCCTCCCATTAGGGGGAAAATAACCTCAACCTGGTGTTTCCCATTTTTATATGACCTCAATTTTCTACCACCATTCAGTGAGGAAGTACAATGAGTCTGACCATCACAGCCTTTTCTAATAACTTTATTTCCTTCCCACTCTCGTTTCCACATTCCTGTTACACTTTTCTTGCTTCTCCCTTTGACCATCAAACCAACCCTAAGGGGTCACCAATGTGCCCTTTTCAATCCACTCTTTACCAACAGCAAGTGTTATTATCTGGAAATTCAAATCTCACCATACTTTTTTATTTATTTCACATTTTATGAATTATATTTTTTGTCTATAGCTATAGACTTAAAATTTCCAGGCCAGTAGGTTGAAACATGGATTTTGTGAAACCCACACTAATTATCTCTGATTCAGTATGTCTGGGCCAGGGCCCACTAATTTGTGTTTCTTAGTTGCCATATCATGTTGAGCATTGGAACCACTACTTCATGGTAATAAACAAAATACTTCAGTGAGAAATTTGATTTATTTAGGGCATGCTTATACTTACAATATACCATACCAACTTACTATTCTAGATTCCTTTTCTCCTACTTTCACACTATCTCTTTACATTTGATACACACATGGTTTTCCTTATAGTCACACTAAACCAACTCATTTCCCAAATGTTCTTTATACACCCCAATTCTGTTTGATGTGTAATCTTTCCCATAAATGTTAATCTGTCAAAAACTGTCTATGCTTCAAGGACCAGTACAATCACAATTCTTCTCAGAATAATATTGGCCCATCTCAGAATTACCCCTGTCCCCAATACCCAGTCAGAATTATTTGCTGCTTTCTCTGTTTACTCTTCATTCTGCCTCAAACATGAAGTCTTAAATTAGAGATGTTTATTTCTAGGTCAAAATACTTAGCTGATTATAAGCTCTTTGAAAGTAGACTTCCCTCTGTGTCTTCTTTACTCTGTTTCTATCTTCTTCCCTCCTTCCTTCCTTGGTGACTTTCTGCTTTCTTTTTCTACTCTTCATTTTCTTCTCTTTTCTCTCTTCTTTTCTTCTATTTTATTTTTAAAATGCTTTATTTATGTAATGGGAAACAAATTCCATGTATACAATATATGCCATTTTAAGAGCATAATAATATTCCCACCCTACCCTGCCTCACTCACGACCACACACCCTCCTGCTTTTCTTATTTTTCTTTTTAATTTTTACAATGACATGCTTTCAATTTTCTTTATAATCATGAACTTAACCTTCCACTAAATAAAGAATTCAACAAGTAGTAAGTAGAATAACCACTGATCCTCAAGAGTATAAACAATAAAAAAACTCAAAATGTCTATTTCATTCATATATATTACTTTTTCATATTCTCTATATTAATTACCACAAATCATGGAAAGCATATAATAGTTGTCTTTAGAGACTTGCTTATTTCACAAAAGATAATAGTTTCCAGTTGCATCCATTTTTTCTTGAAAAATTTCATTCTTTTTAATGGCTGGGTGGTTTCATTGAGTGTGTATACCACAATTTATTTATCTAGTCATCAGTTAATGGACATCTGGGTTGATTCCATATCCTAGCTATTGTGCGTTGAGCTACTATAAACATGGAGTTACAGTTAACCCTTTCATATTCTGATTTTCTTTTCCTTTGGATAAATTCCCATGAGTAGAATGGCTAGGTCATATGGTAGATCTATTTTCAGATTTCTGAGGATATATGAGTCAAGCATATATGAAAAATAATTCTTATCAAATATGTATGGAATTTGGTTTAATTTTCATGTACCTTTAATGGATAAAACACCAAATCAAGCAACTTTTGGTATGGCCATACTAAATATCTGAGCACTTACTGAAAGACTAAGTAAACATTAGGGTGATCATTCACTTTTGGAGTAGACTAGCAAAGGAATGCTTTTATTCTGGACAGTTAATCAGGGGCAGTGTTAGTTTTACAGGAGCAATGCATGTGAAGAAAGATGTCATGACTGCAAACTGCTCCCTCAGTATGTCTATTTGGATGGATGGCAAAGTTAAATACTGTTCATCTGTGATTTGAGTAGGATATGACTCTCACATTCATTCAGAAGTTTAAAGCTTAAACCCCAAAACCTTAAATTAATAGTATAAAGAGGGTGAAAAATTATTCCATTTATGGTATTTATGGGTGATGTGATATCCTTAGGTCATTGCTGCATGTCTTTGGAAGGCAGTTCACATGAAAGGGTTGCTTATAAAAACCTGAGTTTGTCTAGATGCTCTGTCTACTTCCTGGCTCTCCATGTGATTCTTCCTTTGCATAAGCTCCTCTACTGCCATCCTCCAAACTCCCAGGCAGCTGAACCAGTGGGACTCCCCACTCTTGGATCATGAGCCTCCAAAACCATGAACCAAAATAAACATCTTTCTTTTATAAGTAGCAAATCTTATGTATTTGAATGTAGTAACCAAAAGCTGACCAGCACAAATACATATCATTGTTAAGCTCTTGATATACAGGAAGCATTTTGCTAAAATAAAGTAGAGGCCATTATACCTGAAACAATTAGGCAATTTCCAGCATAATTAAAAAGAGTCATTTTTGAAAAAAATCTCAGGGGTCATGAATTTTCCCAATGGTTTCTCTAAATTCTGTTAAGAGTGAAAACAAACAGTTTTAAATCTCCTATGGTATCGTGATCTTGGTTAATTTTTCTTTTTTTCATTTGTCAGCATATCTAAATCCAATCTTCCTTTGTAAGTGTCTGTGAATGAGGTGCAACAAAGTAACTTTCCTGAACCTTTTGCAATGTTTGAAATTTTGCTGTAAAATTGATTTGCATCATTTAGTAGAAGTTTTCTTAATGAATTTGCAAAAATAAAAATTTAACTTAAAATTAATTTCAAAACTACATTATTTGTTCAGTACTTTATAAAATAAAGCAACATTTTAAAAGATATTTATATTACTATTTATTTTCAAATCAGAGTGATAGAGAGAGAAGGAGAGACAGAGAAATACTAATTCATTCCCCAAATGACCCCAAGAGCAGGAGCTAGGGTAGGCTGAAGCCAGAACCCAGGAACTCCAAAGTAGGTAGTAGAAGCCTAAGTACTTGGACATTTCCCACTGCTTTTCCAAGCACATTGGCAAGGAGATAGATCTGAAGTGGAGTGGCTGGGATATGAACTATGCTCTGATATGGTATGCCTACATAGCAGGTGACAGCTTAACCCATGGCCCCATGTTCAATACTTTCTTCAACAATTTTTAAATGAAGGCCTGAGAATTTCTCTTTGTATATAAGTACATAAAATAGATTTTGGTGTGATCTTTCTTTCATAAACTGCACAAATATTAATATAGTAATCCATTATTTCTAGTGTGTACTTCTATTGAATGGAGAGAAAATGTAAAAAAATGTGTACACAGTCTCAAAGCAAGAAATCTTTAGATTTTCACGTTTTCCTCCACATTTTACAATCGATACACATACTTCTAGGAGGCTTATTCTTATCACCTTTCCCCAAATATTCACTTGTTGCCATAGAAACAAAACCTTTCTTCCTTTGCAAATCCCATTCCATGTATTTACATAACATTTTATTAATTAATTCAACTCCACTAGAATAAACAGATATTGAGTCAATACAATGTGATTCTCAGCACATATAACATTGAATTGAGAAAAAACAGACATGAAAGGGATTGTGAGAGATAGGCCTACTGCACAATGGTATCACATAACTATGACATTTAATCAGAAGAGCTTTCAGGGTGGAGAATGTTGTTGGAGGTCAGTTAAGAGAACCTCTGCACATAGGAGGCTGATGATAATGCTGTGGAGTTAGTGCTATTAATTGAGAGCGATTCCATTCTCTGTATTGCCATGTTTCTTAGTAGGACAACAATATGGGATTTTTGTCTTCTTGGAAACAATAGGAGCACCCCCAAAATCCCTGTTTTTCTCCTCTCTAACTCCTCAATCTTCTCCCATGGACACTGGCATTGCAGAGGTTGGCAAAGGAGTCAGAGCACGTGGAGCCCTTCCTTCCTCTCTAATCTTTAGCTGCATCCAGTTCTTGGGGTTCATACATCCTCTTAACTGTGTGTTACACAGTACTCTCTGTGGTAAGAGAGGCCTGATATTAATGAAAAGCTTATTTTTTTAAGATTTGTTTATTTATTTGAAAGGCAGATTACAGAGAGGCAGAGTCAAAGGCAGAGAGATCATCCAAACTCTGGTTAACTCTCAAAATGGCTGCAACAGCTAGAGCTAGGCCAATCCGAAGCCAGGAGCCAGGAAGTTCCTCCAGGTCTCCCATGAGATTACGGAAGCCCAAGCATTTGGGCCATCTTCCACTGCTTTCCCAGGCCAGGGCCATAGCAGAGGGCTGGATTGGAAGTGGAGCAGCTGGGTCTTGAACCAGTGCCCATATGGGATGCTGTCATCAAAGGCAGCAACCTCACCCACTATGCCACAGCACTGGCCCTGATAACTGTGATTAATGGCTTTATCAGTCTTGAATTCATTCAAATTTGGGGAACAAAACGGCAGCCTATTTGGGTTCTAGGCCTATGAAAATTGTCAATTCTATATCCAATATAAATGGTAAATTTTCTAATTCTTACTGGATTCAGAACTTTGAAGGAAGAAGGTATAACTAATTTTAGAAAAATGTAAACTTTATTGTTATCACTTTCTCTTCATAATTTTTATTGTAGTTTAGATTACTGTTTTGTTGTATTCTGAAACATCTCAAAGAGGTAGACACTGCTATTTCCTTAAATTTACAAATCAATTTGAAAATAATGGAGGTTAAATAAATAGTTGAGTTAGTAGGATAGAGAGTTGAGATCTGAATATCCATTCAACACTTTGCTACTGGACCAAAATACCAATAAATATACAAGTCAATTTTCACATCGGACTTGTGCTTGCTACCTATATGTAAATAAAATTATAGTCACTGCCTACATGGAATTTATAGCTTAGAACAAGAAAGAAATTAAGTTGTTAAGTAATCATATAAGTAGTTACATAATTACAAACTGCAATAATGACTTAGAGATCCTTTTGCTTAGCCATTATATGATTACTATCTTGCTTTGATTTAGAGATTTGCTAGTGTTATTATTTTATCATTTATTTTATTATTGAAGGATTCTGTTCTTTCTTATTTGATTTTTTATTATAATCAGCTGGTGCGGAAGTAGATCTGAAATCCTCTGAGTTTTAAGATCACAGAGGAGGCAAAAAAATCTCTTTTTCGAAACTAATATCCATTCTACTACCAGTATTGTCCATTAACAGAGACAGAAATGTTTCTAACAATCAATGATGGAGAATTCTCCTGACAGAGACTATTAATTGTAGAAAGTACACTTCGAGATCTGGCTGAGTTCTTCTATTTTGGAATCTTCTAAGGCTCAGGAAGTCTATGGGGCCATGAGAGGTCACATTGCAGATAAGGATTACCAAGGTTGCGTCTTCAAACTTCTAGTCCAGGGAACAATGAGTACCTACTCTTTTAAATCATTAGTCTAATTCCTTTAAATTTTAAAATTATCTAGAATCAGACTTATTCTTAAAAAGAAGTTGTGGTAAGGCAAACTTCTTAATATTCTTTAAATGACACAAAACATGAGGAGAGTAGCTGGGAGTACGTATTGAGTTTTACCCTTAAAATAATTCCCCCAGTGTATGATTCTCAATTTAAGTGTGTGATTATTTTTGCCCCAGTTTTTGAAGAACAGTCATGTGTTGCCTAACATTTCATTTAATGATAGGCTGTATGCACGAAGATAGTTTCAGCAGATT
This sequence comes from Lepus europaeus, assembly GCF_033115175.1. Taxonomy (NCBI): domain Eukaryota; kingdom Metazoa; phylum Chordata; class Mammalia; order Lagomorpha; family Leporidae; genus Lepus; species Lepus europaeus. The sequence goes on along the minus strand of NC_084830.1, from coordinate 15,780,060 downwards.
GTATCACCTAGTGAGATCAGAGCCATCCTTGTTTGTGTAAGCTCATGCTATGATGTTTGCACAATCACAAAATCACCTAAGGATATCTTTCTTAGAATGTAGCCCAGGGGATAAGTGGCATAGGGCATTCATAGAGAGCAGCTCAGTGTAACTGGATAGTTAATTGAATATATTGCCTCATTTGGTCAGCTTCTTCATTTGTGAAGCGAAGATGATAACAGTACATGACTGATATGATGAGAATTAAATGGCTTAATAAAAATGATTTAGCACAGTGCTAGGTACGTATAAAACACTCAATCAACATTAACTTGTGTGATTGTACTGTTGTTCTGAGTGTGTGTGTGTTTCTTTTTAACTATATGGGCATATGTTATTTTAAATAAATTATTTTAAATTTTAGTACCATAGAAGGACAAGGAAGAAGGAAATGGGGTATATGTTTTAAACCAATGTTTCTAGAATGAATTCAATTTTACTCCAAATCCAACTTTGTTGAAAATCAATGTTTTCCAAGTTATTGGATTTCCATATTTGTTTCAATGACTCACCTGAGCTTTCTACAAAGCCTATGTTTAATAATATTTATTATCATCATAGTTTGACAAACATGTAAATTGAATCAGGGTTGCCACGTGGAAGACTCATATCTAGACTCTAAGTCTCTTTAACCCTAGTCTACTTCTTGCTAGGCAGGGAAACCAAGCACAGTGCTGTCTTCATTTAATTCCCCAAATGAAACTTTTTAGTTTATAACAAACTTTTCTTCTTGTGCTGCTCAGATTCTCTGCCCACCCTCTCCACCCTTATTTCCATTTTTCCAACTTCAGGCACTACCACTTGATGAAGGCAAACATGTTTTCCCTACCAATTAATTTAGCGGAAACCTCACATGTTTGATATTGCAGCAGACAATGTTTCATTATGCTGTCTTGGTTTGAACAGAGAAATGGCTGTTCCTGGACGCAGCCAAAGCACACTCGAAAGGGTAGAGTTACTGAATTTCAGCCCAGAAATGGAGACCACAAGGGAGGCCAGACTCCATTGAGAAAATGCATCAGTGAATGTGGGTACATAGGAATGCTTAAGAAAAGATTTTATGATCAGCATCAATAGAGCTGTGTGTTTTATAATAAGAATAAGTGTATTCATGTCCCTAAAGTGCTTCAGAATAACTAAAATATACTCTTAAGATTTGCTTTCAGGTCTCCCCATGAAGTAATATGGCATTTTTCATGCAAGAATGTTAGGTCAGTGTTTCCCCAGGTCTCCAAACACTTGTGTGAAGTTATATCTTAATTGTCTAAGATCTGGACACTGTTTAATAACATTTCCTCAACAAAGAAACTTAAAACCAATTGTCAAAATTATATCAGAATCCCCATGTCTAAAATACACAGTCATCAATTATAAAATAAATAAACACATAGTTTCTGGTGCAGGGTGTTTGAAGAGATAAACAGGCTAAAATGTAAGAGAAGGACATTCTAAGTGGTGGAGTCAGATGATGAAATGGCCTAAAGTGAAAAAGCATCATGGTTGTTGAGAGATCAACCATAGGCAGCAAGGGAATAAAACATAATTGGAGAGACAGTGGTCCATTCTCACGGTTTTGTACTCGTGTTTAAATCAGATTCAATGACAACTCTGACTTAATACACATTAAGCTTGCATTATATATATTTACATTTACAATTTACAATTTATGCCAACTTTTCTTATTAAACTGACGCTACTTCTATGTTCATCTTCATTTTTCCAGTGCTCCTAAAACTGATCCTATGTATTTCAAGCTTGGGGTTTGCTGTTTTTACTGTTAAAAATGACACTAACAATCAAAAGAATGTGAATATCATTTGTATTGTTTAATCCTTACAATAGCATTGCGGAAAAGGCACTATTATTTTATTATTTCTACTTTATAAATGGAAATCCTGAGGCTTAGTGATTTTAAACAACATAGGAAGTAACAGAGCCTGTTTCCTTGTAATATTCCCAGTTATGATCATTAAATTTCTTTGATGTAACTTAAGTGTTTCCTGTTGAGTCTTCCCTATGCCTGCAACCACTATGTTACATAAGAAGCTAGATTCAACACTATCTTATGGTAAAATTATCCACTTTTACCTCTCTTTCCTCTAAGTTTTTCTTTAAACATAATATGCAGATAAGCCTAGTCTTCTACCATGAGACCAAATCATGAAAGTCATGTTAGTCAAATTGCGCGTTTTTATGATCCCTTTTATGCCATTTGTTTTATCCTGACTTGCATGGACAATTGTTTTAGGTTTTTTATTTTTTTATTTTTTTATTTTGTTTGAGGAATACAACTTTATACATTTAATATATACAGATTTGGGAACACGATGGTTCTCCCCTGCACCTCCCTCCCACCCATACTTCCACCTTTCTTCCTCCTCCCTCTTCCTTTCCCATTCTTGTTTTTTACTGAGATCAATGTTCAGTTAATTTTTATACTCATAAGATTAACTTTACACTAAGTAGAGAGTTTACCTATTAGTATGAAGAAAAAAAGGAGTAAAGAACAAAAACAAAAAAGAAAAACATTGTTCCTTGTATATTGATTATTATCATCTTGCATGTTAATAAGCTTCTACACCTCTGCATCATCACGAACTTGAGATCATAAAGAAAGAGAAGCAGAATTAGCCCATTTTTCCAAGAAGCAGCGACAAAGTAAATTTCTTAGACCAAAATAAGATAGAGGAGAAGGAAACTATGTCAAAGAAATGTACTTGGGACATAAGGAGGCTCCTACAGTAGGTAGTCAAATGAACATCAGATCTCATAATTTTGCTGTTATTTAGCTTTGCCAACCTCTGAAAAAACCCTTCCTGCCTTTGTTCTGGATAGAGTCAATATTAGTGATAAAGAAATACACAATCATTTGCCTTCATAATCATGCTATGCACCCATTAAGAGAACATGTTCTTTCATAGTGAGTAATTACTTTTTTGCAGTCTAAGGTAGGCAGGAATTTGTTAGTTCGTTTATTCACGTGCAGGACACTGTAAGAGTTGGTGGGAATAGAGAAAAAAAAAGAAAAAAGAAAAAAGGCAAGCTTCTTGCTTGTCCTCAGATAGGTTACTGTCTGAATTAAATTAAATTTAACAGGGAACAAGAATAGTAGAAGCTCTGAGAAGCATTGTTTGGCTGATGTTATTTGATGAATAAGACTTTGTTCTTATTTACTTCCTTTTAAATTATCTTGGAAACTGCATTTTCCAAGTTCTCTTTACATGAAAAAGAATGCTATGAGCATGGGAGGTAATTTTATTATGTTGGTTTATTTTCTATTTATACTAAAGTAAATGAAGAACTTGTGATATTTGAAGTTTGGAAAGTTTGAGGGCAAGAGTAATTAACTAATTCCTTCAACCCCGTCTTCCCTTAAATAGGGTAAATTTGCCCATCTTGAAAGCAATTTCAGTTGTCAAAACATTGGCCTTCTTCATGTCTTTGGATTCTGACAACTATCAAAACTTGGCAAGCAGCCCCTACCTGCCTGACAGAAGGTTATATTTAGTACTGTGTGAAACCTTATTTTCCAGTTTCGGACATATTCAACATTGGTTGCTGAGTTCCAACACTCACACTTCCAAATAAAGAGAGATTTTGGAATCCTTTTATGACTGGTAGATGCTTTCACAAAGGTTCCCACCAAATCCAGAATAATCTGATACCAGCCTGTTCCACACTCTGAGACAGACTATTGTTTTTTGGCCAAATTAAACAGGTCAATTCTTTTTCATTCCTGTATTTGTTAGTTAGTCCAATCAATGTCCCCGAGCAAGCAATGTAGCACTAAAATCATATTAGAGAGAAAGAGAAGAGGGGGGGATAAAATTGAAGGAAGGAAGGAAGGAAAGAAGGGGGGAGGAAGGGAGGGAGGGAGAGAAAGAAAGAATTCTGGTGTGTATAACTCAATATTTGCTCAATTGTGTCAATCTTACATGTAAACTGGCCCCTCCAAATTATATATGAAAATCTGGGATCCAATATGGCTGAATAGGGAAAAGATATGAAAAGACATGTTGATTTTCAACATGGAAGAATATGGAGGGAGCTTATTCCTATGGGAAAGTTGGTGCAAAGTTTTCAGCAGAAAGCCCGCAGAAGAGAAAAAGACTCTGTGAAGCAGCTAAGACACCATACAAGCAAACAGCAGCTGGCAGTACACTACCAGCAAATCTAGTGTCTGACAGTAAGAGGAGCGATGCCATCTTACTAGAGAAAGAAGAGAGGAGGCTGCATCAGTCTGCAGATCTTGTCTGAAGAGCAATCCCATTGTCTCCAAAGCCTGTGAGTCCAGCATGGAGAGCTGGTGGGGAACAGGGCGCCCACTTAGCTTTAGGAAGGGAGGCCATGCTGTTCACCTATTCTGCCCCATGAAATTGCCAGGAGGACAGTAGGGAGAATGCAATCTCCCCAGAGCAAGGCAATTGGAAGCTGCAGTGACCTGTGTTCCATTGGTGGATTTTGTCTGAGAGGGAACCTCAGGTCCCCACTGTCTTTTCTGGAGAGTTGATTGAGGGGAGGGCTGCCCACTGAATGGAGGGACTCAGTTTGCCAAGGTGTACCACAAACTAAGCAAGCAATTGACCTTGGACACTGGACAACTCACTCAATGGATGAGCTGACTGGCAAGGTAGAGGGAAGACCTCCAGCATCCAGTGACTGGGTGACTTCTACATAGGCTGAGAAACTCAGAACGGCATGGGGTGTGGACAATCAATGGGTCTGACTCCAGAAGCTCAGAATGTCCTGGATGTTGAGTCTAACAGAGGCTCAACAATCATACTACAAAGCACATAAATCCTTTGTGAGGCGCATGTGCCTTAATGGGTGGGGTGCACAGGAATCGTGAGCTTACGCTACATAATTACATCACCTTTTCTCACAGAAGGGCTGAGGCTGTGAACAATGACAGTGTGATCATCCCCTCCTCCTGCTTACAATAGAGGCAATCCACCATGCCCAACCCAGGGTTTCACTCTGTGTGCTTGCTCCACCCACAAACACTGTACAGAACTCCCTGGTCTCACTGAGCACAAATCGCTATATATCCCCTGAAGGTACACGCATTCTACTAAGCTACAGAGGCATAGTCCCAAGAGCATCGTTTTCAGTGGAGATACCAACAAGTGTTTCCCCAGATGTATGAAAATAGATGGAGAAATGCAAAATATGAGCGAGGAAAACCATGTGACTCCTCAAAAGAATTACAATAATATTTCAATATTAGACTGTGAAGATAGAGATTGACACAATGCCTGAGAAGGAATTAAGAAAATGATTGTATATAAGATTATTCAAAAACACAAGGAAACAATTATACGAATTAAGGAATTGCATACCTAATATGTTTGGAAAATACTTTAGGGGTAATAGAGATACTAAACAAAAATCAAGCTGAAATATTAAGAATGAAGTACCTCAGAAAGCTAAAAGTAGATATACCATATGACCCAGCAATCCCACTCCTGGGAATTTACCCAAATGAAATGGAATCAGCATATGGAAGAATTATCTGTGCCTCCAGTTTATTCCAGCTCAATTCATAATAGTGAAGACATGGAATCAACCCAGGTGTCTATCAACTGATGACTGAATGAAGAAGTTTATATATATATATATAAATTTATGTCAATTACATATATACCTAAAATATAATATATAATGAATACATTCATTAAATATAATACATTTACTAAATAATATGACACATATTAAATATAAGTATATATGATATAAAATGGAATACTACTCATCCATAAAAAGAATGAAATCATTTTTTTGCAACAAAAATCAAAGCAACAGGAAACCACTATACTTAATGAAATAAGCCAGTCCCCAAAAGACAAATAACATGTTTTCCTTGATCTGTGGTACCTAATGGAGAACCAAAAATTGACATTTTGAGAAATTGACATTTTGTGATTTGATGATTCTTTACAGCCCTGTCTCTACTGTCAAGGAACAGTGCTTTTTCTTCTTAGTAGTTAGTATATATTTACTTAGTGGAGGGTTAATCTTCTGAGTATAAATAAGCTGAAAGTAAATCATTGTAAACATTAAAAGAAAGAATAAGAAATGTAGGAGGAGGGAGGGTAAGAGCATGGGCAAGAGGGAGAGTAGGGTGAGAAGTATTACTATACTCCTTAATCTGTGTATATGAAACACATGGGATTGTTCACCTTAAAAATTTTAGAAAAAGAGTAAAGGAGCAATGAAGACAATAAATACATGCTAGAGATAGTGCTTTCAGGCAACCTGAGAATTTGCATGTACAAGAGAAAATGTTTCTTGTGTAAAAATTATGTTCTTATAGAATTACTTCCTTCTTTAATGCTAATTGACTAATGCATCTTAAAAAAAAGAAATGAAGAATTCAACACATCAAATAACAAATATAATGGAAAGCCTTAACGACAGACTATGTTGAGGAAGAATAAAGAATTTTGAAGCTAGAAGACAAATCTTTTGATATATTTCAGTCAGACAAAAATAAGAAAAAATAATTAGCAAAACCAAAGGTTTTAGGATCTAGGGGGTACCTTCAGGTGATGAAATATATGTGCCTTAGGAGTCACTAAAGGAATGGAAAACCAGAATTATTTCTAAAACTTATTAATTGAAATAATAGCTGAAAATTTCCCTCACTTGGAAAAAGATATGAACATTCATGTACAGGAAGTACATAGAACTTCAAATAAACATGATCAGAAAAGATCTTCACCACATCACATTATAGTCAAACTTTCAAAAGCAAAACATAAAGAAGAGATCCTAAAATCTTAAAAAGAGAAATGCCAGATTACCTTTAAAGGATTGCCAACTAGATTGACAATAGAAACCCTACAGACTAGGAGAGAATGGAGAAATATAATCTAAATCCTTAAAGAAAAAACTGTCAGGCCAGAATACTGTACCCAGCAAAGCTCTCATTTATAAATGAAGGTGAAGCAAAGATCTTCTGAAACGAACAAAAACTGGAAGATTTAGTCACCACTAAGCCTGTTTTAAAAATGACACTTAAGTATATACTATACCAATCAGAGGAAGATCATCAGAATCATGAAAGAATGTAAAGGCAGGAAACCTGCTGGTAGTAGTACAAAGGGGACCCAAAACAAACAAAAGGAATATTTATGGAAAAACAGCAAGACCAATTCACTACTTACAAATAGTAATATTGAATATAGACGGACTAAATTCTCCATTTAAAAAATAATAGACTGTCTAAATGAATAAAGAAAAGAGCCATATATTTGCTAACTACAAGAAATACACCTCACCTGCAAAGATACGCATAGACTAAAAATGAAAGGATGGAAAAAAATACTCCATGCAAATGAGAATAAAAATGAAAAGGAGTAACTATCTTAATATGAGAAAAGAACACTTTAAGACAAAAGCTGTTAAAATAGAAAAGGTCATAATATAATGATTAAGAGATTAATTCAACACAAAGATGTGTATGTAAGTGTATATGAACCCAATTGTAGGGCATCCTACTATTTAAAAGAAATGTTAATGGATCTAAATTGAGGCATAGGCTCCAATACAATAATAATTGGGGGGGGGGGGGCTTCAACACTTGTTTCATTAATGGACAGATCAACTACGTATAAAATCAGCAAAGAAACATATCTAATCTACATTATTGGCCAAATGGCTCTAAACAGAATATTTTATCTCATAGCCTCAGAGCACACATTATTTTCATGAATGCATGGAATGTTCTCTAGGATATACCATATGCTATGCCATAAAACAAGCTTCAATAAATTATTTATTTTTTATTTTTTGACAGGCAGAGTGGATAGTGAGAGAGAGAGAGAGAGAGAGAGAGAGAGAGAGAAAGGTTTTCCTTTTTGCCGTTGGTTCACCCTCCAATGGCCGCTGCAGCCGGCGCTTATCGTTGATCCGAAGCCAGGAGCCAGGTGCTTCTCCTGGTCTCCCATGGGGTGCAGGGCCCAATCACTTGGGCCATCCTCCACTGCATTCCCGGGCCATAGCAGAGAGCTGGCCTGGAAGAGGGGCAACCAGGATAGATTCCAGCGCCCCAACCGGGACTAGAACCCAGTGTGCTGGCGCCGCAAGGCGGAGGATTAGCCTGTTAAGCCACGGCGCTGGCCAAGCTTCAACAAATTAAAAAACACTGAAATCATACCATGCATCTTTCCTGACTATAATGTAGTGAAATCAGAAATTAACAATGTAAGAAACTCTAGAAAATACACAAACACATGGAGAAAGAACAATGCACTTCTGAATACACAGTATGTCACAAAAGACATTAAAAGAGAAATAAAAATTCTCAAAAACAGATGAAGATGATGTCATAACAAATCAAAACTTGTGGAATAAAGCAAAGATAATATTAAGAGGAAAGTTTATGGCAATCAGCACTTCCAAAAAATTGGAAAGGTATCAGGCAAATGATCTAACAATGCATCTTGAGGACCTAGAAAAACAAGAAAGACACAAACCTGGAATTATAGAAGACATAAACAAATTTGAAGTAAAAAACATACAAAGATCAGTGAAGCGAAGTGCTTCTTTATTGAAAAAATAAAACAAATGGATAAAAAATTGGCCCAACTTACCAACAAAACAGAGAAAATCCAAATTAATAAAGTCAGAGATGAAGAAGGAAATGTTATAACAGATGCCAAATAAATAGAGAATCATCAGGAATTATTACAAAGTTATATGCCAACAAGTTGAAAAAATCTAGAAGAATTGCTAAGTTTCTGGACACTTAAAATCAACAAAACTGAGGCTTTAAGGTATGGAAAACATAAATGGAACAATAACCAAGATGGAGATTGAATCAGTAATAAAGATCCTCCCAACAAAGAAAATCCCAGGATCAATGGCTTCAATGCTGAATTCTACCAATCATTTAAAGAACTAAGGAATCTTCTCAAATTACTTTGAGACTGCCATCACCTTAATTCCAAAACCAAAAAAAGGATACAGCAAAGAAAGAGAATTATAGAATAATATCTCTGTTGAATATAATAGTTAATAGAATCCAACACCACATCTAAAATATATTCTACCCAGACAAAATGGGATTTATCCCAGGGATACAGACATAATTGAATATTCACAAATCAATAACATCATGTTAACAAATTGAACAATGAAAACAGTTTGATTATCTCAATAGATGTAGAGAGGCCGGCGCCGCGGCTCACTAGGCTAATCCTCTGCTTGTGGCGCTGGCACCCTGGGTTCGAGTCCCGTTGGGGCGCCGGATTCTGTCCTGGTTGCTTCTCTTCCAGTCCAGCTCTCTGCTGTGGCCCAGGAAGGCAGTGGAGGATGGTCCAAGTGCTTGGGCTCTGCACCCACGTGGGATACCAGGAGGAAGCACCTGGCTCCTGGCTTCGGATCGGTGCAGTGTACTGGCTGTAGCGGCTATTTGAGGGGTGAACCAATGGAAGGAAGACCTTTCTCTCTGCCTCTCTCTCTCACTGTCTAACTATGCCTGTCAAAAAAAAATAGATGTAGAGAAAGAATTTGATAAAATATAATACTCTTTCATGATAAGAACATAAAGTATATTCTGTATATAAGGAACATACCTCAACACAATCAAGGCAATGTATTATAAGCCACAGGCAGCATTAATTGAATGGGGAAAAGTTGGAAGCATTTTGACTAAGATATGGAAGCAGACAAGGGTGCCCACTCTCATCATTACTATTCAATATAGTTCTGGAAATTTTAGCCATAGCCACTAGGCAAGAAAAAGAAATCAAGGGATACAAATTGGAAAGGATGAATTAAAGTTATCTCTGTTTGCAGATGGCGTGATCCTATACATGTGGGAAAGAAAAGACTTCACTAAGAGATTATTGGAACTCATTAGACAGTTTGGAAAAGTTGCTGGATATAAAATTAACATAAGAAATCAATAGCATTTATACACAAAAAAAATGCCATGACTGAGAAAGAACTTGCAAGATCAGTCTCATGTACAATAGGTAAAAAAAGATTGAAATAACTTTCGGCCGGTGCCGTGGCTTAACAGGCTAATCCTCCACCTTGCGGCGCTGGCACACCGGGTTCTAGTCTCTGTCAGGGCGCCAGATTCTATCCTGGTTGCCCCTCTTCCAGGCCAGCTCTCTGCTATGGCCTGGGAGTGCAGTGGAGGATGGCCCAAGTGCTTGGACCCTGCACCTGCATGGGAGACCAGGAGAAGCACCTGGCTCCTGGCTTCGGATCAGCGAGATGCGCTGGCCGCAGCGGGCACTGGAGAGTGAACCAATGGCAAAAAGGAAGACCTTTCTCTCTCTTTCTCTCTCTCTCTCTCTCACTATCCACTCTGCCTGTCACAAAAAAAAAAAAAAAAGGATTGAAATAACTTGGAATAAATTTAACCAAGGATAAGAAAGAGCTCTACAATTAAAATTATAAAACATTAAGAAAAGAAGAAAAGAATAGAAGCACAGATACACACACACACACATATACATAGGAATATCTTCCATGTCTGTGAATTGGAAAATTAACACAACCAAAATGTCTATTCTGCCCAAAGCAATTTACAGATTCAATGTGATCCCAAGAAAATTAACAAGGACATTCTTTTCAGATACAGAAAAAAATCCTAATATTCAATGTAAACATGAGAGACCAATAATTGATAAAGCTATATTAAATAAGAGTCACAAAGCCAGAAGCATCACAACAACAAATTTCAAGATATGTTACAGGGCAGTTTAACCAAGGCATCCTGATACTGGCACAAAAATAGACATTAGAACCATTGGATCAGATTGAAATATTGAAATATCAGCATTTAATTCACATATCAACAACCAACTAATCTTTGATAAACAAGCTAAAACCATTCCCTGGATAAATAACAGTCTCTTTAACATATGGTGTTGGAAAAATTGAATCACCACTTGCAGGAGTATGAAACAAGACCCCTACCTTTCACCCTACACAAAAATAAACTCACAAATGAACTAAATCATTCACAAGGAACTAAATCTCTGACCTGATATCATGAAATTACCAGAGGCAAATATAGGGCAGACATTGCAAGAAATTGGCATAGCAAAAAAATCTTATTGGATAAGGCCCCAGAAGTACAGGCAGTAAAAGCAAAACTAAAAAAAAAAATGAGATTATATTAAGCTATGAAGCTTCTGGACAGCAAAGGAAACACTAAACAAAGCAATGAGGAAATTGATGTTATAAGAGAAATTATTTGGAAATTATGCATCTGGTAAAGGATTAATATCCAGAATATATAGAGAGCATAACAAAATCAGCAATAACAAAATAAATAATCCACTTAAGAAATGGGCAAAGATATGAACAGGCATTTTTCAAAGGATGAAATTCAAATGGCCAATAGAAACACAAAAAATGCTTAGGATCATTAGTCATCTGAGAAATGCAAACAAAAAAAAATGAGATTTCACCTCACCCCAGTGAGAATGACTTTTATCCACAAATCAAAAAATAACAGGCTGGCTCTGCGGCTCAATAGGCTAATCCTCTGCCTGTGGTGCCGGCACACAGGGTTCTAGTCCCGACTGGGACGCCAGATTCTGTCCCAGTAGCTCCTCTTCCAGTCCAGCTCTCTGCTGTGGCCCAGGAAGGCAGTGGAGGATGGCCCAGGTCCTTGGGCCCTGCACCCGCCTGGGAGACCAGGAGAAGCACCTGGCTCCTGGCTTCAGGTCAGTGTGGTGCATCGGCCGCAGTGCGCCGGCCGCAGCGGCCATTGGGGGTTGAACCAATGGAAAAGGAAGACCTTTCTCTCTCTTACTGTCCACTCTGCCTGTCAAAAAAAAAATAACAAATACTGGTGAGGATGTAGATAAAAATGTTACCTTAATACACTGTTGGGAGAGTTGTAATTAGTGTTAACACTATGGAAGACAGTGTGGGGGTTCCTCAGAAATCTGCAAATATATATACTATATAACCCAGACATTCCACTCCTGAAAATATACCGAAATGAAGTGAAATTATCATCTGAAAGAGTTATCTGTACCCCAATATTCATAGCAACTCAAATCACAACAGCTAAGATATGGAATCAATCTAGATGTCCAACAACTGATGACTGAATAAAGAAAATGTGAGATAGATAGATAGATAGATAGATAATAGATAGATGATAGATAGATATATAATAGATAGATGATAGATAGATAGATAGATAGATAGATAGATAGATAGATAGTAATGGAACACTACTCAGCCATAAGAAAGAATAAAATCCTGTATTTTGCAGCAAAATGTATACAACTGGAAACCATAATGCTAAGTGAAATATGTCAGGCCCCAAAACAAATATGCTTTCTCTGATTCATGTTGTCTAATATATACGACACAAAATGCTCTTAAAATGTATGAGTAAAATTAATATCTTGAGATTTGATTATTGCTTATAGCCCTTGTCTATATTCCTGTGAAAAGTGGTATTTGTACTTTATGCTTGTAGAACTCTTTATTTAGATTAGCACCAATCCCATGATTATAAATTATATTAAAATATTTCATTGCAATATTAAAGGAAAAAGAAAGAAAGGAGGAAGGAAAGTGGGAATTATCGTTATGCTGTGAAAACTTTATATATATGAAATACATTATCTGCTCTCTTTCTAACTTCTCATCGGGAACCCTACAAGCTGGAGAGAACAGAGAAATATACTCCAAGTCTTAAAAAAAAAAAAAAGCCTGTCAACTCAGAATACTGTATGCTACAAAGCTCTCATTTCTGAATGAAAGAGAAATAAAGACCTTCAATAACAAACAGAAATTGAAAGAATTTGTCACCACTTGTCCAGCCTTACCAAATATGCTTAAGATTTTGCTACACACAGAAACACAGAAACATGGTCATCACTATGAAAGAAGGTAAAGGCAAAAAATCTCCTGGCAAAAGATCAAAGGAAATCCAAAGTGAAGTAAAGGAATGTTTATGGAAAAATGGCAGGGCCACATCCTTGAATGTAACTGGCATCAACTCTCCAGTTAAAAAATACAGATTGGCTGAATGGATTAAAAAAAAAAAAAAGACCCATCTATTTGCTGTATACAGGAAACACACCACACCAACAAAGATACATACAGATTGAAAGTCAAAAGATGGAAAAAGATATTCCATGCTAACAGAAACCAAAAAAAGAGCTGGTGTAATCATCCTACTATCAAACAAAATAGATTTTAACACAAAAACTGATAACAAAGGCAAAGAAAGACACTATGTAATGATTAGGGGATCAATTCATTAGGAAGATATGACAATTATAAACAGATATACAACTAATTACAGGGAACATAGCTATTTAAAAGAAAGTTTAATGAATCTAAAGGTAGACATACTCCAATCCAATAATAATGGGGGACTTCAATACCCCACTTTCAGCAAAAGACAGATCAACAAGACAGAAAATCAGCAAGGAAACAACAGAGTTAATCAACTCTATAGACCAAATGGACCTAACAGATGTCTACAGAAGTTTTCATTCTTCAGACACAGAGTACATGTTCCTCTCAGTCTACCTGTCAAATAATAAAAAAAAAAATTAAAGTGAAATTTATATTTTGAGATGCAGTAATTTTAAACAACTCTTGTCTTGACAACTGAGGAACAGCTTTTTTCATACTGTTTGTGGAACTCTTAGTATAGAGTTAATCACATACGTATAAATTTAATTGGAAATAGACCTTAGTAAAAAATTAGAGTGAGACTAGGAGAGGGAGGAGGATGAGGGTTGGAATGTGGGTGGGAGGAAGGGTGTTGGGAAGAATCACTATGTTCCTAAAGTTGTACTTATAAAATGCATGGAGCTTGTATTGCTTAAATATAAAATTTCTGAATGAAAAATAAATATATTTAAAATAAAAAGAAATACACAAAAATCTACCATCTTTATTAATAAACAAAAAATATAAAAACACAGAGTATACATGGAACAAAAACAACTAAACAAGAGAAAGAATAGCTCATGTGGCCCCACCATGCAACCGTATTGTCATATTTGTTTAAGAATCTATTATTTGTCTCCATACTTTCTTATACATTTTCTTTTTCCCTAGGCATTCTCACGTAGTATGTGCTTCTAAGATACAATGATAATGTTACATTCCATTATCCTCCCCTCCTAACTACCCCCATTTTTTAACATCTGTGTAACCTTGGAAAGATTACTCAAAATTTCTGATCTTAAGATCCCTCATGTGGATAGTAAATTACTTGCTTCATCAATCTCAAAAGTCTGCTCTAACCCATGAATGAGATTCTGCATGACTTTTCCCATAGATTGTATTTTCTACAAACCTAGACTAGAGCAGACATTCAATACATATTGGATAAATGAGTAAATGGGTAAATTAATAAGAGCAAAATATAAAGGAAAACATTTATAAATATAAATATATAAATAATATATAAAGTAGGATGCAGCAGCAATGCTCATTTGAAGAAAACCAAGTTGTTGGACTATTCAAAGTTTTTTATGTTCATAGTGATTTTTCCATGAAAGGAATTCCTGGCAAATCATTTTTCAGGACACACATTTGTAGAATGCACTTTATCTAAATGTGATCAGACCAGCCAATGATGGAGTGACAACTCTTGGGTAGAACTTTGCTTATTGCTCCAAAATTGTGAGTAGGTCGCTAAGATGAAAGAAAAAGGAAATTCCAGAGGATTCAATATCTACATAGAGCCACAAGTCATCTCAGAATTCTTCTTTGGCATATATATTAAGAGGTATGTAAGCAAATCTGCTATTTCTCACTGTCATTTCAGGCTCCCACTTACTTCCTATATCAATGTAAAAAGATACATTTAGTGAGGAATAGAAAAAAGAGAAAGTTTGTCAGAGTCATGAGTTATTAGGCAAGAGACAGAACCAGCTTTCTTCTGAAGTCAAAAGACAGAACCTGTGCAGATAGGAAGAATAAGTTAATGACAGCTGGACAGAGACAGCATTATTTACTGCCATTAATTAATAAGATGAGGATGTGTGAATTCCCACAAGGAAAATAAGAATAAAGAAGGGAGTCTTGCTTGCATACTAAGAGCTATTTGGGATGGTACACTGCCATCAGAGGACCATGGCATCAAAAGCTGTACAGAATATGAAGAATTAAAGGGAATAATTGCTATGTCTCCCATCAGACACCTGTTGAAGTCTGAAGGTATGCTTACAGTCCCTCACCCTCACCCCAGAGAGGCAGCAATTGGATCCTGCCTCTAACAAAACCATGAAGATCAATGACTTTTGCTGAAGAGGTAGACATATCAGTAGCTAAGGAACATTTGCGTCCTTTTCACCAAAATCTTCCAATACTATTAGAAGTCCCCAGGCCATGCCATAGGGAGAGAGAGAAGATTCTGGAACACAAAACAGCTTTTTATTGCTACAAGTGACAACAGAAATCTACTGAAACTTTCCAAGACAAAGCAAAGAGTTAAAGGGTGCAAAACATGCATCAGGTAAGCTCTCTGGTATTTATAGACAAGGAAAAGCTTTGGAATAAGCTGTGTTAAAAATGAGTGCATTATTTGTCCCTGACAGTCAGTAAACAAAAGATGTAAAGTTTCAGGGATGTTACCTAAGTTAAATAATTTGAATATCTCAAGAAAAATCTGCCACTTGACTCTCATGTTGGGCTATCTTCTAGTTTTTTAACCACTCTGCCTAGACTTCAAGGTAGAGAAAACTCAGTACTGATCAGGGCCCCTTGCCTGTTACCACTAATATTTCCTTGAATATTTATCTAGTGTCAGATTCAATTCCACCCTAGGGTACCCAGATCATCCCAAAGCTGGATGATTCAACTGCTACGAATCATCCCTACTTTTTTTTTTTTTTTTAAATTTTTGACAGGCAGAGTGGACAGTGAGAGAGAGAGAGAGACAGAGAGAAAGGTCTTCCTTTTAACCCTACTTTTAAGTGAAAAGTGTCAATGTGGCTATCTTTCTTATATTGTTCTTTTAAACTCTACACATTGACAAAATAAATTTAATATTAGTGTATAATGCTAGGGATGTGTTTTAAATGGAGAAATGCTTGGCCGGCGCCGTGGCTCAACAGGCTAATCCTCCGCCTTGCGGCGCTGGCACACCGGGTTCTAGTCCTGGTCGGGGCACCGGATTCTGTCCCAGTTGCCCCTCTTCCAGGCCAGCTCTCTGCTATGGCCAGGGAGTGCAGTGGAGGATGGCCCAAGTGCTTGGGCCCTGCACCCCATGGGAGACCAGGATAAGGACCTGGCTCCTGCCATCAGATCAGCGTGGTGTGCTGGCTGCAGCGCGCTGGCCGCGGTGGCCATTGGGGGGTGAACCAACGGCAAAAGGAAAACCTTTCTCTCTGTCTCTCTCTCTCTCACTGTCCACTCTGCCTGTCAAAAATAAATAAATAAATAAATGGAGAAATGCTGAATCATTAGTGTAGAGGTTACAAAATTTGAGAGGAAATACAACCATTTGAAAATTACCAATCATATTATCATTTGATAGACTCTTTCTACTGGAATGTTGAAATGTTTCTTTAGCTTAACTAGCACTTATTTTCATGCTGTGGAGTTATGTCAAGTATTCAGAAGATCAGTATCTGGCAAATTTTTATAAAGATTCAGATAGAAAATATTGTAGGTTCTGTGATCCATATAGTCTCTATTATAACTACTGAAGTCTTCTATGTTACTGAAAATTAGCTATAAATAATACATAAATGACTAAGCATGACTGTGTTTAATAAAACTTTAATTTCAAAAGCAGGTGAATGTTGGATTTGACTCTGAGGCTATAGTTAGCTGATCTTTGTGCTAAAAAATTTGCTGATTAAAGTGTTTAAAAGAAGTTTTGTTGGGATTTTATCACTATTAAAAACATTATGCATGTTATAAAACTTTTAGCAAAACAGAAAAAAACAAAGAAAATTAACTATCATACTCATGTAATTACTATCAAATCAGCACATTTTCTTTCAATTTTATTGAGTTGTTTTATATACTGTGAATGTGCTGTTTAAACAATTTTATGTCCTGCTTTTATTCTTAACATGACATTGTAGGCTTCTAATATGCTATTGCAAACTATTTATTGGCATTGTTTTAATAGTTGTATAACATTTCATTGAGTGAGTGTGCCAGAGTAGATTTTACATAATCAATAATTTCTCCTCTATTAAGTAGGGTGTTTACCATTGGAAATGCATTCATATTTATATTATATATATATACATATATATATCCTACTGTATTTTAAACTATCGTCATAGGTTGATCTTTAAGAAATAAAATTATTGATTGCATATTGACAAAGGATTTTCTGAAGTTGGTCATTTCCGTCTGCATTCTCACTAGCAATATAAAACCAAAACTTATTCTGGTGAATCAGTAGCTAACCAGGACTTATTAAAAAATGTAGTTTTTGATGTAGCTTGTAAAAATGCTATCATTTTTAGCATATTTTCCTATAACATTTTCCATGTTTATTGCTCATTTATTATTTTCCCTTCTATAACTTGTGTATTCATGACATCATTTTCTAATGTGATGAATAATCTTTGGTACAAACATAAGGCAAAAGTAATTTTCTTAATAAAAATAAGAACTACAAACTGCTGAGTACTTATCATTTAACAGACAATTATATATAGGTGTGTGTGTGTACATAATTTTATTTAAATCTCACAGCAACATTATAAAGCTGCTATCTGAGTTCCTTAATGCTGGCTGATATCCCTTATACACTGAATGTCATATAAAGTGCAAAGAATGGATTTATTTTGCATTACTCCCTGGTAACACGCCTGTATTCACTAAGCACTTAGATCTTGAGAATTGTGCAAAGTATTTTACATGCATTATATGCGTTAAATCTCACTGTAATTCCATAATGTATGTAACATTATTCTTATTTTGTTAACCAAGAAACGAATGTTCTGGAAAATGGAATACTTTTTGTTGCGGTTAAAATGACTTGTGAATGGTCGAGGCAGGACACAGGTTTGCCTGTCTCCATATTCTATCACTGAAAACTTGTGAATCCTCTTCCTTCTCCAATTTTGGGTTTGAATCCTTGACCTTGTATCCATTCTTTAATTTTTTTGTGTGTGTGCTTTTGTTTCTGGATCCTGGTGGATGCCTCTTTGGGCTTCTCAGGCATCAACTTCTAAATTGGATCCAATTTGCTTTTACCTCTCATTTTGCTACATACATGCATTCACAAATACACAAACAAACACATGTGACCTCAGATGACAAAACATTGTCTGGGAATATTTCCCAGGAGAGGAGAGACAAATTCTCAAATGTCAAATTCCTTCTATGTGGAATTTGCTTTGTTTTCTTTTTCATTTATTTATTTTCGAGACATACAGATCTCCTATTCTCCAGTCCATTCCACAAACAACTGTGATGGCTGTGGCTGGACAGAGGCTAAAGCCAGGAGCCATTGAGGTCTCCCATGTGGATGACAGCAACCCAAGTAATTGAGCCATCACCACTGCCTTCCATGTCTGCATCAACCGAGAGCTAGAGTCAGTAACCAGAGCTGGAAATTGAACTCAAGTGCTCCAATGTGAGATGAGAACGTTTGACTGGCTAGGCTCAAAGTCCACTCCTAGCATTCAATTTTTAATGTTGTAGTAAGTTTGAGTTCTTTCAATAAGGGGTTTTGTTTTCTTTTACCTTTTCATTAAATACCACCTTCCTGTGCAATATTCTTCTTCTAAGATAACTTATGTAACCAGATTGAAATTTTACCAGTGTGAGATAAGACTATGTGTGTTCAATAATTTGGGCACTTTATTTTACGTATGTGTGAGGACTTTATAGTCAAATGAGCTTCAATTTGGTATCTTTACCATACCCACCCTCCCAGGCCTACTTCATACTGGTCAGGAACCCCATACTTGAATATCCTTTGGGATTTAGATTTTAAATTTGGTTCTGGAGAAATCCAATTTTGCAGTTCATGTACAAGGAGTGCATCTGGTATGTCATTCTAGTCTCCTTTCAGAGTGTGGGTAATGCTGGACAGATGACTTTTCAGCATGTTAAGTGGAAAGTTGCTGTATTTTAAAAGTCTTAATGTCCCAAATGGCCATGAGAGATCCTCCACTTGACTTTCATCCCTCCCAGTGTTTCATTCACTCTGTCTAGATTTGAATGTGGAAAGAACTCAGCACTTAACCAGCCCTGCTGCCTGTTTTTTCATACAATATATCTTCAAAATGTTTATCCAGTAGATTTTTAAAAATTGGAAAAGAGAACAAACCACCTCAAAATTACCAACGATTTTTACCACTTCACAGGCACTTTTTCTGGGGACACTGAATCCAGGTTGGACACCATCAATTCTCAAACTGTCAGGCTATGGTGTCATAACTCAATCTTAATACATAATGAGGCACTCATAGGCTTCTGTTTTGGGAAAGTCTGTTGCCCCGTATCCACCTGCCTATTCCAATCCTTGAAATTTTGAGAAGCCCTAAATTGGGTGATCTCTTCTTGGATCAAAAATACCATTCTCAGATACCTAGAAGCTAATAGCATCTACCTAGAACAGAGAGGGTCTTACTGAAGGGCAGAGAGATTATTTAGTTCCACTTCATTTTTGCCACAATACCGTAAAAGGGATCCCATATGTTGGTAAATACAAGAATTAGCAAAATATTTCAAGCAACCACTGTTTTACCCAGGAGACTTTAATTCTAAATTCCAAATCATTTGCAATTCTTCCATGTAAATGTAATTGTTCTGATGGTAGACAACTTTAGAAATAACACTGGACTTAGAAATGAACAATTCTGACTGAATCTTCTTGCGAGTCTTGCCTGGTTGGGAAAACTCCATAACCTGTTTAAGCTCCCTGCTTCTTCACAGAGATATTATAATATGTCTTGCGGTATATGTATGAGACTTCAAAATTCTAACATGTGTAAATTCAAAGTACAAATCTTGGAACATAACTGCTATTTATCAAGTTATTTACTGTCCTCTTATCTTTTCTCCTATCATTTTTACTCCTTCTCTTCCTCCTTCTTGAGGATGAACCTGCAAGGCATCTCCAAAGACCAAGGCCTAAATTTGGGCCCTCTCATATTTATAACCCAGCTCTCAGCAGAATAGATAGTAATTCCGACCCTTTGCTTCTACTTACTGAGATGGCTGTGGCTTTGTTTTACCTCTTGGTTCTCAAAAAGGTGTCCTTGGACCAGCAACATCAGCATCACATTGGTGCTTGTTAGAGGTGCCAAATATTGGGCCCTATTCCAGACCTCCTAAATCAGAAATTCTGGAACTTATAGCATTCTATTTTTTAGAACCCTCCAGGTGATCCTGATACACATTCAAATTTGAAAATCATTGCCCTCCACAAACCCCACTTCAAGTTGCCTTTCCTGCACCAAGAAAGGAAAGGCAGCCCTGGATCTTGACATTGGATTGTCAAAGTCTCTCAAATGTCCTGCCGTGGAGCCCATGTCAAACTTTCCTAACTAAAGTCAGTTCCCTCAGGCTACAATTCAGACATGGGTGAGAGATGTTGATTCACCAACTTGTTTCTCCAGTAAATGCTTTTGAAGTATCTGAGTTAAATAAACATTTGTAGTGAACCCAAACTTATTACTTGCCCTCTTTCCACTCCCTATCAAAATCCTCTCTTAGATCCTCTTCAAAGGAGATTTTGAAGACAAACAGGACTATTGACTACTGCTTCTCAGGTGATAGAATTCATATGTTAAAACAACTATACTGTTCCATGATTTCACCACTCTAACCCCTCTGCTCCCTTACTTGAAATATTTAGACATTCCCTTAATAATAATGGACATGAAAAATATATACTACTCACAACCATCCTGCAAAGTATATATATATATATATATATATATATATATATATATTATTAATTTATGAATCAGGAAATCTAGATTGGAATTGTTTGCTACAGCAGATGCTATTGCTTTTGGGCTTACAACCCCAAAGCTCACTGCTTAGTTCACTTGAGACTTGAAATTTGTCTCTTCAAGTACTTCTCAGGCACAGCAGCCAGGGATAACTTTAACACAGTGACAGGAGTCACAAGGAAAATATACCAGCTACCTAGTCCTTTGGCAAGACAAATTTCAGGTATAGCTTCCATATTCAGATACTCCCAAGAAAGACTAAGTACTAGGGGCCAACGGACACTCACTCAACGTCCTTTTTTAGGTACCTCCTTTCTCTATTTTGCTTTTCCCAGCCCTTCTCTTTGTCAGCATTGAATTACAAATACATTCTCTGAACCCATGGTTTTGTTTCAATATCTGTTTCAGGAACCCATAGGAAGGCAATTGAATCATATGACAAAGATCACACAAACAGTTCAGGCAAACTAGGAGTTACCTTTTTTCCCTCTATAGGATATCTTCAAAAAGTTAATTGAAAATGCATATTATGAAAAATCTAAGCATAGATTTTAATTTTTGCACCAAAATGAATTTATATTTCAATTTCATTTCTGTGAACATTTGAACTACTGTTCTATGTTGAAAACATAGTGCAAGAGCTTGGTATTCAGTTGATCATGACACTATATTCTTGCTAATGTCCCCTGAGGGCCCAGAATTGATGAAAACACAGAAGTGTTTGAGACTTAGTTGGAAAACAAGTAGCCGTTGAATTCTCTCTCAGAACTCCCATCAGCCTTTTGTACAACAAATTAAGTTTCACAACACATTTTCCTATCTCTTATTATCATTGATTTTCCCAACACCTACATCACAAGGGAGAGAACTTACTGCCTGCTATCTAATAAGTTCTTAATATATTGAGTAGATGAGCAAACCTTTGAATACATTTCTCATTCCCATTTTAGATATAGGAATCTAAAATATTGCATCCTATCAAAGATCACATCACTGGTTAACAATCCAGGCAAAATTAAACACCTAGTGTCTTCAGGCCTCATCTAGTGCTTTTCCTACTTCATTCATAAATGCCCTTTAAGGTTAAATGTTTTCCCAATGTTTTTCAATCACTGGAAGAAAAATTATATGGTTTAAAGCAATCTATTATCATGGGTACTATTCAAAGAAAGTAATTGTTCAGAACAAATTTATTCTGAAAAATCTTGGTTTTGGTTTTTGGACAAATGAGGTCTTTTGGCAGCTGAATTTGAAAAAATTTAATGGTTGATCCAGTGCAAACTCAGGGTTTATTGTCACCAGAGGAAAATTCCAAGCAAGGACTTTCTGGGATGTATTACAATCACCAAGCCATGCCACTCTTATTGCATTCTTTAATCTGTCAATAGACATGTTTTAGACAAATGTTATGCACAAAGCCATACGCTAGGTGCTTCTCAAAAAATACTTGTGGTGAGTCTCTGCCTTCAAGATGATAAATTAACCTTTCTTTTCCATCTTCCAAAACCTCAAGTGCAGGGCACCCTATTCATGTAAGCCATGGTTGTCTGTTGCATATATCGTTTTTAAAATAATATTTGAGAGGCAGAGACAAATAGACAGAAACAGTCAGAGCATGAGACAAATCATCCATCTGATGATTCTGTCTCCAAATTCCAACAACAGCCAGAATTGAGCCAGACCAAAGCTAAGAGAAGGGAACTTAACCCAGATTTGCCACAGGGGAGCAGAAATCCACCCCTTGAGCCACCACCAGCTGCATCGCAAGGTGCACATTAGCAGGACACTGGAATTAGAAGTGGAATTATGGCTCAAACACACGCACTCTCTTACTGATGTTCCTGAAACAGCTTTTAACATGATGCTTGATTTAGGTTCTTGGTAAATATCCTTTATCAAGTTGTAGAAGTTCTCTTTTGTCGTTTAAAGTTTAATATATGCTGAAATTTATCAAATAGTTTTTCTCCATCAGTTTAGATAATCTTGGGATTTTATCCATTTAATCTACTTTTTAGATTTATTTTATTTAGTTCAAGGACAGAGTAACCCAGATAGAGGAAGAGACAGAAAGAGAAAGAGATTTTCCATCCACTTATTGACTACTCAAATGGTTGCAATGGCCAGGGATGGATTAGGCCAAAGCCAGGAGCGTGGAACTCCATCCAATTTCCTGCATGGGTAGCAGGGACCCAAGTACTTGAATCATCTTCTCTTGCTGTCTTATGCATATTAAGAGGGAGCTGACTTGGAAGCAAAGCTGTAGGGACTTGAGCCGCACTCAGATATGGGACCTGATGGACAATGCTGGCCCTTCCCTTTTAATCTATTAAAATGTAAACTGTTTAATTTTCTAATATTAAACCAACCTTGGTTACTTTGATGGAAAGGGAATAAGTTAATCATTATATAGTCTTAATTTTATATACTCGTGGATTAGGTAGATAGGTATTTTTCTGAGTTTTTCAACTATGTTGATAAATGATATGGCTTGTATTTGTGCTTTATTCCTTTGGTTTTGTTAGGCTTTGTTATCAGGATTGTTCTATCCTCTTAGAATGAGATTGGAGTATTCCTTTCTTTCTCTACTTTTTGCCTAATTCAACCTTTAGGTATAATCTGGATACATCCATCTTTTGAAATTCTTCCGTGAGCAGCCCTAAATAGATTAGGTACATTCTCCATATGTTTCTATGGTGTTTTGTCCCCATAGGGCCCACTTCACTGCATTTTGATTATATATCCAATACGCCTCTTATTTTATTAGATGGCAAATGTGAGGGCAAGAAATCTATATCTAATACTCTATTGCATCTCAATGCATTACCTTGTATATGTAGGCATTAAATTTATTTTACCAAATAACAATTGCTAACAATTATTAGATATTTACTATTTTTTAGAAATTATGCAAAGGTCAATGTTATGTTATATGACAAGGCAAATGTTAAGGTTACATGTGGAATAATATTTGCTAAACATTTGGTTAACTTTGGAGATAAATGTTATCTCTTTTTGAGTTAAAGTTTATTCATTTATTTTTATCCACTAGAATAGAGAAAAAGAAAGAGAGAGAAAAGAGAGAGAGAGAGAGAGAGAGAGAGAGACTTCTCACATGCTCACCTCAGGCAGGGCTTGTGCCAAAACCAGGAGCCAAGAACTCCATCTGGGTCTAACCCATGGGTGACAGAGATACAAGTACTTGGTCCATCATGTGCTTCCTCCCACAGCATGCATTACCAGGGAACTAGATTGGAAGTGAAGATGGGATCCAATTGGGATGTGGGTGTACCAAGGATGTCTTAGCCTTCTGCATCTCAACACCTGAACTTGATAGGCAGTAATAATATAAACATAATTCTGTCCTGAAGTTATGTAAATGTCTAAGCAAAGTGTTGAAGATCAGCTTGGTTTCTTTTCACTACTCATAATGTGAAAGAAAGAGAAATTTTGGGAAAACAAACAAAAAAATCTCCAGGACTTGATGATTTGGTAATCCTACTTGTATATTTAAGAGACCTCAGGGAATGGCCTACAAGGTAGAAGAATAATAGAAACAAAATAAATTACCCTATAAAATTAAAATGAGAACTATGAGTTTTAGGCAGAGTCCAAGTAGGTAGCTTCAATGGGTAAGGAATAAAGAGGAATATAAAAATTGAGAGAGCAATTTAGTATAGTGGTGGGCTAAGTTCTGATTGTGGACAGAGGGTTCCTTCAAAACGGGACAATCTAAAGATAGAAGATTTGCAGTGTCTGGTAACCAATATTAAATTGTTTGCTGTAAATAAAAGATTTCATTTAGGAAAAATTATTTATTGTGATGTGCTACTAAATGTTTCTGTCCCTAAACTTTAGTCAAATCTGTTAGAAAGAGGGGGGCACTTAAATTCTACAGAAGCAAAAAGGGCTATACTAGCATAAGGCAAGAGACTAATTAGAAGGGAAAAAATCAGAAACTGGGACAAGTGTGATTTGAAGTGTAATTTCTAGAAAAATAATCATTCTTTGAGGACCTGAGAAATTTTGGGGGAGTGGTTAGGATGGGCGGGAACTTTGAGTTTTCTTCCTATGGTTATCAACTCTTGAGCTGACTTGTTAAATGGAATTTATTCATATATTAGATTCTCAGGGTTATAGCAACAATGATAATTACTTTAAAAAATTCTTATGTTAGTGTGATATTAATACAAAGTGAACAGATTCAATGTAGTTCATAGCTTCAATTTTAAGAATACAATACTTCTGTCCCCACCCCTCTACTTCTCTGGGAAGGACAGAGTGACTTCAGTAACATGAAATTTTGGGGACATTCAGGCCTCTGGTATCTGGATCCACTAAGAAAAGTCCATTGAACATTGTCTTATTTGCTTCACAATTAAGAAAAAGACATTAACCATGGGGCCTATTTGAGATGCTCTGCTACTATTTCTCACTATTTTTTTAAAGATTTATTTATTTATTTGAAAGTCAGAATTACACAGAGAGAGGAGGGGCAGAGAGAGAGGGAGGCCTTCCATCTGATGGTTCTCTCCCTAATTGGCCACAACTGCTGGAGTTGCACCGATCTGAAGCCAGGAGCCAGGAACTTCTTCCAGATCTCCCACGTGGGTGCAGGGGCCCAAGGACTGGGGCATCTTCTACTGCTTTCCCAGGCCATAGCAGAGAGCTGGATCAGAAGTGGAGCAGCCAGGACTCGAACTGGTACACATATGGGAACTGGAGGCGGTGGCTTTATCCATTACAGCACAGTGCTGGTGCCATTTCTCACTATTCTGTTGTGTAGGAATTTAGTTTTAAGACACTTTACAGTAGCAGAAAAGAAACAAATGCATCCCAGAGAATGCCACATTACATAAACAACTGAATTGTTCAGGGGCTCCAGTCATGACAATTGCTCTCATAAGTTCACTCTCCTCCATGTGTAATGGAGACTTGAATTGAGATTGTCCATTCACAACCACATGTCTAGAGAACCAGTTGTCTTTAATAAGTATTCTGCTTTCTGATACAGACAGAATAGTGTTTTTCCCATCACAACATAGAGCTAGGTTGTCACAATTAAAATAGTCAGCAATTATTTAAACACTGAATTTTATTATTCTCTCTGTGCTATATTTTAAAGGTTCTCTCCAAGATTTATTTCAATCAGCTTCTTTCTGTCTCTCTCTGAAATATAAAGCAACAGAATTAGAAATGTAGAAAGTCATTCATCATCATGTTAATGCTAATATTATTTATTTGTATATTTGTTTTTGCATTTAATTTCTTTTTTTGAAAAAGAGCTCATTTATTTATTTGAGAGGTAGAGTTTCAGACAGAGAGAGGGAGAGACAGAGAGAAAGGTCTTCCATTTGCTGATTCACTTCCTAAATGGCCACAATGGCTGGAACTAAGCCAGTCTGAAGCTAGGAGCCAGGAACCTCCTCCAGATCTCCCACAGGCCATAGCAGAGAACTGGATCAGAAGAGGAGCAGCTGGGACTTGAACTGGTGCCCATATGGCATGCCAGCATTGCAGGTGGAAGCTTAGCCTACTGCGCCACAGCGCTGGTCCCAGCATTTGATCTCATTTTACATATTTTCAACTTTAATGTCTACACATTAATTGTATGTTTTGTGTTGCAAACATTTTCTTATGCTTCCCATTTTCATGGCTAGCATTCTTAAAACCTGTAGTTTACCATAATTTGTAAGCCACTTAAGGATTACAAATTGTACCAAATTACTGTTATATATAATGCTAGAGTAGACTCTTCCATGCTCTTCCTGCTCATTTTTTGCAGTCATTTCCTTAGCACAAATTCACTGGAGTAGAACATTTGTTTCAATGCATTAGTGAATCCTTTTCAACTCTTATTAACCACTTTTTCATGGTTGACAAGAAAGGAATTAAAACACAAATACAGGAAGAAATCTTGGATTTGCTAGTTCTATTTCTTAATGAAAATGATTGCAATAAACTTTTAATACGTTATATTCAACTCAGAGGACATAACCTCATACTGATATTAAACATTACTTTGCAAGAGGCCTCTTGCTTTTCTAACATTCACTTTTAAGTTTGCAGTCTAGAGTCACTGGTACTTATTTTTGGTTATTTTATTGGTCATTATTGTTGAAGATAATATTCTTTTTTGAATTCAGATCAAAATTAGTGTCTCTTTGCATGTACTATTGAGAAATTCATGCACTTAGAATGCTGTTTAAAAAAAAAAAGATGAGAGGTAATGGATAAAACTGTGAACTCTCCTCCAGGAAGCACGGTGTTTGATAACTGTGAAGACTACTTACAGCTGGAGAAGAGCCATTTTTTAAGCTCTCTTTGTTGAATGAGACATGTATGTTGTCCAGAAACACATTGATTTTGATATGGTGAACAATTACCATTATTTGACAGCCTTGATTTGGTTTAGAGAAATCATGCACTAGGGATGAATATGTATTAGTGGCTTAGCTACTGAGAGATTAAATTGAAGACTTTCTGTGCAAACACAATGAAGAACAAGATCAATAGAAAGGAATCCACTTTTATATGTTTAATGCAGTTCTTAAATGGCTGCAGTAAACTAATAATTGTTAAACAGAGACACAGCAGTCTTTGCTAAGCAACAAATTCCCTTAATAATCTCATCTTTATATCTGTTTTCAGAAGATCTAGTGCTACTCAAGTTACTATTGATTTAACCCATTCCTTTAACTCACTACATACTCTTTAGGGGTTCAGAATTTATCTTTTAAAAAATTGAAGCCTTTTATATGCTTTCACACTTAGCAGACTGTAGGAAATATAGCTGACAATGCGAATGAGATGTTAGCTTTGATCAGTGGTAGTACCCAACTCTTTGGGTTGCATGATATACTTTACATTTCCTAAATGCCTTGATAACCAGATGGTCTATACACCTATTTAGTGTTAAAAACCAAAAGACAGAGAATAATAATACTTATGGTTCCTGTAACTTCCTACTGACCCCAAGACCCTGCTAAAATAGCATGAACTGGTAACAAAACCACAAAACAAAAGTGGCCTGAAATCAATGGAGAGTTAATGAAAGCAGGCAGATTCTATGAGGGAGACATAAAATCTTGGAGAAAAGTGTGACATGGTGATTTACCAACTTTTTATGGCTTTTAATCTGATTGAAAGATGAGCCAATGACACATAAGTTAGCTAATTCTCCAGTAGAAAACGTTCAGGGCTCTGACAAGATGACATGTTTCAAGGCAACCAATATCATTGGAAAGTGGTTGGGTGGGGGGATTAAAGGAAACAAGCAAGAGAGGAAGTATGCAGTTATAGCTGATCACTGAACCACGTTTGCGTGAAACAAACTCAAAATAGAATGAGTAAAGGGGTAAGAATTAAATTCACTAAAATATTGAATTCACCCAAAAATGGACTTTACAATTTTATTCCAACTAAGTTAATTTCCTGTGAAAACATAAATATCAATATCTGGAAGCCAGAACCAGTATGTAGAGTTGAGGACACAGTCCAATATAATTTAATATATAACAACTCAGAATTCTATATCAAATAAATATGTCCTTTAACAAAAAGTTATTTAGGTACTTTTTCAGGTCAAGGAAACTAAGAGAATTTGTTGCTAGACTATAACATAGGCTGAAGAATCAGATGAAAAACAATGATCCCAGAAAGAAATTCAGATTTTCAGGAATAAGTGGGAAGAATTAAAATGCTAAATACTCATATTAGTATAAATACAAAATAATATCACTGGTCCTTATATCATTACATGACATGACTTTTTACAACAAAGTTATAACTTTGCCTTACCGGTTTACAACATGTAACCATTTTAAAGCATATGACAAATTTAGTAAAGAGAGAAATGGATTTATATGATAACACATTTCCTACTTTTTATGTGAATTGGAACATCAAGATTCTAAATACAGTGTGAAAAATTAAACATTTTATAAATCCTCACTCAACCAGTAACAAATTTATATATATATATATATATATATATATATATATAGGTGTGAAAATATCTCTAGTGAGTAATATGCAGGAGAGAAATTATTGTAACTATTAGAAGACCAGATCCAATGGGCAAGGACTTTTTATCTTTTGTTTTATCATCACAAAAATGCCCGGAACAAAATTGATGTTCAGTAGATAATTTAAAGTAAATGTTGCTTTTAAAGTTTTATTGATATAATTAATAAATAACAACTGCACATATTAAAGATTTATAACTAAATACATTGATATAACAATATATAATGAAATAAACCACAAACTAATATTCATCTCATCACATATTTGCAACTTTCTTTTTTCAAAATCTTATTGATGACACCTTAACTTAGGGTTTTTTCTGTATATTTTTCATGCATATTCATAGAAAAAATAAAGACTTGAAGGAAATACAATGTACTTTTATAGCTTCTTTTGTGGATGGGATGCAGTGGCAAGGAGATGGAATCAATGCAGTACAGTAGTTAGAAGTACAGGACTGAATTTAGACTGCCTGTGCTAGACTGTTGGTACTACCATTTTCTTTTTTTTTCAACTTTTATTTAATAAATATAAATTTCCAAAGTACAACTTTTGGATTATAGCAGCTTTTTCCCCCTATAACCTCCCTCCCACCCACAAACATCCCATCTCCCACTCCTTCTCCCATCCCATTCTTCAATAAGATTCATTTTCAATTATCTTTATATACAGAAGATCTACTTAGTATATACTAAGTAAAGATTTCAACAGACTGCACCCACACAGACACACAAAGTATAAAGTACTGTTTGAGTAGAAGTTTTACTGATAATTCGCATAGTACAACACATTAAGGACAAAGATCCTACATGGGGAGAGGTGCACAGTGACTCCTGTTGTTGATTTAACAATTGACACTCTTATTATATCTGTACTGCAAAAGAAACAGTCAGGAAAGTGAAGAGGCAACTGACAGAATGGGAGAAAATATTTGCAAACTATGCAACAGATAAAGGGTTAATAACCAGAATCGACAAAGAAATCAAGAAACTCCACAACAACAAAACAAACAACTCGCTTAAGAGATGGGCCAAGGACCTCAGTAGACATTTTTCAAAAGAGGAAATCCAAATGGCCAACAGAGACATGAAAAATGTTCAGGGTCACTAGCCATCAGAGAAATGTAAATCAAAACCACAATGAGGTTTCACCTCACACTGGTTAGAATGGCTTGCATACAGAAATCAACTAACAACAGATGCTGGCAAGGATGTGGGGAAAAAGGGACACTAACCCACTGTTGGTGGGAATGCAAACTAGTAAAGCCACTATGGAAGTCAGTTTGGATATTCTTCAGAAACCTGAATACAGCCCTATCACATGATCCAGCCATCCCACTCCTTGGAATTTACCCAAAGGAAATTAAATTGGCAAATAAAATAGTTGTCTGCACCTCAATGTTTATTGCAGCTCGATTCACAAATGCTAAGACATGGAATCAACCTAATACCCATCAACAGAAGACTGGATAAAGAAATTATGGGATATGTACTATATAGAATACTATACAGCAGTAAAAAAAAATGAAATCAGGTCATTTGCAACAAAACGGAGGAATCAGGAAAACATCATGCTGAGGGAATTAAGCCAGTCCCAAAGGGACAAATATCATATGTTCTCCCTGATTGGTGACAACTAACTGAGCACCCAAAAGGAAACCTGTAGAAGTAAAATGGACACTGTGAGAAATGATGACTCAATCAGCCCTTGTCCTGACTGTCGTGGAACAACTTACTATTTTATTCCTTTTAGTATCTTTTTGTTCTACTTAATACCATTGGTTGAACTCTTTAATTGACACAATTATTCTTAGGCATTTAAATTTAACTGAAAAGTGATCCCTGTTAAATATAAGAGTGGGAATAAGAGAGGGAGGAGATATGCAGTTTGGCACTTGCTCACTCAGATTACCCCTAATGGTACTACCATTTTCTATCTGTGTCTTGAAGCACATCCATTATTCTTCCCGAAAATCCCTTTCCCTATATGTAAAATGAGAGGAAAAAACACCTATAACAGAAAGTTCCCAACATAATTTAATTTAATTAAAAGAACTAATAGGTGCATGTTGTGGCACAGTGTGTTGGCTGCCACGTCGGATGCCTGTGTCCTGTACTGGAGCGCCTCATTGATATTCCCTGATTCTGCTTCCAATCATCTTCCAGAAAATGAATCGAAGAGTCAGCAAATGGCAGTGGACTACTGGTGGGAAGTGTGGATCTGGATGGAGTTCCGAGCTTCTGACTTTGGCATGCTCAGCTATTGCAGGCATTTGGGGAAGGAGCCAGCATATGAAAGAACTCACTCTTTCTCCTTCTTTCTCTGATTCTCTCTGTCACTCTTCCTTATAAATAAATACTTAAGTAAATAAATAATTTAATAAAAGATACCAATAAAGTGTTTGGTATAGTTCTTGTAACGTAGTAACTACTTAAATTAATGTTTAAAAAGTTTTTCTTCTAGTTTCTGAATTTTCTGGAATGTATGCTGTTGCTTTTAGAATTACAGGATATTCTTGTTCTGTTGTTCCAGTTCTAGAAAACCCAATCAGAATCATGTCAGTAAAAATTCCAAAAGAAATCACAGTGCAACTCCCAGAATTGATAACCAGTAAGCAATGTTCCAGCAAACAATGTTAATGGGCAAAAATCGGTAGCTGTTGTGTATATCAGCTATTAATGAGAGGAATTTGAAATTTAAAACATATTATTATTTCCACTAAGACAAAAATAAATGAAATACTCAGGTACAAATCTAACTAAATATGTTCAAGATATATATGAACCGAACTACAAAATGCTTCTGAAAGTATCAAAGAAGAAACAAATAAAAGGAGAATAATTCCATAATTTCAAATATAAGTATTTCATATATTTCAAGAGGTTTGTGGGAAATATGGATAATAAAAAGGCTAAACATGGATTCAACTTTTGCATCAAACTAAGAATATGTTTTTAAAAAGTTTTATTCAAGAGTAACAGAAAAAGGAGAGAGAGAGATCTTTCAGGTGCACTCATCAAATGTCTCAAGAACTAGGACTAGGATAGGGTGAAAACAGGACCCTAGAACTCCACCTCATTCTCTCACATGGGTGGCAAAAACTCAAGAACCCAGGTATCATCGGCTGCCTTCCCAGACATATTATCAGGAAGCTCGTTTGGAAGCAGAGTAATTGGGACTTGAACTAGCATTCCAATGTGGAACTAGGAGTTCCGAATTTTGGTTTAATACTCTGAACCACAACACCCACTCTTAAACTTGTCTTCTAATTCACCATTTCTGCAAACTTTTTGAAGTTTCCTTATAATGGGTGAGCTAACTTTCCTTAAAATTAAAAATCTCTTCTCTGCCAAGTCAATCTTCAGTGAGTGAAATGATACACCATGGACTGGGAGAAAATATTTGCAAAAGGCACACCTGATAACGGATTGTTATCCAAAACACACAAAGACCTCAATAATAAAAAGAAAACCAGCAATATGATTTAACAATGGAGCAAAGACATCAACAGATGGTCCACCCAAAAAGATATCACAGAAGGAAAATAAGCAGAAAAGATGTTCTACATCATATTCATCAGAAACATAAATTAAAACGCCACTATTAGAATACTTACAATACCAAATACTGGTGAGGATTGGGAGCTACAGAAATCTCCCTCAGTGTCGGAGGGGCCGAGGCACAAAATTGGTCAGCCATGTTGCAAGACAGTTTGGCAGTTCCTCACAAAACTAAACAAATTCTTACTATATGATCTAACAATCAAGCTTTTTAGTATTTACCCAAATGAGCTGAAACTTATGTCCCTACAAAAACCTGCATATGAATGTTTATAAAGGTTTTATTAAAAATTCCCAAGTGGGGCTGGTGCTGTGGCGTAGAGGGTTAAGGCCCTGGCCTGAAGCGCCGGCATCCCATATGAACGCCGGTTCTAGTCCCGGCTTCTCCTTTTCCAATCCAGCTCTCTGCTATGGCCTGGGAAAGCAGTAGAAGATGGCCCAAGTCCTTGGGCCCCTGCACCCACATGGGAGACACGGAAGAAGCTCCTGGCTCCTGGCTTCGGATCGGCACAGCTCCAGCAGTTGCGGCCATGTAGGGAGTGAACCAGTGGATGGAAGATCTCTCTCTTTCTCTCTCTATCTCTGCCTCTCTCTGTAACTCTGTCTTTCAAATAAATAAACTAAATCTTTTTTTTAAAAAAAGTCCCAAAGTTTGAATGGAACAAATGAGTCCCTCGGTAGGTGACAGGACAAATAAACTGTGGCACTTTCAGACAATAGAATACTTTACAGAATTAAAAGAATTGAGTTATAAAGTCACAAGAAAATGGGGAAATCTTAAAAGCAAACATGAACCTTAAATGCATTACTAAGTAAAATAAACCAATCTGAAAAATGGTATATATTAGGTCATTCCAAATGAATGATGTTCTGAAAAAGGCAAAATTACGGAGACAGTAACAAGATGAGCAAAAAGCTCGCTCTAGGGACTGGGGGGAGGGAGGAATGAATAGATAACAAAGGATTTTTAGAGCAATTGGATGTATTCTGCACTCTAATAATGCCAGCAATGATAACACTATTTTTTGTCAAAACCCTTAAGAAAGCACAATGGCAAGAGTGGACCCTAAAGTAAACTATTGACTTTGGATGATAATGATGTTGGTGTAGGTATACTGACTTGAACAAACGCACCATTGTGATATGGAAAGTGGGGGAAGCTGTACAGTTGGGAGACCAAGTAGTACATGGCTACTTTCTGCTCATTTTTTTCTGTGAACTTAAAACTGTTCTAAAAATAAAGATTATTAATTTTTTTTCTTAAAAAGCCTACAGATTGGAGGAAAAGAAAATACTTTGGGTTTTCTGCACTTGCCTCCTACAAAGAAACGAATTATAATATAAAGAACCATTAACATGTAGATTTGAGAATAGAGTGTTTCTGAGTTCTGGAAATTAAGCTTTGAATTTTGTGTGGATTGCTGGTTTTTAGAGGACCCAATGTCATAAAAGTCATATCCACACCTACTAATTACTTCTAGTTATTAGCCAACCAGAGAACACTTGCTTGGATTAAGACAGTGGTTCTGAAAGTGGAGTCTTAGACCAATAGTGTTAGCATCATCCAGGAACCTCTTAGAAATTCACACTTTCAGACTCTACTTCAGATTTACAGAATCAGAAACTCCAGGAATTTGGCTCCAGTGTAAAACACTATTGGTGTTTTCTGACACTCAAGGAAATTCGAATGCTTGCTAATATTTGATGACTGCTGGTTAAGAGTTACTATTTAAGGTCTGGAGCTGCTATTCTCAGACAAGTTCTTTTCTGAGTGCTCTACAGAATATCCATTATTCATTAGGGTCTGTTTGTAGACAAAAGAGACCGACCCAGGCTGTCTTGAGCAAAAAAAAAAAAAAAAAAGGGTGGGGGGAAGGGGACAGAAAAATTAAGGAATAAACAAGGAAGCAAGATCTCACACAAAGTATTTAAAATGGGCATTCTTCAACCGCCTTCAGTGCAAGTGTGATTTGACTGGGAGTCAGAATGTTGGAATGCAATGTGCTAGTGGCACAGAGAGCCGGGTTTGGCACTGTGACTAGGAGTCCCATATCTTGGGGCAGTTCTAATGAAATGCATGGCAGAACAGGTCAAACATTCAATTACAACTCTAGGGAGGCAGTGTGACATCGTGGAAGGTACACAAAGCTTAACATTTTGACATGTGTGGATTTGAATCCCAGTTCTGCATATGTTTTCACTGGTATCTTGGAGAAAAAGTTACTGAACTTGCCTGAGCATCAGTTGCAAAATGAGTTGGTTTTATGAGGATTAAAGAAAATGTAAATAAAGCACCTGGCACACAATAGATAGTAACTTTCATTAGGCACTATCACCAGTCTTTGAGTCATCCACTATTGTGCATTTCACTTCCCACAGGTTTTTGGGAGGATTCCTTGGATACCGCCTATGTAGTCCTAAGTATTACCCAATAGTATCCTTGGGTTCAGGACAGGTTAATACTCTTCTTAATATGCCCCATATTTCTAGAGATTAAATTCAGCTGTAGAGATTTATGTGAAGGTAGAGCAAAGTAATCTTTGAAATGAAGTCATTAGGAACTGGCCTATCTGCTATATTCCAGCCAGGGGAATGAGTCACCATTTCCCTGCCAACGTGTATATGTAAATATAAAGCAAGGTTAAGCAACTCTGCTCTTGCTTTATTCTCTGTGGCCCTAACCTCCTGCTCTATTAACAGCTTGTGAAATGGTGAAAAATGCAATGGTTGCATGACCTAATTCAGACTGGTGCTTCAAGTAGGTAACATGTATGGGCCTCTCTATCTTTCATACACTCAGAGCCCTAGAGCAATCATCAGGGATTTTGAAACATGTCCTTGTGGAAATGAATCCACAGTCCTACACCTATTCATTACATAACTTGAGGTTAAGGAAACAAAGCTCTTCGGATGGGTGTGCCTGAGAATGCAAGCCAGAGAGATATATACCAGATACCCAGAGCCCTACCCTACCCTTACTAAGCAGAAAAGGCAAGCCAGCAGTAACTTCTTTGTCATGGATGGCCAGGATGTTCTTTATAGAGTGTCAGGTGGGAGAGGGGAAGAGAAGAACGATGTCTGTGACCATCAACTATCCATTAGAAAACAGACTGAAGAATTTTGCCAAAGTATCTCAGTTTTTGCAACAGCTCTCCCATTTTTGAGCTATGCAGGGTAAGATAACCATCCTTATTTTTTTTTACAGATGAAGAAATGGAAGGTCAGAAAAAATGATATCAAATTGCACATGAATGAGGTGGCAAGCTAATAACTGATCTGTAGGTCCACATTCCAGTCTTTTTAACAGTGTCGAATAAATGTGACCAGGCTTCCAGCACTTTTTGGCCCTCGCTTTGTGAGGCAAGGTGAGACAAGTGTCAGTGTGCCATTTATCTTTACTAAATAGGAATTCATAGCCTATCAAGGATGGATTTGCTAGGATTGGCATGTGGCATGGTGGCTGAATCTCTCTGAGAAGCCAGCATCACATGTGGGCACCAGCTTGTGTCCTGGCTGCTCTACTTCTGATCCAGCTCCCTGGTAACACACTTGAGAAAGCAGCACATGGGAGACCCAGATGAATCTCCTGGTTGCTAGATTTGGTCTGTCTCAGCTCTGACCATTATGACCATTTGGGAGATGAACTAGTAAATGGAAAATCTCTCTTTCCCTCTTTCTCTGGAACTCTGTCTTTTAAATACATAAATTATTTTTTTAAAAAAGCATGGATTTTCAGGGCCGGCCCTGTGGTGCAGTAGGTTAGTCCTCCGTCTGTGGCGCTGGCATCCCATGGTGAGCACCGGTTCTGGTCCTGGCTGCTCCTCTTCCAATCCAGCTCTCTGCTGTGGCCTGGGAGGGCGGTGGAGGATGGCCCAGGTCCTTGGGCCCCTGCACCCATATGGGAGACTGGAAGGAAGTTCCTGGCTCCTGGCTTCAGATCGGCACAGGTCTGGCCATTGCAGCCATCTTGGGAGTGAACCAACGGAGGGAGGACCTTTCTCTCTGTCTCTACCTCTCACTGTCTGTAACTCTACCTCTTGGATAAATAAATAAAATCT
Organism: Lepus europaeus; assembly: GCF_033115175.1. Lineage (NCBI taxonomy): Eukaryota > Metazoa > Chordata > Mammalia > Lagomorpha > Leporidae > Lepus > Lepus europaeus. The sequence goes on along the minus strand of NC_084830.1, from coordinate 15,743,490 downwards.
TTTTTTAAAAAAAAGCATGGATTTTCTTTCTGTTACATTTCTGGAGCAGAAAAGAGACAAGTACCATCCCTAGTAGCAAAAAAATACAAGGAATTGTGCATTTGCTACAAAGTTGTCAAAATATGAGTCTCCCAAGCCTTCCTTCATCTTGGCAAAGGATTATCAGTGAGAAAGAGGAAAAAGACTTACAAGGCAAAGACCTTTAATGTGTCATCCAGACACAGTAAGTTTCTTCTTGTTGTCTTTGAATTTTACCTATGCATTCACCATGAAAAGATAATTTAGCAAATGCCCCGATAACCACAATCAAGCTAAAGATTGACTTATCCACATTTTTAAAAGCATTTTTATTATTTATTTTAGAGTTACAGACAGAGAGAAGGAGAGACAGAGAGAAAGGTCTTCAATCCACTGATTCCCTCTTCAAATGGCCACAATGGCCAGAGCTGTGCCCATCTGAAGCCAGGATCCAGGAGGTTCTTCCAGGTCTTCCATGCGGGTGCAGGGGCCCAAGCATTTGTGCCATCTACTACTGCTTTCCCAGACCAATTCAGAGAACTAGATCCAAAGAGGAGAAGCCAGGACGCAAACCACACAGTGTCCACATGAGATGCTGGCACTGCAGGTAGAGGCTTAGCCTACCATGCCACAGCGCTGACCTCGGTTCATCCACATTTTCCTATAAGTTATTCCTTTCTTTAATTTATTTATTCATTCAAATGAATATGTATTTGTTGATAGATTCATATATTCCTGACATTTATGCCAATTGCAGGGGTAGTTAAGACCTAGATCTGTCCTTGAGGAACTCCGTCTAGCAGTGAAAATAGTAAGATCTGGGAAATAGAACTGATAGACACTGGAAGATCCCAGAGTGTGGGATCCTCCAGGAGAAGATATTTAACAGTTCTAAGTAGAAGAAATGACAACTATCCCAGGCCAATTGTTGGGAATAAGGCAGGGCAGGGCAGCGCCTCATACAGAGGAATAAGCAGTGCCAAGGCAAAGAGGCACAACAAAGTTTAGGGGCTTTTGTAAAAAAGTAATCCAAAAAATTAGACTATGCAGCTTGAGAAAGACGGGGAAGGACAGAGAGTTGGAGACAGAGGTTAAGGGCTTGCCTAGAATCACAAATTTAGCTAAGTGGTAAGCATGGAACATGAGACGTTTGGCTCAGGTTATGGAGATATGTTCACTAGACAAAGTTAACTCTTTTATAATAATATCCCTGATCTTCATAGATTATTGAAAACTGCTGCAGGAATTCATGGCCTTAATGCATTTTCTTGTGATAAAGTCATATTAAATCAAGCCTTTTGAATTTGATATCTGTGGTTCTTCCACGTGGCATACAATCCATATAATTGACCAATAAGAATCACTTGTTGTGAGTGTTTGGCTCAGCAGAAGTCGCAGCTAAGGACATCTGCATCCCATATGTGAGTTGCTGGTTCACGTTCTGATTGCTCCATTTCCAGATCTAGCTAATGCACATTCTGGGAGGCAGTAGATGATGGCTCAAGTACTTGGGTCCCTGCCATCCATATGGGAGACCTGGATGGAGTTCTAGGCTACTGGCTTTCTCCTGACACAGCTCTGGTTGCTGCAAGCATTTGGGGAGTGGACCAATGAAAGGAAAATCGCTCTCCCTCTGTGTGTGTGTACGTGCGAGTGTATGTGCAAGTGTATGTGTGTGTATGTGTGTGTGTTTCTACCTTTCAAATAAAATTGCAATAAATGTATTAAACAAAACACTGAATCATCTTTCAATGTTTGGCTGAGGTTAATTTTGTTATTTTCAAAGGTTGTAGCATCCTTGCACAGCTACTATTTATCTGTCCAATTAAATATGTGTTTGGATTCCTCACATGCAACATTAGGTAGCTTCTCCTTTCTTCTTTATTCTCTTCCAGCCACTACACTCACTCAGAATTGGTACTTATAGAGTGCTAAATAACAATGTAGAGATTCCAGTGACTACATTTGTCATTCTATGGAGACAGTACAGAAGTGGAGAAAGATGCCTGGGGAGCACCAGATGTTCCAGTCCCCAGCCTGTTGAGTCTTGTAAGTTCAGGAATTTGATTAAAGATGACCATTGTCACTGTCACTGTCTTACTACAGCATCATAACAGACTTCAAGTCAGCAAAGTCCTGCCAAGCTGCTCCTGAATTATTGACCTTTAGGCAATGGATAATGAAACTGAGAAACAACAGATAATGCCTGTTGTTTAAAAAACTAAGTTGTGGGGTGATTCCACATGTGGAAGTAGGAGATACAGATTGTGGTAGTATTTTGAGTAGAAAAGTGAAATGACACAGAGTAATTCTGACCTTGACTGACTCTCTGTGTCCTTGCCATGGATGATCTTCCTTCTATTCATCTGTTCAAGTTTGTCCATGCTTGAAGGTTAAACCCAGATCCCAGCTTCACAGTACGTTTTTCTGTGATTATTCTAGTCCACCATGGTGTCAGTCTTCTTTGAGGTTAAGATCAGGAGCTCACAGACCTGCTTGGATAGGAAAATCCTGAGGAGATTGTGAAATAGACACGTCCCCAGACCCTAGCCCAGACCAATTGAGTCAGCATCAATTAAGGTGGGCACTACTGGACTGGCATTAGTTGGTGGACTGGTGTGGATCAGCTTTTGGAAACAACTTATCTGGACCACAAGATTGCTCACTGCCTTGTAATATTCTCATTATAATGAATCTTTAAATCTTTGAAGGGTGGAGCTGGTTCCTTTGTGCATTCATTTAATGAAGATTTATTGGGCACTAGCTATTTGCTGGGCATTGTAATAGGTGCTGGCAATATTGAAAGGAGTAAGTAGAATGTATCTCAAAGAGATCACAGTCAGTCGCCGCAGGGCAGAAGACTGAGCAATGACTCAGGGAGGCAGCTGGAGGTGGGGTGAAATAGCATGCTCAGCTGATGCTGAAAACACCCTGAAGTTTTCATAATCACAGTCATTCAGGCAAACACGTATTACTAGGTTGAGAAGGGTGCCTGTCATCTGCGATCCGGCCTTCTCCCCATTCCTATTCATGCACAATCCTTCCCCCACATCAAGGTTTTCTTAGCATTCAATGGGATCCAACTTTATCCATACAAACCCATCTTCAAGGAGGACCAAACAGCATGTTCTCTGAAGTTTGTACCCTCCAAGGGAACACCTTGTCCACTGAATAATCAACACCATAAAATATCAAGTTCAGGGCTGACATTGTGGTTTAGCAGGGAAAGCTGCCTCCTGCAATGCTGATATTCTTTATGGGTGCTGGTTCGAGTCCTGGCTTCTCTGCTTCAAATCCAGCTCCCTGTTAATGTGCCTGGGAAAGGCAGAAGAGGATAGTCCAGGTCCTTGAGCCCCTGCACCCACGAGGGAGACCCAAAGGAAGCTCCTGGCTCCTGATTTCAGACTGGTCCAGCTCAGGCTGTTGCGGCCATTTGGGTAGTGAACCAGCGGATATAGGATTTCTCTCTCTCTCTCTCTCTCTCTCTCTCTCTCTCTCTTTCTCCCTCCTTCTCTCTCTCTCTGAAACTCTGCTGTTCAAATAAATAATCTTTAAATATTATTTTTAAACTGCACAGTAAACACATTATATTCCAAATTGTTGTGCTAATTTCCCCCCATTGTTTGTTCAGAGCATCTTTTTGAAATAAGCACTTATATTCCAGCTTGTGTGCATTCATATTCTCCATTGCTGCTACACATTCCTCTGTTCTTACCTTACATGCTGCCTCCAAAGTCATAAGCATCATCATTGCCTAGCATGGATCAGCTAACACAGCCATTTACTACCTGAGAATATATTTGTTCAAAATTACAGTTAAACTCAATATATTATTTTCATTTTGCTACTGAAAACAACAACATCAAAAAAGACACAATAAAAGCACCACAAGCTTAGTAGCTTGAAACAACATGAAATTTCTTATAGTTCAGGGTGTCAGAATTCCAAAATATGTCTTACTAGACTAAAATCAAAATGACAGTAAAGTTACATTCTTTCAGGAGGCTGTAGGGAAGGATCCATTCCAACGCCGTTTCCAGCTTCTAGGAGTTGTCTGCTTCCCTTGGCTGTTGGCCTCTTCTTATATCATAAAAGCCAGCAGTACAACATTATCTGTCTGTTCTGATATCCTGTTTCCCTTCCAAGGCATTTTGATTACATTAGACCCAAATGGACAATCTCCCAACCTCAAGATCCTAAGCTCAGGCACATCTGCAAAGGTCCTTTTGCAACATTTAAATAACATATTCAGGGATTCTGGGGGCAGTTTGAGTATGTGCATCTGTAGGGTGCCATTATTCTGTCTATATGCTCAATGTTTCCTGAGCATTGTATCTTAGTCCTGTTTATAATTCTTTCCATCTTTAGTGAACATATTTTAAGAATCATAGGAAAGGAGTTCAAAGTCCATACGAGAATTTCTAAGATTGCTTATCATAGTTCAACTGAGCCTATCAGCACACAAAATTCATTTGTCTACAATTGGGTCTCATGGACTTTACTAAGATTGTGCTCCTATAACTCTAACCATGCCCCAAGCTGCAGTTCTCCTTAGCTACTAACTAAACCTTCAGATCGAATTTCCCTCCTCCTTACAATTTTGTATCTTCCCTCTCATCATCAGTGACGCCTTCTTCAGTGACACCATGACAAGTTGAAATCCACTCAGCTGGGCTTACAAAAGCTTATGTTTTGTTTCAATATACCTTTGCCCAACAGGAGACACAGAATACCAATTAGAAGAAAAACCTCCAGTCACTTGTAGTGACAAGACTTCTTTTTCAAGCTTGAAAGTTCCTGTTCCCAAAACAAAACAGAGAAAGGAAAACAAAACAAAGCAACGTCTATGTGAATTATATGTGTATGTGAGTAGACGCATAAAATTTTTTCAAAACAATCTCTTGACACTGAAATTTCACGTTTTTGCCAACAATGTGTAATGGTGGTCACGACCCTAAATTATTTTCAGTCCTCAGGTTTTCCAGAGTGAATGGGAAGCTCATCATCCTTGGACATCAGAAGAGTCTGAGATCTGTGCCCACAGCCCAGTGCCCTGTGCAACACATTTATGAAGGTCTCTCAGAGGGATTTATGACCCTGGAATTGTAACCTTTTTTGGCAGAGTCAAACCAGGGATAGAAATAAAGTGGGTAGAGGGGATGATAAGGAAAGATTCAAGAGACTGAAACACATAGAAATTGAGGCTTCATGAACTTTTTGACATTAGTTCAAAGCTGTCACGCTTTTTTAATTCCTGCATGCGTCACCTGAGAGAGGTTTCAGTATTCCCACCGAAACCAGAGATACCTCAGGTTTATAGGATCCACACCCTTGGAATCAAGGCATTAACAAGTTCTGCTGGAGGCACTGAAAAGCTTAGCATCTGCCTTTCAAAAAGGAAGAGTTTCATGTAAAACAAATGCGGCCAATCTCAGGTGGAACAGCTCCAGGTTATTACAGGAGTTCACACGGCTCAGGCAAGACTCGGCTACACGGAGTTTATGCTTGTTTTCTCCCTCACTGTCCTACCCTAATGGGTTCCTTGCCATGGGCTTGGCAAGCTTCAGTGGCTAGGCAGAGCAAGCCACGTGTTTCTCAGTGCTTTTGGGATAAGACAAAACACTCTGCCCTTGCCTAATTCCCACCATTCAAGGACAGATACATGATTCATCTTCATCAAATGCCCAGCGAAGATGGGTAATTGTCTTTTATTTTCAAGTTGATGAGCTCTTGAAGCACTTAACTATTGTTAACTAATTAAATAGCATATAAACATTCACCTGCCATGGGTAAAGATCAAGTGGAAGCTAAGATCATTAGCAGAGAAGCATACTCATTTGATAAAATCTGACTTCCATCTATTGCCAGAGCTCATCATGTTTGTTTGTCTTGCATAAGGTTTGCTCTCATTAAAGTCACAATGACAAAGAATAAATGACAAATCAAGTGAATTTCTCTATAGGAACAATGCCTAACTATAGCATATGGCCCTCTGAGGGGCCTTAAAAGAGCTGCTGTCTGGGTTTGGGAGCATGGAGCTCAAACTATCCCAATCTACTCTTTTGAGGATAATTTTCTGCCTAGTATACATTTGCGATGCTGAACTCATGTTGCTGTTGGGATGCCACATTGGTATTCCTCAGAGATTAGCAGAAAAAAATGTGGCCAACCACTGACCTTGGAATATGTTTACACCAATTTTTGCTTACCCAGTGTAAAAGTAGACCTCATTGTCAAAATTTGGTATAAATCAGATTCTCAACCACAGCTGCATAAATGAATAATTTCTCATATTCTTTTTTGTTGTTGTTGTTTTGTTTTTTGCTTTTGACAGGCAGAGTGGACAATGAGAGAGAGAAAGAGAGAAAGGTCTTCCTTTTGCCGTTGGTTCACCCTCCAATAGCCACCGCGGCTGGCGTGCTGTGGCCGGCGCACTGTGCTGGTCCGAAGCCAGGAGCCAGGTGCTTTCCCTGGTCTCCCATGCGGGTGCAGGGCCCAAGCACTTGGTCTATCCTCCACTGCACTCCCTGGCCACAGCAGAGAGCTGGCCTGGAAGAGGGGCAACCGGGACAGAATCTGGCACCCCGACCAGGACTAGAACCCGGTGTGCCTGTGCTGCAAGGCAGAGGATTAGCCTAAGGAGCCAAGGCGCTGGCCTAATTTCTCATATTCTAAAACAATTCCAGGTCCAAAGACCCCTACTGTCAGATTATACTTCATTAGGATGAAGGTGAGGAAGAGTTAGACAGAAAACAGCACAGGGAACTCTACGTAAATTGTAAGAACACAGCGAATGTATGTGGAGGGTGGAGATGTGCACAAATTAGGACCCCACCAACCGAGAGCCACTGCACCAGCATTGGAAAGCAGGGTGAGCCCAGAATGCAGCAGCCGAAGCCACTGGTGAAAAAGCTACAGGAAGAGCCTAGAAGGAATCTGGGTTGGAGCCCCATGAGGAATAGAATACCTGCCAAACTAAGGAGAAAATAAAAACCTAGTGGGGGGCACATTTTCTCTCTCCTCAATGATCTTGCAAAAGTGTCCTGTAATAAGCTGACAGAGAGCAGGAACCATTCTGAACATACAAAACAGCTATGCCATGCCCAGCAACTAGCCAAGCAGAGGTTCCTCTGTCTGGTGGAGAGAATAGCCTGGTGCACATGACTGTGGGATGCTTTTGTGCTGGGACTGTAAAAACACTGATTCTGTGTGGGAGGACTCAAGGTGTGCCTGGACATTGGGCAGTCACTGTGGGAGGCTCCACATGATCAGGTCTCCCTTGTCACCTGACCAGAGACAATGCTTGGGAATCTGAGGTCATATTGAGGACTGCACAGATCCTTTGTGTGGTCCTTGTGGCAGAGCAGAGGAATAATATACTCACTGGGGCTAACATTCAGGTACTGTTCTTTGAGGCAAGGAGCCCAGCCAAGTCCATGACAACAGACAAAAAGAAACCTCTCTGATTAAAAAAAAAAAAAGAGGAGATTTACCATGCCAAACCTGGGTGTGTCACCTCAGACATGCCCTTCACACTGGAGCACTGAATAGAACTCCCTGGCCACTCCCACCACATGCCTCTAGGTATTCCCTGAAAGCAGACACTCCACTAATCCAATCAGATATACTCCAAAGATAAAAGCCTCCACAGCATAAAAACAAAGTAGAAACCAATGAGTATCCCCTCAAATGCCAAATAACAAATGCGCCAATCCAAGAAACAATATCAAGGAAGACACATGGCAACCCCAAAATAACACATCTCAATACTAGATGTTGAAGATGATGAGAATGAAGAAATGCCAGAAATGGAATTCAAAAAATTGGTCATAGGATTACTTAGAAGTAATCCAAAGCAAATGCATGAACTAATAAAATCCATACATGACATGAAAGGACATGAAAGAAAATTTCTCCCACAAAACTGAGAACATTAAGACAAAAAAAAATGAAATCTTGGAAATAAAAAATTCAATAGAACAAATAAAAATTGCAGTGCAGAGTCTTAACAACAGAATCAGTGAAACAGAAGAAAGAATAACCAAGTTAAAAGACAAAGCACAAAATTTATGCAGTCAGACCAAACACAAGAAGAAGAAATTAGGAAACTGAAAATCACTGTTGGAGATCTACAGGATACTATCAAATGACCCAGCGTATGGGTTCTAGAAGTACCTGAAGGCATGAAAAGACAAAAAGGATTAGAAGGCCTTTTTAGTGAAATAATACTGGAACATTCCCCCAATTTGAAGAAAAAAAGGGGGATCCAAGTATAGGAAGCACATAGAATGCCTAATAGACATGACCAGAAAGGATCTTCACTATGACACATTTTAATCAAACTCTCCACCATAAAACATAAAGAAAATATTCTAAAATGTGCATAAGAGAAATACCAGATTACTTTCAGAGGGTCACTAATTAGACTCATGGCAGACATCTCATGAGAATCTCTACAGGCTAGGAGAGAATGGTGAGATATAGTCCAAATCTTAAGAGAAAAAAACTGTCAACATAGATTACTATAACTTGAAAAGCTCTCATTTATGAACAAAGGTGAAATAAAGATCTTCCATGACAAGGAGAAATTGAAAGAATTTGTCACCACCCATCCAGCTCTGCAAAAGATGTTTAAGGATGCACTGCACACAGAAACAGAAACATAATCATCACTATAGAAGAAGGTAAAGGAAGGAAAGCTCCCAGTAAAAGCACCAAGAAAATCCAAAGTAAAAAATAGGAATAGTTATGGAAAATGGCAGGGCAAAGTTGTCACTTATCAATGGTCACCTTGAATGTAAATGGCCTCAATTTTCCAGTGAAAAGAAACAGACCGGTTCAATGGATTAAAAAACAAAATTGATCTATTTGTTGCCTACAAGAAACAATCTCACCAAGAAGCTCACAGACTGAAAGTGATAGGATGAGAAAAGATAATCATGCTAACAGAAACCAAAAAAGAGCTGGTGTAGCCATTCTAATGTCAGACAAAATAGACTATAACACAAAAGTTGTTAAATAAGACAAAGAAGGACACTATGTAATGATTAAGGACTCAATTAAACAGGAAGATGTGACTATTATAAATATATATGCACCTAATTACAGAGCACCTGGCAATTTAAAAGAAATGTTAAGGGATCTAAAGTGAGATATAGACTCAAATACAATAACAGTGAGTGATTTCAACACCACAATTCCATCAATGAACAGATCACCAGACAGAAAATCAGAAATGAAACAGCAGAGATAATTGACACTATAGACCAAATAGACCTAACAGATATCTACAGAACTTTTCATCCTACAGTTGAAAAATACACACTCTACTCACCTGTGCATAGAACCTTCTCTAGCATTGACCACATGCTAGGCTATAAAACAAGTCTTAGCAAGTTCAAAAAAATCAAAACTCAAGCCATGCATCTTCTCAGACCACAATGCAATGAAGCTGGAAATCAACAACTCAGGAATCTCTAGAATATATGCAAATACATAGAGAATGAACAACATGCTCCTGAATGAACAGTGAGTCATAGAAGTAGTCAAAAGAGAAATAAAAAAAAATCTGGAAGCAAATGAAGATGATAATACAACATATCAGAACAAATGGGATATAGCAAAAGCAGTGTTAAGATGAAAGTTTATAGCAGTTGGTGCCTACATCAAAGAATTGGAAAGGTATCAAATAAATGAGCTATAGTGCATTTCAAGGATCTAGGGAAATAATAGTAAAGCAAACCTAAAACTAGTGGGAGAAAAGAAACAATTAAAATTAGAGAAAAAAGCATCAAACTTGAAACAAAAAATTAAAAGATCAACAAAATGAAGAGTTTTTTTTTTTTTTTTTGAAAAAAGAAACACAATTGACACACCATTGGCCCAACTAACCAAAAAAAAAAAAAAAAAGGAGAGAGAAGACCCAAATCAATAAAACCACAGATGAAAAATGGAAATGTAACTGCAAACACCACAGAAATGAAAAGTACACCGGGTTCTAGTCCCGGTCAGGGTGCCGGATTCTGTCCTGGTTGCCCCCCTTCCAGGCCAGCTCTCTGCTATGACCCGGGAGTGCAGTGGAGGATGGCCCAAGTGCTTGGGCCCTGCACCCCATGGGAGACCAGGGAAAGCACCTGGCTCCTGCCTTCGGATCAGCGTGGTGCGCCAGCCACAGCGCTGGCCATGGCGGCCATTGGAGGGTGAGTCAACAGCAAAGGAAGATCTTTCTCTCTGTCTCTCTCTCTCTCACTGTCCACTCTGCCTGTCAAAAATTTAAAAAAAAAAAGAAATTACTTCAAAGAGCTGTATGCCAACAAACTGGGAAAACCAGAAGAATGGATAGATTCCTGGGCACATACAACCAACCTAAATTGAGCCATACATAGAAAACCTAAGCAGACCCATTAACAAGATGTAAATGGAATCAATAATAAAGACACTCCCACAATGAAAAGCCCAGGACAGGAAGGCTTCACTGCTGAATTCTACCAGACATTTAAAGAACTAACTCCAATTCTTCTCAAGTTATTCAAAACAATTGAAAGTGAGGGAGTCCTTCCAAATTCTTTCTATGAAGCCAGCATTACATTAGTTCCTAACCCCAAAAAAGACACAACAGAGAAAGAGAACTACAGACCAATATTCCTGATGAAAATAGATGCAAAAATCCTCAACGAAATTCTGGCCAACTGAATCCATCAACACATCAGAAAGATTATCCACCTGAACAAAGTGGTATTTATGCCTCATATGCAGGGATCAAAAGATGCAGAGAAAGCATTTGATAAAATACAACACCTTTTTGTGATGAAAACATTCCTCAACACAATCAAGGCAATTTATGACAAACCTACCACCACAATACTATTGAATGCATATAAGTTGGAATCATTCCCACTGAGATCTGGAACCAGACAAGGATGTTCATTCTTGCCAGTGCTATTCAATATAGTCCTAGAAATTTTAGCCAGAGCCATTAGACAATAAAAAGAAAACAAATGGTTTTAAATTGATAATGAGGAAGTCAAATTTCCCTTTTGCAGATGACATAATTCTATATATAGATTCCATCAAGAAACTGTTAGAATACATAGAAGAGCTTGGCAAAGTAGCAGGATATAAAATCATACACAAAATTCAACAGCCTTTGTATACACAGACAATATGACAGCTGAAAAAGAAATTCTAAGATTAATCCCATTCAGAATAGCAACAGAAAAAATTAAATACCTTGGAATAAATTTAATCAAGGATGTCAAAGACCTCTACAATGAAAATTACAAAACATTAAATAAATAGAATTAGATACAAAAAATGGAAAAATCATCCATGTTCATGTATTAGAAGAACTGATATCAAAATGTTCATCCTTCCAAAAGCAGTTTACAGATTCAATGCAATCCCAATCAAAATACAAAGACATTTATTTCAGATCTAGAAAAAATGATGCTGAAGTTCATATGGAAACACAGTAGACCTTGAATAACTAAAGCAATCTTATACAACAAAAACAAAGCCAGAGGCATCACAATACCAGATTTCAAGACATACTACAAGGAAGTTATAATCAAAACAGCCTGGTACTGATACAAAAACAGATGGCTATACCAATGGAATAGAATAGAAATGCCAGAACTCAATCCAAGAGTCTACAAACAACTTATATTTGACTAAGGAACTAAAACCAATCCTTGGAGCAAGGACAGTTTCTTCAACAAATGATGCTGGGAAAATTGGATTTCCACATGTATGAAGCAGGACTCCTACTTTACAGCTTTCACAAAAATACATTCAAAATGGATTAAAGACCTAATTCTATGACCTGATACCATGAAATTACAAGAGAACACTGGGAAAACCCTGCAAGACATTGGCATAAGCAAAGTGTTCTTGGAAAAGACCCCAGAGGCACAGGCAATCAAAGCCAAAATCAACAAATGGGATTACATCAAATTTAGAAGCTTCTGCACTGCAAAAGAAACATTCAGGAAAAGTGAAGAGGCGACCTACAGAATGAGAGAGATCATTTGCAAACAATGCAACTGATAAAGTATTAATAACCAGAATATACAAAGAGTTCAAGAAATTCTACAACCAGAAAAAAACAACGCAGTTAAGAAATCGGCCAAGGACTTAAACAGACATTTTTCAAAAGAGGAAATCCAAGTGGCCAACAGACATATGAAAAAATACTCAGGATCACTATCCATCAGAAAATTCAAATTAAAACCACAATGAGGTTTCATCTCACCCCAGTTCGAATGCTTTCATACAGAAATCAATAAACAACAAATGCTGGTGAGGATGTGGGGAAAAGGGTATCCAATCCACTGTTGGTGGAATATAAGCTGGTGAAACCACTATGGAAATCAGTTTGGAGATAACTTCAGAAACCTAAATATAGATCTACCATATGACCCAACCATCCAATTCCTGGGTAATTTAACCAAGGGAAATTAAATCAGCAAATAAAAGAGTTATCTACACCCCTACATTTACTGCCAGCTCAATTCACAATAGCTAAGACATGGAATCAACTCCAGTCCCCCTCAACTGAAGACTGTATAAAGAAATTATGGGATGTTTACTCTAAGGAATACTACACAGCAGTAAAAAATGAAATCCAGTCATTTGCAACAACATGGATGAATCTGGAAACATCATGCTTAGTAAAATGAGCTAATCCCAAAGCAATAAAAAGCATATATTCTCCCTGATCTGTGATGACTAATAGATTACCTAAAGGGAAATCTGTAGAAATGAAATTGACACTTTGAGAAGCAATGACTTGAATGGCCCATATCTTGACTGTCTAGAAACAGTTTTTTGTTTGTTTGTTTGTTTGTTTTTCTTAATGGGGAATGGGACTGGAAATGTAGAGGAAGAGGTGGAATGGGAGTAGGGGTGGGAGGATGAGTATGATGGTAAGAATCACTATATTCCTAAAGTCTTACTTATGAAATTTGTACTCATTAAATAAACAGTTTCATTAAATTAAAAAAGGATTAAGGCAGGTCCTTTGATTTGACAGATAAATGCCAGATAGCTTTTTCTTTAGAAAGTTTGTTTTTAAATTTATTTTAAAGGCACAGTTACAGGGTTGGGGAGAGATAGAGAGGTCTTGCATCCACTGGTTCACTCCCAAGATGGCCACAACAGCTGAGGCTTGGCCAGGCCGAAGCAAGGAGCCCGGAGCTTCTTCTAGGTCTCCCACATGAGAGCCAGGGGTCCAAACACATGGGCCACCTTCTATTGCTTTCCCAGGCATTTTAGCCAAGAGCAGGATTGGAAGTGGAGCATTCAGGACTCAAACTGGCACCCATATGGGATAATAGCATTCTGGGCAGTGGCTTAACCCGTTACACCAAATGCTGGCCCCAACAGCAAGTTGTTGATATAGTCATTAAACACCGTTTAGGATGTCTGCATCCTACAACAGAGTATCTGGGTTTGAGTCCTGATTCTGCTCCCAATTCCAGCTTTCTGCTAACAGCAGAATAGTGTGCTGAGTGGCAGTACTTGATGGCTCAAGTAGTTGGGTCCCTGCAACCTGTCCATACAGGTCCTGGATGGAGTTCTCAGCCCCAGGCTTCAGCCAGACCCAATACTGGACATTGTGGGCATGGGAGACTTCTCTCTATCTATCCTTCTGGATTTCAAATAGATAAAATTAATAAATAAATATTTTAAAAGTTCATGGAAATGCATATCAAGGAAAAGCTATGCAGAAATTTCAAAAATGTTTAGTGCACCAAAAATTAACTTTTCTCCTGAACTTTTTAAGATTTTTGGTTCTAAAATCCCATTTTCTAATCAGATTTTCAAGTGAGGGTCAGTGTTCTTATATGTACATAGATGGACTTGTAATTCATTCAACTTTCCGTGTGCTCTCCTACCACAGGGATTTTATACTTATCCCCTCTTCTAAGACCTATCTTACCTAAAAAACTTCTATTTACTCTTCAGATCTTAACTCAAGACTACTTTCCCAGGGACAACTTCCTTGACATTGGCCAAAGATCCTGTACCCTGAATGGGCCACATGTATATTTTCATACTCTCTTAAGACCATCATTGTTGCTCTCAAGACCCTTAAATAACTCTGAATTCAGTACTCATAAATATAATTATTTGTTTAGTATGTCTCTTTTTCTCCTCCTACATAAAGAAAAAACACCATGTGGATTGTGGTGTGGGTGTGTATGTGTGTCTCCCCTCTTAAACTGCCAGAAGGTCACACTGCCAGCACACAAGGAGTACTCAAGAATGGTTTACATCCAAGAACAATTTGGATAATGACTTAGTACCCAGAGAGACTCTTTCATCAATACAAGAGCTGACAGGCAAGATAACAAGCGGTTGCAAGAATTAAATAGCAAGTGTCTGCTTCCTGCCAAAAGGATTCAGAACCAAAAGAAGTGGGAATTGGCATAACAGCAGCCATTTGACATTGTCTTTGTCTTGGGAGGCGTCAGGGGACAAGGTAGGGTCCCGTAGGCCATTCCCACCACACAGGCAGCATTCACTGGGACGTTAGTTCATGAACTACACACAAGTGCTGATGAAATGGTTAGATTTGGAAATCAAGTTTGAATTCCTGTTTTCATCTCATTCCTTCACTTTCATTTTATAAGTAGGTTAAACATCTTGAATGTCAAGCCAGGAATGCAACTCTACACAACATTCTTAGGAGTCCAGGCTCTGGAGAGAAACTGCCTGCAATGGGCTCCTACCACTACTTCTAATTAGTGTGAGAATGGCAATAGGTTGTTATCACCTTGGGCTTCAGGTTACACATTTATGAAATGGGAACATTCATAGCTTTAGTTCTCTGAGAGACTTATGAGAATTTAGTAAACTAACATAAATTAGGTGCCTTGTTTGCATCTGGGCATATGTCAAACTCTCTTTTTAAAGTAATACTCAATTATCATCACTTGGGTTAAATATTGAAAGGGAAACTAAGCACTAGCATTTATAGAACTCCTACTAGATGTTGACACTATTGAGAAAATTTTAGGTCATATTAATCCTCATTCAGTATCACAACATCCCCAATAAGTGCTTAAAATTGAATGCAAGGTTATAGATCCTGACAATTTTCACAGAAAAAACTGGTATCTAGGCCTCGTACTTTGGGAATATTGGTTCTTTAAGGGGAGAAATACTTTATATCATGCTGAGACCATTTCTTGTTCTTGAAGAATCTGTAGCATGAAGAAATCCTCTACAACCTAATAAAAAACAATATTTGTATCCATGGTAACTCTTTCACTCAGAATGCAATGACCATCATGCACTTCTCCCCATATACGACCTCAAAGAATACTGAGCTCACATCATTTATATAGGGAAGAAAGAACCCAAGGCTTGCCATCCAAAGTTCCAATACCTTTGGAGCCTTAAACCAATACCTTGATTCCTTAGAAATTTAAATTACTTCTTTTTAAAATATGAATGATAAATGGGATCATTATACCAACTATTCCTCATTCCACCCACCCAAGCTCTTGTAACTATCACTCTTGGTTTGTAAGAGCTTGACTTTAAAAGAAAAAAAATCATTTATTTATTTGAAAGGAAGAGTGACAGAGTGAGAAAAAAAGAGAGAGACATCCCATTCAATAGTTCCATTCAATAGTTCATTCTCCAAATGGCCACAGCAACTAGATCTGAGCCACGCAGAAGCCAGGAGTCATATACTCCATTCAGGTGTCCCATGTGGATGGCACAGGCATCTTTTGCTGCCTTCCCAGACACATTAGCAGGGAGCTGATCATAAGCAGAGCGGCCAGGACTCAAAGTGGCACTCTGATGTGGGATGCTAGAGCTTCAGAAGCTGCTGGGTAACCTGCTGCACTGCAGTGCTGACGCCTATTTTCGTGTTCTCAATATGGGTGAGATCATGTGGTTCTGCATTTGACCTTCTGTGACTGACTCATTTTACTTCTCATTGTGTCCTCCATATTCATACATACTGTTGCCAATGATAGAATTTACTTCTTAAAAGTTTGTTTAAAGCTGAATAGTACCAGCTGGTGCCGCAGCTCAATAGGCTAATCCTCCGCCTTGCGGCGCTGGCACACCGAGTTCTAGTCCCAGTCGGGGCACTGATCCTGTCCCAGTTGCCCTTCTTCCAGGCCAGCTCTCCGCTGTGGCCAGGGAGTACAGTGGAGGATGGCCCAAGTGCTTGGGCCCTGCACCCCATGGGAGACCAGGAGAAGCACCTGGCTCCTGCCATCGGATCAGCGTGGTGCGCCGGCAGCAGCGCACCTACCGCGGAGGCCATTGGAGGGTGAACCAACGGCAAAAAGGAAGACCTTTCTCTCTATCCCTCTCTCTCACTGTCCACTCTGCCTGTCAAAAAAATAAATAAATAAATAAAGCTGAATAGTACCAACATATTTGTTCATGGAACATAGGATTAAAAGTATAAAGTGATATTGGAGCATCTGTGTTTGAGTCCCAGCTCCAGGTAAATGTTCTAGCTTCCTGCTACTGCAGACCCTGAGAGGCATGAAGCGATGGCTCAAATAATTGGATCTTTTAAAAATTTTTCCCTTTACTTATTTGAGAGGCAGAGAGAGAGAGAGAGTGAAGTCTTTCATCTTCTGGTTCATTCCCTAAATGCTTATAACAGCTGGGACTGGGCCAGGTTGAAGCCAGGATCCTGGAACACAATCTAAATCTCTCATGTGAGTGGCAAAGACATAAGTACACAATTCATTATCTGCTGCTTCCCAGGGTACACATTAGTAAAGAGCAGAGCTGGCACTTGGAAACAGGCACCCCAATAAGAAATGATGTAGATGTCCCAAGCAGTGACTTGCCGAATGCCCTCTGCGTAACTGAGTCTGTCATCGATGAGGGACACTTGGATGCATTTTGGCTCCCAGCTTTAGTCTGGCTGAGCCTTGTCAGTCACAGGCATTCAAAGAGTGAACCAACAGATGAGAGATTTCTTTTTCTGTCTGTGCCTTTCAAATAATTTTCTAAATGTATGAGGTTATTTTGATGCAAACATTTTTGAAATTTATTCATAATTTTTTAATTTTTACTTCTAAACATTTACATTTTTATTTCTTAAAATTTTATTTAAGTCATACGTGTTTCATGTATTTCATATATATATATATATATATATATATATATATATATATATATATATGGAATTTGGAACATAGTGATACTTTGCACCCTAACCTCCCTCCTGCCCATGCTCCAAACTATCTTCCTCTTCCCTCTCCCATTGCTACTCTTAATTTTTACAAATATCTGCTTTCATTTTATTTAATGATCATAAAGTTAACACTGTACTAAGTAAAAGAGTTCAACAAATAGTATGAAGGAAAAAAAAAAAACTGTTCTTCAACATGAGATACAGGGGCTGTAAATAATCACCAAACCTCAGAATGTCCATTTCACTCTAATACATTACATTTTAGGTATTCTATTAGTTATTTCAGTTCATGGAAAACATACGATATCTGTCTTTCTAGGACTGGTTTATTTCACTAAGTATTATTGTTTCCAGTTGTGTCCATTTTTTTGTAAAAGATAGGATTTCATTTTTTTTTACAACTGAGTAGTATTCCATAATGTATATATACCAAATTTTTTATGTAGTCAAAAGTTAATGGACATCTGGGTTATTCCATATCTTAGTTATTATAAGGTGTGTTATAGTGAACACAAGGGTACAGATAACACTTTCATATTCTGATTTCTTTTGGTTTTGGTAAATTCCCAGGAGTAGGATGGCTGAATCATATGGTAGGTCTGTATTCAGAATTATAAAGTATCTCCAACTATCTTTCACAGTGGCTGCACCAGTTTACATTACCACCAAGAGTAGATCAGGGTACTTTTTCCCTCACCAACATTTGTTGTGTATTGATTTCTGTATGTGAGCCATTCTAACTGGAAAGTGGTGAAGCCTCATTGTGATTTTGTTTTGTATTTCCCTGATGGCTACTGATCCTGAGCATTTTTTCACATGTCTGTTGGCCATTTTAATTTCCTATCTTGAAAAATACCTGTTCAATTTCTTTGCCCATTGAATAACTGGATTGTTTGTTTTTTGTTGTTGTTGAATTTTTTGAGCACTCTATAGGTTCTGGATATTAATCCTTAATGAGTTTCATAGTTGCAAATACTTTCTCCCATTCTGTTGGTTGCCTCTTTACTTTGCTGAGTGTTTATTTTGCAATGCAGAAATTTCTTAGCTTGATGTAATACATTTGTCAATTTTGGCTTTGACTCCCTGTGCTTCTGGATCATTTTCCAATATGTCTTTGCCTATGCCAATGTCTTGCCAAGTTTCCCCAATGTATTCTAGTAATTTGATGATCTTGTGTTGTAAATGTAGGTCTTTGATCCACTTTGCCTAAATTTTTGTGTAAGGTATATTGTAAGGGTCTTGTCTCATCTTTCAGCACATGGAATTCCAGTTTTCCCAGCACCAGACTGCCCTTGCTTATAAGTTGGTTATAAATGGGTGGACTGAATTCTTGAGTTTCTATTATGTTCCATTGGTCTACACATCTCTTTTTATGCAAGTACCAGGCTGTTCTGACTGCCCTGTTTTATGTCTGAAATCTGGTATTGTTATGCCCCTGTCTTTGTTTCTCTTTTATAAGATTGCTTTAGCTATTTGGGGTCTCTTGTGTTTCCATATGCATATTGGCACCATTTTTCTAGATCTGAGAAGAATGTCATTAGCATTTGATTGGTATTACATTGAATCTGTAAATTGCTTTTGGTAGTACGGACATTTTGATGATATTTAATATTCCAGTACATGAATACTGAAGATTCTTCCATTGTTTTGTCTTCTTCTATTTGTTTCTTTATTGTTTTGGAGAGATCTTTGACAGCCTTGGTTAAATTTACTCTAAGGTATTTAACTCTGTTTGTAGCTATTGTGAATAGGATTGATCTTTGAAGTTCTTTCTCAGCTTTGACATTGTCTGTGTATACAAAGGCTATGGTTTGTGTGTTGATTTTATATCTTGCTACTTTTTGAAACTCTTTTATGAATGCCATTAGTCTCTCTGTGGAGTCTTTAGGATCACCTATATTTAAATCATGTCATCTGCAAATAGAGACAATTTGACTTTCTCCTTTCCAATTTGTAACATTTTTTATTTCTTTTTCTTGCCTAATGGCTCTGGCTACATCATCCAGGACAACATAAAATAGCAATGGTGAGAGTGGGCATCCTTGTCTACTTCTGAATGTTAGAGAAAATACTTCCAACTTTTCCCTACTCAATAGAATGTTGGCCATGGGTTTCTCATAAATTTCCTGGAGTGTGTTTAGGAATGGAAGTTCCTTGTATACCCAATTTGCTTAAGGTTTTCATCATGAAAGGATGTTGTATTTTATCAAATGCTTTCTTTGTATCTATTGAGATTACCATATTGTTTTTGTTCTTCATTTTGCTTATGCAATGTATCACATTGATTGACTTGCAAATGCTGAACTATTCTGCACACCTGAGATAAATCCAACTTGTTCCAGATGAATGATCTTTCTGATGTGTTACTGGACACAATTAGCTAATATTTTGCTGGGGATTTTTGCATCTGTGTTAATCAGGGATATTGGTCTACAGTCCTCTTTCACTGTTGTATCATTTTCTGGTTTAAGAATTAAGGAGATATGGGCTTCATGGAAGGAGTTTGGGAGGATTCCCTTCCTTTCGATTGTTTTTTTAACAGCTTGAGAAGAATTGTAATTAGTCCTTTAAATGTCTGATCAAATTCAGTAGTGAAGCCATCTGGTCCTGGGATTTTATTTTTTTGGTGTGTCTTCATTACTGTTTCAGTTTCCATCCTGATTACTGTTCTGTTTAGGTTTTCTATGCCTCATGACTCAATTTTGGTAGATTGTATCTGTCCCAAAATCTATCCATTTCTTCTAGGTTTCCAAATTTGTTGACATACAGCTCTTTGTAGTAATTCCTGATGATTCTTTTTATTTCTGTAGTATCCATTGTTACATTTCCTTTTTTTCTCTGATTTTATTGATTTGGGTCTTCTCCTGTCTTTTTTTTTTTTTTTTTTTGGTTAGTTGGACAATGGTAAATCGATTTTGTTTATTTTTTTCAAAAAATCATCTTTTCATTTCACTGATCTTTTGTATTATATTTTTATCTCTAACTTTAATTTTTTTCCTCCTACTAATAACTACTGTTATTTTTCTAGATCCTTGAGATGCATTGATGGCTCATTTATTTGGTACCCTTCCAATTTCTTGATGTAGTCACCAATTGCTATAAACTTCCCTCTTAACAGTGTTTTGTTATATCCCAAAATTTTATATGATGTATTGTCATCTTAGTTCATGTCCAGAAATTTTTTTATTTCTGTTTTGATTTCTTCTATGATCCAATGTTCATTCAGTAGCCTGTGGTTCATTCTACATGTTTATATATGTTCTAGAGATTCTGGAATTGTTGATTTCCAGCTACATTCCATTGTGATCAGAGAAGATGCATGTTATGATTCTGATTTTTTAAAATTTGCTGAACCTTGGTTTATGGCCTACCATATAGTTTGTACCAAAGAAATTTCCATGCACTGATGAGAAGAACATGTTCTGCAACTGTGGGGTCAAAAGTTCTTTAGATATCTGTTAGGTCCAATTGGTCTATAGTGTTGATTAACTGTTGTTTCTTTGCTGACAACGAAACAAAAAAAGCTGATAGACACTATGCACCCAGTGGATATGAATTATAGCTACAGACAAAAAAATACGTTAACACAAAAAACTGTTAAAAAGGCAAAGGGCACTATGTAATGATCAAGTGATCAATTCAACAGGAAGATATGACTATTATAAATGGATACCCAATTAATTACAGGGCACTTGGCTATTTAAAAGAAAGGTTAATGGATTTAAAGGGAGATATAAACTCCAATACAATAGAAATGGGGGACTTCAATGTCCCACTTTCAGCAACCAACAGATCAAGCAGACAGAAAATCAGCAAGGAAACAATGAATTAATCAAGACCAAGTGAACCTAATGGATAGCTACAGAACTTTTCATCCTACAGACACAGAATACATGCTCTTCTCATCAGTGCATAGAATTTTTTTCTGGGCTATACCACAAGCTAGGCCATAAAGCAGGTTTCAACAAATTAAAAAAAATTGAAATCATACCATGCATCTTCTTGGACCATAATGGAATGAAGCAGGAAATCAGCAAACACATGGAGACTGAGCAACATGCTCCTGAATGAGCAGTGAGTCATTGAAGAAATCAAAAGAGAAATCAAAAAGACTTTTTTTGCACATTTCTTTGTGCATTTGTTGATGGACACTAGGTTGACAATAGATCTTGGCATTTGTGAACAATGTTGCCATGAATATGGGGCATCAAAACATCCTGTGGGTGTAGACATTGTAATTCTACCAATTATGATGGGTATGTCTCAGACAGAAGTGTTCAGTTTCTGGGTTTAAAGTCTTGAATCTGGCTCCTGATTCCAGTTTTTTGCTCATAAGGACTCTAGGAAGCAGCAGATGTTGTTTCTGGTAGTTGGGTCTCTGCCAAACACATGAAAGACCTGGATTGGCTTGTGGTTTCTGGATTCTATTTATTATGGGCATTTGAGGAGTGAACCAGTGGATAGGAGCTCCACCTCTCTGTCTCTACATCTTAAGTTGGAACAAAACAGAAGGAAGACCTTTCTCTGTCTCTCTCTCTCACTGTCTAACTCTGCCTGTCAAAAAAAGAAAAAAAAAAAAAGAAACAAAACAAAGACCATGTTGCACACAGAAGTATATGCAATTTTTATTTGTAAACTGAACCTTAATACATTTGGGAAAATGGGAATCCTAATGCCAAACTTACATGCTTCAAAGTATTGTACTGGGAATTTATTGCCATTCAAATCATGGTCTTTCTGCAGACCTCCATCTACAGCATTCTTCCAGATGACTCTCCTGCATGCAAAATTCTTGGAATTCTTGATTAAATGATGCAATGAACAAACTATAATTTTGTGAACTATACAACGTTTATACAAATGTATATGTACTCTCTTCACCCTCATTCTATCTCTTCTCTTCTCCTCTATCCTGTACCTACTCCACCTCCTCTACACCACACCATCTAGTTTTATTCTTCCTCTCCAAAAAACTGGAAATATTTTGTCATAGAGAGACTGCATCCTTTTCAGTCTTTAGGGTTCTTTAAAAATAAGTGTTCAAATAATGTTTTAGGAATGAACAAATGGATAAATAAACAAATCACATAGGATGACTATGTCAGGAAGCATTATTTCTTTTTATAGACTTAATCTTATTCCCTCTACATAATATATTTCTTTCCAAAAACCTCAAATGTTCTCACCTGTGTCAATCCATACACCTTCACCATCACATGACCTTTCTGAAGCAAGAAGAGGGAAAAATCCCATCCAGAATACCCACTTCCAAACTTGGTAGATATTGAAATAGACACTACGTGTATTTGAGAGCTCACATCATGACATACAGAAAAGAAGAAAAGCTAGAATACAAATGGGTAAATACACACTCTGACCACTAACCCATTACCCTTCATTCCTAAGAACTTCCAATTTAGAAATGACCCTAGCTCTCATCTTCTTAGAGATGGGGTATAGAAAATAGTATATAACCAGTTTCTACATCTGTATGCTTTGAGACTTAACTAGAGAATATTTGTAAAATGTATGGAGCATAGTAAGTGCTTGGTAAACACTATATCTCTTCCCCAGTATTCTTTTGGGGCTGGCTCCTGAAAACATTATCAGTAAAATGCACTTGGATGCCTTCATTAGAAACATCTTTTTTAACTTTTATTTAATAAATATAAATTTCCAAAGTACAGCTTTTGGATTATAGTGGCTTTTCCCCCCATAATCTCCCTTCCACCCGCAACCATCCCAACTCCCACTCCCTCTCCCATCCCATTCTTCATCAAGATTCATTTTCAATTATCTTTATATACAGAAGATCTACTTAGAATTTACTAAGCACAGATTTCAACGGTTTGCACCCACACAGACACACATATTATAGTGTACTGTTTTAGTAGTAGTTTTACCATCAATTCACATAGTACAACACATTAAGGACAAAGATCCTACATGGAGAGTAAGTGCACAGAGACTCCTGTTGTTGATTTAACAATTGACACTCTTATTTAGGATGTCAGTGATCACCCGAGGCTCTTGTCATGAGCTGCCAAAGCTATGGAAGCCTCTTGAGTTCACCAACTCCGAACTTATTTAGACATGGCCATAGTCAAAGTGAAAGTTCTCTCCTCCCTTCAGAGAAAGGTACCTCCTTCTTTGATGGCCCATTCTTTCCCCTGAGATCTCACTCACAGAGATCTTTCATTTAGGGTGTTTTGTTTTGCTTTGTGTTGTTTGTTTGTTTGCCACAGTGTCTTGGCTTTCCATGCCTGAGAAAGTTGATTGAGGGCAAGGGAGTGCAGTCTTACCTTTTGAGCTGCATTCCTTCAACATCCGGGGCAAAGGGCTAGTCTGAGCTAAAAATGTGTTTTTTGGACTACCTGAGTCAGAATTTCTGAGTGTTTGTTAAAAAATATAGATTCTTGAATTCTGCCCTCACACTGCACAGATTCCTAGGGACTGGATCCTAGAAATCCACATTTTTAATAAGCACCTTTATGAAACAAACTCATTTGTTTGTAATATCAGCTTTGACTATGCATTAGAAAGAACTTAGCACTCAGGCAGCCACATGGCCCAACCACTGGTGTCAGCCCCACCCCCACCCTAATGAGATTCACTGCTCCTACTTCCCTGCCTGCCCCCTGGCAAAGTTTTAAAAGGACCTGCTCTTGAATGTCTCTCTCTCTCCCTCTCTCTCTCTCTCTCTCTCTCTCCATCTCCTGACCTCTCTCTCTCTCTCTCTCTCTCTCTCCATCTCCTGACCTCTATCTCTGTCCCTGTCTCTCTCTCTTACTCTTTCCTCTCCCTCTTTTCTGTCTTCACCCCTTCCCTCCAGTCTGTCAGGTTTCCCCAATAAACTCTTTCCTGAAAGAAAGAAAAAAAGAAAGAAAGAAAGAAAGAAAGAAAGAAAGAAAGAAAGGAAGGAAGGAAGAAAGGAAAAGAAAGAAAAGAAAAGAAAGGACTTGGCACTTTTTTAAGACACTGAGACTCAGATTTCTTGCCAGAAAAATTCAAAAAGAATATCCAAGGTGGAGGGGCAAGTGGGCATAGAGAGTTTGGATGGGTAATGGGAGGAGAGACTAGCGACCCACTAAATTTCTTTTTCCCTCAAATGTATCCATTAGCACTGTAATTTGTCTGTAGTCAGAGAAAGAAAATCAAGGCAAGAAAATATGTAAATATATTTTTATTAATTTTTTCTAAATCAAGCGTATAGCAGGAGCTGTCAATGGCAATTTTAAAAATAAAATCTCTCATTCCGTGTAGGATTCACTGAAGGAGTAAAACTCTAATGAATTGACATCAGGGTTAAGTTTCTTCCTAAAGCTGCCTTCTGACAAAGATGCATTACCTTATGACATAGGTACACTGCTGCCCTGAGGAACCCCTATCTAACATTTAAACAGTCTGCACTTTTAATTATTATACTAACATTTTGTCAACTGTCAAATGCGTGGAGATAATTTAATATCCCCCCCATCTCTATGCAACACATATATTGATATTCATGAAGTGAGTTCCTTCAGCAGTGTCTAGACTGAATGTCAATAGGGTCTGCTGAGGGAGCTACTTTTCACAGAGGGAGGACATTAATAATGGAATTGAGATATTATTTTTAATTTGCTTTAATAAAAGATTAGATGAGACAAGACCACTGTGCCTCCTTAATGGTCTGATGCATAAGGAAATGTAACCTGGCTAAATCATTTTGAATTTCAAAGATGAGAAGTGATCAACTTAACATAATTCACTTTTAGCTGATATAATCTTCATGTTTTACAGGCCAAATTCCGGTCTTCTATGTTATACTAGAGAGCCATCTGTTTTTGTCCTGTATGAAAGGGACAGTAGCTTTTTGGAAGCAGCCTCCCACTTTGGACGCCTGAATTGTGGAAAAGACAGAACACTGGGTGTTACAGACATCCTCATCAGCCACCTGCTGAGAAAAGGAAAGCAAGAGAGAAAACAAGCCAGCCCTGGGAAAGACTCAGAAAATGGCCAAAACTTGAGAGCGGGAAGAAAGGATGGTGAATTCTCTACCCATAGGATCTCACAATACCATCACTTCTATTTGGTGTGTAGCTACTTATTTGCTAAATATCTCTCAATCTTTACCAAACTTAATGTCCAACAACCCTAGGACATCCACCCACTTACTGACCTCCCTTTTGTTGTTGGTTTGTTAAGTCTTTTGATTCAGAGAGTTGCATTAATCACGGTCCTTAGTTAATGGCATGTTTCTCACTGTTTTCCTGTATAAGGCTCCATCTCATTTAATGAATATATTTATCTCCTTTTACTTTTTTTTTTTTTTTTTTTTTGACAGGCGGACTGGACAGTGAGAGAGAGAGAGAGACAGAGAAAGGTCTTCCTTTGCCGTTTGTTCACCCTCCAGCGAGCTGCGGCCGGCACACCGCACTAAACCAAAGGCAGGAGCCAGGTGCTTCTCCTGGTCTCCCATGGGGTGCAGGGCCCAAGCACTTGGGCCATCCTCCACTGCACTCCCGGACCACAGCAGAGAGCTGGCCTGGAAGAGAGGCAACCAGGACAGAATCCGGCGCCCTGACCAGGACTAGAACTCGGTGTGCCAGCGCCGCAAGCGGAGGATTAGCCTATTGAGCCACGGCACTGGCTTCCTTTTACTCTTAAATTCCATTCTAATTCCCTCTCCCATCCCCTTGATGGGATACTGCAGGGTATTTATATGTATTTTATTTGGATGTGTTCTTATTCATGGATATTATGTGAATGCTGGTGTGTTATAGCTGATTCTTACGTCTACATTAGGAGCTATGTCTCTAATGTTCTTCTGAGTATTTATAGCAATGGTGTATGTATATGTTTGATTTTACAGATGAGAGGACTGAAATTTAGGAAAGACAATGCATCACATAGCACCTCATGTATATTAGGTTGAAGATCGCATCACTAGGTCACTTTAACTAAAAGATGGTTCTTTTGACCACTGTTTTCTATTGCTTCTTTTTCAAAATGTTTTGTTGCTTTTTTTCCCAAAACAGCCCTATAGGGTTCAGAGAGGTTTATCCAAAGTCACCCAGCTATTTTGTGGCAGAACTTGGCTTACAATGCAGATGTGTCTGACCCTTAACCTATGTGTCTTCCATTTTATGATGCAGTGGCCCATTGCTGTTAGAATATTCTGAGACATATCACCCTTTAAACTGCTTTCTGTTTGATGTATTCTTGTTTAATAGTCTGAGGTAGAAGGTTCTCTTTCTTTATCAAATACCAAATTATGTGGTTGAGAGGTCTGCAGATTCTGTGTCCACTTCAATACCATTGTGACTCTTGGCTTGGAGATAAGTCCCACCTGAACCTATGGGGCCAAGGAAGCCTACATAGGCATTTTCTCCTCTCAGGGTGGATTTCTGCCAAGGTCTCATGCTGGAATGATGACAGAGCTTTTGTGTGCTTTCTCCAAGGCTGACATGATGCAATAGATCTGGTGACAGGTTTCCCTTTCTCTCACTGCCCTTGGACACTTCATGGCTATGTCTACTGGGGTTAGGTAAAATTACTTGTATTCTTTGGCAGTTGGCCCTGGGAACACAACAGAATTATCCTTGTGGTGAGCACTCAAGCAGAGTGAAATGAAGAGGTGACTTTCCTGAATAACTTTTCAAGGTTTTAGGTCAATTTACTTGAACTGTAGTCTTGTAGACTAAGGTTTTTATACTCCAATTAAACTAAAGGTGTAAAAAACATATTTGTTGCCTTTCGAAACATTTAATTTCAGCAATTTTGCATCTAGCCAACCATTTTTGGGTGAAGCATATTTCTTGGCATCAAATATAGGGGATAGAAGAAATTCCAACTGGAATTTTAGAAGTATTGGCATTTTCTTATTCTAATAGAAACTTGAGGGTTTATCTGGTGTGGGAAAATAATGCAATGAACTTTAGAACAGAACACAGAGTACATATTCCAGGCTCATTTTTTTTCCATAATGACCTTGGGCAATTTACTTAACCTTGACTTATTTCTTCAAACAGGAATTACAGATAACAACATCCATTTGAGAACTGCATATCAAAATAGTATGAGAAAATACATATAAAATGCCTGGTACATTATGGGACATTCATTGAATGTTAGGTCACCTTCAGAATGAAGAGAATGGCAAATGTTTTAGTACTTCAGCTGATTTTAAAGATCTTTGTAGTTGAAGTTAAAGCATAGATTTTTTTTTCTTTGCTCTTTCAGTTCATTTGGTAGAGGGCAGCTTAGCTGGGCCTTGAAGCATTTGGAAGGTCATTCTGTGCATGAATTTGTTTTGGCATTTATTTCTGCCTTCTTTATTTTATTTTATCCACTGCCAAGGGGGCATTTTGATTGGCACGGGAGCCAAGCGAAATGAAGCACTTGCTCCGAGGGACATTCATGCAGCAGCTCTCTGAGCATTGCATTTTTTTTTTATCTGATGAGGGCTGACTTTCTTCCCCATCACTGTGTTTCTAAGAGATTTTTGATGTTTTCCTGGCCCTGTCAATTTTATTCCTTGCCTGCCTCATTCACCAACACCACAAAGCGCTATCAGCTCAGACCCAGAAACATGATGCCAACATTGTAGAAACCACTTAGACATGGTAATGTCTAGTCTGAGGCTTTAGGGAACTGTAACTAAATTTATTCTAAAGCCAAAATAGAAGGCAAGGTTTCCCTGACTTTTTTGATACTCAGTTTCATTACTCTGCCTCTTTCCTAGTGAAAGGGATTCTGTTCACTGGCCCCTGAAAGATATCAATCACCTGGGTTCACCTGTTCCCATTAGCTGTACTTTTGATCAGTGGCTTCAGAATGAATCATCTGAAAATTTCTACTGCATTAAGCAGAACCCTTTTCAAGTAGCCTAAGGATGAAATGCATTATTCACTAACTTCTGCTCTCTCCAGTGCCCAAAGAAATGTGGGCAATGCAGTGACTCTGCCTTAGGAGAAAATCTGAGAGGATCATGTATTCAGAGGAAGCCTGTATTATTACACTCTCCACTGAAAAGCCCTCAGGAAGGCAACATTGGAATAAGGCGGTAGTGGTTAGAGACTTCATCCCCAGAACATTCTTCTTTCAACACGTGGTAAATGGGGACCTTGTCCCAAATGAAGTTTCCCTCCACAGCAACTCAGAGATTCTGGTTTTTGTTCTTGGACTCCTAGAATTTGCAGGTAAGATGGATACAGACACTTAAAGTTCTGCCCACCTTCCTGAAGGGTTTCAAATGAATAGTAAGTTCCTTTATAAGATGTGAGTTAATTCTAAATAATGAAAAAAAAATAAGAATGACTAGTATGGTAGAACTTTGAAATTAGCTCAATTGGTTTTTGTTTTTGTTTTTTTTAACAGCTTTGTTGATACATAATTCACCTATCATCTTATTCATTCATTTAAGTTACACAATCCAATTGTTTTCTATGTCCACAGGATTGTGAAACCATCACCTCAATCACATTTAGGACATTTTCACCATCAAAGAAAGAACTCTGTAATGATCAGTAGTCATTCTTAATTTTTCTCCCAATCTCCCTATCCATCTTTTGCCTTCTCACCCCCTGGCTGTAAGCAATCACTTATCTACTTTCTCTCTCTCTCTCTATTTGCCTATTCTGTAATTTCCCCCCTGCTGTCTATCTGTAATTATTTTCACCCCTAGAGTGATCCTTGATTATTTCTCAGATAATTTTCTTTTCTGACCCTGGGAAAAAATGTTATAATTGTCCTACTCTTGTCTCTGCAGTTAGGTAGCTGAAGCCAGGTGAGGCTTTGCCAATGAAAAGTAAACAGTGGTGGCTGACAGTGTCTGAGATGGGGCTGGTCTGTCAGTCTAGATCTCAGGGCGACTGGGATGAGCAGAGAACACTTGCTACAGGAGACATTTAGAATGAATGAAAAAGAAATGTACACTGTTTTAAGGTGTCAATATCTAGGGGTTGCATTTTACTGAAGTAGATCCTAGCTCAACTTACAAACACTAACTCACTGAGTGACTTAAGGGGATGGCAACTAAATTCTCTCTGAGCCTTACTATTACTACTATTAAATAAAAAATGTCCACAACTAAAAGTTGTTGGAAGGATTAATTACATTACATTGTGTTAAAAAGTCTGGCTTTGTTCTTAACACATAATAGCCACTCAATGGGTCTTGGTTTCTTTTCTTGTCCCCATTGTCTTTCTCCTTGCTGTATGCATGCATTTGTGCATAAAACACAAGCTTGCATAACATTTAGGAATGTGTTTCTAATAATATCCCAAAGTAGAATAATCGCTTCCTACAAATTAGTAAGTTAATGCTAGTACAGGGACACTTAGAAGATGCAAACATTTGTTCCATGACCTCAAACAGCATAATGAGTTGATCAGAGCTACAGAATCTTTAGTTAGAGTATAAATTGAAAGTAGAAAGTCACCATGCTATTGGCACAGATTGGCACATAAAAAGACGAATGTGACAGATAGGAACATTTTACTGCCTCCTATAACCTAACGTTATAATTAAGGAGTATGAAGAACATAATGATTGAGTAAACTTTACAATGATGCAAGTGTTGTTATACAGATATGTACAAGGTGCAATGGGAACATAGCTTGTGAATGATCAATTATATGTGCACGGCCAGTGTTGAATCCACAGGGTTATATTTCATCTGAGACATAAATGACAAGTAGAGACCAAGCAGACACTGAAGAGGCAAACACATGAATAAAGGTCTGGAAGGCCAAGCATTGCTTGAGAAAATGCCAGCTACAGGTGTTGGGGATTAAAGACAGAAATGGAAATCAAGAAGTAAATGAAGCAAACAGGTAGACTGGGTCAGATCATGATTTAGCAACTGTATAATGGAAAGATGGCTAGAGTTCTAAGTAGAAAGGGACATGATCAAATTCGTGTCAGGAATGAGAACTTGTGTAAATTACTGAGAACATAAAGCACATTTAATAGGTTTTCAGAATTTTGGTGAGAGAAATGATTAGAAACTAGGTGTGGCAGTTGCTCTGGGAATGGAGATAAGGAGGAAATTTAAGAGCTAAATCTAGGTAGTACCTAAAATTAGATACATGTTAAATGTAAGGGACACAAAACAAGTAAAAAATGGTTAAATTTTCTGATTACTACAAATGGATGGATGATATGGACACAAAGCGAAACAAAGGACACAGAAAAAATACATAACTAACCTTGTAGGTTATGAATAACATGAATTTTATTTTATTGTGATTTTTAGGCAATTATTATGAAACCATAAAATATATAAAATATGAGGCAGCCTCAAAGAAGGCATACAAAATGCAATTAAAATACAATTAAAAATGTCTGTGAGTTTTCTGAGGATCATTCATATATGATATAGATCACAGTAATGAAATGCATACTTGTGTACATACTTTATTACTTCAGAATTAGAATGTTGCCAATAACAGATGAGGGAACTTCAAAATGTTCATGGAAAAAGAAATTAAAAGTAAAAATAATAAGTGTAAACTTCATTTTGTAAGAAGAGCTTCACCAAATTCAACACATTTTTACAACCTATGATACTAGTCATTTAGTCCATCCCAAGAACTGAGGGTAATGGAAATTTAACAAGGTAGTGTCATTTTCTCCATTATTAATTGAAGAAAAATTTGTGTCATTTAGAGATTTTTTTTAAGATCAAGAAAGAAAAAGAATCCAGAAGTAGATAAATCAGGACTTTAAGGTGAGTGTCTGGTGATCTCCCCACAAAAATTCTTACAAAATTGCCCTTGTTTGATGAGAGGAATGAGAAAGGGCATTGTTGTGGTGGAGACGGGCTCTCTGGTGAAGCTCGCCTGGGCATTTTCTGCTAAAGCCTTGATTAACTTTATCAAAATGTACTCATAATAAGCAGGTGCGATTCTTTAGCCTTCCAGAAGGTCAACAAAATGCCTCCAGCATCCCAAGGCAAGACCTGCTGGCACGACCTTTGCTTTTGACCGGTTCAGTTTCGTTTGACTGGGTCACTTCTGTCTCTTCATAGCCATTGCTTTAATGTACATTGTCTTCAGGATTGTGTTGGCAAACCAATGTTTCATCTCCTTTTCCAATTCTTCAGTGAAATCTTCAGGATCTTGATCTCACTTGTTCAAAATTTCCATTGAAAGCTCTACTGTTGTCGGAAGCTGATCTGGATGCATATAATTTGTCACCATAGAAGAAAGTCTTCTTTTTAGTTTTTAACTAAGCATTTGTCAACTAAACCAGTTGAGACATCTATGATGTTGGGTTATTGTTTCTACTCTTAATTGACCTGTTTCAATGAGGGCACAAACAAGATTATTTTTTTTCCTCACAAATTAATGTGGATCTTCTAACCCCAATGACTTCATCTTAAATATAGTGTCAAGCCTTATTAAAATGAATTACTCATTTGTAAAATGCTGATTTCTTTATAGCATGTCCCCATAAACTTTTATGTGAAACATCAATGATGTCACTATTCTTCAATACAAGCTTCACTATCAACCTGATGTCTGCTCTAGCTTCAATTTTAGCAGAAATCGCATTGCTCTAATCAAGGTTGTTTCCAAACTGATATCTTATCCTTTTTAGTAACTCAAACTGCATCCTGTTCAGACATACTAAAACAACTTAATGTGAGTTTATTTTCATGCAAAAAGATGTGAAAGCTTTGCATATTTTTTCATGATACACATTTTTCCATGGAATTGTTGGGAACACTACATAGATGTTGACAGCAAGCTTCTTCCCAATCTCATCCCACCATTAATCTTTCATTGTTTTATCATTTATGAATATTTTCCTACACAGTACAGTTTTAAATTTCACTACAGTATGTGTAGCATTCTATGACCTCACTCTTTAACTCAATATTTTGACAATATTATTGAGTTATCACTTATTAATTCCCCTGCTATATAAAACTGCATTTACTTACTGTGGTACAACTTATTCCCGTTCCTGCTTCTGTGTGTACAATTGTATTATTTCTAAATTTTGTCATTGTTTTTGTTACTGCAAGCAATGCTTACATAAACTTTCTTGTCATTGATCATTTTCATTTTGTGGAGCACATATAGATGCTATCAAGCTCAAGGGGTACATCTGAGCTAGATAACTGAGAGTTATCTAGCTGAGAGTCTTGGAGAAAATAGTTTACATTTGATGGCTGCCAACTTGATGGAGATAACTCAGAATAAGCATGTAGATGTGAGTCAATATTAGAATCAAAATCTTTATGAACACTTGCAATTAAAGTATGAAGGTCTGTGCATCAAAGGGATTATCTGAGTAAAAGAAGAATCAGGAGAATATAATATCAGGGTAATCGCTGAAGAAGACTAAAAGAAGGTGTAGCCCACACTTTCAAAGAAGAGAACATTGCAATGAATTTATTATAACATCAGCTACAACTTAATGACAGCTTGTCCAAAACATGAAGAGAAAATAAGATAACAGGTACACGAAAGGTAAGGCAGTCTTACCAAGAAAGTATGTGGTACTGAACTAGTCATATTTTTAAAGAGAAGTCAGAAATGGACTAGAGACTTGATGATCGATTCAGGTTCAAGGAGACAAGAATATGTTTACAGATGGAATGGAACAATACAGAATTTATTAATAACAGCATAAATGAAAAAATTGGTGTGATCGCATTATTTAACAACATTAGAGACTGTTTTTGCTTGATCTCTATAGACACTTTCATAGTTTATTTGTATTTAGTCTTCACAGTAATTCTAGAAAGAAGATATTTTATTTCTCTGTTTTTTGTTATTACTCAACTTGCTTTGTTCAGAATTGATTGTGGGGGTAAAGGATAGACATGAAATAGATTATTATCAATCAAAACTTATCAATAGATAAGGCATTGCACAAATACAATTTCAAGATGATGGTGAATTGAATGAGAGGAGGATTTATTCAGATTATTTTTGAAGGCAAAGAGTATTGTTGGTAGAAAAGATAATGTGCTATGAAGGAGAGAAATATGACAACTCCAAGCCTTTGGGCCTTAGCACCTGGATGAATGAAGTTGCTATTTCCCACAATGAAGGTTATGGGCAGGCAGTTTGGTGTGAAGGAAGAGGAGAAGTAACATTTTTGACATGTTGAATTTGAGATGACTATTAAACCCCCAGATGCAGACAGTGAGTAGTCAGTTGGAAATACAAATATGTAGTTCAAGTGAGAAGCTTAGATTGGTCATATAATATGTGAGTCATCAGTGTATTGAAAATATTTAAAATCATGAGATCAGAATTCCTTAGAGAGACATGAGGCAAAAATACTGAGCCATGGGTAAAGAAGATAGGGAGAAACCAGAAAGAAACAGAGAAGGATAAGGCCTCCAGTTAGAAAGTAAAGCAAGAGGGGCCAGCGCCGTGGCTCACTAGGCTAATCCTCCGCCTTGTGGCGCCGGCACACCGGGTTCTAGTCCCGGTTGAGGCACCGATCCTGTCCCAGTTGCCCCTCTTCCAGGCCAGCTCTCTGCTGTGGCCAGGGAGTGCAGTGGAGGATGGCCCAAGTCCCTGGGCCCTGCACCCCATGGGAGACCAGGATAAGTACCTTGCTCCTGCCATCGGATCAGCACGGTGCACCAGCCACAGCGCGCCTACCGTGGCAGCCATTGGAGGGTGAACCAACGGCAAAGGAAGACCTTTCTCTCTGTCTCTCTCTCACTGTCCACTCTGCCTGTCAAAAAAATAAATTAATTAATTAATTAAATAAAAAATAAAATAAGAAAGTAAAGCAAGAGAATTTTTCCTGGAGACAAAGTGAAGAGTAGATTTTAATGAAGAGGGGGAAATTAACTGTTTCAGAGGGTTAAGTTCAAATAGGAAGAGAACTGAGAAATGACCACTGGATTTAGTACAAACCAATTGCTAAATTAAATCAGAAAGCCTTGATTTATGCAGTCTGATAATCAATTGTACTTTTTTTTTTTTTGACAGGCAGAGTGGACAGTGAGACAGAGAGACAGAGAGAAAGGTCTTCCTTTGCTGTTGGCTCACCCTCCAATGGCGCACTGCACTGATCTGAAGCCAGGAGCCAGGTACTTATCCTGGTCTCCCATGGGGTGCAGGGCCCGAGCACTTGGGCCATCCTCCACTGCACTCCCGGGCCACAGCAGAGAGCTGGCCTGGAAGAGGGGCAACCGGGACAGAATCCGGTGCCCCGACAGGGACTAGAACCTGGTGTGCCAGCACTGCTAGGTGGAGGATTAGCATGTTAAGCCACGGCACCGGCCAATCAATTGTACTTCTAAAGTAGCAGGGAAAGATTACATTCAACTCAGTGCAAGTCTTTTATTTTTCTCATGTAAATCAAAATCTTCAAATAATTCATTAATCAGAAGACTGGTTATTTGTTAATCTTTTGATGTAGATCCATGGATTTTCTTTGCAAAGGAATAACTTGGCTAAAAGCAAATATTTGAGTTTCAGTTTCTTTAAATTGTGTAAAAACTTAAAGACACCAAAAGACATGCCCAGATTGTGATCAACATTTTTAAGTTTTCTAAAGTTTTATTGCCCACACCTATTTAAACAGAAAAAAATGTTAATTCATTTTCATCAAGTTTTCTTATTTAGTTAACAATTTCCACAGAATGATCTTTTTTTACTCATATTTTGTCAATTTATAAAATAATATGGACAGCTTGAATACACAAATTTGGAAACAAACATGATTCTCTCCTGGTGAGACTAATGGAAGTAAAGGGAGATTAATGATTAGCTGCTTGCTGGGATCAGTGCTGTGGTACTACAGGTTAAAGCCTCAGCCTGCAGTGCCCACATCCCATATGAGTGCAGATTTGAGTCCTGGCTGATCCAGCTCTCTGCTATGGCCTAGGAAAGCAGTAGAAGATGGCCCAAGTGCTTGGGCCCCTGCACCCATATGGGAGACCCAGAAGAAGCTCCTGGCTCCTGGCTTTGGATCAGCTCAGTTCTGGCCATTGCAGGCATTTGGGGGTGAACCAGCAGAAGGAAGACCTTTCTCTCCCTATGGTTCTACCTCTCTGTAACTGTCATTCACATAGATAACATAAATCATAAAAAAAAAAGATTAGCTGCTGGCTGGCCCAGAGTATTATTTCATGAATATCAGTTAGCATGTTTCATAGGGGGAGAGTAGAACATTATTAATATCAGAACAAAAATGGATTCTACTCAGGAAATATTCTACTAAGTTTTTATTCACTTATAATTTTCAAACTGACATCCAATTTGTAACAATAAAAATGAAAAGAAATCAGCAACATTAATTTTATTATCACTGTCCTCCCTTTTTTTCCTTCTATCTAAATCCAGTCATGAATCCCAAGAATTCCTGTTATTTCCTTTCCATGGGATACTTCCTACCTACCTGCCAGTCTCTCACATTCAGTACAGTTGGCTACAGTGCTTTTCATTTATCATTTCTGGGTCATTAGATAATTCCCAGTGTTCTCTTTCTTATTTGATTATTAAATATAGGCTCTTGGAACACAAAGTATAAATCTCTTTTTTCATAGTGGTCACAAATACAGGATCCACTTTATGAATGTGTCTTGTGCTATGCATTCTGCTTTAAAACACTGACAAATATCCATATGATTTTATGCTGTATAGTGTAGAAGACGCTCAATGCCCTTTATTAATCCAACACAAGTTTTGAACAATATCTTGATGGACCCCAAGTTTGGGAATCCAATGCGCTTGGGTGGTCACCCAAAGGCCCAAACTCCAGACCGATAGATGCAAAAGCAAGAGGATTTTTATTAGGCGTTTGCGCAAACGGGCTCCCTGTCACCAGAGGCGAAGAGAAGCCCCGAGCAGCAGTTACAAGCATCTTTTAAAGGCAAAAACCACAGGATTAACATATTTCGCGGGGTTTGGCTTGATTGGCTAGTTTAAAGGTTACCATGGGTACTCATTGGGTCCTTTTAGATGGGGAGTGGCTGCTCCGGGCAGGGGTAAGGGGGCTATTTTCTCGGAATACCCGAGGAATGTTCTGCCCGTTAATCTCGGTGGAACATCTGGGAAGGGCGTCTGTGAAACCTGCCTGAGATCGGGCCCTGCTTCTCGTTCTCAGGCCCAGTTCCTAGTTTTTAGTTTGGCAACATTCTTACCCCCAAGCGTTAGCAAGCAAAGCTGATGTGTACAGAAGCAAGAGATCTGCAATTAGCTCTTAGCCACACTCGCCATAAAGCACACCAAACACCAGAGTAAGGGTCCCTCGGGTTTTTCAATCTGTGTAACCAATAAGATTGCCTACCTAGATAGAGAGAGCACAGAAGGCTTTTTCTGAGAAGGTGATATTTAAACTGAGAAAAAATATGAGAAACCAGCAGAACTATAAAGGGGAGAGAATGCACTCTTCAGGTTCCATAGCAGGATTGATTGAGGCATTAGGGACACAGTCATGAAGCATAGAGAAAGGCAGTGGCAAAAAGTAAGGATGGTCAGGGTGCTGGAGACATGTCCAGGAAGGCCCAGATAAGCAATCTTATTATAAGTGAAAAGGGGAAATGGAGAGCCCTTGAAGAGTTTTAGAGAAAGGAGTGAAATGTTCTGATTTACATTTAAGTGATTCTGGCTGTTGATTGGAGAATGATAAAGGCTGGAACATCAGTTGGTTAATTAACTGTTGATGACTTTCATAGACATTGGGTTGAACAAAAGAAGCCAGCCAGACACAAGAAAGCACTCTAAACTATATCTTGATATCTATGAGAAGAAACTTTAAAAATTTCATGGAAAATGAAACTAAAAGATAAAAAATAACTTTTATTTCTCAATATGAGTTCCATCAACTTCAACACATTTTTGCAGCTATAACGACAGCTATTTAGCCCATCCCAAAGAACGAATGGCTGTGGGGATTAAGCCAGGTCAATGCTGTCTTCTTTACATTATTAACTGAGAAGTAGGTAGTGTTCTTTAAAAATTTTGTTAAGGTTATCAAACAGAAAGAAAACAGGAATCAAATCGGGATTTTAAGATTGAAGCCTAATAATTTCCCACAGAAACTCTCAGAAAAGTGCTTGGTCTTGTTTGATGTGAAGCACAAGGGGGATCATGGCCACGGTTCAGGATTCTCTGGTGAGGGTTTCCTGAGCAAGTTCCTGCTAAAGCTTTGACCACCTTTCCCAAAACACACTCCTAATCAGATGTTATCATTATTTTGCTCTCCAGAAAGTCAACAAGCTAAATGCTTTAAACAACCCAAGGCATGACCTGTTGTCATGACCTTTGCTCCTGACCAGTCCACTTTTGTCTAAGTCTTTTCTGCCTCTTTGTAGCCATTGCTTTGATTGTGTTTTGTTATTAAGATTATGCTGGTAAAGCTATGTTTCATCTTCTGTTCCAGTTCTTCATAGAAATGTATCAGGGTCTTGATGCTACTTGTTTAAAAGTTTTTCATGGAAGTCTCTACTCTTGTTTGAAGCAGATCTGGGTGCAACAGTTTTGGGACTAGCAAACAGGAGTTTTCTTTAAGTTTTCAGTCAGAATGGTGTAAACTAGAAAATTGATCTTTGGTATTTGTTGCTTATTTCCTCTTCAATTAATGAAGATAGTCTTAACATTGTGGTCTTCATCTTCAACATTATCTTGTCCTTTCTTAAAATGTGTTACCTATTTGTACACTTATGATTTCTTTGTCCCCGAAACTTTTCATAAAGTATCAATAATGTCACCATTCTCCACTCGCACTTTACCATCAATTTGACATTTCTTCTTGCTTCAATTTCAGCAGAACTCACGTCACTCTGATACAAGTTCTTTTCAAACTGATGTTTTGTTCTTTATGCCTCAAACCATGTCCTGTTCAGATGCATCGTAACAAGTTAATGTGAGCTTATATTCATGTGAAAAAATTAGACCCGTGCATAGATTTTTCATAACATGTATTTTCCATGAATACTTTGAAGACCTCTCATAGATAGTAGATGTACAGTATTCTATCCATTAATTTTTATAGGATTTACCAACTGTCCAGGCAGAAAAGGTGGACTATAGTGGTACCAATGGTAAGGGAGAAGCCCTCACATTGTCTAATCTTTTCTAGAAACTATTAAGCATGGAGAGAGGGATTTTATTATCCATGTTAGCTATATAAAGAAACAAGTCACAAGAGAAAAATTTCTTGCCTAAAATCACAAAGTTAGTTCCAAAGGGTCCAGGTCTTAAGTCCAGATTTTCCTAACTATGTTTTTAATTAAAAAGTTCAAATATAGACATCTACAGAAAAAACTTTTAGTCAACAGCAAAAAAGAAAGAATGACTGGTCATGCAGCATATGGATTAATTCCACAGATCTTATTTCAAGTGGAAGAAGTTGGATAAAAGCAGGCCTATTAAGTGAAGTTTTACACAACAAGATGACTGCTTTGTGCCTGCAGTGAGATTGACAGGAGAGGGTCACAAGAGAAACATCTGGGATGATAAAAATATTCTATACCTTGATCTATGCATGGGTGGCATGGGTATATCTATTTGCCAAAATTCTTAGGGGGAGAATGATCAGCATACATAAATAAGTTCCTAATTATTTAGTATTAACTATGGCAATGTTTGGAGGAGAAACCAAGTTTTCTAACATATCATAAACTTTTGCCTGGAAGAGATAGCCTTAGGCCTAATTCTCCTAGACAATCTGCTTTCTGACCCTCTGCAAAATGTCAATGCTCTTGTAACTGAACTGGCCTTCTTTCCTTTGGAGATATAGTTATTAAAGCTTCAAATCAAAGGCATATCCTTTGTGGGATCCTATGCTGCATATTGGTGAGTTTTCCAAGAAACCACAATGGTTTCAAGTCCCGAACAATGTGTGGATACTGATCTTGTAAGAAGAGCTCCTAAGATCCAGAATGAGGCAAAAAAAAAAAAAAAAAAAAAAAACCACCAACACTGCTTAAAATAAGCCCTGTAAGGGAATGGGTACGCTTATCAGAATCTAGAGTTTCTCTAATGACACTTTTGACAGCAGTGTCTACATGACTGATTCTACAGAGCTGATAATGTGAGGTGATACCCTTATAGGAATGACATTTTGGCAAAACGTAACATCTTCTGACTAACAGTTCATTTTTTACAAGATTCTATTCATGGACTGAATATTTATA
This sequence comes from Lepus europaeus, assembly GCF_033115175.1. Classification (NCBI taxonomy): domain Eukaryota; kingdom Metazoa; phylum Chordata; class Mammalia; order Lagomorpha; family Leporidae; genus Lepus; species Lepus europaeus. Next base: position 15,704,191 of record NC_084830.1, on the reverse strand, counting down.
CATTCTCATTAGTCTTCCATTAATCATTTCTAGATCCATCCATATTCTGTAATTTACGGGATTTGGCTTTGCATACACGAACATAATTTTGATTCGCAAAACACTTGAGACCTGAGTCATGAAACAATCAGGAGAAGGAGCAAAATGTTTGTCCTCGACCTTACCCATAAATCCCGGACTGAGCTGGAGCCATGGTGGGGCATCAGATACTGACAGAATCAAACTCCAGTTATACTTGAACAACTGAAGGGATAGAAAATGCAGAAAGGCAAACTTAACAATGATGTTCATATAGATATTCTAGTTCTCCTGTACTGGGTTTTTGATATTCATCATGAATTACCCTGTGTACAATAATGTCACCTCTCTCACTTGACACCACTTTAGCGACCATACTTGACATAGTTATGAGCCTGCAAGAGTGCACAGTGTGTCCCCTTATTTTATCTTCGTGCCTTAAATACAACATACAAAACAGGAATCTTCTGCGAATTGTAAAAATTATACAGGAAGGTGGGGGAGGGGTGAATTGAGAAAACACTTCAGTTACTGGTAAAACTCACTGAGAAAAACAAGGAAGCTAAGAATGATTCTGCTTCTGCTTTGTCAAGGCATTCTACTCACGTGACAATTCATTTTACTGCTTTGAATGTGTTTGCTAAGGATGTCTTAACTAAGTATGGCAAGCTGAGTGGTTTAGTAAGCGATTTGATGCTCTTAGTCCTGCAGGCCTGATCAGAGGTCTGCGTCCTTGTGGGGGCTGTGAGGAAAGGCCAGATTCTGTGTCATTTTCCATGTCTTGTAGATGGCTGTCTTTCCGCTGTGCCTCACATCATTTTCTTCTATGCATATGTGAATTCAAATTTTCGCTTTCAGTAACGCAAAAAATATATTGGCTTAGGATCCACCCAAATAATTCGATCTTTACTTGATCACCTCTCTAAAGCTATCACTTCCACCTAAAGACACATTCTGAAGCAGTGGGCATTAGTATGCCAACATATCATTCTAGAGAACAAATCAAACTGCTAATATACCTTTTTTGTTTTTACTTTTATTTGCTCCTTTTTATAGAAAACTTTTATTGAATAAATATAAATTTAGAAAGTACATTTGGATTATAGTGGTTCTTCCTCCCATAAACACTCTCCCACCTGCAAACCATCCCATCTCCTACTCCCTCTCCCATCCCACTCTTCATTAAGATTCATTTTTAATTATCTTTATATACAGAAGATCAACTCTATACTAAATAAAGATTTCAACAGTTTGCACCCACACAGATACACAAAGTATAAAGTACTGTTTGAAGACTAGTTTTACCGTTAATTCTCATAGTACAACACATTAAGGATAGATGTCCTACATGGGGAGCAAGTGCACAGTGACTCCTGTTGTTGATTTAAAAACTGACACTCTTATTTATTTATGGCATCAGTAATTACCCAAGGCTCTTGTCATGAGCTGCCAAGGCTATGGAAACCTCTTGAATTCACAAACTCTGACCTTAATTAGACAAGACCATAATCAAAGTGGAAGTTCTCTCCTCCCTTCAGAGAAAGTACCCCTTCTTTGATGGCCCCTTCTTTCCACCGAGATCTCACTCACAGATATTTTATTTGCATCATTTTTTTTTGCCACGGTGTCTTGGCTTTCCATGCCTGAAGTACTCTCATGGGCTTTTTAGCCAGATCAGAATGCCTTAAGGGCTGATTCTAAGGCCAGAATGGTGTTTAGGGCATTATGTATCCCACTTCCTATGTTGAATCATTCTCTCCTTTTTTAGTTCTATCAATTATTAAGCTAATATACTTTTATATTCATCTCCTATTCCTTTTCCCCATCTGCAAAACAGGATTATTTACCTCACATTTTTATTTAAAATTTGAAAATCAGTCAATATATGTGAAAGCAGTTAGAAAACTATACATTTGGTGTGAAAATAACACAGTAAAAGTAATGAGAAAAAAATGCATGGATACAAATAATGATGAGTCCTGTCTTACTGAGCATGACCGTGTACCTGTCACAGTTTTAACATCCTCTGGAGCTCAATGGTAGCCATATCTTTATTCTTATTTTCAATATGAAGAAAGTGAAGGACAGCAAATGTGGACAACTTTTATTAAGGGAAGCATATGCAGGTGGTATGACCAGTTGCAGGCCACTCCAGCTAGAGCCTGCAAATTTAATCACATATCCTCTCCAGTACACTGTTACAAGTAATAGAATAAACTTTAAATTTCTTGATAAAATAGAAATAGATATTAAGTAATAAGAATAAAAGTGATTTCTATAGATGATTAGGCAGATAAAATAACAGTTTAATATGCAACTATATGGTAGACAGTTAAAGATAATATCTAGTCTTACTATGTTGTCTTATGTATGGAGAAGTAGATTAAAGTATATGGATAAAGAAAGCTATTCATTTTTATGTTTATGGTAGAAGAATTTCAACTAAAGCAGTAATACAAGTGATGAAAAGTTCAGCCTTCTTAGGTTAAAATCCTGGCTACTTCATTTACTGCTCTTTACTTTCATCATGTCACTTTGTGTGCCTCTACTTCCACATTTGAAAAACTGTATGGACAAAAGTCCTATGTTTTAAGTTGCCATGAGGATTGACCAATGCTAATATTTATAAAATACTGAGGAAAAAATGGCACAAAGCATATTTCTTAAGTCATAGACCTCAAGAAATAAGAATTTGAACTTCAAAGTAACCTTCCACCCTCCCCAAGATCCACTCCACAGCTAGGTCAGAGGAGAACTGGGAGCTAATGGTCAGTATAGTAGACTACTGGCATCCCCTTGAACTCACAAGTAAGGTGGAACTGCTCTAAAGAGAAGAGAGGCTAAATTGTTCTTTACAGGATTACTTTTTGCAGGATTTTGCAATTATTCTTTGTAGGATTTTTATATGCAATATACATATGTAAATGCTATCCCATCCCTCAGTGACTCAGGGGCATAAACTGTTAATAAAATTGTTATCAGGAGGACTAGATTGAGACTTGTTTAGTGCCAACCAGTTTTTGAGTCAGGTGATAAACCCACTTTATTTTATCCCAGGGCCCATGTTATTTTCAACTAAACTAAGTCGCCTGAAATACAAGACATGTATCCCTATCTTTGTGTCTTTTCTACAAGTCCTTAATAGCAGAGTTTTATACCCAAAGTATTTGGTTTGATCCTGACTCTTATCAATAAATTAAATTATCAAATATTCAGTTGAAAAGAATAATTTCTCCCTCCTCACAGAAGGAATCTTAAGTTTTCTCACTTTCTTATGAAGTACCCATAGGAACTTGCAACTGTGGGTCTTCTAATTAGTTTTCTTTAGATGCTACCTAAGGATGACAGAATGGTCCATTGGGACAAGTTTTTAATGGATGCTTTCAATGATAATAGAAAGGCAGTGCAAAACAGAGCACCGAGATGCGCTGACTGCAGTAGGGACGCCTGGTCTGGTTTTGCAGCAGAACCTGGATTGTTATAGCCTCAGAATCCACTGGCACCAGTAAGGATGCCTTGCATTGCAGAGGTGGGGAGGGGGCCCCTCTGGAGGAAAAGACACTGCAGCCTCATATTTAATTGGAGAAAACAATGTCTTTGTGCACCCTAAGCTAAACTTACACCTATACCAACACAGAGACGCACTTAGGGAAAGGACAGGGAGGCAGAAGGAGGTGGTGTCCCTTGGGCTGATGGGGAAACATTCCAAACTGAACACTGGAAGGAAGACACACGTTTTGACAGAAGTCAGTTCTGAGATCCACACCACTTACACCGTTGAGCCAGCACACAGAATTCCAATCACTTAGCTTCTGCTTCTCTCTCTCTCTATTTCCCTTGCTCCCTTTAAGGACACCAGCCATTCTCCTCAGTCACACAGTACTTAGAGAGTCCAGGCTCAATTCCTGGATGGAAAGCTCAATGGACCAGCTGAACAGTGACACAACAACCATGTCTAGACTGTGTAGGGGGTGAAGTTTTAGGAGCCCAGTGTGACTGTGGGGAGATTAGGCTTAGCTATGTCCTCGAATCAGTCTTGTAGGTAATAAAACTGATATTAAAGCAACATAATAATAGTAATAATATTTTTTTACTGTCTCCTGTGTTTTATTTCTCATTGAGTTCCAAACAGGGGGCCCACAGCATATTTATGGTACCCTCCCCAAGCCTCCACAGATTAAATGAGTTAATACATGAAAAGCATCAATCATAGTGTCTGGAGCTTTATCAGTATCAATAAATGTTAACTACTAGCAGCAGACTGGCCTGTTCAGCTCCTCACATAATAAGCAACAGAAGAATTCCAGGGAGACCAGTATGAGTGCAACCTGGGAACAGTAGAGTATGGGCTTCTATATGGCTGCCTGCTTTGCAAACTGCACTGGCTCCATAATTGCATTATGTACTGAGAGTAACATTGACATTTTGGTCACTCTCAAGAATCCAATGACATTCATTCTCCTATAATTAATTTTCTGAAATTTAACTGTAATTCTTCAGATTTTGGATCTATTGGAGCCATAGTAACAGTTCTTTTTTTTTTTTTTCATTTGGTTATTCCTGGCTTATTTATGACTGTAATTATTTCAAGAGACTAGGAAGGTTACCCGAATAGATAGATGTAGGTTGTAATTAATTTTAGAGCTACATGAAATACAGACATGAACATCCTGGGGTAGGGTGTTACTTTGATGTTTTAAAATATACTGAGATGGAAGATTTAGGATCCAACATGAGTTTTATTCTGCCTCTTCATATCAAAGGGGATACCGTGCAACTTCCCCTACTGTTTCTATTTTCAACAGGCTATTACATATATTTTTGATTGTATGAGAATCCCAGAGGTACAGGCAGGTAGAGCTCTCTGTAAAAAGAGATAAGCAAAAGCGAATTTTTCCAAAATGTACAACTAGGGCCTGACCCTGTTTTTTTTTTTTTTTGTGTGTGTGTGTGTGTGACTATAAAGCTTGAACAGAGAGAAGATCCTCTTCAGAAGAAAGAAGAATGCAAAGTCATAAATCCAAATGAGAGGCCCAAAGCTTATGCTTCATTATCTTCTCAGTGAACTCACTTCCACCCAGAGACAAGGACTGCAAGTATGATTGCTTAGCTGCACCAAATCATCCCTTTCTTTGTCTCTCGGGCAGAAATGGTGGCTGTGAAGCAACTTCCAATCACAATGATCTCCTTTCATTTGACACTCAAAAGGGGAGCTCCCTCACCAATGTAATAAAAACATTTAACAGCTGGCAAGCACAATTTCTAGCTAAAAAGAGTTTGCTAGATAAATTTTGCACATTACCATTCTTTGTTGCAATGTGCATATGATATCTTTCAGAAATGTGAATTTACAATCTTACAATATGTGGATCAGTGTTCTCAGCAATTTTCAAATAAAAGAGGCCAGTCTGAAATGACCACCTATTGTGTGATTCCAGCCATAGGACATTCTGGAAAAGGCAAAGCTATGAAGATAGTAAAAACATCAGTGGTTGCCATTGGTTAAGGAAAGGGAGAGGTGAATAGGAACAGCACAGTAGATTTTTAGTGCACTGAAATTGTCTTGTGTGACACTATAATGTTGCATAGTTGTTATATATTTATCAAAATCCATGTATATTATTCTACTTGGCCTGCTATAACAAAATATCTTAAACTGTGTCATTTGTAAACAACAAATATTTCAAATTTCTTACAGTTCTGAAAGATGGGAAGTTCAAGATCAAGGTACTGACAGATTCGATATTGGATAAAGGCTGTCTTAAACTTCCCCTGGTGAAAGGGGAAGGGCGCTCTCTGGGGATTCTTATGCTCACATAAGGGGCCTAATCCCATTCATGATGGCAGAGCCCTCATGACATAGTCCAGTTCCAAACACCTAAGCTCCTAATCCCCAAACACAAGGACTAGGTTTACTGGGTGATGAGTTAGGGAGGAAAACAGCATCCAAACCAGAATTCACTGGTGTTGGATTTGGGGCTACAGAACACAAACATTCAGACCACAGCATGACAGAATGCATTATGTGAAGTAGGGACCATTTTGGATGACATCAGGAAAAAACCTTTCCTCTGCCCTCTTGGAGTCAGTACTTGGGGGACCTGTATTGAAGAAGCAGAAGAATGAGAAAGACAAAAGGCAAATAACTCTTACTAATGTTTACATGCAAAGGGATTCGCAGAAAAGAAGTGAAATCCAATGAAATTACTAGACTAGGCTCAGGGCTGCAGATCATTTTAGCAAAGGAAAAGGTTTGGAGCTTCAAGGGATAAATTATCTAAATGTTTGCAGTGATGCTGGTGTGAGCAAAACTGCTGGCTTACAGTTTTATAAAAGCATAGCTTACAAAGTGATGTGCAGTACATAGTACTTGATAATACATGGCTACATGACTACATGATTGGCTGTGAGTTTGCTATGCTATACTTTCATTGTTATTTTAGGGTGTGTGACTTCCAGTTATAAAACAAAGCTTACTGTGAAACAGTCTGCCTTGTTACACTGCTAGCCATCTCATGTATCTTGTAAATTACCACATGCTTTGATTACATCAAGAGGCCATGTAGAGTGATTGTCCTAAAGCATATAAGTTTATATAAATATGCACTGTTTTGTTTGCACAAAGTTAAAATTGCCTAGCAACACATTTCTCAAAATGTGTCCTGTCGTTATGCAATGCATGACTGCCCTTAATATGATTACTAAGTTATTCCTCAAAGGACCAACTTTCCTAAAATTGATTGACTGAAATGCTGAATTTTTAAACTCATCAGCTGCTTAATCACAAAGTTGCTGAAAGTTGGTCAGTTTCTCTCTTACTCTCATTATTTCGGAGAATAAAAGAAGTCTAAAGGGGTCCGGCACTGTGCCGTCATAGCAAGTAAAGCCGCCATCTGCAATTCCTGCACACCATATGGGTGCTGGTGCGAGTCCCAGCTGTTCCTTTTCTAATCCAGCTCTCTGCTATGGCCTGGGAAAGTAGTAGAAGATGGCCTTGGGTCCCTGTGCTTGCATGGGAGACCCAAAAAAAGTTCCTAGCTCCTGGCTTCGGATCATCACAGCTCTCATCATTGCAGCCAATAGGGGATTGAGCCATGGATGGAAGACCTCCCTCTCTCCTTCTCTCTGTGTAACTCTGGCTTTCAAATAAATAAATAAAACTTAAAATATAAGAAGTATAAGATCAAGGCGACAGCAGAAAGAACTCACCCTTGGCTGGAGGACTGCCTCCCTCTTCTCTGTACTCACATAGCCACCACTGGGGCTTGTTTATGAAGAGAAAGAGAGCTCTTTTTCAGCTTAGAAGGGCACTACTTTCACCATGAAGATGACCTTCCCAGGACCTAATCCAAACTTATTCACCTCTAAAGACCCCTCCCCTAATACCAGCACTTTGGGGAATGTGCTTCAACATATGAAGGAGGGGTGGTAAACAAACATTCAGGCCATAACAATACATTCAATATTATTGGCAGGCAAAGACTTTACAATGATTAAAATGGCTTTTGTTAGTTTGGTAAGACCAGTGTTACAGTTTAGTCATTAATTTTTAAAATATTTTCAAAATATTGGTTTGACAATTTGTAATAGGTCAAAGGCCTAATTATAAGTTTGGTTAATTCTTACTCTTTATTTCAATGCCAATCATAGCTAAATATATGTATAAATTATTTTAAAAATATATCTCCCGGGGCTGGCGCCACCGCCTGCCATGCTGGCATCCCATATGGGCGCCAGTTTGAGACTTGGCTGCTCCACTTCTGCTTCAGCTCTCTTCTATGGCCTGGGAAGACAGTAGAAGATGGCCCTAGTCCTTGGGCCCCTGCACCCACGTGGGAGACCTGGAAGAAGCTCCTGGCTCCTGGCTTCGGATCAGTGCAGCTCCAGCCATTGTGGCCAATTGGGGAGTGAACCATCAGATGGAAGACCTCTCTCTCTCTCTTTCTGCCTCTCCTCCCTCTCTGTAACTCTGACTTTCAAATAAATAAATAATTCTTTCAAAAAAATAAAAATTTATCTCCCTCTCTCTCTCTCTCTACATACACACACACACATGTATGAACAGAGAGGACAAACATAAATATAGAGTAGACACAGACACAATAAACATAAAATATATATAGTCCTAAGGAAAAATATGTTATAAAGGAGTAAATAATTGTTTATACTTACAAAATCATAAATAATGGGTTTTTGATAAAACTCAACTTCTATCTTCTGTAATACCAATAATCTATCCTTGCAAAATAATTATAAAATTGCCTTAAAAATTTGTCAATATTTGGAATCCATCTCCACCAAGGAGAGATACAAGATGGATGAATTGGAAAAAGATGTACTGATTTTGACTTCATAGAAATAACAGACAAAAGTCTGAGGAACTACATTCCCGGGGGATAGCTGGAGAGAAGTTTGCAGTGGAAAACTCTACAGAAGGAAGAGAGAGAATGTGGAGCAGTGGAGACAGTATAATCATGTAGCAGTGAGTGAGACACCACTGGTAACTCCCATAGCTGGTAACTGGAGGAGATGCCACCTTCTTGGAGCAACATGAGAGGAGCCTTCAGCAGCCTTGTCACTGGTGATACTGCCTGAGGGAGAACCATGTGAAAAATCCTGACTTTGAGTCTGGTTTGCAGTGCTAGCAGGGGCCAGGGTGCCCACCTAACCCTGTACAGGGGGACATATTGCTTTCTTCTCATCCCCCGACAAGGGTACCCAGTGACTATCAGGGAAGAAGGGCCATTTTAATAAAGTAAGTAGAGAATGCTGCAGTCTGGGGGATTTTATTGGAGGGGTAAAGCCACTGTTCCCATTGATTTTGAGTCTGTACTAGAGGGTTGGCATGGGGCACAGTGCTCACTTAGGCTTGTAAAGTACTCCTTTCCTCTCAGTCTATCAAGATGGCCAAACTCAACATGCCAAGGCAGAGTACTCACCGACTTCTATTGGGCAGATTGTTGTTTCTGGATATGCCTGAGCTCTCTCTGTGTATGTAACAGATTCACGGGACTGAGAGTAAATCCTCTGCTTCCTATGACTGTGGGAGCCCTTCGAGGTATGACTGTGGGAATTCCACATGATAAGCTGTGAGGTGTGGCTGAGTATCTGGGCAATCACTGTGTCTAGCTGCATAGGCTCAGAGCTCCCTGAGTGCTTGGAGTGTTTTATAGCAGGGAGTTCTGTGCTCACACTGAGAAGTGCACAGATCATTTGCATGGTTCATGTGTCTGCATGGGTGAGTAGTGTAACCACTGTGGGCTCACCCTGGACAGTTGGTTCCCCTTGGCAGAGAGGGGTTGATACTATGATCAGGCCAGCCAATGCAATCATACCCTTACCCTTTGTTGATGATAAAGGAGATATACCACACCCAACTAGGATATCACTCTGGACTCTTGCCTCACCCTCAAGCACTGGCTGGAACTCCCTGGCCCTTTCTAAAACTTGCCCCTGGATACCTGCTGAAGGAACACTCCATTAAGCCAAAGAGATATATTTCCCAATGTTAAAAACCCTCAGAGGAGAAAACCACCAAGTGTTTAAACAACTAGCTATAAACAAATGTAGAAATACAAGAAGCATGAACAAGGAAGACAGTATGACTCCCTAAAAGAATACACCAACACTTCACTATTAGAATGCAAAGGTGAAGAGATTGATGAAATGCCTGAAAAGAAATTGAAAATAATTACCATGAGATTACTCAAAAACACAGAGAAGCAAATACATGAGTTATAGAAATCCATACATAACATGGATGAGAAATACAGGAGAGGATACAGATATTGAAGAGAAATGAATTTTGGAAATGAAGAATTCAATATGTGAAAAAAAAAAAACAGTGGAACACAATAGCAGTAGACTCAGTGAGGCAGAATAAAGAATATCAGAACTAGAAGACAAATCCCTGGAAATATCGCCGTCATACAAAAAAAGAAAAAGAAAAATTTAGAAAAACCAAAAATAGTGTTTGAGTTTTGTGGGATGCTATCAAATGAACAAACATATGTGTCCTAAAGGTTCTTGGAGGTGTTGAAAGAAACAACAGATTAGAAGTCCTTTTCAGTGAAATGGGAGCAGAAGAAATCCTTGAATTGGAGAAAGATAGGGATATTCAAGTACAAAGAACACATAGAACTCTTAGGAGACATGCCATAAAAGATCTGCACCATGACACACTATTAGTCAAGCTTCCAAGGTAAATCATAAAGGAAAGATATTATAATATATACAAGTGATTAACTTCAAAGGATCTCCAATTAGATTGACAGCTGATTTCTCATTAGGAATCATACAGACTAGGAGAGAATGGAGACACACATTCCAAGTTGTAAAAGAAAAAAAAAACTGTCAACGCAAAATACAGTACACAGCAATGCTGTCATTTATAAATGAAGCTGAAATAAAGACAAACCAGAACAAACAGAAATTAAAAAAAAATTTGTCACTCCTCATCCAACCTTACAAATCATACACTTAAGGATATTCTACATACAGAAACAAAGATAGTTATCATGAAAGAATATGAAAGCAGAAAATCTGCTCATAAAAGTACAAATTAAAGCCAAAAACAAATGATAGGAATGAGCAGGTATAGCTATCCTAATATCAGATAAAATAGACTTTAGAACAAAAACTGTTAAAAGAGACAATGAAGACTATAATGTAATGATTATAGGATCAATTAAACATGAAGATTTGACTATAGTAAATTACATGGACCAATATCATGGTGCCTGACTATTTAAAATAATGTTAATGGATCTAAAGGGAGACAGGCTCCAATACAATAATAATGGGAGATTCCACACTCCAGTATCATCAGTGGACAGATCAACTACACAAAATATCTATCAAAAAAACATAACTAATCCACTCTATAAACCAAATGGACCTAACTGATATCTACAGAACATTGCATTCCACAGCAGGAAATTTTCTCTACGATACACCATATGCTAAGCCATAAAGCAAATATCAACAAATTCAAAAAAGTTAAAATCATATCATGTATCTTTTCTAACCACAATGGAATGAAGTTGGACATTAACAACTTAAGAAACTTGAAAATATACAAGTACATGGAGACTAAACCATATGCTCCTGAATGAGCAGTGAGTCACAGAAAAATAAAAAAGGAAATAAAAAATTCCTAGAAGTGAATGGCAAAGATACACAACAAATCAAAATTTATGGGATGAAGCCAAAGCAGTGTTAAATGGAAAGTTTATAACAATTAGTGCCTAATCAAGAAATTGGAAAGGTGTCAAATAAATGATCTACAACACATTTGAAGGATCTAGAAAAGCAAGAACAAACCAAATGCAAAATTAGTAGGATGAAAAATATCATTTGTTTTCCCTGATCGGTGACAACTGAGTGCCAAAGGGGAAACCTGTTAAGTGAAATGGACACTATAAGCAACAATGAACTGATCAGCTCCTGTCCTGACTCTAGATGTACAATGTAATACTTTATCCTTTTTAGTATTTGTTGTTGTTGTTGTTGTTCTAGTACTATTGGTTGAACTCAGTAATTAACACACAATTATTCTTAGGTGTTTAAATTTTAACTGAAAAGTGATCCCTGTTAAATCTAAGAGTGGAAAAAGAGAGGGAGGAGATGAACAATTTGGAACATGCTCAATCGGACTGGCCGCAAATGGTGGAGTTAGAAATGTGCCAGGGGATTCCAACACAATCCCATCAAGATGGCATGTACCAATGCCATCGCACTATTCCAAGTGATTAATTTCAGCTCACAATTGATAGTTCTGATAGGTCTAAGAGTCAAAGAGATCACACAAACAAGACAAGTATCTGCTAATACTAACTGATAGAATCAAAAAGGGAGAGAAAGATCCAACATGGGAAGTGGGATACACAGCAGACTCATAGGATGGCAGATGTCCTAAACAACACTCTGGCCTCAGAATCAGCCCTCAAGGCATTCAGATCTGGCTGAAGAGCCCATGAGAGTATAGCAGGCATGGAAAGCCAAGATATCATGGAAAAAAAAAAAAAGACCTAAATGAATGATCTCTGTGAGTGAGATCCCAGTGGAAAGAATGGGGCCATCAAAGAAGGAGGTACCCTTCTCCGAAGGGAGGAGAGAACTTCCACTTTGACTATGACCCTATCGGAATAAGACCAAAGTCAGCGAACTCTAAAGGCTTCCATAGCCCTGGCAACTCATGACTAGAGCCTAGGGAGATTACTGACGCCATGAACAGGAGTGTCAAATTGTTAAGTCAGCAACAGGAGTCACTGTGTACTTACATCCCATGTGGGATCTGTCCCTAATGTGTCGTCTAAAGCGAAGTGATGCTATAACTAGTACTGAAACAGTATTTTTATACTTTGCGTTTCTGTGTGGGCACAAACTGATGAGGTCTTTACTAATTATATACTGAAGTGATCTTCTGTATATAAAGAGAATTGGAAATGAAAAAAAAAACAACCTGGTGTTAAAATGGAAATGGCATAGAAAATTAATTAATTTGAAAAAAAAAATTACGTAGGATCTCTGTCTTTAATGTGCTGTACATTGCTATTTAATGCTATAATTAGTAATCCAATGGTAGTTTTTTCACTTTGTGTTGCTATATGGGCAAAATGTTGAAATCTTTACCTAATATATACTAAACTGATCTTCTGTATACAAAGAGAATTGAAAATGAATCTTTACATGAATGGAAGGGGAAAGGGAGCGGGAAGGGGGAGGATTGCGGGCGGGAGGGAAGTTATGGGAGGGGGGAAGCCATTGTAACCCATGGGCTATACTTTGGAAATTTATATTCATTAAATAAAAGTAAAAAAAAAATTAGTAGGATGAAAGAAGTAATAAAAGTTACAGCAGAAATAAAAAAAACCAGAGAAAATAAACAAACCAAAAACAAAGAAAAATACAAAATATCAATGAAATTAAGAGCTGCTTTTAAAAAAAAAAAAAAAAAAAACTAATCCACCATTGCCATACTGAGGAAGAGAGAGAGAAACAGAGAAAGAGAGAGAGAGAGAGAATACAGTAATCTATAAATTAAAGATGAAAAAGGAGATGTTAAAACAGATACCACAGAAATCAAAAGTATATTCAGGAATTACTACAAATAGAAAAATACCAAAAAAAAAAATGTAAAGTCTAGGAGAAATGGATAGATTTGTGGACACAAACAATCTAAGCAAATTGAATCATGTAGACATAAAAAAAAAAAACCAAGTAGACCAATAACAGTGATAGAGATTGAATCAGTAATAAAGACCCTCCCAATTAAGAAAAGCCCAGGAATGGATGGTTCCTGCCAAACTTTTCTATTTCTAATGACGAATTCTATTAAAATTGTAAAGAACTAACTCCAGTTCTTTTCAAATTATTCAAAACAGTAAAAAAGGAGGTAATCCTATTAATTTTTTTTTCTATGAGGCCAGCATCATTTCAATTCTAAAACCAGAAAAATATACAACAAAGAAAGAGAACTATGGACCAATACTCCTGGTGAACACGGATGCAAAAATCCTCAACAAAATAGTAGCTGATTGAGTCCAACAACACATCAGGAAATCATTCACCCAGAACAAATGGGATTTATCCCTGTTATTCAGGGATGCTTCAACATCTGTAAATCAACCAATTGATACATCACAATAATAAATGTTTTTTGATAAATGAGCTAAAATCAGTGCCTCAAGAAAGGGTAGTCTCTTCAACTAATGGTGTTGAGAAAATAAAATCTCTGCATGCAGGACATTTTTCAAAGGATAAAATGCCAATGCCACCAGACACATAACAAGGTGCTCAGGATCACTAGCCATGAAGTAAATGTCAATGAAAACCCATTGAGGTTATACCTCACACTAGTCAGAATGGCTATATCCTAAATTAAAAAATTAACAGGTGCTGGTGGTGATGTAAGGGGAAAAGGTACCCTAATACAATATTGGTGGGAAATTTAAACTAGAGCAACCATTACAGAAGACAGAATGGAGATTTCTCAGAAATCTGAAAGTAGGTCTACCATATGACCCAGTAATTCCACTCCTGGGAATTTACCCAAAGGAAATGAACTTAGCATATGAAAGGATTATCTGTATCCCCATGTATATAGCAGTTCAATTCACAAGAGCAAAGTGAATAACACACAGGTGGATGACAATGATCTAATAGATTTTTTAAATTGCATTTATCTGATTATTTGATAGCTAGAAAGATATACAGAGAAAGAGAGAGAGAGAGAATCAATCCAGGAATCAATCTAGATGTCCATCAACTAATGACTAGATACAAAAATTAAGATATATATATATATATATGTATATACATATACACACACTCAAATACACATACATACATACATACATACTCAATGGAATACTATTCAGCCATAAAAAGAATGAAATCCTATCTTTCACAGCAAAATGTATGCAACTGGATATTTATTTCCACTATGTTTATTTATTTCACTATGTTTAGTGAAATATCATGTTTCCCCTGATTTGTGGTGATTAACATACAGAGTACAAAAAATGTAATCTTTATGAATAAAATTGACATTTTGATATTTGATTATTGTTTATAGCATTTGTCTATACTCCTGAGAAACAGTGTTTTTCTTCTTATTACTTGTTGAATGCTTTATTTAGTGTAGGGTTAAGCTTTTGATTACAAATAAAATTAAAGGTATATCATTGTAAACATTAAAAGAAAATCAAGAAAAGAAGGATGGAAATAGGATTGAGTGAGTGAGGAAGGGTAGTGTGGGAAGTATCATTATGCTCTAAAATTGCATACATTAAATTCATGAAATGTGTTCCCTTTATATAAATTTTAAAAATTTAAAACTACACTTGTCCTTTAAAAATTATAAATAGGTTAAAATATTTTAATTATAAGTGCATAGAATAAAAAGATTTTTTATATTTAATATATTTGCTGTTTGGGAGACAATACTATAAAATATTAGACAGAAATTTAAGTATTCATTTGCAAAACACCATGGCTTTAACATTGCTTTACTTTGAAAATAGTTACTTACTGTTAGAAAATCAAAGGGCCAGATTAAGTTGGCTTCAATTTTTGTTTGCTTGTTTAATACCTACTAGTGGGTCCCATGTGTGGCACAGTGGTTATAGCCGTCACCTGCAATATCAGCATTCCATTAGAGCACTGGCTCAAGTCTGAGCTGCTACACTTTCTATACACCTCCCTACTGATGCTCCTGGGAAAACAACATATTCCAAGCCCTTAGGCCCCTGTAAATACGTGGGAAACTCATATGGAGTTCCAGGGTCCTGGTTTTGGTCTGGTCCAGCCCCCAGCTCTTGCAGCCATTTGGGGGAGTGAACCAGCAGATGGAAGCTCTCTCTCTCTTTCTCTGTCTCTGATTCTCTTTGTAACTCTGCCTTTGAAATAAATATGTAATCTTAAAAAAAAAAAAAAACCACCCTGCTAGTAGCACACTTAAGTCCATCAGTGATTAAGTAGCTAAATTTGGAACACTTTTGTTTTTATAAAACCACTGTATTTCATCTATAAATATAAATTTTCTTTAATTTGCTAGAAAGTAAACAATGGTTTATTATGTTATACAAAACATCTTCAATGTCATCATCTTATAGAGAATTGTACAATTTGATTGTAATTCAAGGTCTTAGATCAAGGAAGGCATTTGGCCTAGCGGTTAAGAAACCAGTTAAACATTCACATCCCATAGTAAAGCACCTGAGTTCAATACCACACTTCAGTTTTGAACCCTGGCAGGTGACAGTGATGGCTCAAATAGTTGGGTTCCTGCCACCCAAGTGTGATACTTGGGTTGATTTTCCAGCTCCTACCTTCAGTGTATCCTAGCTCTGGCTGTTACAGGCATTTGGGAAGTGAACCAATGGATGCAATGGATGGGGGAGCATGCTCTCTCCCCCCCTCGCTTTCTATTTTTCTAGTTGTCAAATTCAGTTTTAAAAATATATATTAGACCATTTTCATCTACCTGTTTGTTATAATTCACTTAGTATATATTCACCTAATAATTCCTCATTATTAACAATACCTTTACTCTTTTTGAGCACTCTAGCTGAAAAAGGACAAGCTCAAATGCTTGAATATGATGAATGCAACAAATAATTTTTAGCCACAGCAGTATCACTGGAAATATGCCCCACAATCCTCGTGTTTCAATAGTGATCGCACTTAGCATAGTTTGTGTAAAAATTATTATTATTAATTATTGCTGTAAATGAAATTTTCTATTGAGAATAGGTCCTTTTGTATCATTCATTATTTTAGTGGTTTCCTAAAAACATTTTTCTGTATTTCATTTCTGAAACAGAATCTAGGGCCAGCACCCTATGGGTGCCGGGTTCTAGGCCATCATGGCCATTTGGGGAGTGAACCAACGGAAGGAAGACCTTTCACTCTGTCTCTCTCTCTCACTGTCTATAACTCTGTCAAATAAAAAAAAAGAAACAGAATCTAGAAAAAATACTACAAACTGAGATTTTTCAGAAACATCTGCACAATTGTACAGTGCATACAGGAGTATAACAATGCCCTATACATTTATTTATAAAAATTTCTAAAAGTATATGCCAAAAATGAAATGCATTTGAACTTACATCATATTTTCTTCCATTTATTATTTTAAGTCATTCTTTTTATTTTGACAAGAAAAACATTTCTCCCCAGTGGCATAAAATTACTATATTATGTTATTAAGAAACTCCAGAAAAAACACAAAATATGTTAAAAAAATTTTTTTACAGGCAGAGATAGACAGTGAGCGAGAGTGAGGTTTTCCTTCCGTTGGTTCACCCCTCAAATGGCCGCCGCAGCCGGTGCGCTGCGCCAATCCAAAGCCAGGAGCCAGATGCTTCCTCCTGGTCTCCCATGCAGGTGCAGGGCCCAAGCACTTGGGCCATCCTCCACTGCCCTCCCGGGCCACAGCAGAGAGCTGGACTGGAAGAGGAGCAACCAGGACAGAACCAGCGCCCAACTGGCACTAGAACCCAGAGTGCTGGAGCCACAGGTGGAGGATCAGCCTAGTGAGCTGTGGCACCGGCCCTAAAATATTTAAAAATTTTTAAAAGTTTTGAATCAAATACAGAACAATTTAACATTCATCCTTTAATTATAGAAATATGCTTTCCTTTTGTGGATTTCTAAATAAAAAATTACTGCTAATAGTGACTGGTTGTAGTAGACTGGATAAAGAAATTATGGGAAATGTACTCTATAGAATACTATACAGCAGTAAACAAAATGAAAGCTGGTCATTTGCAACAAAACAGAGGAATCTGGAAAACATCATGCTGAGGGAATTAAGCCAGTCCCAAAGGTTCAAATATCATATGTTCTCCCTGATCAGTGACAGCTAACCAAGCACAAAAAGGAAACCTGTTGAAGTAAAATGGACACTATGAGAAATGATTACTCCATCAGCCCTTGTTCTGACTGTTGATGTACAACTTAATACTTTATCCCTTTTAGTTTTTTTTGTTGTTGTTGTTGTTCTACTTAATATTATTGGTTGAACTCTTTAATTAACACACAATTATTCTTAGGTGTATAAATTTAATTGAAAAGTGATCCCTGTTAAATATAAGAGTGAGAATAAGAGATGGAGGAGATGTACATTCGGCATATGCTCAATCGGACTTGCCCCTAATGGTAGAGTTAGAAACGTGCCAGGGGATTCCAATTCAATCCTTGATGAGGTAGCATGTACCAATGCCATCTCACCAGTCAAAGTGATCAGTTGCAGTTCATAATTGATCATAATGATAGGATTAAGAGTAAAAGAAATTACATAAACAAGACTAGTGTTTGCTAATACTAACTAATAGAATTAAAAAGGAGAGAACGATCCAACATGGGAAGTGGGATATACAGCAGGCTCATAGAATGGCAGATGTCCTTAACAGCACTCTGGCCTCAGAATCAGCCCTTAAGGCATTTGGATCTGGCTAAAAAGCCCATGATAGTGATAGTATTTCAGGTATAGTAAGCCAAGACACTGTGGCAAAAAAAAAAAAAAGGAAAAACACCTAAATGAAAGATCTCTGTGAGTGAGATCCCAGTGGAAAGAACGGGCCATCACAGACAGAGGTACCTTTCTCTGAAGGGAGGAGAGAACTTTCACTTTGACTATGGCCACGTCTAAATAAGATCAGAGCTGGCAAACTCAAAATGCTTCCACAGCCTTGACAACTCATGACAAGAGCCTTGGGTGATTACTGATGCCATAAACAAGAGTGTCAATTGTCAAATCAACAAGAGGAGTCACTGTGTACTCCCCATGTAGGATCTCTGTCCTTAATGTATTGTACTATGTGAATTAATGGTATAACTAGTACTCAAATAGTACTTTACACTTTGTGTTTCTGTGTGGGTGCAAACTGCTGAAATCTTTACTTAGTATATACTAAATTGATCTTCTGTATGTAAAGATAATTGATAATGAATCTTGATATGAATGGGATGGGAGAGGGAGCAGGAGATGGGATAGTTACTGGTGGGAGGGAGGTTATGGGGGAAAAAAGCTGCTATAATCCAAAAGCTGTACTTTGTAAATTTATGTTTCTTAAATAAAAGTTAAAAAGAAGAAAAAATATAATGATTGGTTGTAGGATTTCATTCCTCAAGCCAGAGTCAGCAAGTAGGGAAAATTTAAATAACAATGAGATTAGATGTAATTCCACACATTAAGGAGTTTTCTTGATAGTTTTCTTGATAATTTCTTGATAACTGACTTCTTGCTATATATGATTATCTCATTATTATTTTATATATCTTATGATTGATGAAGCACTTGTGCTCTTATAAGTTCTTATAATTTCCCTATTCTTTGTATCATCATTCTTATCTTCAATCACTCATTGTTTGCAGGAATATTCTAATGGTATTTGTCTATTTGAAGTTTATTTAAGGTAAACATATTATCTAAATTTTCTAGGCATATGTAAACTAAGTCATGTCACACTAATGATGACTAACTATGAATGCCCCAGGAAACCACTTCAGAGTAGGCAGTGACCCCTTTCAGACTGAGATATCTTCAGTATTTTCTGTGTCAGATCACTATCTGCCAGATCAAAAGATAGCATCAGTGCTCTTGTGAAATTAAACAGTAATAAAACTCAGTTTGTGCTACCCTGGAATTTTTTGTGTTTCTCCACAATTCCTATGTTGAAACATCCCAACACAGCCCATATTTCTGCAATTAAAGGATGATTATTTTTTGTTGGGGCTTTGGAAGGTGACCAGGTCAAGATGGCAGAGCCCTTGCACATGGGATTAGTGTCTCAGTAAAGAGCCATGCAGGAGTGTGTTTTTCCTTTCTTCCATGTAAAGACACATGGGAGGCACCATCAGTAACAAGTCCTCTCCAAATATTAAGTTTTCTGTTTGATCTTGGCTTTCTCAACCTCCAGAACTATGAACAATATATTTACATCGCTCATAAATTGTTCTGTTTAATGTATTATGTGGAGAGGGTGCTCAGCCTAGCAGCCAAAATAGCTGTATCCCATATCAGAGTGCCTGTGTTCAGTTCTCTGCTCTAGCTCCTGACTCTGGCGTCCCACCAATAAAGACCTTGGGAGGTGATGGTGATGGCTCAAGTAATTGGTCCCTGTCACCTGTGTGGGAGGCTTGGATTGAATTTCTAGCCCTGGGCTTTTGATCTCTTAGTGCTCATCACTCTCTCTTTCTCTCTCACTCTCTCCTACCCCACCTCTCAGGTAAATAAAAATTTTTATTAAAAATAAAATTTCTTGTTATAGGAACTTGAATAGACTAACAATTTGTTTCTGCTTCTTTTATATGACACCTAGAATAGAATTCCTATGTAAGTAACAAAAGTAAAAATAGGTGGGATTTTATCAAGCTAAATGCTTCCTCATAGCAAAGGAAATAATCACCAAAACAAAAAACAGAACCTAGGGAATGGGAAAAAAATGTTGCCAAACCGTTTGTCCGATAAAGGGTTAATATAAAAAATACGTGAGGACACCTGCAACTCAATAGAAGATAAGAAAAGAACCAAATAACCTAATTTTAAAATTTGCAAAGGAGCTAAATAAACATTTCTGCAAAGTAGACTTACAAATGGCCTCTAGGTGAATAAAAAGGTGACAAGCATACCAGGTAAATGCAGATTAATGTGACAGTGAGGTTTTAGTTCATAACTGTTAGGTCATTATCAAAGAAATGAAAGATAATGACTGTGGATGAGGATGTGGAGCAAAGAGAACCCTTGTATGTTGTTGGTGGAAATGTAAACTGACCCAATCTCAAAAATTAAAACTAGAAATGCTATGTGATCCAACAAATATATCCAAAGAAATTGAAATCAGGACCTCAAAGAGCAAACTGTACCCTATGTTCATTCAGCATTACACATGATAGTTATGATACAGAAGCAGTTTAAATGTCAATGGAGACATGGATGATACAAAAAACAGAGTGTGCATGAAATGGAATACTGCTTAGTCTTCATAAAGAAGTGAGTCCTGTAATTTTTGACAATATGGATAAACCTAAAGGCATTTTGCTAAGTGAAATTAACCAGACTCACAACAAATACAAATGATCCCATTTACATGAGAAATCTATAAGAGTCAAATTCATTGAAAGGGACAGTGTAATATGAACCAGAGGTTAAGGGTAAAAGGAACTGTGGAAATGTTGGACAAAGTATACATTGTTTCAGTTTGCATAGGAAATAAGTCTTAGAGATCTTCTGTATAGCACGGTACCTATAGATAATCATAGTGCACTGCGTACTTAAATATTTGCTGAATGGATAGATCTGTTAAGTGTTCTTATATAAACATACCCAAATACATTAATTAATTAAAAATCATAATGAAAACATATGGAAGTAACAGGTATATTTATGATATTGATTGTGATGATGGTTTCATTTGTATATTTATCTTCAAAATCAAGTTGCATACATTAAATATGTACACCTTTTGGTATGTTAATCATAACACATTAAGGGGTTTAAAAATAACATCTAATATTTACTTTGCAATACCAAAAGATCATTTTTGCTATCTATCTTAGAAATCATTCATTTATGTCAGGAGCTGGTAAATTTTTCTGTAAAGGACAGATGGTAGTTATTCTAGCCTTGTGAGCAACACAGCCTCTACTGAAAATATCCCACCTTGCCATTGTAACATAAAACCATAGAAAACATATACATAGATAAATCTACCTGTATTCTAATAAAATTTTATTTAAGGAAACAAGTATAGGGTAAATTTGTTTTGCAGTCATCATTGGTCAACTTTTATTTGGATGACTAAGCCTGGAGGCAAACATGTTTTGAAGTAGTAAATAAAGGGATCTGATTTATAGGGATGATTTGTGAAATGCAGGAATCTGCAGAAGACTTGAATGAATCAAGGCTTGAGTGTGCTGTACATGTTGGAAGTTGAAGTAAATGACTATATCAGCGTCTAAGGATTTTCAACTATGGGTGACACCAAGGAGAGAAGACAACTTATGGTTAAGTTGAAAAGATCTGAAATCAATGTCCTGATGTCTGAAAATTATGAAAGGGATGTCTACAAATCGAACAAGCTCAACTAACCTGCCACTTTTGAATTCACATATATATATATATGATTATTTTTAAAAAATGTATTTAATAAGCAGAGGGGCAGAAACAGAAATACAAATAGACACACAGAGAGAGCTCTCATCTGATTCACTCCCCAGGTATCCACAATGGCAGGGGCTGGGACAAGGCTGAAGCTGGGATTTGAGAACTCAATCCATGTTTCCCAAATGGGTAACAGGGACCTGAATCATCACCATCGCCTCCAGGGTCTACACTAGCATGGAACTGGAGTCAGCAGCCATGTAGACTTCTTAACCACTAGGTCAGATGTCTGCCCCCAGATGTTTTGAATTTAAAATCAGGTTTGTGCTATCTTGCAAGTTGAAGAGTTAACTGGGTAGCTGGATGATTTGTCAGACACCATAAAGAAAATTGACTCCCCAAGGAGGACCATCGTTTCTTCCTAGATGTTGAGGAAATAGCAATGAAAGTGTACCTGTGAGTTTTTCCTTTGGCAAGCTTTTTGATCCTTGGTTTGAGGAGTTTGTCAACTGGAGATACACAGATCTACAAGGTTCAATCACATTTATTTCATTTTATGACAATACAGAAGCAATACAAATTCAGTAGAAATAATTCTTCAAATTGAATTCTGACCCTTTCCTTGGCTAGTGAGGTGTGGTATGATCCTGTCTTGATGTTGGGCAGTGGCAGAGAGCCACATTTGATCACAATCATTAGGAGAAATAACCAGTACTCTACAGTGTTCTGCATTGCTGTGCTATGATGTTGGTAGGTTAGGTGCATTTGATGTATTTTCAACTTACCATATTTTCAACTTAGGGTGGGTTGTTTGGGATGTAATCCCATCACTTGCAGATTAATTGTGTAGTAGTCAGGGAGAGGCCAAAACAAAATACCATACACTGGTGGCTTAAACATTTATTTCTCATAGTTTTGGAAGCTTGGAAGCCTGAGGTTAATGGTGAGAGCCCTCCTCCTGACTGTTGATAGCTGCCTTCATACTGGAGTCTCACATTTGGTGGGCACAGGGGAGAGAGAAGAGAGAGATGCCCTGGTCTCTCTTTCTCTTCCAGTATGGACATATTCCATCATGAACCCCACCCCTCATCTAAATCTAATTATCTCCCAAATGTCCACCTCCAGCTACCTTCCCATGCATGTATAGGGATTCATATATGAATTTTGGTGGAACAAAATTCTTCAGTCCATAGCAAACTGTTGCATTAAATGACACATATAGATTATAAAATATGGTAGTAAAAAAATTTAAAAATAGTTGATAAAGAGTCAAGTTAGAAGAGATACTTCCAAAATCACTGTGGTCAAGAAGTACTTTCTGAGAAGATGACGTGTCAGCAGATATTTGAAAGATGAGAAGGAGACATGCAGTGCTAGGGAAAAGCATTTCAGGGAGAAGGGGCAACAAGACGGTGGACTTGAAAGAATGAAGAGTTTAGCATGGTCTAGGCTCTGCCAGAAGGCTGTTGAGGTTGGAGTACAGAAAGCAATAGGGGAAATTGAATGAGAAAAAGACATCTTGTTAAATGGGATGATTGGATTTTAAGGGAAGTCTTGGTGTGGGCTCCTGAGTTTGAAAGACCATGTTTAAAATTCCTGCCTCATAGATACATTCTTAACTGTGGAATCTTGAGCAATCCCTTTAGCTTTGAATTTCAGTTTTCTAGCCTGGAAATGACCGCAACATCTGCATTCCTTGCCACAGAAGGTGAACATGAGTAACAAATGAGATAACGTAGGTGAAAGCTTTGTAAAATGATTCACAAATATGAGAGATTGTCAAGTTTCTTCTTTTCATTCCACATCTACTTTGTTGCTTGCCTCTAAGATGACACTTTAGATTATATCAGTTTTCACGAGATTTTATTTCTTCTCCTTTTGAAAAACAGAGTAAAGTAGTGCTTAGGAAATTGCACTTTGAAGCAAGACTCCCTGAGTGTGAATGATACCTCTGCCATGTACTAGCGGTATACCTCGCACCTCGGCTTCCACATTCACAAAATACCAATAATACTTACCTCCAGGGTGGCTGATGTATGCAAAGCACTTAGAACTATGCCTGTCACTACTCCTGTTGCTGAGTCAGCTTCAATCAGTCCACACCCTACAATAATCCCTTCTGTGGTAATTAGTCAGGTCGTTAATCCTGTTAGGTCCATCGTGGAGAGACCACGCTTCACTTTTCTCTAACCTCTTTCAAGAGGCAACCCTGATCTGCAAGCATTTCTGCTTCCTCTGGGGTGCTCAGAGTGTAGATCACAACCTGTGTCTGTCTTGGTCTTGTCCAATATGATCTATTTGCATAAGTGCTGTGAAAATGCCCTGTCATTGGTCACATAGAGGATGGGAGCTGTGGTAAAATTCTGAGTTTATATGAACTTTTCAGCCACTTACTGCTGGCCTTGATCTTTTCACAAGAAGATTAAACTGTCTTCAACTCTTTTAACCTCTTCCTGGACTTCCCTTCCCTCTTTGACCCATATGTGAATCTTATCTCCAATCACTATCACCATAGGCTCCAGTACCATGTAGTGCCCTAGATCTTACTGTAATTAACATTGGCGATTAATTAAATTGACCCCTCCTGTAGGAACTCTTTACCAGGTAATTGGGGTTCTGTTTTTCAGGCACCCATTCTATCCTGCATCTACCTCTGTCACAGCCCTTTCCAAACACTCAGCTCTGTGTCTTTCTCTTCAACAAAAATATGTGCTTTGACATCAGGGCCCCAGTGATTGACTCTTATTCAAACATTAAATCAGGAGAAGCACCTGGCTCCTGGCTTCGGATCAGCTCAGTGCGCCGGCTGCAGCGTGCCAGTCGTGGTGGCCATTGGGGGATGAACCAACGGCAAAGGAAGACCTTTCTCTCTGTCTCTCTCTCTCACTGTCCACTCTGGGAAAAAACAAACAAACAAACAAACAAACAAACAAAAAAAAAAACCTCCAGTATTCACACGAGTATCTGACACACTTTTTTTTTTTAATTTATTGTTTATTTGAAAATCAAACAAAAAAAGTCAAATAAACAAAAAACAGTCAACAAGCAAAATTTGTGTATTTAAAAGTCAGAATTACTAAGAGAGAGGGAGAGACAGAAAGAGAGAGAGCTCTCCTATTCCCTCATTCACTCTCCAGGTGGTTGCAATGGCCATGGCTGGGCCTGGCCAAAACCAAGTACCAGGAGCCAGGAGCTTCTTCCAGGTTTCTCATGTGAGTGGCAGGGCCCCAAACACTTGGGACATCCTCCACTGCCTTTCCAAAGCCACTTACAGGGAGCTGGATTGGAAGTGGAGCAGCTAGGACTCAAATTGGAGCCGTTATGCATTGCAGGTGGCAAATTTACCTGCTATGTCATAACAGAGACCCCAATCTGGGACACATCAATGTTTACAAGCTCATTAGTGTGCCCTGAATAAATGAATGACTGAATCAAGGATGACATAAGCTTTCTCCTCTAACTTCTCTATACAGCAGACACCCTTAACTCCTTCATTCCTGCTCTTAGTCCCTGAATATGCTTATAGCAGCCTGCATATCCCTTAGAGCATATCTGTTCTGTACATGTGCATCACCTTTAAGGCCATCTGCTCTATTGTTAGGCTGATCTATTTTTAGAAAAAAAATTTTTATCAGAAACTTCACTCTAAGCATCTTTTAACATCTCGAACAAAACAAACAGTCTTTCCTTTATAAAATACTCTTTCCCAAACTAAAGACAATTATGTGTTATTTTAAAATTTTTTGGTTTTATTTTTAATTGACAAATAATGGATATATATATATATATATATATATATATATATACTTATGGACTACAATGTGATGTTTACATTACAGAATGACTATACATGTGTCATTTCACATTTCAATTTTTTATAGAGACAATGTTTAAGATCTACCCTTTTAGCAATTTTGAAATATATAACAACTTCTTGTTAGTTTTAGTCACTAGGCTAGGCAATAAATTATTAGAACTTATTTCTCCTGTACAACTGAAATTCTGTTTTCTTTGATTAATAGCTCCCCTTTCCCTGACATCCCCTACCCAAACTCTGAAAATCATCATTTTACTCTCCACTTTCATTAAGTTTGACCTTTTTAGATTCCTCATATAAGCTAGATCATGTGGTATTTGTCTTTCAGTGTCTGGTTTATTTTACTTATGTTATGTTTTCTAGTTTAACCCATGTTGTGACATATGACAAGATTTCCTCTTCATTAAGCTAATGGTATTCCATTGTGTATGTGTTTGTATACATACATATATATATATGTATGTACACACATTATATGTAGTATAAAACATACATATATATTATATATATAAATATACCACATTTTATTTATAATTCACCCTTGATGATACTCAGGTATATTCCATGTCTTCATCATTATGAATAATGCTATAGTTTACATGAGAGTACAGATATTTCTCTGGAACATTGAGATAGCCTTTACATATATACACATAAGTGGAATTACTGGATCATATGGTAGTTCCAATTTTAGCTTTTAGAGGAACATCCATTCTGTTTTCTACAATGGCTGCACTAATTTACATTCTCAGTAACTGTATACAGGATTATCTTTTCTCTACAACCTCATCAAAACTTGTTATCTGAGTCTGGTGCCATTGCACATTAATCCTCTGCTTGTGGCACCAGCATCCCATATGGGCACTGGTTCTAGTCCCAGCTGCTCCTATTCAAATCCATCTCTCTGCTATGGCCTGGGAAAGCAGTAGAAGATGGCCCAAGTCCATGGGCCCCTGCACCTGCATGGAAGACTGGGAAGAAGCACCTGGCTCCTGGCTTCAGATTGGCACAGCTCTGGCCATTGCAGCCATTTGGGGACTGAACCAAAGGAAGGAAGACCTTTTTCTATGTCTCTCTCTCTCACTGTCTGTAACTCTACCTCTCAAATAAATAAATAAAATCTTAAAAAAACACTTGCTATCCTTCAAGTTTTTGGCAATAGGTATTTTAGCATATGTGAAGGGATATTTCATTGTGGTTTAATTTTCCTTTCCCTGGTGATTAGTGAAATTGAGCATTTTTTCATACACCTGTTGAGTATTTGTATGTCTTCTGAGAAATACCAATCCATGTCTATTACCCATTTTTAATATGGTTATTTGTTTAATTATTGAGTTATTTATGTATTTTGGTATTGAATTCTTATCAGATATATGATTTCCAATATTTTTTCCTAATCTTTGCATTATTTATTTTCTTTGTTAATTATTTCCATTGCTATGAGAAACTTTGTGGCTTGTTATAATCCAATAGCTAATAGACTACGTGTCTATTTTTGCTTCTGTTATTTGAGCTATTAGCACAAAATCTTTGCCCAGAGTGATGTTTTGGGAGCTTTGCTCCTATGTTTTCTTTTATTAGTTTTATAACTTATGGTTAAGTCTTAAAGATATTGAATTGATTCTTGAATATAGGGTGTGAAAAGGGTCAAATTTCAATCTTCTGCCTGTGGATATCTATTTTTAGTGGCATTTATTGATTTCAGGATAGAAAGTCAACAAATTAGATCAACAGAATTTCTACACATTAACAATGAATTATTTAAATGGAAGCTAAAAAAAGTCTCCAGTGATACTACATCAAAAATAAGAAAATATGTAGGTATGAATTTTTTTTAATATTTATTTATTTATTTGAAAGCCAGAGATACTGAGAGAAAAGGAGAGAGAGGAAAAAGAGATACTCCAACTGCTGCAATGGCTACATGGCCTGGGATGGCCTGGTCGGAAGCCAGGAGTCAGGAGCATTTTTCAGTCTCCCTCATGGGTAGGGGGGCCCAACCACATGAACTATCCTCCACTGCTTTCTCAGGCACATTAGCAGAGAGCTGGATCAGAAGTGGAGCAGCTGGGATGCAAACCGGCACCCATGAGGCATGGCTGCACTGCAGGCAGAGGATTAACCTTCTACACCACAGCACCGGCCCCTCTTTTTATATATGTCTAAGCCAATCAGGTTTCTCTTTTGTTAAATGATGATGATTTCCTTTGCTGGTTTATCTATAGGATGTTATATCTTTCTATGTCTTAGAATTGTTTCTTGCATGTTTTCAAATAATCAAGTAATTCTTTTTCAGAGATGTTACAAATAGCTTCTTGCAGCGGACTCAAAAATGGCAGATGTCCTAAACAGCACTCTGGCCTCAGAATCAGCCCTTAAGGCATTCGGATATGGCTGAAGAGCCCATGAGAGCATGGTAGGCATGGAAAGACAAGACACTGAGGCAAAACAAAAAAGAAGAAGAAGAAGACGACCTAAATGAAAGATCTCTGTGATTGAGATCCCAGTGGAAAGAACCGGGCCATCAGAGAAGGAGGTACTTTTCTCTGAAGGGAGAAGAGAACTTCCACTTTGACTATGACCCTGTCGGAATAAGATCAGAGTCAGCAAACTCAAAAGGCCTCCATAGCCTTGGAAACTCATGACTAGAGCCTAGGGAGATTACTGATGCCATAAACAAGAGTGTCAAATTGTTAAGTCAACAACAGGAGTCACTGTGTACTTATTTCTCATGTGGGATCTGTCCTTAAATTAGGGTCCAATGTGAAGTAATGCTATAACTAGTACTGAAACAGTATTCTACACTTTGTGTTTCTGTGTGGGTCCAAACTGATGAAATCTTTACTTAATATATACTAAATCAATCTTCTGTATATAAAGATAATTGAAAATGGATCTTGATGTGAATGGAATGGAGAGGGAGCGGGAGATGGGAGGGGTGTGAGGGGGAGGGAAATTGTGGTGGGGGGAAGCCATTGTAATCTATAAACTGTACGTTGGAAATTTATTTTTACTAAATAAAAAATTAAAAACAAACAAACAAACAGCTTCTTGTAATAAGCACCCAGATGAACTGGTTTTTTGTTTTTTTGTTTTGTTTTGTTTTGTTTTGTTTTGTTTTTTGGACAGGTAGATTTATAGACAGTGAGAGAGAGACAGAAAGGTCTTCCTTCCGTTGGTTCACTTCCCAATTGGCCACTACAGCTGGCACTGCACCTATCCGAAGCCAGGAGCCAGGTGCTTCCTCTTGATCTCCCATGTGGGTGCAGGGCCCAGGTGCTTGGGCCATCCTCCCCTGCCTTCCCGGGCCACAGCAGAGAGCTGGACTGGAAGAGGAGCAACCGGGACAGAATCAGTGCCCCAACTGGGACTAGAACTCGGAGGAGATGGTGTTGGAGGCAGCAGATATAAGCTCACGGTCTTCCTTTTAGTTTCTAGACCACAAAAACACCATTCTCCCATTTTTAGGTTTTAGCTTTCAAACATGAAATTCCCTCGTTATTGGTTTATAACTCATAGCAGTAGTATTAATGGTAGTAGTAACATAATAATACAGCATGGCTCTTATTACAGACATTCTGCACAGGAAGTGTTCCACAAATGGGAAACTATAATGAGTGCATCTTGTGTGTTTTATGGCCTTTAGTTTATAGAAGGCCAAAGATTATTTGGTCTTTTCCCAGTCACTTATGTTCTTAAATAATAATTTTTCTTCTCATACCAATTCCTTTCATGGGTGGGGAACATCCAGCCCACAGGGATGTGTAAGGCCCACGGAATCATTGGTCTGGCATTGCCAAGAACAACAACAGGCAGAACTTGAAATTCAGTAAATCTATAGCAGGGTAAATTTTAAGTCAATAATTTTGTATGGTCCACAGATGATTTTGTAAATACCCAAATGACTCTTGGAAGAATAAAATGCCCTCCACTCTTGCTTATGCACACATTGATATTTTTCTTCTATTCTTACATTCAGGATGGTAACTGACAAGGACATGTCAAGGCCTCAATCACCATGGAATTTCACACAATTCTGGGAGAAGAGCAGACTCACAGGTGTACCAATGTCAAGTAAGAGAATTACACATAAGAGTAGGTCAGGCTAACAGGAGAATTGAATTGGCATCGCTTCTCTTACTCATTCAATCTCTTTTCAGACACTTCAGGCATGCAATATCATGTCATCCATGTGAGGGTTAGGTCTGGGGTAGCCTAAGAAGGGTTACAAGCTCTCTAGACAAAGGGATCTTTTTTTTATTTAAAGATTTATTTTATTTGTTTGAAAGAGTTACAGAGAGAGGTAGAGACAGATAGAGAGGGCTTCCATCTGCTGGTTCACTCCCCAGATGGCGGCAATGGCTGGAGCTGTGCTGATCCAAAGCCAGGAGCCAGGAGCCTCTTCCAGGTCTCCCACGTGGGTCCAGGGGCCCAAGGACTTGTGCCATCTTCCACTGCTATCCCAGACCATGGCAGTGAGCTGGATCAGAAGAGGAGCAACCGGGACTAGAACAGGTGCCCATTTGGGATGCTGGTGCCTCAGGCCAGGGCTTCAACCCACTGCACCACAACACCGGCCCCAGCAAGAGTATCTTAAAAAGCATGAGCATAAGAATAATTGCTCAGGATTGTTGTGAGAGGGTCGTGGTTGATGTCTTTTCCTCATGCATGAGGTTTCATTTCATATGTCTAGGAAGCGATATGAATCAGAGTGATGTACTCAGCCTGTATTCTCCTCAACCCACACCCCCTCATCTTTCCCCTTGGCTACTCTGCAGGTGAAAACGTTTACACTGACTCCTGATTTTGCAAGGAGAAACTTGGCACATAAGTCCAAGTGATTCTGCCAATTCCCAGTGCTACCGATAGCCTTGGAGAAGCTCACATTCCCCTCTCTTCTGTTGCAGAAGTCTTCAGTCCAGTATTGAGAACTTCCTGGCCTAGCATTGTCTGTAACTGAGGGATGCTGAGCAGTAGAAAGATGACTTCTAACAAAAGTACAGTTTGTTCAACAATGCAAGTAACCAAGTACCACCCCTAGACATTTCAATTTAGCAAGTTTTTTGTATATAAATCTACATTAGGTTTTCATAATTACTCTTGAAACATTGTTTCAAATGTGTTTAGAAGTGGCTATTATGTTTCAGCATGTATTTATAACTTTTTATCTTTTTTAAAAAATTATTTATTTGAAAGGAAGATTTACAGTGATAGAAGAGGAGACAAAGTGATATTCTATCTGCTGGTTCACTTCCCAAATGACCACAGTGCCCAGGGTTGAGCCAGGCTGAAATCAAGAGTCAGGGGTTTCATTCGGGTCTCCTACACAGAGCCCAAGATTTGGGGTCATCCTCTGCTGCTTTCCCAGTTCCATTAGGGAGCCAGACCAGAAATGTAATAGCCAGGACTTGAGCCAGCATCCTTATGGGATGCTGTGTCACAGGCAGTGGCTTTACTCTCCAAGCCACAATGTTGGTACCTCAAACCTTACTCCTTTTTTTTTGTTTTTTCATTATTTTATTTTGTTTAAGAAATATAACTTCATGCATTTAATATATATAGATTTGAGAACATGATGGTTCTCCTCCTACCCACCTCCCCCCTACCCATACTGCTGTCCTTCTTTCTCCTCCCTCTTTATCATTCTTGTTTTTCAAAAAGATCAATTTTTCAAATAATTTTTGTACTCATAGAATTAACCCAACTCTAATTCCCAGAAAAAGAAATATTGTTCCTTGACAGTCAAGGCATAGACTGTTGAAAATCAATGCATCTCAAAGTGTCAGTTTTGCTCCTTTAGATTGTATTTTAGGTACTCTATTAGTTACCACAGATCAGAGAGACCACGTGGTGTGTGTCTTTTCGTGACTGGTTTATTTCACTAAGTAGAATGGTTTCGAGTTTTATCCATTTTCTTGACAATTAAAGGATTTCATTTTTTATAGTGCTGTGTAGTTGTCCATAGTGTGTGTGTGTGTGTGTGTGTATATATATATATATAATTTCTATATCCAGTCCTTAATTAATGGACATGTGGGTTGATTCCATATCTTAGGTATTGTAAATTGAGCTGAGATGGACATGAGGGTACAGATCACTCTTTCATATGCTGATTTCATTTCCTTTGGATAAATTCCCAGGAGTGAAATGTCTGGATCATATGGTGGGTCTACATTCAGCTCTGAGATATCTCCATATTGTCTTCCACAGCATCTGTACCAGTTTCCATTTCTACCAACTGTGGATTACGGTACCCTTCCCCCCAGATCCTTGCCAGCATTTGATGTTAGTTGGTTTCCAAGTGAGGGCATTTTAACAGGGGTGAGTGAAATCTCATTGTGGTTGTGATTTGTATTTCCCTCATGGTTAGAGATCCTGAGCATTTTTTCATGTGCCTATTCACCATTTGAATTTCCTCTCTTGAAAAATGTCTGTTCAGGTCCTATGCCCAGTTCTTGACTGGGTTGTTTGTTTTGTGGTTGTTTAGTTTCTTGAGCTCTTTAAAGATTCTGGATCTTTTGTCAGTTCATAGTTTGCAAATATTTTCTCCCATTCTGTTGGTTACCTCTTTACTTTGCTGAGTGTTTCTTTTTCAGTGCGGAAGCTTCTCAGTTTGATGTAATCCTACTTGGTAATTTTGGCTTTGATTGCCTGTGCTTCTGGGGTCTTTTCCAAGAAGTCTTTCCCTATGTCAATATCTTGTAGGGTTTCCCCAATGTTCTCTATTAATTTGATGGTATCACATCATAGATTTATGTCTCCAATTGATTTAGAGTGGATTTTGTGTAAGGTATAAAGTAGGGGTCTTTTTTCATGCTTCTGCATGTCAAGATCCAGTTTTCCCAGCACAATTTGTTGAGTAGACTGTCTTGGCTCCAGGAACTGATTTTGTTCCTTTGTCAAAGATAAGTTGGTTGTAGATGTGTGGATTAATTTCTGGGGTTTCTATTCTGTTCCATTGGTCTACATGTCTCTTTTTGTGCTGGTACCAGGCTGTTGGGATTATAACTACCTGCAGTATGTCTTAAGGTTCGGTATTGTGATGCCTCCAGCTTTGTTTT